>NC_143587.1:38169678-39369678 GCF_048544385.1 Mastigoproctus giganteus | reverse complement strand
TGAAGATGGAAAATACTCATTTAGTTTGTTAGCTACTTGAGCAGGATCATCAACAGTTGACCCATCAATATCAAGTGGACCAATCTGATTCATCCCCTTCCTTCTAGAGTTTACATAGGTGAAGAACTCTCAGCTGTTTTTCTTTGCATCCTTTGCCAAAGATTTCTCATAATCTGCCTATGCCTGCCTAATATCCTTTGTGACTTGGTTACAGACCAGTTAATATCTATCATAGGCTTCCGTGTCACCCATTAATTTATATGTATCCCATGCATTTTTCTTCTCTGCCACTTATCTCATTAGTTCATTTGACATCCATTTAGGCCTAAACCTTGAACAGTATTTCTTATTTGGTATGTAAAGCCTAGTAGCTTCCAAGATAAGTTCTTTGAATGCTTCCCATTTTGAATTTGCTGTTGGTAACATCATCAGTTGGTCCCACTTTGTAGAATTTAAATACTGTCTCAGACCATCGTAGTTGCCTTTACAAAAGTAAAAACCCTTCCCTTTACCCCTGATGGTAGTTACCTCTTTGAGTAAATCCCACTTCAGCACACTGTAATCACTGCCACCTAGTGGTTCCTTTATCTGCAGATTCTTAATGCATGAAGAATCACTACTGATAATCAGATCAAGAGTATTACTCCCTCTAGTTGCCTCCTGAACATGCTGAAGCAGAAAACAATCATCCAATAAATCCACAAATGGCTTGCTAGTGTGTGAGTGACCAACCCACAAATTCCAGTCAATATCTGAGAAATTAAAATCCCCCATTATAAGGCTCTCTGATTTACTGGCCCACTCTATTTCCCTGTACAATTTCTTATTATTCTCATCAGATTCATTAGGCCTATAGCACACTCCTACTCTCAATTTTGATCTTCCAATGCTTATGTCACACCAAACTGACTCGACACTGCACCGTCCAGCGATGTCAACTGGCTTCACTTCCTTGGATTTTGTGTTTCTTAACTAATAGCATAACCCCTAGTCCCTTCCTATCCTGTCTGTCCTTTCTGTACACATTGTACTCCCCAAATTCCAGTTCTGCATTCCTTATATCTGTGTGGTACCATGTCTCTGATATCCCAACAATATCTGCCTTTGATGTTTTGAGCAATACCTCAAATTCATCAGATTTATTTACCAAACTCCTCGCATTGGTGTACATGCAAGTATAAATGCACCTGTTCCTATTCTTAGCTACCCTAACACAACCTATGTGTTTACTTATATCACAGTGACTCCCAGCAGTCTCTGAAATACCCTGCATCTTGTTTTCCATGCTGCTGCTCATTCCAATAGAAGCAGTGCAAGAATCACTTTCACCTCTGCCAGTGGCTACTGTTAATCTATTAGTCCTTGTATCCCCCCCCCAAGCTAGGAGTTTTCCGACCCACTTAACACTGCCTCGAATAGGTGTGCATCAGCTAGATTGTGTGCCACTCCTGAGTGTGTGAATGAATAGGTCATTATTGTGAAAGACTGTTGTCCAAGGAAATGAATATCTGTAATAGGCCTGAGATTATGTGTCAATGACAAAAACGTTTGTGATAGCATTCTGTGGCAATTCCATTCTCAACACAGTATGAATTTGAAGGAAATGAAATCTGTGGATAAAATGTGGTACAAGCATATTTAACCAGAGTGCAAGTGATGCTGCATGCAAGGGAACCTCCAGCCATTACCACCATAACTTAGAAATTGAAGATGTTTTAAAGTGCCAAAGTTATTTTTATGCTGAAAGTCTGCTGATGCCATTCCATTTTTGTGTGTAATGGTGAAACAATTATCTCACAAAATTCCACACAAACCCTCAGTTTATATGCAACATGCCATGAAAAATAAGACCAGGTGCAAGATTGACTGAAAGTGTCATTTTGTTACGTGGCAGTGTGTGAACGTGTGGCTCAACAGACAGTGGCAGCCTTCTAGAAATGGCACTGAAAAGGATCGAACAACCTTTCTCTACAGTCTGGATTTTGTCAGCATTCAATTAATTTTTTTTGAAAGACCAAAAAATTATCTTACAGGACATAATATATAGCTGCCAACTCTCCTGACAGAGAATCCATATTTTTGACTTCATTTGACCTGTCTATCTTTTTTGCAATTAAATAGAAAAACTACTTTAAAACTGATTTTGTTTTAAAAATTGTTCCTTTTTATTTTCATTAATGAATTTGGCTCTGATAAACTTTTTTTTTTTTTTCTGTAATTGTTCAGTTAACACTGATGCAAATGTTATTCTGCAGGTTTTTCATCTCCAACACAACATGGGATATGGCCTGAGGATGATACCTTTTTTTTTTTTTTTTTCCAATTTAGAAAGCAATAAAGATTAATAAAAGAACTTAATTTATTGAAACTAATATCATCAAAGATTTATTCTGAGAGAAAAAAAAATAATTGTACAGTTGGTAACTCCTCTGACCTACATTGCCGATAGTCTAGAAATATTCACCAAAATACCACCCTCCGCATCAATAAACTATTAAAGGCTGCTTCCCTTGTCAGTCAATATCAGAGGCCACTGAGAGATGAATACAGAAACAATACATCGTGAACATCAAAACAGTTAATGGATGATGTTCTGCTCAGAAGTACAGTACATCGTTTATGTAAAAAATACCATGTTTTATACATACAATAAAAAAGCATTAGCACAGCTCTACTAAAAAAATATGATGTCAAAATTATTTTTTGCATCCAGTTCTTTCATTACGGCATCATACTAGCTAAATATGACTAGTCTGATAACAAAGGAACTGGATACAAAAAAATAATTTTGACATTATATATACAGTGGATTCTGGTTATTTGGGGCACATTGGGGCTAGTGCATTTTGGCCCGATTAAGCAGCTGCCCCAATTATCCGAAGTTTCACGTAAAAAGAGTTAAAAATACAATTAACCCCCGCTTTGCAATTGGTTCACTGTACAATCAAATCACGTTGTGATGGAGTCACCATAGTAAAGTAAACACATGGGTTGTGTTAGGGTAGCTAAGAATATAAACAGCTGCATGTATACCTGCGTGTACACCAATGCTAGGAGTTTGGTAAATAAATTTGATGAATTTGAGGTATTGCTTAAAACATCAAAGGCAGATATTGTTGGGATATCAGAGACGTGGTGTCACACAGATATAAGTAATGCGGAACTGGAATTTGGGGAATACAATGTGTATAGAAAGGATAGACAGGACAGGAGGGGAGGAGGGGTCATGCTATTAATTAAGAAACACATAAAGTCCAAGGAAGTGAAGCCAGTCGACATCGATGGACAGGGCAGTGTCGAGTCAGTTTGGTGTGACATAAGCATAGGGAAATCAAAATTGAGAGTAGGAGTGTGCTATAGGCCTAATGACTCTGATGAGTATAATAATATATTGTACAGGGAAATAGAGTGGGCCAGTAAATCAGAGAGTCTTATAATGGGGGATTTTAATTTCCCAGATATTGACTGGAATTTGTGGGTTGGTCACTCGCACACTAGCAAGGCTTTTGTGGATTTATTGGATGATTGTTTTCTACATCAGCATGTTCGTGAGGCAACAAGAGGGAGCAATACTCTTGATCTGATTATCAGTAGTGATTCTTCATGCATTAAGAACCTGCAGATAAATGAACCACTAGGTGGCAGTGATCACAGTGTGTTGAAGTGGGATTTACTCAAGGAGGTATCTACCATCAGACGTAAAGGGAAGGGTTTTTGTTTTCGTAAAGGCGACTACGATGGTCTGAGACAGTATTTAAATTCTATACAGTGGGACCAACTGATGATGTTACCAACAGCAAACTCAAAATGGGAAGCATTCAAGGAACTAATCTTGGAGGCTACCAGGCTTTACATACCAACTAAGAAATATTGTTCAAGGTTTAGGCCTAAATGGATGTCAGATGAACTAATGAGACATGTGGCAGAGAAGAAAAATGCATGGGATACATACAAATTAATGGGTGACATGGAAGCCTATGATAGATATAAGTTGGTCTGTAACCAAGTCACAAAGGAGATTAGGCAGGCAAAGGCAGACTACGAAAAATCCTTGGCAAAGGATGCAAAGAAAAACAGAAAAGAGTTCTTTACATACTTGAACTCGAGAAGGAAAGGGATGAATCAGATTGGTCCACTGGATATTGATGGTTCAACAGTTGAGGATCCTGCTCAGGTGGCTAACAATCTAAACGAGTATTTTGCATCTACATTCACGCATGAGGAGTTATTCAGGAAGGAGAATGATGTAGGTAAAGTAAACATTGGCAGTGAGCTGGATGATTTTGTAATAACTGAGAGGAAAGTGGAGGAGAGATTGTTGAGGATAAACATAAAAAAGGCACCTGGGGTGGATGGGATCTATCCAGTTATATTAAAGGAGGCAGCAAAGGAAGTATGCAAACCCCTAGCCATAATTATGAGAGCTTCTTTGGACTCAGGGGAGGTACCCATAGACTGGAGATGTGCAAATGTAACCCCAATTCACAAAGGAGGATCAAAGGCTGACACAAGTAATTATAGACCTGTTAGTTTAACTTCTGTTCCAGGTAAATTAATGGAGGCACTGGTTAAAGAAGCACTGCAGGATCATCTAGACAAGAATTCAGTTATAGCTCAGACGCAGCATGGTTTTGTTAAGGGCAGGTCTTGCCTGACCAATTTGATTGGATACTATGATGTAGTCACAAAAGAACTGGATGCAGGGAATAACTTTGATATTATATATTTGGATCTTAGAAAGGCTTTTGATACTGTTGCACATGGAAGACTGCTGCACAAATGGGAGCAGTGTGGCATTGGAGGCAAATTGCTGCTATGGATAAGGGGATGGTTGAGTGGCAGAAGACAGAGAGTGGTAATCAATGGACACTGCTCAACGTGGACTAATGTTATTAGTGGAGTTCCTCAAGGTTCAGTATTGGGTCCATTGTTGTTTTCGGTGTTTATGAATGATATTGATGATGGGATATCAAGTTTAATGTCTAAGTTTGCAGATGATACAAAGGTTGGCAGGGTCGTTAAGGACACTACTGACGCTATGCTGCTGCAACAGGATCTGGAAAGGTTGAACAGATGGGCTTCGAGGTGGCAAATGAAGTTTAACATTGACAAATGTAAAGTACTACATATGGGAAACAGTAACCCCCGAGCAATGTATCAACTCTGCGGTACTACACTGACAGTGGTGGAGAATGAAAAGGACCTGGGTGTAATTGTGCAGGCAGACATGAAGTTCTCTGAGCAGTGCAGACGAGCTGCAAGAGTAGCTCATGGTGTCTTGTCAATGATATACAGGAATTTTTCTAGCAGGGATAAGGAGGTGATTATTCCCTTGTATAAGGCAATGGTTAGGCCACATCTTGAGTACTGTATACAGGTCTGGAGGCCTCATTTCAAGAAGGATGTAGAGCTGCTGGAACGGGTACAGAGAAGGGCAACAAGATTAGTAAATGGAACAAAGGGTTGCTCTTACGAAGAAAGGCTTAAATTTTGCAAATTACAGAGTCTGGAGACTAGGCACCAGCGAGGTGATCTGATAGAGGTGTATAAGGCTTTGAATGGTTTGAGCATGCTCAATGCCAATGGGATTCTTCATCTTTCTCAGAATAATCACCTCAGAGGGCATAAATTCAAATTGAGGAAGGACGGATGTCGGATAGATGTGCGGAAATTTGCCTTTGGCCAGCGGGTGGTTGGTTGGTGGAACCGACTTCCATCACTTGTTGTTGAAGTTGATAGCCTAAACAAATTTAAAGCTCAACTGGACAGGTATTTCGAAGGAACGGAGGGGTGAAATGGGAGAGGGGTTTTTTTTTTTTTTTTTTTGGCTGATGCTGAATAAGCTTGCTTTCTTGCATCATATGCCTCTACTAATGCTAATGCTAAGTACCGTTCACTATATGATGTGTAGTAAGTGCCGGTCATTGTGATCACGTTTGTGAATTGAATTTTAATTCTATTAAACAGCGATTCTAATTAGCGAAAACAGAAGGAATATTATCCACAGGCTATAAAAGCAAAGATATATTAAGCACAAATTTACCCTTTATTACCTTACCAATTAAAAAATTAAATAAGCAATAATTGGAAGAATATACGTGATAATCAGAATAATTAATACATACTATAATATGTACATACTAACTAGTTGGCATTTCTGTTCATTAGCATTAGTAGAGGCATTTGATGCAAGAAAGCAAGCTTATGCAGCATCAGCCAAAAAAAAAAAGGAAAAAAAAAAAAAAAAAACCACTTCCACTTCACCCCTCTGTTCGTTCAAAATACCTGTCCAGCTGAGCCTTAAACTTATTTAGGCTATCAACCTCCACTACAAGGGATGGAAGTCTGTTCCACCAACCAACCACCCGCTGGCTAAAGGCAAATTTCCGCACGTCTATCCTACATCTGTCTTTCCTCAATTTGAATTTATGCCCTCTCAGGTGGTTTTTCTGAGCTAGAGGAAGAATCCCATCATCATTGAGCATGCTCAAACCATTCAAGGCTTTATACACCTCTATCAGATCACCTCTCTGGTGCCTAGTCTCCAGACACTGTAATTTGCAAAACTTAAGCCTTTCTTCGTAAGAGCACCCCTTTTTTCCATTCACTAATCTTGTTGCCCTTCTCTGTACTTGTTCCAGCAGCTCTACATCCTTCTTGAAATGAGGCCTATAGACCTGTATACAGTACTCTAGGTGTGGCCTGACCATTGCCTTATACAAGGGAATAATCACTTCCTTATCCCTGCTGGAAAAATTCCTGTATATCATTGACAATACTCCGTGAGCTACTCTTGCAGCCCGTCTGCACTGCTCAGAGAACTTCATATCTGCCTGCACAACCACCCCCAAGTCCCTTTCATTCTCTACCACTGTCAGTGTAGTACCACAGAGTTGATATGTTGCTCTGGGGTTGCTGTTTCCCATGTGTAGCACTTTACATTTGTCAATGTTAAACTTCATTTGCCACCTCTCAACCCATCTGCTCAACCTTTCCAGATCCTGTTGCAGTAGCATAGTGTCAGTAGTGTCCTTGACAACCCTGCCAACATTTGTATCGTCTGCAAACTTGGACATTAAGCTTGATATACCATCATCAATATCATTTATAAATATAGAAAACAATAATGGACCCAACACTGAGCCCTGAGGGACTCCACTAATAACATTAGCCCACGATGAGCAGTGTCCATTGATTACCACTCTCTGTCTTCTCCCCCTCAACCACCCCTTTATCCATAGCAGCAATTTGCCTCCAATGTCACACTGCTCCAATTTGTGTAGCAGTCTTCCATGTGCAACAGTATCAAAAGCCTTTCTAAGATCCAAGTATGTAATATCAAAGCTATTCCCTGTATCCAGTTCTTTTGTGACTGCATCATAGTATCCAATCAAATTGGTCAGGCAAGACTTCCCCTTAACAAAACCATGCTGTGTCCGAGCTATAACTGAAGTCTTGTCTAAATGATCCTGCGGTGCTTCTTTAACCAGTGCCTCCATTAATTTTCCTGGAACAGAAGTTAAGCTCACAGGTCTATAATTACTTGTGTCAGCCTTTGATCCTCCTTTGTGAATTGGGGTCACATTTGCACATTTCCAGTCTATGGGTACCTCCCCTGAGTCCAAGGAAGCTCTCATAATTATGGCTAAGGATTTGCTTACTTCCTTTGCTGCCTCCTTTAATATAACTGGATAGATCCCATCCACCCCGGGTGCCTTTCTTGTGTTTATCTTCAACAGTGTCTCCTCCACTTTACTCCCAGTTATTTCAAGATTCTATAGCTTACTGCTAGAGTTGAATACACCTCTGGCATTACCCTCGCTGAATAACTCCTCATGTGTGAATGTCGATGCAAAATATTCATTTAGTTTGTTAGCTACCTGAGCAGGATCATCAACAGTTGACCCATCAATATCAAGTGGACTGATTCATCCCATTCCTTCTAGAGTTTACGTAAGTAAAGAACCCTTTGCTGTTTTTCTTTGCATCCCTTGCCAAGGATTTCTCGTAATCTGCTTTCGCCTGCCTAACCTCCTTTGTAACTTGGTTGCATATCAACTTGTATCTATCATAGGCTCTGTGTCATGTGTTAATTTGTAAGTATCCCATGCATTTTTCTTCCCTGCCATATGCCTCATTAGTTCATCTGACATCCATTTTGGCCTAAACCTTGAACAATATTTCTTACTTGGTATGTAAAGCCTAGTAGCTTCCAAGATAAGTTCTTTGAATGCTTCCCATTTTGAATTTGCTGTTGGTAACATCATCAGTTGGTCCCACTGTATAGAATTTAAATACTGTCTCAGTCCATCGTAGTCGCCTTTACGGAAGCAATAACCCTTCCCTTTACCCCTAATGGTAGTTACCTCTTTGAGTAAATCCCACTTCAGCACACTGTGATCACTGCCACCTAGTGGTTCATTTATCTGCAGATTCTTAATGCATGAAGAATCACTGCTGATAATCAAATCAAGAGTATTCCTCCCTCTTCCCGAACATGCTGATGTAGAAAACAATCATCCAATAAATCCACAAATGGCTTGCTAGTGTGTGAGTGACCAACCTACAAATTCCAGTCAATATCTGGGAAATTAAAATCCCCCATTATAAGACTCTCTGATTTACTGGCCCACTCTATTTCCCTGTACAGTTTCTTATTATACTCATCAGAGTCATTAGGCCTATAGCACACTCCTACTCTCAATTTTGATCTCCCAATGCTTATGTCACACCAAACTGACTCAACACTGCACTGTCCAGCGATGTCGACTGGCTTCACTTCCTTGGTTTTTATGTGTTTCTTAACTAATAGCATAACCCCTCCCCCCTTCCTATCCTGTCTATCCTTTCTGTAGACGTTGTACTCCCCAAATTGCAGTTCTGCATCCCTTATATCTGTGTGACACCACGTCTCTGATATCCCAACAATATCTGCCTTTGATGTTTTGAGCAATACCTCAAATTCATCAAATTTATTTACTAAACTCCTAGCATTGGTATACACGCAAGTATACCTGCACCTGTTTCTATTCTTAGCTACCCTAACACAACCCATGTGTTTGCTTGTACCGCAATGGCTCCCAGCAGTCTCTGAAATATCATGCATCTTGTTTTTCAGGCTTCTGCTCATTCTAATAGAAGCAGTGCAAGAATCTCTTTCACCTCTGCCAGTGGCTGCTGTCAATCTATTGGTCTTTGTCTCCCCCCAAGCTAGCAGTTTTCCGACCCACCTAACACTGCCTCGATAGCATCAGCAAATATTCTTGCACCCTTTCTATTTAAGTGTATCCCATCCCTGTAGAAGCAGTCTCTCCTGTTAACAAGTACAGTCCAGGCTGAAAAAAATTCTACCCCTTGAGCCTTGCACAATCTTTCCAGGGCCGAATTGATCGACAAGGCTCTCATCATATACTCCCTCCTATCGTGTCTGGGCAGAATTGCAGTAACTTTCAAATTCAACCCCAAGTTTTAAATTTTAACCCCCACCCACAAATGTTCACTGACATTTGTGGGTGGGGGTTAAAATTTAAAACAGTAAAAGGATAAGCAATTAATCGCAAAGAACACGGCACACACAAATTGCAAGTAACACGATACGTGCAAGTGAGAACGGAGTAACAAGTTACGAAGCTTTGAAAATAGGAACGAAGAGAAGATTCTGAAAATTTATTTTTTTATATGATCGAAGATTCCATGGAAGTGTAAACACATTTAACCATAATAACCCACAGAATTCCAGCTGTCGGTATTATCGCAAATTCAGTAAGATCAAGTTTACTATCTGTTTATGATAGATTGCACTAACAGAAAAGCCCAATAAACAGGTGACTGCTAATTGTTTTATGGTTGTGACCTCCAGAAATCCGACCGAACCATGTGGTACAGTCGGAGGCAATCATAGGGCAATCTCCAGTGCTGCAGTCTTCTGCCCCGATTAAACAGCATGTTGTCCCAATTAAGTGAAGTAAACCCTGGCTATTTTCTCGATTGGGTTCGTTTTTTGAGTTGCCCTAAATAAACAGCTGCCCCGATTAACCGGTGGCCCAAATAACCAAATCCAATGTATTTAGATATCAGTAAAGCTTTTGACATTGTTCACATGAAAACACGATTAAAGCCGAATTACCCATTATTAGTAAAAAATAATTCTTATTTTAATTTTTGTCTCTTCTTGCCCTTACTATCAAGAAATAAAGATGCAACTATCACTGAAAAAAAATCATGGAAATAAAAAGATCTTAATTTCTTATCTGATCATATGTAGATTGTATAAAGTTTAAAAAATAATAATAATTCTGTTAAAGTGGCTTTTACTGTAAAATTTATATAATTGTATATCCACATAGGTTCGCCAGATTGTCAGTGATTTTTCTGTAGTAATTGCAATTCTATCAATGACCCTTGCTGACCTTTGTGTTGGGCTCGATACTCCAAAACTTAAAGTGCCACAAGAATTCAAGGTAAGGTAGTGAGTATTAATTGCATTTTATTATATGAAATTGCATTTTGTTATGTATTATTTGCAGGCTTTTGGTCATGCTAGTAAAAAATAAATTTAAGAATAACATTACAGTCACAGAATTGCATAAATTGAAAATAAATTAATACTAGACCATTATGTTTCTCTCCCCTTTCCCCATAAAAGATGTCACTAAAGATGTCAATAAGAAGATACAAAAAGTAAAAACTAATAAATCCCAACTGTGGAGTCGTCTGCAATAAATATTTTCTCATATGGCTTGTCAGGTCACACAGTACTACTGCTAAGTGCTGTGAATTTTACTAATAGATTTACTTGCTTGGATTGGCAAATGCTGTCCATCAGATATTTTGGTATACCTGATCACTTGTGCATACTGACTCCTTTTTACTTTCATTAATATTATAATTTTGCACAGCTTGAATTCAAAAATATTAATTAAAACACTACTATTTGACAACAAAACCACAATTAAATACATAGTTACTAAAAGGACTTTGAGAAATCTACAGGTTTTCTAAAATTAGTAATAATAATGAAAATAATACAATAATGTATTAGATACCAGTGATTTCAATATTTGTGTGATATTCAATTCACTAAGAATAATAATAACAATGAAACAAAAAAGCATTTTAATATAAAAATTAAATTCAAACATAACACCATTACCAATCTTACCATTGTGATGAAAAAAAAAGGGATCCTCCACATGACAAACTAGATGCAGCTAGCCATAGTGGAGTAACATAACTAACACCTCTCAGACATTCATGCTTTGTATGAAGTGAACAAAATATAAGCTAGTCCAAAGAGCAGCACATGTATGACTAAAGATGTCAATGAGAAGATAGAAAAAATAAAACTGAAATGCTTTTTTGTAATAAATATTTTGCATAGGGCCTATCAGGACACACAGTACTACTGTTAGATTAATGTTAATTACAAAACTGCCCAAACTTGTAATCAGCAGAAAACCATCTTAAAATTTTAGAATACCTTTAATAGAAGATTACGAAATTCAATGTGTGTTCTTAACAAAAAAATAATAATAATAGTTTAAAATTAACTGAAATAGTATTTTGGTGTGTTCCAAACCAACCAAAGCACTATTTCATAAAATTGATAATCTTAGCAGATTATAATTGGAAGAAAAATGGTAGGCATAAATATTTAGGATTTGAAACTTGAGCCCTCTAATTAGTGGCCACAGTACCTTCTTTCAGTGAACTATTGCAATACTATTATTCTTAGAAACTATTGTGCAAATGTATCTGTAATTCACAAAAAAAAGATCAAAGAGTGATAAGAGTAATTACACAGACCTGTTAGATTAACTTCTGTCCTGGGGAAAATAATGGAGTCACTGGTTAAAGAAGCATTGCAGGATCATCTTGACAAGACTGCAGTAATAATTCAGACACAGCTTGGGTTTGTTAAGGGAAAGCCGTCAGACCAATTTGATTGGATACTATGATGTGGTCACAAAGGAACTGGGTGCAAAAAATAATTTTGATAACAAATACTTGGATTTCAGGAAAGCTTTTGATACTGTTGTACATGGAAGGCTACTGTACAAAAAGGGACAGTATGACATTAATGGCCAGTTAGTATAATGGATAAAAGGATGGTTGAGTGTGAGAAGACAGAGTGGTAATCAATGGACACTGCTCTTCATTGACTAATGTTACTAGTGGAGTTCGTTCCCCAGGGTTCGGTGTTGGGCCCATTGTTGTTTTGTATATTTATCAATGTCAGCGACCGGGAGGACTCTGATCCTCGTCCGGCCTGGCGCGGTCCGTCATTCAGACGGGCACCAGCCACCCTTCCACTGACTGAATCCCCCCGCTTTCGGCTTTCGAGGGCCCACCCGTTTGCCTCTGAGCGGTTTCACGTACTCTTGAACTCTCTCTTCAAAGTTCTTTGCAACTTTCCCTCACGGTACTTGTTTGCTATCGGTCTCACGGCCGTATTTAGCCTTAGGTGGAGTTTACCACCCACTTAGGGCTGCACTCCCAAGCAACCCGACTCCAAGGAGATCGCAACCGACGGGTATACCAGGCTTAATATCCATTTCGCAGATGATACAAATGTTTGCAGGGTTGTTAATGATAGTAATGACAGTATGCTACTAGAAGAGGATCTAGAAAAGTTGGGCAAATGGGCTGAGAAGTGGCAACTGAAGTTTAACGTTGAAAAATGCAAAGTACTGCATATGGATAGCAGCAACCCCACGTAATTTAAATAAGTATGTTTTTGAAATAAAATACATTAAAAATAAATGTAGATTCATTTTCATTTTCTAATTAGATAACAATTTCTAATAAAAAAGATATTCTCTGTATAACGAAATTTCTCTATAATGAATTTTTTTGCCAGATTTATCAAATTCGTTATAGGGAAGTTCGACTGTATATTTTTTCATCTCAGAGAATAATAATGATTTTTGTCTCTGCTACTCTCGACTGTTCTAAAGTGACATCAAGCAGACTATATTTTGATTAAAATATATGTCATTGCATTGCAATGACATAATTTATGAATTTAATTAATTATATATGAACATTACAAGAAACTCATATATTTAGGAACACTTTCATCTGTGGGAATTGGGAAAAATATACAGTTATGAAATTACATCTTAAGATGTCTATAGTTTGAAATAAATATTATATACATCCTCCTTTCATGATATGCCAAAACAATGAAACCAAGAAGAGTGTCTGGAGAAAGAGAAGGTCAGGAACAAAGAAAGGTCAGTTAACACTTTGATTGGACTTGAGACTTTTCTTCACTCCTAGCTGTGCCAATCACCATAGGGGTGAGGGAGTTCCTCTCGTGAACTACTGCTGTATGTGTTGTTGCCTCTGGCAGAATTGTCAACTTGGCTTCTGCTAATCTCAGAACTTTACTTTGTAATGTTCGGTTTTTAATTAAATTTCTAAATTATGTTATTGTAGTGCAATGTATATTTTAATCAGATGGGTCTTATCTGCATCTATAACTGTGTCCTTCAAATACCTCATGTAGACTATAAAGATTACAATGCCAGTAACAGTAATGTATTCTTTCTTTGTCTTCCTTTATTTTTGACATTTTCATTAGGCACTTTTTAAAATGAACAGATAAAAGTTTAATTGCCCTTCTGATGACAAAACATTTATTACATTTTCTGAGTTGTTGTAGTTGAGTTAATATAAGAATTATATTATATGTTATATTATATAATCATTAATATACATTTCGTTTCTCCAGCCTACTTGGTCAGGCCGTGGTTGGCTTATCCCTTTCTTTGGTAAAAATCCTTGGTGGACTTGTGTTGCTGCTATACTTCCAGCTATGCTTGCAACTATACTAATATTTATGGACCAGCAAATCACGGCAGTCATCATCAATCGCAAAGAAAATAAGCTCAAAGTAAGAAAATTATGATTTTATATGTGTATCATATATTCTAATATTTTGAAGTGTATTTTGCTCATTTGGATTATATGCTTCCAAGTTTATTCTTAGAAATCATTCATATTTTACACACTGCATAATAGTGAGAATAATGCATACCAAATAGTTTCCTGGAGCATATTTTGACTATTTTGTTTTATTATATAATTTATTAATGTATTATTGCTTAGATTTAAAAATATTTATTTATTTATTATTTTTATTTTTTTATTTTTACAAATAAAGGAGTTTTATAGTTTGTTGATCCTAAGATCAACAAAACTATAAATTTTTTAGAGTTTGCAAAATGTTTGAATGTGTTTATAATCAAGTTGTTTGATACAGAAGACCTTGAATAACCCAAAACTTGAAGCTAAAGTGACATTAAAATTATTTCCAAAAAAAATAAATAAATAAAAAAAAATAATAATTTGTATAATTCTTATTCAAACTGCTGCTTGCTTCCACAACACTATGTGAAAGTTTGTTCCAACATTCAGTCACTCTGACTGAAAGAATTTTTGCACGTCTATCCTACAGCCATCCTTTTTCAATTTAAATTTATGTCCCCATATGTATGTGTTGTCCAAGAAACAGTAAGGATTGATGCCATCAGCATTTAGTTTGCTCAATCCTAAAGCCTTAAACACTTCGATTAGGTCTCCTTGCAGGTGCCTAGTTTCAGAGTACTGCAATTTGCAAAACTAAAGTCCTTTGCAAATTTTTTTCTCCTTTAGTTCTGATTTCAGTTTTGTCGAGATTATAGTCATCTGGTGCTTGTCATCTGGTGCATAATCAAAGTACAGTGAAAAGCACTGGCATGAAATCAGTTGGCAGAGAAATCAGTCTCCAGTGCATCTTAGGACATTTTTGCTGTCATCCCATACGTGCTACAGAACATCTTTGTAGAAATTGATTCAGATTTTGCCTCTGCAGGATGAATTCCTGATCCACAGTTCCATCATTGTTGTAAAATATAGTTGGCATGGACTTTTTGATTGTTGAATACGTCTTTTGTTTCGAGGTCTTGCTTATAAATCTGTTCCATCACGTGTAATGGATCATAGATCCTGATTCTGTTTTTGCTCATCCATTTTGTCCAACAGGGGACAAAACCGAAATTTGGCTGAAATCCATGGCATGATGGATACCTTTACCAGATTCTTTAATTCATAACACATTTCATTCTGTTTTGCTTGAGGATGGATGCCTTGAATGTTCAGCATCACCAGCAGAAATATTTCACTTTTAAACTTTGAAAGTCATTCATATGTGTTCTTTAAAGTTGGTCATTTTGTGAAAAACAAATTACAGAGGTCACAAATGTGACCTTACCTAATGATGCAGCACCTGTTAGTGATATCTCCACCAAATGATTCATCAGTTTATTTGAATTTTACAATTTGACTCAGACCCTCATGAGAGGTTATTGTATATGTTGGGATCATGGGGCAAGATTCCAAGATGGATCATGGTGAAACATCAGAAGCGGGGGTCCCTGAAGTATTGGTTCTTGGGTCACTGTTATATTCATAAACTATAATATTGATGGTAAAAATACACGCACACCCTGTCACATTAGGGCGCCTGAGAACAATTTTATCTGCCCATGTGTGTTATGGCCATAAATTGCATGTGTTCTCTGTTTGAGTTGCCTGTTTTTCTGGATGAAAAACGTTACCAGCGGGGGGACCTTACTATCCAAGTCTGAAACCAACTAACTCAGGCCATGGAGTGAAAAAAAAGCCCATAACAGTTTGTTGTTAACAGGATTTGAACCTGGACTTTTTGTATCTGGCATGGGGGGGGGGAGGGGAGGACAGTGATTATAACCTCTGTGCTGCCCATGCTCGCTAGTGAGAGGATAGAGGGCTTGATGTCAAAATTTGCAGGTGATGTAAAGATCTAAATGTGAAGATTGGGAGACTGGTTAATGATCAGTGCCAAGCAGTGCTCCTTCATTATGACTTGAAAACAAGCCCTCAAAGCTGATCAGAAAAGTGGCAGTTATGTTTTCATGCATTTCCTCTTCCAGAGTATTAGCTTGGCCAATATTGGCCAGTAGTTGTAGTTTTTCAGGAGCATCCATAGTGGTGACTGCAGACCCTTGATTAGCAGGGCCGTACCAAGATATTTCTTCCAGTCTAAAGTTTTGCTTGGCAAAGGAATTTTCCACCATTTTGAAGATGTTGATAGTCTTTGTAGTTTCCAGAAGGATCTCACAAAATGGGAATTCTGTGATGGTTTCATGGTGCACTGAAGGACAAAAATCAGGAGCTGGCAGCACTGAGACACATCAATAGTTTCATCCAGTCGTATATTGAAGGGAAATGGTGTGGTTGTCAATTCTGCCACAACCTGCTTCAGAATGTTAGAAGAAATGTCAGTGATTCTGCAGTAGGTGACGCCATTTGACAGAGGCACTGTTTTGATTTTCTTCTTCTGCTCCAAGCCACAAACTAGCTGAACCATTTTCAGGGCACATGGCTTCACCAGGGCCTCTCTAATTGTGTGTGGCTATGTGATAAGCAATCTTGTAGGATGCTTTAAGATAAGATATTAAGAAAAATCCTGCTTTTGATAAAGGTCCAGCCTTTTCAGTTCCTTGTTCTCACAAAAAAGGTCCATTCTGTCCAGATATTGGGATGGACAAATGTAGGGTGTTCCTTAAGCTTTGTTGGCTTTATGCCTCCATTGGCAAGAATGTTGCTACACAAGAAGCACTGAGGCTTTTATGTTCTATCACATTAGGCAATGGAAGTTAAACCAAAGGATACATAAGCTGCACTGTACTTTTACACTTTTGGACTAAAACCAGGCCTGAAAAAAAAAATGCAAGCACTGTGATGTGATTTTTATGGAATGCAGTAACCAATGTGCAAAATGAAAAGCCTTGTGTTCAAAACATATTTGAGATATGATTTTCATTAAATCTGCCAGATCAGCTACTGATCATGCACCAAATTTGATTTCTTTATAAATCAATTATGCAATGAACACTCATATCACATGAATAATTCAAAGTTGGTTTATTAAGTGCTTATGACTTAATTACAATAAGTTTGATACAGTGGTGTTGTTTCATGAACCTTGTCAGATCCTATTATTTGACCAATACGCAAGTAAAATTATTAGAATAACAGTGGCAAATGATATATGAGTGTACAGCGTTGGTGGTAAAGCTTTTTGAAAACTATAAAAGCAGAGTTCCAAAAATAAAGAAATAAAGCTAAATAATAATATTAATTAATTAAACTTACATGCCTGGGGATCTAATAAAACATACCTGATATCAGCTCCTTGGTTGTCAGATTTAATACTGCTGCATAAGAATATAAAGTGCTGGTGAAGTTTTTTATTTGTTATACCAAGGGGCGAAACGACAACATACTACTTATTGACTAATAGGATGAGACTGGATTAAGAGGCCTTGATACTATAGAATTAAATTCAATTTTAATCTTAATTTTATCTTTAGTCAAAGAAGTCTTGATACCAATTCCTTGGAGACCTGTTGCTGCACTTGGCCAAAATCTGTAATAATATCAGTGTGGTTCTTCTTTGTAAACTAATTATATAATAAAATACTCTTAACCACTTGAATAATTCAAAGTTAGTTTAGGAAGTGTTTATGATGTTATTACACTAAATTTGATAATACAAAGGTGATCTTATCATCAGATCACTGATGATAAGATCTTGCAAGATTAAAGAGAATAAAAGGGCAAATATAATGTCATATGTTCATATAATATATGAACATATTGTGATAGTAGTGTTGAAAATTGCTAAAAATTATAAAAGATAATGTTATACAAATAAAGAAATAGAGTTAAATAATATAATTAATTTTACATTCCTTGGAATCTGATTAAACATTCTGATAACAGCTCTCACTCCTTAGCTGCCAAACAAACAAAGAATGCAAAGTGCTGTGTGTACAAAATGTGCCTGAGATATGATTTTCATTAAATCTGCTGAACTACCAGACCAGACCAGCTACTGGTCACACACCAACTTTGATTTCTTTATATTAAATGTAAATACTTGCTCTTTCCTTGCCTACCTATCAACAAGCATTCACAAGTATTATACACTGAGTGGACAGAAATCATGGGATACCTACCTAGTAACGGGTAGGCCCGGATAAGGGCAGTCACACGACGAGGCATTGAGTCCACTAGTTTGTGAAAGCGTTCCACAGGTATTTTCATCCATGCTTGCTGCACCACTGTTCATAATTCCGTCGCATTCCTTGGTAGAGGATCCAAGGCTCGAAGATATCTTTCCACAGCATCCCAAAGATGCTCTACAGGGTTCATGTCTGATAAATGGGGAGGCCATTCTATGGTGGTAAAAGAGTCCATTGCCATTTGGGTTCACCATGACCATGAAGGGATTCAGATGGTCTGCAAGGATGGACACATAACCTGGACTGTTCAGAGATGCGTCTAGACATACCAGAGGTCCCAACATGTACCAGTTGAACACACCCCAGACCTTTACCATTCCTTGAACAGTTCCTTGTTGACATGACAGGTGCATAGCTTTGTGCAGTTCCACCAGATACGCCCCTTCCGTCC
This sequence comes from Mastigoproctus giganteus, assembly GCF_048544385.1. Lineage (NCBI taxonomy): Eukaryota > Metazoa > Arthropoda > Arachnida > Uropygi > Thelyphonidae > Mastigoproctus > Mastigoproctus giganteus. Next base: position 39,351,174 of record NC_143587.1, on the reverse strand, counting down.
GCTCGAAATAATTGGAAACGGGACTCATCGGACCAGGAGTCCCATCTCCAATCATTCGAGGTGCAGTGGCGATGTTCTTTTGCCCAGTTGGGGCGTATAGTTCTGTGTCTTGGTGTTAGCAATGGGACTCTGGTGGGTTGGCAGCTCCCGTAACCTATTGCAGCTAATGATCGCTTGATGGTCTTGGTGGAGACATTTCTGACACCTCCCTTGTTGAAGTTGGCGGTTATTTGTGCCACTGTCACTCTTGGTTGATTGAAACAATGCAAGACCGACAGCCCACTTCATCCACCACATTTCTCCACCTACAGCACTGTCCACGATGAGATGTTATTCTGGAAATGGCATATTCCCGATACACTCTTGCTACTGTTGAACAAGGATAGTTCAATTTCTGTATGACCTCCGCAATAGTGACCCATGTGTCGGGAACCCACTATCATCCCTCTTTCAAAATTGGTTAACTCATGACGGTTATCCATACTGACATCAAATTACCATCTACGTGAGTGCAATGATGCAGTACCTGTATACACACCAAGCGGTGGGTTCATCCACTAGCGAGAGTATCCCATGTATTCTGTCCTTTCAGTGTACAATATTATAATTTCTGGAATGAAAAAATTACAATGAACACTCAAACAGTACATTTTTACTTTAAAATTTATTGTGATCTGGTGTAAACAAAGCAAATGTCCATAATCATAATGGCAGGATATGTTTTATTTAATTCCTCTGAGTGGGGGACTATTGTTGATGTGACAACATGACATGACATTGATGGTTGTTGTATGTTACACTGATTGTGTATAGTAGTATCCCAATGCCACCACAATTTTTGGGGTTAACAAGTATGGTGGCATGGAAGTGGCACTTTAACATAATTTGGCATAAAAAAGAATTTTTTTATGACGACAATTCTCAAAGTAACAGGAAGGAAAATGAAGAAAAATCATTTTTTGCACTTCGTTCACAGATGCCCTGAAGCCTATTTATTGACCCCTAGGGAGGAACCCATGGACCAGGTTAAGAGCTCCCTTTTTAGATGTTCAGTATGCAGTAATATTTCTCTATTTAGGTAATAGGCATATGACATATTTTAATACAAAAATTTATTTATTTATTTTTATTATTATTATTATTATTATTATTTATTTATTTATTTTTTAATATATTTCATTATTTAGTTGCCTGTAAATAATTAATGTAATATATGTATTAACTTACAGAAAGGCTGTGGCTACCATCTGGACCTATTTGTACTTGCATTGTTGATAGCTATTTGTTCCTTTCTGGGTCTACCTTGGTTTGTAGCAGCCACAGTATTAGCAATGACTCATGTTAACTCACTTAGAATGGAATCAGAATGTTCAGCACCAGGAGAAAAGCCCCAGTTCTTGGGTGTCAGGTAAATTAAAAAAAAAAAAAAAAACTGAAGTTTCTCTTGTTTTACATTTGCTTTTAACACAATTTATAAAAACATGAAACTTTAGGCATGTATTATAACAGGTTCTAAGGCTAGCTAGAAAGTTGGGAATTTTATAGATAACGGAACAGTTAAAAACTTAAAATTCATGGCTAAAGCCTCAGACTACAGGAAAATTTGCAGACATATAAATTAGTGCATCATGTCTATATACAGTAAATTAACCGAAGTTATTATAGTGGCATCAGTTCATTACATCTCACATTGTGAATACCTTCATGACAAGTTGCCTATTCAATTATACTTTGAATAAGTAATGCTTCCCTAATAGAAAGAAGACTATTGTTATTTATTCTCAGTAGATACCACCACCAAGATAGTCATTTCAAGACTATTTGGCCCTTCATTGGTGGGTGCGATGGTATTACAGGCAACAACCGAGTTGTGAAAATAATTCTACAACATGAGAGATGCCAAATGGTGTTTAGTAGTTTAATACTTAATAAAATTTGTTTTTATTAAGTATTAAACTACTAAACACCATTTAGCATCTCTCATATTGTGGAATTCTTTTCAGAACTGGTTTGTTAGCTGTTATACCATCAAGGTACCTACCCAACCTGCAGATGTTGGGCCAAATTGCACTAAAATGGCCATCTGTGTTGTGGTTTCCACTGAAAATAAGTAACAGTAGTCTTCTCTACTGGAAAGCATTGCTTATTTGAAGTATAACCAAGTAAGCAACTCCTTGTGAAGGTATTCACAATATGAGATGTAATAAAACAATGCCACTTTAATAACTTTAGTCAATTTTCTGTATATAGATGTGATGCATTTGCACTTACTTATATGGTTGAACAATTAAAATTAATCTGACTCTATTGTGGTATTCCTGTAGTACAAATCTTTCGCCAGAGAAATTAAATATTTGATGGAGGGCTATTTTAATATTATGCAGAAGAGAATTATGCAAATTAGTTTCTAAAGTCACAAAAAAAAAAGCATTATTGGATACCTTGTGAATATCTCTTGATATTAATGTGTTTGCTTATTAAGTTTTACTGTAAAAATAACAACTATGCACAAAGCGACAGTGTGATAATAACTGCATGTTATTATCACAAACTTTTTGTTGGAATCTCTGAAAGTATGGGCTGGACATGATCAGAAAAATATCTATGAACATAATTTTAATATTCCATATTAGAATTACGGAATACCTTTTTAAAGCAGTAATCACAGAAGCCACAAGTGTATATACAAGGTATGAAATAAAGTATCCAGATTGGTGCAATAAAAAGAATACAAAGTGAAAGGGACTCAAAAATGGTTTTATTTTTATAACCTGATTGAACATGATTATAACCTGATATTGCCACTTATTGCACCATTCTAAAGTTTCTGAAAATAGTCAGTGAAGGCATCCAAAGAGATACTGCTCAGTATCTTTTTGGTCCCATTTTTATCTATATCCTCAACATCCTGAAATCTGTTTCCTTTGAGGGCAGTTTTCACCTTGGGAAAGAAATGTCTGCTGGTGCTGTATCATGAGAGTAGGGTGAATGGTTGACCTGATTGAAGGCACTTATTGAACCATTCTAAAAGTTTCTGGAAAAAGTCTATGAAGGCATCCAAAGAGATACCGTTCAGTTCCGTGGTTACATTTTTCTTTATATCCTCAACATCCTGAAATCCGTTTTCTTTGAGGACAGTTTTAACCTTGGGAAAGAGGAAGAAGTCTACTTGTGCCATATCAGGAGAGTAGAGTGGGTGGTTGATCGGTGCAATGCCATTTTTCATCAGAAATCTCTTTACTAAAATGACCATGTCCATCAGCATTATCAGTACAATCTGATGGACATGGTCCATTCTAAATCCATATGCAAGAACTCATCCAAAAGGGACCAAGCACCAAACCCTGTGAACAACAGCGTGTAATATTTTTCTATATTCTTCGGTATTTGATTCAAACATATGCTTTTCTTTGTGAAAAATAATTCTTAAATATAGAATACAAATTATTAGAGCATCCTGCTGCTCTTATACAACTTAGGATGCCTCCCCACCATAAAACATCAAAGGCACTTTTAAAACCAACAAACAAAGCACATATCACCCTGCATATGCATTCACTGGATGTAAAACCTGGCATTAGTAGAGTTCTCTCTTTTTTAAAGCCATGCTGCTTCTCTGAGGAGAAGTTATTTTCATTATATCTGATCATTAATCATTTGATACTCAACCATTCGTGTATTTTTGCCATAATAGCAGGAGAGCAATGGGATGATATGATCCTGGGGTAATTTAGAAGTCTTTCAGGACTTTTCATTAAAATTTTCAAAAGGGCAGCCTTCCATTTGGAGGTAGGCTCATTCACACAAAAATGAGTTAAATAAATCTAAAAAAAATCTCAGATTGTGGTGGTACCACCACACTTATAATCACTGACAGTCACCTTTGGATGGGGTAGGCTATTAATAACTGTTGCATGAATCAACAAGCTGGCAGTGCAACATCTGACAATAACACCCCTCTTTAAATCAGTTAACTTGACTCTATGTGCCACAAGAACTAACTTATGTCGCTCATACATCTTCCTTAGATGTGGTATGAGTAACTTGTTTATCTGGGATGATCCAGTGTTGAACTGTGAAAACAAAGGGTGTCTACATACTTTTAGGGGGTATTTTGTATTTATTAGTAGTGGGTTTTTGTCCCCCCCCCATTTCTCCTCACCCCAGCGAATGTCTCTGGGGTGAGATGAATAAGCAGTTTTACTGAGAATCTTTTAACAAAATAAAAATTATTTATTGTACTCACTGTTATACAATAGGATATTTTTAAAAATAAATTAATTTGCTGTTTTTTAAGGGAGCAACGAGTGACTCAGCTGTTCATCTTTGGTTTGGTTGGGATGTCTGTTTTCTTCACTGCAGCATTACAAGTAAGTGGGTCTCTGACGTTTTTTTTTTTTTTCGTCTATATATGTAGGTATATACAATACCCCCCAAAAAAACTAATAATAGCGATTACTAGTCAGCCTGTGCATATTTATTGAGTTCATACTTTTTTGCAAAAAATATAAAATACAAAAGCAATTTAAGTAAATAAAATAAACTCCTGTTATTGTGCATTTGAGGAGATTAACCCAAAATAGCACTATAAGTGAGGGGATCCCTCTCCTTTGGAGTTGTTTTTCGTATTTCGCTACTTATGAAGTATTGATTAATATATAATTTGAAAACCTTAGTGAACTATAACTCTGCAACTTTAATAAATTATTGCTTGGGAAACATGCTTTGTAAGAAGGATAGGTGGAACAGGACCAGGGTATGTCTGCCAGGGGCAAAGGTTGATGACCTTGTGCGGATATCATCTTTTAAGGGCACAAAAGGTGATATAGTTGTACACGTTGGCACTAATGATATTAAGAGTAGGAGACCAGCGGAATTACTTAACAAGTACAGGTCACTGTTGAAAAAAAGCCGTGAATTAGGGTTGAATTTGGAAGTGTCTGCAATTCTGCCCAGACATGATAGGATGGAGTATATGATGAGAGCCCTGTCGATTAATTCGGCCCTGGAAAGATTGTGCAAGGCTCAAGGGGGTAGAATTTTTTTCAGCCTGGTCTGTACTTGTTAACAGGAGAGACTGCTTCTACAGGGATGGGATACACTTAAATAGAAAGGGTGCAAGAATGTTTGCTGATGCTATCGAGGCAGTGTTAGATGGGTCGGAAAACTGCTAGATTGGGGGGATACAAGGACTAATAGATTAACAGTAGCCAGTGGCAGAGGTGAAAGTGATTCTCGCACCGCTTCTATTGGAATGAGCCGCAGCCTGGAAAACAAGATGCAGGGTATTTCAGAGACTGCTGGGAGTCACTGTGATACAAGTAAACACATGGGTTGTGTTAGGGTAGCTAAGAAAAAGAACAGGTACATGTATACTTGCGTGTACACCAATGCTAGGAGTTTAGTAAATAAATTTGATGAATTTGAGGTATTGCTCAAAACATCAAAGGCAGATATTGTGGGGATTTCAGAGACGTGGTGTCACACAGATATAAGGAATGCAGAACTGGAATTTGGGGAGTACAATGTCTACAGAAGGGATAGACAGGATAGGAAGGGTTATGCTATTAGTTAAGAAATACATAAAATCCAAGGAAGTGAAGCCAGTCGACATTGCTGGACAGTGCAGTGTCGAGTCAGTTTGGTGTGACATAAGCATTAGGAGATCAAAATTGAGAGTAGGAGTGTGCTATAGACTTAATGACTCTGATGAGTATAATAAGAAATTGTACAGGGAAATAGAGTGGGCCAGTAAATCAGAGAGTCTTATAATGGGGTATTTTAATTTCCCAAGATATTGAATGGAATTTGGGCGGCTGGTCACTCACACACTAGCAAGGCGTTTTGTGGATTTATTGGATGATTGTTTTCTACATCAGCATGTTCGGGAGGCAACTAGAGGAAGTAATACTCTTGATTTGATTATCAGTAGTGATTCTTCATGCATTAAGAATCTGCAGGTAAATGAACCACCAGGTGGCAGTGATCACAGTGTCCTGAAGTGGGATTTACTCAAAGAGGTAACTACCATTAGGGGTAAAGGGAAGGGTTATTGCTTTCTTAAAGGCAACTACGATGAACTGAGACAGTATTTAAATTCTATACAGTGGGACCAACTGATGATGTTACCAACAGCAAATTCAAAATGGGAAGCATTCAAAGAACTTATCTTGGAAACTACTAGGCTTTACATACCAACTAAGAAATATTGTTCAAGGTTTAGGCCTAAGTGGATGAACTAATGAGACGCTCTTACGAAGAAAGGCTTAAGTTTTGCAAATTACAGTGTCTGGAGACTAGGCACCAGCGAGGTGATCTGATTGAGGTGTATAAAGCCTTGAATTTTTCACTTTTAGTGTTATCTCCTATTTATTAAAATTTGTAACTTAAGCTGCTCTTGCAAATTACAGTTGTGCAGTTGGTCAGTAAGATCACACACACACACACCCCCCTCTCCTCATACAATGCTTGCATAAGCTGTGACCAGATTTTGCAGAATTTGCAGAACATAATGTCAGGTGAGAGCAAAGTGGTGATATAAAATGCCCAGTTCAGGTACAGCTGTAAAAATGTGTTTGTTATAAAATCTGTGGTAAATCATTTCTATAAATGGTGGCTTCCTTACTGATGCTCAAGAGATGGCCTAGTGAGTGGTGTACCTTTTGCCACATGCTATTTTTCTCACTGCCATAGTTCTAGTGGTAGCAAAAGTGAAACCTAGAGGCATCTGTAATTATGTGCAAGAAATTGATTTTTCCCAAGTACATCAATAAAATTAGACATACTTGACATAATAATTCTTCAAGAAGAATACTTTTTTATCCTCCAATGCAAAAGTATTTTTAATCTGAAGCACATTCACTGATGTTAGCATTAGTAGGGCATATGATGCAAGAATGCAAGCTTATACAGCATCAGCCAAAATTAAAAAAAAAAAAAAAAAACCTTCCCATTTCACCCATCCATTTGCTCCAAAAGTTTATCTAGTTCTGCCTTGAATTTATTTAAGCTGTCAACTTCCACAACGACACATGGAAGTTTGTTCCATCAGTCAAGTACCTGCTGGCTAATGGCAAATTTCCACACATCTATTCTACAGCTGTCTTTCCTCAATTTGAATCTATGCCCCCTCAGGTTCTTAATCTGAGCAAGCAGAAGTATCCCATCAGCATTGAGCTTGCTTGAACCATTTAAGGCCTTATACACCTCGATCAGATCACCTCACAGGTGTCTAGTGTCTCCAGATGCTGCAACTTGCAGAACTTAAGCCTTTCTTCATAAGCGCACCACTTTGTTCCTCTTGCCAATCTTGTTGCCCTTCTCTGTACTCGTTCTAGCAACTCTACATCCTTCCTGAAATAAGGCCTCCAGGCCTGTACACATTACTCAAGATGTGGCCTGACCATTGCCTTATACAAAGGGATAATCACTTCCTCATCTCTGTTAGCAAAAGTCCTATATATCATTAACAAAACTTCATGATGTGCTCTGGCAGCCCAGACTTCAATGCACATCATTTGCTGCAGGGATATCAACAATTGACAAGAGGTAAGCTATTAGAATCCTTTCTTGATGCTTATCAACTTGCCCTTTTGAACACTGGTGAGCCAACCTATATTCATTTTTCAACAGGATCCATGAGTGCAATAGATCTCTCGATCTGTATTCCCTCCATATACATTATTATGGAGTGGTCTGTTCTTGAAACCCACTGAACAGTGATCACCTGCCGATTCTCTGCAAGCTCCAAAAAAAGGCAAACTCCCCTTCACCACATCACTCTATTTGAAAATTTGGTAGGGCATACTGGAGTGAATATGCCTCTCATGTTCAGTTAGATGATAAAATAATCCAATCCCAGCCCATAGACAATGTCATAGAACATATTACTAATCAAATATTACAAGCTGCTACCACTGCAATGCCAAAATATTTACTGGGGAAACAGAAACACAGCAACTACCAGTGGAATCAAGATTGTATGCATGCCAAACAGGAAAAAAAATAGAGCTTGGAATTTATTTCGTAAATTTCCCACAACTAGTAACCTAATTAACTTCAAAAGACTGAAAGCCAAGTTCCGCCAAATAAGAAGAAAAGTAAAGAAAGTTTCCTGGATTAGCTTTTCCTCAAGTATAAATAAGGATACAGATAGCAGAATCATCTGGAGGCAAATACAAATGCTCAATGGCAAATATGTTCAGTCCCCAGCTACAGTACTAAATTGGGCGGGGAAAGAGTTGGCATCACCGGGAGAAATAGCAAATGCCTTATCGAAATCATTCGCCAGAATATCAGAAATATCCAACTATAACTCAACTTTCAACAAATTAAAGAATCTGCAAAACAGCATAAGATTAATTTTTCTACGATAGTTTGACACCCATACAACCAGCCATTCACATTAACAGAATTTCTAGGGGAGTTCAATAAAACACCCAGTAGTGCTGCTAGTCCAGATGGGATCTACTATATAATGTTAAAACAACTTGACAACATAGCAAAAAGAACATCGTTAAAATATTACAACCGAATTTTCTTAGGAAATACCTACTCTTCTGGCGTCACTCAATTGTTCTAGTCTTCCTGAAGCCAGAAAAGATCATATCTTTCTGCATAACTACAGGCCGATTTCACTGACTAGTTGTTTAGACAAAAGTCCTGAAAAAAATGGTTCACAGACAGCTAACATGGTTCCTGGCAACAAACAACTTACTAAACAGTAGCCAGTATGGATCAAAAGAACCGGTCCATGATAGATGTGATGCAAACGCAAACATCTGTAATGCCTTCATAAGTAAAGAACATCTAGTCACGATTAATCTCGATATTGAGAAAGCCTTCGATACCACCTGGCGATATGATGTACTTCAAGATCTTCACTCTTTCAGCTTGAGAGGTCAGTTACCCCAATTTATACAAAACTTAGTATTAGTAATGGCCACATGATGCAAGGAAGCCTATGGCTTATGCTGCACCAGCCAAAAAAAAAAATAATAATAAAATAAAATAACAAAAAATACATAAAATAAAATAAGAAGAAAATTTATAACTCGCTGCAATCCAGTCTAAACAACTCCCCTCGTAACTTGAAATTATGGCTCTTAGTTCCAGAATCATTTATAACCATGAAAATTTCATCCTTATTCATTTTTCTTATGCCTCTCAGAGCCATAAGCACCTCAATCAAGTTTCCTCTAAAGTGCCTAGTTTCCAAGTTCTGCAACCCACATATTCGAAATCTTTCCTCATATGGACGCCCTTTTGCCGATGTCACCAGGCGAGTTACCTGTCTTTGGACCCCTTCAAGAAGAACAGTGTCTTTCTTTAGGTGCGATCTCCACACTTGAATGCAGTAGTCCAAGTGTGGTCTAACAATAGCCTTATATAATGGGATTATGATGTCCTTATCTCTACTAGCAATTGTTTGATAAATCATCTATAGGACACTATGGATTCTCCTTGCAACCAGTCTACAATGCTGTGAGAACTTCATATCTGACCATATCGTAGTACCCAAGTCCCTTTCCTCCACTACCTGCTTTAGTTCAACTCTGTCAAGTGTTTTATATATGGCCTTAGTTGCTAATGCTCCTAAAAAAAAAAAAAAAAAAAAGCCAAGTGTTGTATAAGCTATTTTGTGATTACTGTTCCCCAGGTGTAATACCTTACACTTTGCTACATTAAAGCATAGCTGCCATTTTTCTGACCATCTCTGAAGTCTATCTGGGTCATTCTGATCTTTACATCATCTGCAAATTTAGACATCATGCCCTCTATCCCTTCATCAATGTCATTTATGAAAATCAAAAACAACAATGGTCCTAATACTGAACCTTGGGGAACCTCACTTCTTACATCAAGCCAATCTGAGGAATAACCATTTAACACAACCCTTTGCCTCCTGCTCTGAAGCCACTTTGCTGTCCATCTAAGGATTTTCCCTGTGATTCCAACCTGTTCCAGCTTATAAAGTAATCGCTCATGTGGGACTGAGTCAAATGCTTTGCTGAAATCCAAATAAACAACGTCGAGTTTCTCTAAGTCCAGCTCTTGAGTGACCCTGTCAAAATAGCTAACCAGATTAGTTAAACATGATTTTCCCTTTACAAAACCATGCTGAGTATCCTTCAGAATTCCATTTCTATCTAAGTGATCCTGAATTTCATCCTTGATCATAGTCTCCATGATTTTCTCTACTACTGAAGTTAGACTAACCGGCCGGTAATTTCCCACTTCGCTCTTAGAACCACCCTTATGTATTGGAGATACATTGGCACTTTTCCAATCCAATGGAATCACTCCCACATCCGGTGATGCTGTCATGATTAGGTTCAACGCACTCACTTGCCGCCTCCCTTAAGATTATAGGGTAAATGCTATCAAGCCCAGGAGCCTTACTGGCCTGTAGGCTCGAAGGTTTTTTCATTAAATAAACATGTGAAATTTCAACTTCACTCCAAGAATTTCTCATTGACATGAAAGGGTTTTTCTTCTGTAAATATCGATGCAAAGTAAGTGTTGAGATCATCTACAACTTCAGCTGGGGTATCTAATACTATCCCACGTCCATTACATAAGGATCCAATCTGGTTTGTCCTTCTCTTCTTTGCATTTATATATGTGAAGAATTCCTTATCCCCCCCCCCTTTACCAGCAATTTACCATAATCTGCCTTTGCCAGCCTAACCTCTTCAGTGGCATTATTACAGATAAATTTGTAGCTGTTATAGGCTTCAGTACTTTTTATTGCTTTGTAACTTTTCCATGCCATCTTTTTCTGCTCAAGTAATTTGGCAACTTCATTATTCATCCAACTTGGAATCCTCCTCATGGAGTATTTTTTTTTAATGGTATATAAGCATTCAAAACTTCTACCATAATTTGATTGTATTCGCTCTCTGTGAGATATCTACCCAGTTAATAGAGGCCATGGAGCGCCTTAAGGCATTATAATTTTCTTTCCTGAAATTATAACCCATTCCTTTGCCTTGAACTACTGCTACCTCTCTCTCTTCATCATCCACCGTAGAACTCCATGATCACTTCCTGCTACTGGTTTCTATACTGTCAGCCCTATTATGTCATCTGGTTCATGGGTGATGATGAGGTCTAGAGTATTCTTTTCCTTAGTACTTTCCCTGCCATGTTGTTAAAAATAACAATCATCTAGTTGATTTAAAAATTTTGTCCGCCATGTGAAGTTTCCTTCCCATTTGCTCCAATCAATTAGAGGCAAATTGAAATCACCCATAATAAGACATTCATGCTCACTTGCCCATTCCATTTGCATGTAGAGGCTCTCATCATAATCTTCACAATCACCTGGCCTGTAGATTACTCCCACTCTCATTATACCTTTGCTTCCAACTATTTCACACCATACAGATTCTATACTAGCATACGAAACATCTGAATCCGGGAATGCTTTCATCGCGCTCACACTACTTTTGATAAGAAGCATGGCCCCATCACCCCTTGTATCTTCCCTGTCCTTTCTAAATACATTACACATACTGTACTGAAACTCATCATCCCTTATCTCCAGGTGGCACCACGTTTCTGTAAGCCCTATTATGTCAGTGTTACTTGTCCTAAACAGAATCGAATTCACTCATTTTATTAACGACACTTCTGAAATTACTGTATAAACAATTAAGATTTGGTGTTCTTATATAGTTAACTACCCTGACACACCCCTTAAAGTTATTTAAGCTCTATTCCCTGGCATTTGCTACCCGCTCATTTGAAACGTTTTTGCCCTCAGAACACCTTGCTACTATGTTCTGTTGCAGTAACAAACAAATACTCTTGGGGTATGTGCAAGAATTAATTTCACCAATACTATCAGATAAATGCGTATTTACCGCTGACTGGGCTAGCCAGGTGGGTAAAGTGCCTGCCTAGCAACCCAAAGGTCGTGGGTTCAAATCCCGCCTCTGGCTTGGATCAAAGTACTGCAAAAACCTTGGTAGGTGCATTATGGCCACAGAAGCCGATGCGCCAACAACTACCAAAAAAAAAAAAAAAAAAAAAAAATTATATTACCCTTGTCCCCCCCACCAAGGGGGGGGGGCAAGGGTAATATAATTATTGAGGATACCTTAAAGATTTCCCTGAACCTTTAAGGTATCCTCAATAATACTGAGCTTGAGTCCCTGGCAAGCTCCCAGTTACATTATTCTCAAGGGCAAGCATCCATCTTTTTTCAGTGACTCAAATTGTTCTGGCAATGCAAACTTTCTACACAACAGAAAGTTTCATATATGAACAATTTATCCAAATCATTTGAGCAAGAGGAGGGTGTACTGCAGGGTTCCATTCTCAGTCCAACATTATTTTCAGTAAGAATTACAAACATGACACGAGAAGTACCAAATACAATAGAATCATACATGTTTGCTGATGACCTCATTATCTCTTGTAAATCCCAAACTATGAACACCATTGAAAGAAAACTTCAAATTTCTATAGCTAAAATAGAATCATGTACACTACAGAATGGTTATTCTCCAGCAGAAAAAAAAATCCACTGCATTCATTTTTGCAAAAAATACAAACTACATCTGGATCCAGAAATATTTTTAAACAATTGTCTGATTCCTGTCACCAATAATTTTTGTTTGTTGGGGTTGTTCTTTGATAATAAACTTAACTTTGCTTCCATATATCTACCCTGTAACTACTTGTCTAAAAAACCGAACATCCTAAGAGCCGTCTCCGCTATGTCCTGGGGTGTCGTCAGAAGCTCCCTCTTACATCTCTACAGATCCTTAATTCAGTCATGCTTGGATTATGGATCACCTACCTATGACTCCTCTAGGAAAAGCTCTCTGTTATGCCTGAACACCATTCAACATAGTGCCCTTAGGATAGCCGTGGGAGCCTTCAAAACATCTCTGGTCCACAGCCTGTATATTGAGGCAAATGAACCCCCACTGCATCTAAGGAGAAAATCCTTATTGTGTAACTATGCACTAAAGGTTAAAAGTATTCCATCACACCCTAGCTGGTGTACTTGTTTCACCCTTAATACACCATGCTATATCACAATAAACCTAATGAAAATCGCCTTGCAGGGCTTTGACTGCAAGAGCTTGTGATCAGTTGGAACATTAATTTTTCAGAATGTTTTTCTAAGACCTTGCTACTCCTGAATCTCACTGGACTGAATTCATACCTCTCTGTGACCATTTCTTTTTATGATGGGGAAACCTCCCTAGCTAATACAAACTTTCAACAGCTCCATAAATCGCATTCCTTGAAAAACTCAGAAAAAGTACATATCCACACTGATGGCTCCAAAACAGATACAGCTGTAGGTGCTGCAGCCATTTCATCCACCTTCTCGGTAGCTATGTCTCTTTCTGTTGAATGCAGTAATTCTGCAGTATAGATAATAATAATTCTACAGTATAGATATACTGCAGAATTATTTGCAATAAAACTGGCTCTAGATAATATAAACAACTACCATATCAATCAATCTTTGATATATACAGACTCCTTAAATGCAATCACTGCCATGCAATTTACCTTTTCTCCTTCTCACCTCATTCTTAAAGAGATCTGATCTAAGTTATTTTTAGTATTAAACAGCCAATCACAAGGAGGGACCCAGGTAATAAACATTTGGATGACGCTGTAAACATCACGACTCTGGATCATCCAGTCAAATAAAATTGCCCTATACAAACTACAAATTCATCATTAAAACAACATACAGGAAACGGCGATCTCACTTTGGAAAACTCAAATCAAAAATAAACTGCTGCACATAAAAAAAAAAAAAAAAAAAAAAAAGAGCCACAACTGTGGACATCTTGTTTCAGGAGAAGCAGGCGACAAGAAGTGATTCTGGCAAGGCTCAGCATCAGTCATTCGAATCCAACTCGCCTGTATCTGCTTGTGGGAGAGAACCATTCTCTGTGTTTCTTTTGTCAGTCACAGCTAACAATAAAACAAACACTCATTGAATGTCCCCAACATTCAACAATCAGAAAATTAAGTTTTAGCTCCCTATCCAACTTACAGGAACAGTTAACCTTATTACGTATTCTTGGCAATGAAGCAAATTTTGAAGAACTGTTTAATTATTTGAAACACATAAATCTGTATAGTAGACTGTGATCATAGTGACAAGCAAACCACGAACAGGCACAATATAGCCCAAGAGGCCCTTGTGCCAAAAATCCCAAATACAATGATAACAATCTGCCAGAGTTTGATAAACTTCTGGCATTTCCCTCCCTGAATATCTTCTCATGTGCGAATATAGATGTGAAATACTCATTCAATTTGTCATCTACCTGAGGATCATAAGTCGAACCATCAATATCAAGTGGACCAATGATTCATCCCCTTCCTTCTAGAGTTTACATAAGTAAAGAACTCTTTGCTGTTTTCCTTTGCATCTTTTGCCAAGGATTTCTCATAATCTGCCTTCACCTGTGCACTTAAATAGAAAGGGTGCAAGAATATTTGCTGATGCTATCGAAGCAGAGTTAGGTGGGTCGGAAAACTGCTGGCTTGGACAAATACACAGACTAATAGATTAACAGAGGTGAAAGTGATTCTTGCACTGCTTCTATTGAAATGCAATTGAGCAACAGCCTGGAAAGCAAGGAAATGGGGATTTCCAGGACTGCTGGGAGTCATAGTGGAACAAGTAAATACATGGGCTGTGTTAGGGTAACTAAAGTAGAAACAGGTGCATGTATACTTGCATGTACACCAATACTAGGAGTATAGTTAATAAATTTAATGAGCTTTAAGTGCTAGTCAAGACATCAAAGGCAGATATTGTTGGGATATCAGAGACATGGTGTCACACAGACGTAAACAGTGCAGAATTGGAGTTGGGGGAGTACAATGTGTACAGAAAGGATAGACAGGACAGGAAGGGAGGAGGGATTATGTTGTTAGTTAAGAAACACACAAATTCTAAGGAAGTACATCCAGTTGATGTTTGTGGACAATGCAATATTGAGTCTGTTTGGTGTGACACAAGCACTGGGAAAGGAAAAATGAGAGTAGGCGTGTGTTATAGGCCTAATGAATCTGATGCGTATAATGAGCAATTGTGCAGAGAAATAGTGGGACAGTAAATCAGTGTCTCATAATGGGGGATTTTAATTTCCAAGAGATTTAAATGGAATTTATGGGTTGGTTACTCACAAACTAGCAAGGCTTGTGTAGATTTATTGGATGATTGTTTTGTACAGCAGCATGTTCAGGAGGCAACTAGAGGAATTAATACTCTTGATCTGATTATCAGTAATGATTCTTCATGCATTAAGAATCTGCAGATAAAGGAACACTAGGTGGCAGTGATCACAGTGTGCTGAATTGGGATTTACTCAAAGAGATAACTACCATCAGGGGTAAAGGGAAGGGTTTTTGCTTTTGTAAAGGCACTGTCTGAGACAGTATTTAAATTCTCTACGCTGGGACCAACTAATGATGTTACCAACAGCAAATTCAAAATGGGAAGCATTCAAAGAAATAATCTTGGAAGCTACTAGGCTTTTCATACTAACTAAGAAATATTGTTCAAGATTTAGGGCTAAATGGGTATCAGATGAACTAATTAGACATGTAGAAGAAAAATGCATGGGATACATATAAATTAACAAGTGACACAAGCCTATGATAGATATAAGCTGGTCTGTAACCAAGTCACAAAGGAGTTTAGGCAGACAAAGGCAGATTACAAGAAATCTTTTGCAAAGGATGCAAAGAGTTATTTACTTATGTAAACTCTAGAGGGAAGGGGATGAATCAGATTGGTCCGCTTGATATCAATGGTTCAACTGTTGATGATCCTGCTCAGGTAGCTAACAAACTAAATGAATATTTTGCATCTACATTCACACGCAAGGAGTTATTCAAGGAGGGGAATGCCAGAGGTGTATTAAACTCTGGCAGTAAGCTAGATGATCTTGTAATAACTTAGAGTAAAGTGGAGGAGAAATTGTTGAAGATAAACATAAGAAAGGCACGTGGGGTGGATGGAATCTCTCTAGTTATATTAAAGGAGGCAGCAAAGGAAGTAAGCAAACCCTTAGCCATAATTGTGAGAGCTTCCTTGGACTCGGGAGCTACCCATAGGTTGGAAATATGCAAATGTGACCCTAATCCACAAAGGAGGATCAATGGGGGAGACAGGTAATTACAGACCTGTTAGTTTAACTTCTGTTCCAGGGAAATTAATGGAGGCACTGGTCAAAGAAACATTGCAGGATCATCTAGACAAGACTTCAGTTATAGCTCGGACAGCATGGATTTGTTAAGGGGAAGTCTTGTCTGACCAATTTGATTGGATACTATGATGTAGTCACAAAGAAACTGGATGCAAAGAATAACACTATCATATATTTGGATCTTAGAAAGGCTTTTGATACTGTTGCACATAGAAGACTGCTGCACAAATTGGAGCAGTGTGGCATTGGAGGTAAATTGCTGCTATGGATAAAGGGATGGTTGAGTGGGAGAAGACAGTGTGGTAATCAATGGACACTTCTCTTTATGGACTTTATGGACTTTTTTTTTTTTTTTCTGTATTCATTAATGATATTGATGATGACATATCAGGCTTAATGTCCAAGTTTGCAGACGATACGAAGGTTGGCAAGGTTGTTAATGACAGTATGCTGCTGCTGTGCAACAGGAACTAGAAAAATTGAGCAGATGTTCTGAGAAGTGGCAACTGAAGTTTAACATTGACAAATGTAAAGTACTGCATATGGGAATTATAAATGTTTAGAGATGTAAGTTCAGTTGTTATTGCGTAATATTCTTTGAGACATGTCTTCTCCCAACTGCTCAACACTATATATTTCATATGTATGCATTTCTAAAATCTGGAAAATTTTTAAATCTGACACCTCTCAATCCTCAGTGAAGCTGGAATTCGAAAAGTTTGCTGTATTAATAATAATACTATCTTCATTAAAGAAATTTATTGATGCTATGCTGAATGCGCGCGCGCGCACACAACACCACAAACAGACCCATCTAGGAAACACCACAAAAGAACACCCAGAAGACACCACACAAAAGTAAAAAAAAAAAAACGTGAGAAGAGTGTACAGATGCAACAGTGAATGGCTAGATACTGAATTTGAAAAGAGTGGCCTTTCTTGCTTCAAACTAAAGATAAAGGTAAACATCACCTGAATGAGACAGGTTAATCCTTCTTGGGATATTAAAAAAAGCAATGTAAATGGGAAAGCATTTTAAATGGGAGCCCTATAGAAGTTAAAAAAATGCACTGCAGTTTATAAGATTGACCATGGGACCAGAAGAAAAGAGCATTAAAAGTGGACGAGTGCTATAATGAGAGTTTACTGTAATAACAAATGTGTCCCCGTGCCCCCAAACCAACCATCTAACTTTAATCTTATGCTCCGGTTACTGAAATAGTACTGCTCTTGCCTCCATGCAGTAGGCCTGATAACTGGGACAGATGAGACTTCATCTGAGGCTTGTGTAGACAGGGTGTCTCAAAAATATTGGTACAAACAATTAGGGGAGGTAGGTAACATCTAAAGGAATGTGAATCGCATAGGAACCCATAACCGGAAACGTCACCGTAACTCAGTACATGGCGCTGTCCATCAGTTCGCAAGAGGGAAAATTTCTGGTTTACTCATTCAAGCAGTAGTCGCTGCACGAAGAGCATGCATCGATATACGAACTATGAGCTGGCAGACGTGCACCTAGTGTATGGATTAGCAGAGGGCAATGGACGAGATGCTCAACGAATTTATGGAGAATGCTTCCCAGACAGACATGTACCGGACCACCGTTTGTTTGCGCGTGTGCATCAAAATTTGTGCGATTATGAGTCATTAGAGGTAACAGTAAT
Organism: Mastigoproctus giganteus; assembly: GCF_048544385.1. Lineage (NCBI taxonomy): Eukaryota > Metazoa > Arthropoda > Arachnida > Uropygi > Thelyphonidae > Mastigoproctus > Mastigoproctus giganteus. The sequence continues at coordinate 39,333,305 of NC_143587.1, read as the reverse complement.
GTGGGCAGACCACATTCAACACGAACTCTCACCATGGAAGAAAGTATGTTAAATGCCGTCCAGAATAATCCTACTACCAGCACACGTGCCGTTGCCTCTGCCTTAGGAGAGTCTCGTTGCAGTGTACAGCGTGTCTAGCACGGCGAATCCTTATGCCCCTTTCATCTCCAAAGGGTTCATTTACTGCTCCCCCAACATCATCCTTCATGTGTGGCTTTTGCGCAGTGGTATCTCCAAGAAAGTGTTCAAGACTTGAATTTTCCAGCCTATGTTTTGTTCACGGATGAGGCTTATTTCACTCGGGGGGCTTATTCAATCAGCACAATGCTCATGTGTGGGCAGGTATGGTCGGTGAGTGCTTAGTCAGCCCATACCTGTTACCATCCCGCACGAACTCCACTAAATATCAGATCTTTCTTGAACAAGTTCTACCAGGGTTACTTGACGATGTTCCAGCAAATGTGAGACACAACATGACGGGGCGCCTGCCCATTATGGAAGGTGTGTTCTTGACCATTTGAACAGGTGTTTTGGGCATTGATGGATTGGCCATGGTGGACCCGTTGCCTGCCCCCCACACTCACCTGATTTATCGAGCCTTGATTTATTTCTGTGGGGGGACCCTCAAATCTATCGTGTATGAATCGCCTGTGGAGACGGAAATGGATCTCGTGGCGAGACTCATCTGCACTGTTGCTACTGTCAAAGAAACTCCAGGTGTGTTCGATCGTGTCTGCCAATCCATGCTGCGTCGGTGTCACACATGCATTGCATCTCGTACTCCATTGTTAATATTATGTCAAATAAATGTTTGCCACTAATTACTGTTTTGTGTCATTTCTGCTTCTTGTGCCTCTGCTTCTACTTTCCCGTGATGTTTCTGGTTATGTGTTCCTATGCGATTCACATTCTTTAGATGTTACCTACATCCCCTAAACATTTGTTCCAATATTTTTGAGACACCTGAGATGAATGGTCATTAATGGGAATGGGAATGAGTCATTAATGGGAATGAGAATGAGAAAAATGGTCATTATATCAGAAGGATGTTATATTGATTGTTCATAAAATCAGCAACAAAACAAGTAAAAGCTTGAAAATGTAATGTAATTCTACTAAATTTCTACTAATGCAATAATTTTAGTAATGTAATAATTAAATTGTAAATTTCACTACATAGGCTACATACCTATCGAGACCTAACAAGAGAATTGGTTCGTACTTTAAAATAATCTGTCAAAACACACTGTTTCAATGATACAGCATGTTTTAAAAGAGAATTATGAAGGTGCACGATAGCAGTTATTTCACTTTTGCAGTTAGCTTGAAAAAATCGACATAAGAGTTCTAATGCTTGATGAGCATCTTTCACTGAAACTTCTTGTTCAACCATAATAGGTTCCTCATCTTCATCTACAAATTTCAGAGGATTCCATTACATCTGCAATGAGTTCCTCTTCATTTGTGCATGTCCTGAAACATTTAATGTCTGCATAATCTTTGAAACTTAAGTTTTCCTGTAAGTTTAGGTGATGATGCACATGCGCAGATATTTCTGCTCTATTATTGTACTGTTCTTCAGAATTAATAGTGGAAGAAGCATACAAAACATGATCATTTAAGGCGTTAAATCCAGCATGTTTGAAGCAAGTGGCAATCACTTTTTCATCAACTTCATCCCATGCTGAAACACATAAATACGTTGCCTGCATGATGTTGATTTCACATTGATTTTTGCTTTCAAGACAGCACAATTTTGTTTAATAGCATTATTCGGTAGTTTTTTCTTAAATGATTTTCTTCCACTTGTTTGTAACATCAGTATCCATGGCTACATTTTTGCCACACTTTTTTGAAAGACAGGCCATGACAAGTCTTAAATTTCTGGAACCATCCATCTGAACTTTTAAATTCTTCAGTATCCATTTGATGTGCAAATGATTCAGCCTTAGCTTTTAAAAGATTACCATCTACCTGAATGTTTTCTGCAAGCAACATTATTAGCCGTTCCAAAAGTACCTTTTCAAGATCTGGATACTTCGCCTTTTATGCTGGAATCCTACCAGGTGCAGCAGATTTCTCTAAACTCTCAATCTTTTTTCTATCTTTCAGAATAGTGAACAGAGTACTCTTAGGAACGTGGAACTGTTTAGCGATCTCTGTCTTAGAATACACACCATTATCTACATCTTGAAAAATTGCAATTGGCAAAGCTATTCGCTTTCTTGGAGCCATACCAATAAACGTACACTGTAACTAATAACTTCTAGCTGATGTTCATTTGATTACCACACTGCAAGAATAGAGCATGGGAAAACTTAAAAAATGATTTCTCACTGTCAGCTGCAATTACTCAATATATTTGAAGTGTTCTGTCATTTTTAAATGTGAATATTATAATAAGAAAGTGAAGATTCAGATTAAGAGGTTGAAATTTATGGTCATTATAGAGAAATCCTTTTTATTTTCAAGGTCGTTATACTGAATATAAATTAGCATTACGTTAATGAGAAATTGGCCAAGTCCAACCACATAGGATGTTATAATGTGTTGGGACATTAAAAAGAGGGTTGCTATAAAGAGCTTTTGAGGCCGATTCAATAATAAAGCTGTGGACAGACACTTGCTTACCAATTAACCCCACCTTTCCTGAACTTCCATTCAACAGAAGCAGCGTAGTTTGAAAAATATCACATTTTTTTTATTTAAAGAGGGTTTGGAAGGGCTGGTAGGACCATAAATCAGTAAAGTAGTTACACTTAAAAGCATTCTCTTGCTCTTGGAAATATCATGTTCCAAGTATTCGAATAACTACTATAGACTGCAAGTAAAGATGAAATACCTACTGTAGTAATTCTATGTGCAAAAGGGAGTTATTCTATATCCCAGAAGAGGGGGATCTGCTAAGAATTAAAAAGCCAAAGAGTTAAGGCAGTAAAACATATTGATCAGATGATATGGAAACATTGTCCCCACTAATAATCTACTCATTCCGTTTGTTTTGTACCTACACCACCCATAATGTAAAAGCAGGATACTTAAATTGTGCAACATGAACTTGCTTCACACAAATCACATACATTTTAAATGTCAAAAGTGTATGTGTGAAATGTAGTTCCAAAGTACAGTCAAAATTCCCTACTTGCAAGGGATTCACAAATGTGTACATCGTATTAACAAAAAAAAAATGTTGAATATTACATGCCAAGAAATAAATAATAATAATAATAAAAAAAGGCATGCTCTCCCCTCTCCACAAAATCTCTCTATGCCCAAAGTAGTTTGTTACATTCTTAATTGTTTTAAACTTAAAACATTTTAGTAGTTTTGCAAAAGATTCATTTACAATTGCATTAACTGGACTAATATTTATAATACTAGTAATACAAGTATTTTATAAATACTTGTGTAACCAGAGAGAGATTATATAAATATTTTTAGGTATAGATTTTTGAAAAATTGATAATGAGTTGAATATTACATGCCAAGAAATAATAATAATGATGCTCTCCTCTCTCCACAAAATCTCTGTATGCTCAAAGTAGTTTGTCAGGTCCTTAATTGTTTTAAACTTAAAATAGTTTAGTAGTTTTGCAAGAGATTCATTTACAGTTCTGTCAACTGGACTAGTATTTATAATACTAGTAATACAAGTATTATACAAATACTTGTGTAACTAGAGGGAGATTACCTAAATGTTTTTAGGTATAAGTTTTTGAATGATTATTATTATTATTTTCTGTTGAATTTCTTTTTGTAGGTAGACCAGTTGGTTTTAGGATAGGGACAGAAGAATATTTTATTGTCAAAAACATTAAGGTTGTTTAACTTGAGAATAAATTAACTAAATTGCTTCATTTTTAAGTAGCATTTAAATCAAATGTGTATAGCTTTTATATTGTTTCTTATAAATAGTTCATCCCAATGCCTGTGTTGTATGGTGTGTTCCTCTATATGGGGGTCTCATCCTTAAAAGGATCACAGGTAAGATGAAATTTGCAAGTACAGCCTGTTGTGATGTTTGTGAAAAATAGGATTATTCAAAATCAGATTAAACTAAATTGTTATTTTTTTCACCAAACTTCAGATATTAAGAGTATTGGTATTAAGATTTTTGATTGCTGTCCTTTGAATTGAAGCATATGTTGAGTGTCCAAGGTATCAACTGCTCTGTCAAACACAGTGTAACTTGCTGCTTTATATAGCTTCTAACAGACTACACGAAGCAGTAGGTCAGATGCCAAGGAATGGTATTAAGGCTTACAATACCGGGATACCGGTAGTTTTTTCCCGGCATTTAAATACCGGTATCGATACAAAAATACCGGTTTTTCGGTACTAATTTAAAAAAAAAAATAGTTTATAATCTAATCACATAAAGGTTATAAAATCACCTTTATGTGATTATGACATCCTTGTCTCTACTAGCAAATGTTCGATAAATCATCGATAGGACATCATGCAACATTGCAACCTGTCCACAATTCTCGGACAACTTCATGTCTGACCGTATCGTAACTCCCAAGTCCTGTTCCTCCATTACTGACTTTAGTTCAACTTCACCAAATGTATAAGTTATTTTGGGGTTGCTGTTCCCCAGGTGTTAAGACCTTGCATTTTGCTGAATTAAAGCTGCCACTTTTCTAACCATCCCGAAAGTCTGTCTAGGTCACTCTGAAGAAGCTCTGCTTGGCAGCAATCATTAACTACTCTACTGATCTTTACATCATCTGCAAGTTTAGACATCACACCGTATATCGCTTCATAGATGTCGTTTAAGATGATCAAAAACAACAGTGGTCGAAATACTGATCCTTGAGGAACCTCGCTTCTTACATTAACCCAATCTGAGGAATAATCATTTATCACAACCCCCTGCCTGGTCCTCTCAAGCCATCGTGCTATCCATCTAAGGATTTTCCCTATAATTCCAGCCTGCTCCAACTTATAACGTAACTGCTCATGTGGGACTGAGTCAAATGCTTTGCTGAAATCCAAGTAAACAATGCCTAAATCCAGCTAACGAGTGACCTGTCAAATTAGCTAACCAGATTTGTTAAACATTATTTAAACATCATTCCATTTCCATCTAAATGATCCTGAATTCCACCCTTGATCATTGCTTCCATGATTTTCCCTACTACTGAAGTTAGACTGGCCGGTCGGTAATTTCCCATTACGCTCCTAAAAGTGCCTTTATGTTTCAATTTACACCAATCCCACGGAATATCTCCTGAGTCCAGTGATGCTCTCATAACTAGCCTTAATAGTTCAATGCACTCGCTTGCCACCTCCTTTAAGATTATAAGGTATATGCCATCAACCACAGGAGCCTTACTTGCCTGTGGGCACAAAAGTTTTCTCATTAAATCACCATGTGAAATTTTTTTTCAACTTCACTCCTATAATTTCTCATCTCATCTCATCTCAATTTCTCATTTGCATCAATATTTACAGAAGGGTTTTCTTCTGTAAATATCGATGCAAAGTAACCGTTGAGTTCATCTGCAACTTCAGCTATGTTATCTAATACTATTCCACGTCCATTTTATAAGGGTCCAATCTGATTTGTCCTTCTGTTCTTTGCATTTATATATGTGAAGAATTCCTTAACTGCACTTTTTGCTCTCTTCCAGACTCAGTAAAGATACTATAGTGAAAATTATACTTCACTGAATAAAACGTCTTTCTCCTTCAGAAAATAATGAACGTAATTCAACCATGGAACGCCAACGTGGAACAGAACATCAGTGTTCTGCAAATTCTTTCCAAAATAAGAATTGCCTGACTCCAACAAGATTTTAAAAGATGAACTTCAGTCGGAAATTAATGAAATACTTTTAACTATTTTTGCTAAAAAAGTTCAAAGCCTAGAAAATATGGACTGAGATCGTCTACGATTATCTCAGTACCAGAATAGAATCCGAAAGGGCGTTTTTCTGCTGCTTATCATATTGTGTGTACCAAAATTAGATCCATTTTAAAAGATCATACTATTGATTGCTTATGTTTCTTGAGAGCTCACTTTATTCAGACAGGTAGTGTGGATGCTTAAACATAAATAAACTTTGCAGTAACAAAATGTATTTTTTTTTTTTTTTTTTGTTTTTAGAATAAATGTATTTTTAATGATTTTTTTTAGAATATTTATTATTGCAATAAATTTTTATTTAAAACTTGAATTCAAGTAATTACAGTACTTGTTTTTTCCTTACTTTATTAACTGTCATCAAAATTTATTGAGAAAAACGATGTGTGTTTTTTTTTTTTTTTTTTTTTGTTTTTTTTTTTGGAATACCGGTATTAATAAAGTAAGGAAATGGGATACCTGTATCCTGGTTTCATAAATTAAAAATACCGAAATACCGGTATTAAGATTTTGACCGGTATTGTAAGCCCAAGATGGTATGTGTTCGGGTTGGTAAAAAAATGAGCCAGCAATGCAACCTTAGCAACTTTGAGTAAGGTGTAATAGATGACACCAGATGAGACAGTGTATCATGAACATTGCCACCCTGCCAATGTGGCAATGTTCATGATACAACAGTGTGTAAAAAATACTAAGAGTGACCCATTAACTGAGAAATATCTAGCCAATGGCAGTCCTATAGAAATATCTTGCTGATATTTGAGGCTAATGGAGAGTGAAAAGAATTGTTCTGTCTAACAGATAAACCACAATCTGTCAAATGACAGTGGTGAATAAAGAGATATATTTGACTGCATCATGTTGGATTCTGTTATGGATGAGGTATAGCAGCAGGCAACCTTATCTAGTTGTCAGCCAAAAACAAGCAGCTATGGGTACTGGGCACAGGAATACCAACACTGGACATTGAGGAGTAGAAAAAGGTCAGCTTGTCCAGTGAATCCCAGTTCCAGTTGTTCCAGGCTGATGGCTCTCTGTGGCAGTGTAGGTGGCATGATCAGCTGTTTGTTTGAAAAGATCTGGATTTGATCCCCATTGCTAACTGGAGAGAATTTCTTGAAGTTCTCTTTGATCAAGAGGAGTCATTACCAGGTGGACAGGGTAGGCCCCCATAAGCTATTCTGTGTGTTTCAGACCACACAACAAAGTAGCTGGTGAATATGCTCTTCTAAAGACAGCTGAATATACAAATATAAGCATAGACTTTGGGCCCATTGAAATAATAATTTAATATTTTTAATTTTAATTCATTCCATACTTACTCATGGCATTACCAGGTATGGTGACAGCAGCACAAATCAATGATTATTGTGTTAGTTGCAAACATTAGACCTATAGTGAAGTGTGATGGTATGGGATTTGTTTTTGTGGCAAATGTTAGGTCCATTGATACAATTGGATCAACATCTGAATGCTACAGAACATTGGTGCCAACAAAATGCATTCCTTCATGGTCACACTTTATCTGGTAATGGTAGATAAATTATGTATAAATTATACTCGGTCATCAAATGTCGGCTTTATTTAGCATCTGTGTGAGTGGGGCAGAACATGGCAGGGATATGCTGCTATCTATTATGAGGCAGACTGCAGGATGAGTCTCCGGTTATCATCTCTAGCATCCTTGCAATGCATTTGGCTCCAGGAGCCAAATGCATTGCAAGGATGCTAGAGATGATAACCGGAGACTGCTCTGAGGGCTAAAGTAATTGTTAGGTTGGTGCATGTGATGAACTGGCCACTTAGTGTGTATTAGTGTTAGTACAGGTGAAACCTGTTATAATGTGATGCTCTGGGTCCAAAGAATCACATTGCGATATAAGCAGGATCGCATTAGAAAATTCTAACCATTTTTTGAAATTCAAACTTCATACATACTATCAATTTTGCTAGTACATATGGAATACTACGTCTAAGAAAAATCATGCAAAGAATAATATGCAATTGTGTTGTTTCAATCTTTTGTTAATACACTATACAATAAAGTATTTAAAAAAAACGAATATTCATGTAAAATATACATAAACACACACACACACACACACCCCACCCCTTTTGTCACAAACTGATTTTCCACGTGGTTGCATTGACTGTTATATTCTTGTTTTGATATTAATAAATGGTTGAAAATTCAGGAGAAAACGGAAAACATAATGCCATCGGTGTTCTTTCAACTGCTAAGTACACATAAGAGAACAAACTTGCACATTTTAGCCATTACTTTCAAGTCTTTCATATTTTAAAAAACTATCAATGGTTTCATTGCATTTCTTTTATTTCTTTTTAACTGTAAAATTGAAAGGGAATCTACCTTTTCTGTTTCAAGAAATTTAAGTCCAGTTTGCAAACCAGCGAGTGCCTCCACGATACAAGTGAACAAGTAAAGTTACAAGTTATTTATTATTGTTCTAATGGAAATCAAAGGATAATGCATATCGTGGATTCGTGTTAAAAGAAAAATATCACCATGTGTTCACAAGGAATCCAAAATGCTGATCTTCAGTGACTAAAAACATATTTCTACTGACGAAAAATTGGAGCCATGCTTGCATCACCTTATAAGCGGATTTGTGTTTTAATGGGTTTCAGCTGTAATGCAGATGGAAGAAGGCAAGCTTATACAGCATTAGCCAAAAAAAAAAAATTTATTCAAACAACCGACTTCAACAACAACATATGGAATTTTTTTCCAACAATCAACTACCTGCTGGCTGAAGGCAAATTTCTGCACATGGGTCCTGCAACCATTCTTCCTCAATTTGATTTGTCCTTCGTGTGCATAGTCTGAACAAGAGGAGGGATTCCATCAGTATGCTTAATCAATTTATTTAAATTCTTAAACACCTCAGTCAGATGTCTTTGCAGGTTCCTAGTCTCCAGGCACTGTAGCTTGCAGAATTGAAGGTTTTTTTTTTTTTTTTTTTTTTTTTTATGGTTAGAGGTAATCTTTTTACTATTCTCTGCACCCATTCCAGCAGATCCACATCCTTCCGTGAGGCTTTCCAAACCTGTATACATTAATATATGTCAATAATATATAGGGTCATTGCCTTATACAAGAGGTAATCATCTCCTTAATGTCTACTGGCAAAATTCCTGTATATAGTTGATAAAACCACATGAGTGTCCTGACATCTATCTGCACTGTTCAAAGAACCTCATATCTCATTGCACAAATACCCCCAGGACTTGTAATTCCCAGGTGCCCCGTGCCACCCCACCCCAGGTGCCTTTCTTATGTTTAACTTCAACAGTTTTAGCTCCCTGTTAGAGTGTGATAAACTTCTGGTCTCCACTTCCCTGCAGAATTCCTTGTGTGAATGTAGATGCAAAAGCTCATTCAGTATTTTGCAACAGAAATAAAATTTTGAAAAAATCTAAACATAAAAGTGTAGAATTGTATCTAATATGCACATACATTTTAAATTTTTTTAGAAGTATTTGTACTTATAATAAGCCGATAAATATGTGCATGCACACATTTGAAATTTCATATGCTGTCTTTTCAATAAAAAAAAAAAAAAATCAAAATTTGTCTACATTTCGACTGATGCAATTTTTTAATTTTTTTGAAGAATTGATATATTTTTTCCTGATTTTTTTTAAAATAGCAAGTGATTAAAAAATTAAAAAAAACACTAAATTATTTTAAAATATTTTTTTTGTTAAAAAAATAAAAAGATCCATGCAATTTAAGTTTTGTTCATGGATTATATTAATATAATCCATGAACAATTTCAAAATACCCAAAAGTTTGTTCTAGAAATTAAAAAAAAAAAAAAAAAAAAAAGAGAGAAAGGCATCTGTCTGGTGCTATGCCTCACTTTGTTACAAGATATGTGTCACTACTACTGCATTAATTTGTCTGCAATTGGCAAAGCTACCTGCTTTGTAGGAGCCATACCTATAAACCAACAGGGTCTAAATACTATATAATGAATGAACTTCTACTTGAAATTAATTTCACAATCCCAGTGAGTGTGAAAAATTGCCATTTTGTGTGGGAAATTGCTGAGTGATTTTTCACAGTCAGCTTGCAAGCACATCATTAGATTCAGTATTCTTTCATTCTAAAATGTGAACATTGTAATAAAAATGTGAAAAAACAAGACAGCGATGAAAAATTTTGGGTCATTATAAAAAATTAATTTGTCTTTCAAATTCATTGTAATGAATATAAAATATTAGGTTTTTGGAAGATCAACTGGGTCCTATGCATCATCTTATAACATGTTGGGATGTTAAAAAGAGGGGTTGCTATAAAGACTTCAACTGTACTGATATACATTAATAAAATTTTTTTATTCTGAAAATAGGCTTTTCATTCCAACTAAGAAATACTGTTCAAGGTTTAGGTCTAAATGGATGTCAGATGAACTAATGAAGCTCATGGCAGAGAAGAAGAATGTATGGGATGCATATAAAGTATCAGGTGAAACAGAAGCCTATGGCAGGTATAAACCAGTCTGTAATCAAGTCACAAAGGAGGTTAGGCAAGCAAAGGCAGATTACGAGAAATCTCTGGCAAAGGATGCAAAGAAAAACAGCAAAGAGTTCTTTACTTATGTAAACTCTAGAAGGAAAGGGGTGAATCAGATTGGACCACTTGACATAGATGGGTTGACTATTGATGATCATAATCAGGTAGCTGATAAACTGAATGAGTATTTTGCATCTACATTCACACATGAGGAGTCATTCAATGAGGGGAGTGCCAGACGTTTATCAAACACTAACAGGGAGCTAAGTGATTTTGTAATAACTGAGAGCAAATTGTTGAAGATAAATAAGGAAGGCACCTGGAATGGATGGGATCTATCCAGTTATATTAAAGGATGCAGCAAAGGAAGTAAGCAAACCCTTAGCCATAATTATGAGAACTTCCTTGGACTCAGGGGTTGCCCCCATGGACTGGAGTATCAACAGTTCACAAAAGGGGTTCAAAATGTGACACAACTAACTTGTGTCACCTTTATTTTAACTTGTGTTTTGGGGATAATAATGGAATCACTGGTGGAAATAATGGAAGCATTGCAGGATCATCTAGACAATACTGCAGTAATAGTTAAGACACAGCATAGGTTTGTTAAAGGGAGATCTTGTCTGACCAGTTTTATTGGATACTATGATGTGGGCACAAAGGAACTGAATGCCAAAAATAATTTTAATATCATATACTTGGATTTTAGGAAAGCTTTTGATACTGTTGCACATCGAAGACTGCTATACAAATTGGAGAGGTATGGCATTAAAGGTAAGTTGCTACAATGGATAAAGGGATCAATGGACACTGCTCTTCGTGGACAAATGTTATTAGTGGAGGGGCCCATTGTTATTTTGTATATTTATCAATGATATTGATGAAGATATATCAGGTTTAATGTCCAAGTTTGCAGATGATACAAAGGTTGGCGGGGTTGTTAATGGCTGTAAAGACACTTGACACTAGACACTATGCTGCTCCAACTGGATCTAGATAAGTTGGGAAAATGGGCTGAGAAGTGGCAACTGAAGTTTAATATTGACAAATGCAAAGTATTGCATATGGGTAGCAATAACTGAAGAGAAACAAACCAACTATGTGGTACTATGGCTCACCAAACTTCAAATATGAAGTTTGGTGAGCAGTGCAGATGGGCTGCCAGGGCAGGTCATGAAGTCTTGTCAATAATATATAGGAATTTTTCTAGCTGGGACAGGGAGGTGATTATCCTGTTATACAAGGCAATGGCCAGGCTACACCTAGAGTACTGTGTCTGGAGGCCTCATTTTAGAAAGGATGTAGAGTTGCTAGGACGAGTACAAAGAGGGGCCAACATGATTGGTGAGTGGAATAAAGGGATCCTCTTACCAAGAGAGGCTTAAGTTCTGCAAATTGCAATGGCTGGAGACTAGGCACCTGCGCGGTGATCTGATTGAGGTGTATAAGGCCTTGAATGGGTTGAGCATGCTGAATTCTGATGGGATTCTTCCACTTGTTCAGATTACGAACCTAAGGGGGCATAAATTCAAATTAAGAAAAGACAGTTATAGAATAGATGTGCGGAAATTTGTCTTTAGCCAGCAGGTAGTTAATTGCTAGAACAAACTTTCATCTGTCATTGTGGAAGTTGACAGCTTAAATAAATTCAAGGAGGAACTGGACAAACATTTAGAGGGAATGGTGTGAATTTTTTTTTTTTTTTTTGTGATGCAATAAAGCAAGCTTATGTGCTTGCTTTCTTGCATCACATGTGTCTATTACTATTACTGTAGGTAAGATAGGTGTTTTACATACCTTACATATAATTTTCTATACATGCATTGTCTGTTCATAAATTATAGTAAATTAATAATGCTAATACAGATCCTTTAAAACTAACTGTGATATGTTGCTAACAATTGCATATCACATCTTTCATCACGTTCACAATGTAAATAAATTCAATCCATCTCAGTTGCACTTCACTGCTTATTGTCATGTTTTCATCTTTTTATTAATAGTCAGTTTCATCTCTTTATTTAAGTCTGAGCTGGACAGGCATTTGGAACAAATGGGAGGGGTTTTTTTTTTTTTTTTTTTTTTGGCTGATGCTGCACAAGCTTGCTTTCTTGCATCATATGCCTCTACTAATGCTAACATTATTAGCTCTCTGGCAGGCATCATTTTTGGCACACCAAAAATGAAATACTTAAAATTTTGATTGCTTCTTAGAATTACATCAGTGTAACTGCCTCAGCAAATCAAAAGTGGTGTTCACTTTTGATTTGCATCATTAATTTTTTTTTATTATTTTAAAAGTATAACTGTAAAAATTGTTTGATTCCATATTGTATATGGTTTAAAATGTGTCATGTGCTCCTCCTGAGTCGGAGTGGTTTGTGGTATCAATTTCACATTGCTGAGGCATAGGCAGTATAAAAATTTGTTTGATAATTAAAACTATTGTTGCTGAAGGTATTATTTATATTTATTATCTGATATGTTATTAAAATAAAGAATAAAATTATATTAAAATTAAAAATTATAAAGCGCACAATTTTGAACTATTTCTACTTATTTTTTCAAAAGAATTAGGAAACATTCAATTATGCTGATGTCCATTATAAAATGAGATTTTACTACAGAGGAATTCATTAGTGAAATCAATATTATGTTATTTGATTATTATTATAGTTATCTAATATACTTGATAAACACAAACTCTCAGTAACTTGGAGAATTTGTATTTCAGTTTTTTGACCGCATTTTGATCTTCTTCATGCCTCAAAAATATCAACCGGATTATATGTTTCTGCGGCATGTTCCTACAGCACGTGTTCATATATTTACTGCAATTCAGCTGGCCTGTTTGATAATGTTATGGATTCTGAAATCTTATAAACCAACTTCAATAGCATTCCCACTTATGGTAAGTATAAAAGATTACCTTTGTTTATTTTTTCAGTTTTAGCCTTGTACAGTCTTCCAGCTAGGAGAGTTACAGATTTAACATCATCTGTTTTGATTATAGGTAGCTAGTTCAGTTAAATTTCTGTAGTACAGGCTGACCTCAATTAACGTGATTAATTCGTCCCGCGAGTGCATGGCCCAAAACGGAAACGCGTTAATCTAATATAATAATCAATAGGAAAAATTATAATTTGTCCTTGACCTTCAGAGGAATGTCCATAAAAAAATTTTAAAAATACCTTTTAAATAATTTAACTGCATACCATATAAAAGATAATGAAAATAATTATGAAATTAAATGTTTATTGCATAAAACTGCGGTTCCCAAACTGTGCATTGCGGAATATTTAAAATTTTCAAGAGAAACAGTGATACTCTACATCTGTCAGTCACTGCGCAGACTACTAGCTTGAGGTAGTTTACAGTTTCAACATTTCTTATTAAGTTGTTTGGACCTAATTATGGAACTGTTAGGTATTTCTTTTGGTCTAGGTGCACAGTGAAAAAAATACTGAGACACTAAGGGTGCCATGAACCAAGAAAGTTTGGGAACCTCTGACATAAAATACACAATGAAGAAACAATTTGTTATGGAAATATTTGAACAGAGTCGTTTGAACAGTGTTGACTTTCTCTTTTCATCAATCAGTTTCTGATAGCCAACAACAGTCTTCGCTGGGCCCTGGCAAAATAAATATCGCAGAGAACCTCAAACATAATGTTTGAGGTTCTCTGCGATACAAAAGATTTCATCTAGTTCTTTTACCATTATCTCCTTAACAGTAACATTTTCATCTGGCTCATTTAAAAATTAGAATTTTTAAATGCAAGTCTGCATTGACTTTATTAGCGGAAGACAAACAAGCAACAAGTCTTCTTATGATGGCTGATGGAACACATCGAGGCAGGCAACAGTCAAACGTTTGTTTATTGCCTGTCCGACGCACAATTCAAATCTTTTTCAATTATCACATTAAAAAAAAAAAAAAAAAAAAAAAAAAAAATTGTTGTTAACTGGAAATTTGCATCGTGTAAAGTAAAAAGTGGTATAATTTTTTCAAATTGTGGTAACCGAAAAACGCGTTAATTGAACTTGCGTTATGCGAGGCCTGGCTGTATATGAATTATTAATACATGGTGTACATTAACACAGGAGATTACATAATGTAGCATTACATTTAATGCTACATTATGTAATCTCCTGTGTTAACGGTGTGAACTCACGATAGTGAACTCATAAAGAAAAACTACGTAAATAGTGTAAAGGCGTTGATTTAATTGTATTTCATATTGTGACTACCTTCACAATGAGTTACCATGTATTGCACTACCTCGAATAAGTACACTTCACTAATAAAGAAGACTAATGTTACTTATTCTCAGTGGGCACCACCACCCAGATTGCACCCTTTCAAGGCTTATTGGCTTATCCTTGGCAGGTGGGCAGGTACCCTAGTGTTGCAATCATGCCAACTCAGCTGTGAAGTTAGTTCCGCAATATGAGAGATACCAAAAGGTGTGCAAGATAATACTTAAATAAAATATAAATTCTGAATGGATAATATATTATGAGTTTAAAATACACTATAAAATATCAGCATAAATACACCATAGCGAACTCATAATGAAAAACTTTCATTAATCGATGCCTTTACACTACTTACGTAGTTTTTCATTATGAGTTCAACTATGGTATATTTACACTGATATTTTATAGTGTATTTTAAACTCATAATATATTTATGCCTTGAACATTTATATTTTATTTTAGTTAATATAACATAATTTATGTTAATAAATAACACTTACACATGATTGCAATTTAAAAATACCATACTTAGTCATTTAAGGGTACTAGATGTTTTGTCCTTTTACTAGAAGGAGCATCCTGTATTCCCAAAGTTAATCTGTGAAAGACTTTTTCAGTTAAAGGCATATGGTGAAATAACAGCACACTTAACGGAAAGCATCCATAGTAGGCCCACGGGCCGACCGGGCTAGCCGGGTGGGTAAAGTGCCTGCATAGCAACCCAAAGGTCGGGGTTTGAATCCCGCCTCGGGCTTGGATCAAAGTACTGCAAAAACCTTGGGAGGTGCATTATGGCCACAGAAGCCGATGCGCCAACAACTACCAAATAAAAAAAAAAGTAGGCCCATCTTTAGAACTGGATATGTGAGAATGTTTGCGACAAGATTTGGATTCTGTATGTCTTAGTGTTGCACATCTTGTCAACTTTGAGGCAGAGCATATTGCACAGGAGAATTATATTTAACCAGGAAGAAATAGTTGAGGCAATCAAGGTTATTAAGTTTACAGTGCAATACTTTATTCTTCTTGAGGGTCTGTTAGGACTCTGGAGATATCAGGGGTGTCGTACTCGTGTCACTAGTTCAAAAAAGGTAGTAAAGTTCCTAGCAGCAACAAGTCATTTCCAAGGTATGACATGGGGGTTAGCAAGCATCACTGACTTGGAGATTGTTTTTGAGTTCTGGGTAACTTAATTAGTGATCTTTAGTCAATGATGAGAAATTTTGGTACGTGCCAGTGGGACAAAACCACATTACCAATGCATGCAGGAAAACTGGTGTAATGCATCAGTGAGTATATTGTATAATAATTTTATTGTTGTTTTTCTTTTTTATGTTCTGTATTACTGCTAATATTTTGACTTGTTTCTTTGAAATGTTGAACAAATGTGAGAATGTATATGAGACATGAAATAAGTCTCCTCCCAATGTGCTAACTCATTCTAGATGAATTCAAGAAATTTGAATGTTGTTAATTTAGATAGTTATGCCATTCTTCCATTTTTTCTTAGCAAATATTATTTAGGTTGATTTTCCGTGGTTACTTTTCAGCCCAATCGAATTTATACTGAAAAGTAATATGAATTTGAATGATAGAATTGAATTTAAATATTTAAGTTCAACCAAAAGTTGTTAGCATCTAAAGTCATTTTGTGGACTTACTCTAAGTCATCAGAATAATAAAGAACTCAGTCATCCTCACATGCTGAGGGCAGATAGTATATGTGAGGATGACTGTTACCTGTTATGACTCATACCTGTTAGCCCCCCTGTGGGGGGCTAACAGTTATGAGCCAATTTTTGTATTAATGGCCTGTACACCATTAATACAGAAGAAACCTTTTTTTCCAATGGCAACACTTGTGGCACAGGCAGGCATCAAACAAGTTATGAGATTAAGCCTGTAATTGAACATTGGCAGTCACTAGTCTGCACGTGAACTGGAAAGAGGAAGTTGTTCTATCTGACATTGTCACTTCACACATTGTTATCTGCTGAGGGCAGACAATCATCCTATGTGTAGAAATTTACACCGTTTTAACAGTCCATCGTATTTTAATTGAATGTAGATATTTTAATAATGATCGTTGTTTTGTGTTTTACACATCTTTCTGAGCCTTATACATTCAGACAGATTTTGTTGGACAATGACAGCATGTCAGATATATTTAAATTTTTTCAACTTATTAATTTATATAATTTTATCTAGAACATTTTGTTTTATGCCCTATAACTTTTATATCATATATTCTTATATAATATATTAATTTATTATAATACTGTATTTCTTCGATTCTAAGATGCCATCGATTGTAAGATGCACCTTAATTTCAGTACCTTAATTTCAGAAAAAAAAGCTTTGATTCTAAAAAAAATAAATAAATAAAATAAAACACTAAAATAAATCTATCAAATTTTTATTATAATAAATTCAATTTACTATCAACAATAGCACCAGTATTTTTCAGTAAGTATGTTATTCATCACTTCCTTCTGAGCCGTCGATATCTGCATTTGAATCAATATCAATATCTGCTTCACATTCAGGGTCCTTCTGAGCCGTCATTATCTTCATTATTCCACAATATATCTTCTGAGCCATTGAGAGTGTTGGTGATGCAACATTTTTTAAATGAGTGCGTTACTATTCTTTCTGGGATCAGCTTCCAAGCAGTTGATACCCATTCTGCCAATTTTGATGCCGGTACTTTCTTAATTTTTCCAGAAGGTTGTCGGTCAACAGCCAGGATTCACATTCCTTTCTCAAGTAATCCTTAAATGGTTTGTTGACTGAAATGTCGAGTGGCTGCAGTTGGCTAGTCATGCCACCAGAAATCACAACCAAGCCACCACGTTTTTGCATAATTTTATTTTTGACACGTTCGGACGAAATGTATCAAGTACTAGCATGTAGGTGGGTTACGAAGACTTCCAGGACGTCTATTCCACACAACATTTAGCCAGTCTTCCATAAGCTCTGCCGACATCCATCCATTTTTTTGTGCACCACAATAACATCTTTGGGAAAAATTTCATTCTTCGGTATGGTTTTTCTATTTAAAATTAAATGTGGTGGCAACTTTCGACCATCAGCGGTGATACGCTATTTTTCGTAGCTCGTGCTTTATAATCTTGATTTCTTTAGCATTGACTGTGTAATTTCAAGGCATATCGAAGAAGACTGGGGTTTCATCAGCATTTCCAATTTGACTAAACTCATGGTTTCTTTTTTTCTTTAATTTCATCACCTGTTGCTGAAAGTTAATCAGCTTCTGTCTTGAAAGTCTACAGAAATTTTTTGACAGATAGAGGTTCAGTGCCTTAACAATAATCCACTACGATGCATGGGGCTGTCGCACCAGACGCGACTGCTTTTAAAAATTATTTTCTCTATTCCAAGGGACTTGGCAATTCTCCAGCTTTCAATTGCATGACTTGTCAGGTGATGGGTAATCCTTATGCATGTGTCTCCGTTACAAAACATCACAGCTTCATTGACTTGTGGAAATCTTCCATTCTTATTTATATATTAGGAACTGTAAAGCACATGGTTGTTGTTTTGCACGAAAATATGGAATTACAGTCATTTCTCCAACGACGAACATTTACTTCACTAATGTCAAAATGTTAACCCACAACTCTATTTCCATCTTCTTTTGCATACACAATAACTTTTAGTTTCAATGCGGCTTCATAGTGCAATCATTTTGACATTTTAATGTGCAATAAGGGATCAAAATTAACGAAATACAGTAACTCCACTTCATACATACTTTCGAAGATACAAACAAAACTTCCTAATTTTCGCTGAGTGAGCTCTACCATAATGAAATAACAGTGGCTTCACATTTCAAAAGCACATGAAATCACCGCTGCCTCCAAGTTTGACGGTTATCGCATTCTCCATTTCCATTGTAGAATGCGATAACAGTCAAACTTGGAGGCGTGGTTTCCATGTAAAAAAAAAAAAAAAAGTGTGGTGCTGTGCAAAGCGCGGGAAAATTAAAAAAAAAAAAACTGCAATTCTAAGATGCACCCTATTTTTAGAGACATTTATATGGGGGGAAAAGTGAGTCTTAGAATCAAAGAAATACAGTATTATATTTTTATATTTTATACCCTATTAACTTGGTGCAATATAGCCTCAGATACTGATGTGTCATAAAACCATTAAACAAACAAACAAGCTTCTTCTGAAAGACGTCTGCCAAGATTAGAAGAATATTTCCATTGATGTTAAATTATTTTTGTAGGATATTAATATTAACTTAACATAATCAAAAAAGATTATGTTAAATTGAGATTTGTTCTTAAGGCCTTTCTGCTTTCTAATGTCCAAAAGATTTTTAGTTGTTCATCTTTTATTGATAGCTGTGTGGAAAGCGAGCAGGCCTGTGATAAAAACAGTGGTTGGAAATTGTGGAGTATAGCAGATTTTGAAAAGCTTTAGCAACGTTAATCTTGCGAAAATGTGAAGCAAGAGATCAAAAATCAACTAGCTAATTTTTCTTGTTGATCTTGGTAAATTTTGTGGTTGGTGGGTGGGTGTGTACTATATTGATATATAGATAATAAAATTGAATTGTAAAAATCATTCAGTATATTCCAGAACGAGAGTAGCCTGTGTGGACGTACATTTTTGCCGCTCCTGGAACAGAGAGGTTTTTTTCTGATTTATTTTCTGTTTTATTAGCTTAAATTGGCATATTAACTTATTTTCTAGAGTAGATTTATATTCCTATTTACGATACTTAGTTTAAAGTAACTTAGATAGAGATTTTGTAGGTATTGCTTAGTATCGGAAAGGGTATCAAATCCACGTGCTTACCGTTCGTAATTGCCGCCATTGTTACGCGATAATAGATAGCATAAGCTTAATATAGTATAGTATAGTATAGTACATAGTATTGTCAATTAATCAGATAATTAATCTTGTTGAACTTCATTGTCAATTAAATTGTACTTTTAACTATACATATAACGACTTGGGTTACGTAACATAAATAATTAATAAAAAATAAATAATTAATACTTAACTTGATACGGAAGTTATATAAAGGGATTTCGTAGATAACACTCGATACTGAAACATAAATATAGCGTTATAACGTGTTGGGATATAAGTTTAGGGTTTTAATTTTGTACTGAAATTGAAATTTTATTGAAATTAAATCGAAATCATGACTCTGACCAGAGCAGCAAAGCAAAAGGCTCAAGCTAATCGGAGTGCTGTGGCTCAGGGGAGAACTGACGGGGCCAGTTGCCCTCTGAATCACAGCCTACTAAAATGCACTACTTGCTTGATGTTTGTGGAGCAGTTGGGTACGGGACATGATACTGCCATGGGGGGTGTCTTTGCGTGTGCGCGATTCAAGGAGTGTAAGGAAATCAGGCGACAACTCAGCATTGTTATGGGCCTATATGAGAGCTTGAAGGACAGGGTGGATGCCCTCGAAGGATTAAAAGTGAGGGCCCATCAAACTCTCAGCTGCCCACACCAATGCCAGGGTGTGGGCAGCTGAGAGTGGTCATCACGCAACACAGTGTGATCACGCTACACTTGGTCATCACGCAACACAGCGGCAGCCCCCAAGGCAGAATGCACTGGTCCCAAAGGAACTAGTAGTTGTTGGTGACACTATTGTCAGGGAAACGGGAAACATGCTTTGTAAGAAGGATAGGTGGAACAGGACCAGGGTTGTCTGCCAGGGGCAAAGGTTGATGATGTTGTAGAGCGGATATCATCTTTTAAGGGCACAAAAGGTGATATAGTTGTACACGTTGGCACTAATGATATTAAGAGTAGGAGACCAGCGGAATTACTTAACAAGTACAGGTCACTGTTGAAAAAAAGCCGTGAATTAGGGTTGAATTTGAAAGTGTCTGCAATTCTGCCCAGACACGATAGGAGGGGCCCCGAGTGCCAAGCGTTTCTTGAGGCCAAGCGATTTTCTGTGCTAAATAGTACTGCGACTTTCTAAAGCGACTGAGTTTTTCCTTGTTTCATTTCATTCATAAGACTTTCTGTTTATTTAGCTCTACTTTTTAAAAGTATAGAAAGAGAGCCAGAAAAAGGAAAGTACCTTTTTCTTTATTTATTGTATATACTAACTGTACTAACTCCTACGCTTGGCCACAAGCGGCACTGCTCCTGCCTCCCCGTGGCGGGGCCGGTAACCTGGGTGGAAAAGCTAATCCCCCAGGGCGAAAAGGAGCCGACATGGATAAAGAAAATTATCCAGCCTTAGAGCCTTCAAGCTCAAATACCAAAGATTGGTATAACTCTGAAGAAGGTAGTGCGCAACATAAGCGCTTAAAAATAGATAATCATCAAACTGAGTATCCAAGTTTCCTGATTATCCATTCCTTAACTAGTCAACCAGTGAGTAAACTCTCTCCATTTATTATACAGAGATTTCTAGAAAATGCTGCTGGATCACCTAAAATGGTCAAAAGGCTGCAGTCAGGGGATTTGCTTGTGGAAACTACACAGTCGAAACACTCAGAATTATTGTTAAAGATGACAACATTTGGTGGTATCCCTGTTAAAATATCTCCCCACTCAACCCTAAATAGTTCCAAAGGTGTTATCTCTGAGTGGGATCTATTGAATGTAACAGAAGAGGAGCTTGTACAAGAACTTAAAGATCGAAAGGTCATACAAGCGAAGAGAATTTTGACTCGTAGAGATGGCAATCTCATTCCAACCCGCAGTGTAATTCTCACATTCAATACTCCAAACTTACCAAATACTGTAAAAGCTGGTTATTTAAATTGCCCTATCCGCCCGTATATACCAAATCCAATACGGTGTTATAAATGTCAAAAGTTCGGACACTCTCAGGCAACATGTCGAGGTAACACAATATGCCCAAAATGTGGATCCCAGGATCACACTCAAACAGACTGTACTGCTACATCTCCAGTTTGCCCTAACTGCAGGGAAGAACATCCTGCATATTCTAGAAATTGTGAGTTATGGAAAGTTGGGAAAAAAATACAGAAATTTAAAGTTGAAAATAAAGTGACATATCAGGAAGCGCGACGACAAATACTGAAAGATACTCCTGCACGTACATATGCAGATGTTACAAAGAAATACCGTTCAATTGCTACGCAAACCAATGATTCAGTCCCACCGAACATATCACTTGCTGAATGGGCCAGAGCTCAGCTTTCAGTTCCTCAGCCATCCTTGAAGCAAAACAACAGAGACCAGACTTGCAATACTCCAATCTCCATCCCAACTACTAGTGGCATTAAGTCCCAAAGTGAGACCAGGATGACACCAGCCGAATCTTCTACTAAAACCCAAATTAATACTGCAGAAATGGATACAGATGACAAAACTGAACAAGAACCTATATTAGAAATTCATGCCGAAGAAGATATGGACACTGGACGGCCTACCTTTCCGAAAAAAGAGAAAATTAAAATAGATCGCAATAAGCCTACTGCCTCTAAAAGGCAACCGGATCATCCTACCACTAAAACTAAATAATGAAGTGCATTTTACAATGGAACTGTCGAGGACTACGTACTAATATAGATGAACTTTATGACCTAATCCGAGATTTCAATCCAGCAGGCATTTGTTTACAGGAAACATTTTTAACTCCACAAGTGACCCCCTCAATAAAGAAATATGTTTTGTACAGGCGTGACAGGAATGCAGCAACTGCAGCCCATGGAGGTGTTGCGGCTTTGGTATCCGTTACTATTCCGTCTAGACAAATCCCTTTAAAAACCAATTTAGAAGTTGTTGCTGTAAGAATAGAAATTGGAATATCTTTATCTCTTATTTCTATTTATCTTCCGCCGAACCAAACGTATGTACTCAGAGACTTTGATGAGCTCCTTGCCCAGATACCACCTCCTTTTTGTCTGATGGGTGATTTTAATGGACACCACCCATTATGGGGAAGTCTCCATATGGATAAAAGAGGGCAGCTAATAGAAGCATTACTGGACAAACAAAATCTAACTCTGCTGAACACCGGTGCACATACTCATGTTCATTTTCCTTCAGGAAATACTTCAGCCATAGATCTATCTATCTGCTCCCCGGCTCTGTACCCAAGTATACATTGGGCTGTATTGGATAATCCCCACAATAGTGATCATCTTCCAATTACTTGCAAATTCCAAACTACCACCACCTATCCAGAAACTCGCAGAAGATGGAAATTTACAAAGGCAAACTGGGAAAAATTTTCCTTAAATACAGTTTTAGATAAAAGCTTCATTCTGAACCAGTCAATAGATGAAGCTAATGACCATATTACTAAACGGATACTAGCAGCAGCAAACAAAGCTCTTCCTCAGTCGTCGACTCATCCACGCAGGTGCAAAAACTACTGGTGGAATGATGAATGTAATAGAGCAAAAAAAGAAAAGAACAAAGCTTGGAATATCTTCCGCAAGCATCCCACTATTATAAACCTTATAAATTACAAGAAATTAAATGCTAAAGCACGACAAATAAGAAGGAAAGCCAAAAAAGATTCCTGGATACAGTTCGCTTCCACTATCACCAAAAACACCGATACTAGATTAATCTGGAGGAAAATCCAAAATCTGAATGGCAAATATCCATTGTCATCCTCTCCAATATTGATCTGTAATGGACAGGAACTGTCTTCCTCCAAAGACATAGCAAATGCTTTGGCTGAAGCCTTTGGTAAAATCTCAGCAGCAAATTCATATGATGCTTCATTCCAACAAATTAAAGTGGTAGCAGAAAGGTATAAGTTAAATTTCAACACCGGTCTGTCTCTTCCATATAATCAGCCTTTTACTATATCCGAGTTAACGGATGCTCTTAACAGAGCACCCAATAGTGCAGCTGGCCCTGATGGTATATTTTATATTATGCTAAAACACTTGAATGATACTGCTTTGCAAATTCTTTTAATATTTTTCAACAGAATTTTTGAAGAACATATTTATCCTAGCTCTTGGAAACATTCACTTGTATTAGCCATCCCTAAACCAGGGAAAGACCTCTCTAATCCAGGAAATTATCGTCCAATTTCCTTAACTAGTTGTTTGGGGAAAACACTGGAGAAAATGGTTCTGAAGTGCCTCACCTGGTTTCTTGAGTCACATAACATCTTACATAAAAATCAGTACGGTTTTCGGCAAAATAGATCTGCATTAGATATGATGACCAAAGCAGAATCCAACATCAGAAACGCTTTTGTCAGAAATGACCATCTCGTTATGGTAAGTTTTGATTTAGAAAAGGCCTTTGATACAACATGGCGTTTCGGTATTCTGCGTGACCTTTACACCTTTGGTCTACTTTTATTCAGAGCTTTCTCCAGGGGAGAACCTTTCAGGTTAGTCATCTAAATACTCTTTCTAGAATTCATATACAGGAGGAAGGGGTCCCTCAAGGGTCTATCTTGAGTCCAACTCTATTTTTAATAAGAATAAACAAAATCATCCATGATATTCCAAGCACAGTAGAATTATATCACTATGCAGATGACCTCATGATTTCGTGCCAAGGAAAAACTATGAATTCTATTGAGAGACAGCTTCAAATCTCAATTAACAAAATCGAGCTGTGGATGTCTCGCAATGGCTACCGCTTATCAGCACAAAAATCAAACTGTATTCATTTCTGTAAAAAACGTAAGATCCACCCTGAGCCTGAGCTACATCTTAAAAATACCACCATACCTCTTTCCAATAGTATCAGATTTCTTGGTCTAATCCTGGACAATAAATTAAACTTCTTACAACACATCACATATCTGAGAACCATTTGCTTGAAAAAATTAAATATCCTCCGAGTACTATCTTCATTGACGTGGGGTGCTGACCGATACACTCTGCTTCGGCTATATCGGGTACTAATCCGATCTCGCTTGGATTACGGAGCTCCAATCTATGACTCTGCCAGGAAGAGTGCACTAACTCGGCTAGACACTATCCATCACAGTGCCCTAAGAACTGCTTTAGGAGCATTCAGAACATCCCCTGTACAGAGTCTATATATAGATGCACACGAACCTCCACTCCATCTTCCTTTTCATCCTATCTGGCCATACTTATTTGAGCCCCAGTGGACCACATTTTATCAAAACAAACCTACCGAAAACAAGCCTATTGGGATAAGGTTGCTACAGTTAACACAAAGTTGGAATCTAGACATGGGTAATGTCTTTCAGGAAATGAGCAATCACGACCCTCCGTGGTCTGATTATACACCAATTTGTGACTTCTCATTCCAACAATGGGGGAAAAAGCAAGCAGCAGACCTCACCATCAGGAAACTCCATGCTGCACATGTAGCAGAAAATTCTCGGTATCTTCAAATATATACCGATGGCTCGAAAACAAGTACGACAGTGGGCGCAGCAGCAGTTTCTTCTATCTTTTCTACTTCTGTGTCCCTTCCAAAGGAATGCAGCATCTACTCTGCTGAACTGTGGGCAATTAAAATATCTCTGGATCATGTTATTAATCTGTCTAGTAAGCAAATTATGATCTACTCTGATTCTCTGAGTGCAATAAAATCATTGAAAAATCCATCCAAACCAATCCACCCCATCTTGAAGCAAATTAGATCACAGATAATTGCGTTACGAGCTGCAAACCAATCAGTCCGTTTCTGTTGGATACCGGGTCATGTAGGCATCAAAGGAAATGAATATGCAGATCAAGCCGCTAAACATCCAATCACTGCAAGATCTCCTAACTACCAAGTGCCATATGCAGATTACAAATCAGTCATAAAAAACGTGTGTGAAGAGCAATGGTTGCAAATCTGGCAGGCTCAGTGTGGAAATAAACTGCTTCAATTTAAACAGGAACCTAAGTTGTGGCCATCAAGTATGCGATCAAATAGGCAAGAGGAGGTGATCCTGGCTAGGACGCGTATTGGGCACACGCATCTAACCCATATTTATCTGCTCATGGGGGAAGATCCGCCTATTTGTACATATTGTCAGACTGCACTTACAGTGAAGCATATTCTAATAGACTGCAATCATTATAATAATTATCGAAACAAAATTTTCAAATCGCTTTCACATCTGCAAGAACCTTTGACATTACCCCATCTGATTGGAGACAATGCAAATCTGGCTGAGTTCTTTTATTTCTTAAAGCAGACGGGATTATTTTACAGATTTTAATTGTAAATTGCACTATCGAATAGAATCAGGCACAATATGGCCTTAGCAGCCCTTGTGCCATTAAACAATACATCAACCAACACGATAGGAGGGAGTATATGATGAGAGCCCTGTCGATTAATTCGGCCCTGGAAAGATTGTGCAAGGCTCAAGGGGTAGAATTTTTTTCAGCCTGGTCTGTACTTGTTAACAGGAGAGACTGCTTCTACAGGGATGGGATAAACTTAAATAGAAAGGCTGCAAGAATGTTTGCTGATGCTATCGAGGCAGTGTTAGGTGGGTCGGGAAACTGCTAGATTGGGGGGGATACGAGGACTAATAGATTAACAGTAGCCACTGGCAGAGGTGAAAGTGATTCTTGCACTGTTTCTATTGGAATGAGCCGCAACCTGGAAAATAAGATACAGGATATTTCAGAGACTGCTGGGAATCATTGGGGTACAAGTAAACACATGGGTTGTGTTAGGGTAGCTTAGAAAAAGAACAGGTGCATGTATACTTGCGTGTACACCAAAGCTAGGAGTATAGTAAATAAATTTGATGAATTTCTGGTATTGCTCAAAACATCAAAGGCAGATATTGTGGGGATTTCAGAGACGTGTCACACAGATTGCGAGGCCACATTATGTCAAGGATCTGGGTATATTCTTACCATGTGTATGCCATATCCAAAAATTTCATTACTTCACACAGCATGTCCCCCCCCCACACTTTTCTTACTGTTGAATACACCATGAATTGTCAAACTAATAGAGTAAGATTATCTGCGAAAAGATCTAAAACTCCCAAACACTTCCTAGTTCATTTCACAAATATACGTGGTTTCAATTCTAATCTCAGCAATATCCATTTCCACCTGCAGTCTGCCAAACTCCATGTACTTTTTCTGACAGAATCTCAGTTATCGGTTGATTCAACTACTGCTCATCTCAGTTTCCCAAATTATTCGCTGTATGATTCCTTTCGCATCAAAGGTGGTACTTGTGCATATGTCCATTCCAATATTCCTTGTCAGAGACTTGCTAATTTGGAATCATTAGCATTAGTAGTGGCAAATGATGTAAGAAAGCAAGCTTATATAGCATCAGCCAAAAAAAAAAAAAAAAAAAAAAAAAAAACCACTTCCACTTCACCCCACCGTTTCTTTCGAAATACCTGTCCAGCTGAGCCTTAAATTTATTTAGGCTATCAACTTCCATGACAAGGGATGGAAGTCTGTTCCACCAACCAACTCCCCGCTGGCTAAAGGCAAATTTCCGCACGCCTATCCTGCATCTGTCTTTCCTCAATTTACTAATGATATTAAGAGTAGGAGACCGGCGGAATTACTTAGCAAGTACAGGTCACTGTTGAAAAAAAGCAGTGTATTAGGGTTGAATTTGAAAGTGTCTGCAATACTGCCCAGACACGATAGGAGGGAGTATATGATGAGAGCCTTGTCGATCAATTCGGCCCTGGAGGGATTGAGCAAGGCTCAAGGGGTAGAATTTTTTTTAGCCTGGTCTGTACTTGTTAACAGGAGAGACTGCTTCTACAGGGATGGGATACACTTAAATAGAAAGTGTGCAAGAATTTTTGCTGATGCTGTCGAGGCAGTGTTAGGTGGGTCAGAAAACTGCTAGTTGCGGGGGGGGGGGGGATACAAGGACTAATAGATTGCCAGTAGACACTGGCAGAGGTAAAAGTGATTCTTGCACTGCTTCTATTGAAATGAGCAGAAGCCTTAAAAACAAGATGCAATATATTTCAGAGACTGCTGGGAGTCATTGCGGTACAAGTAAACACATGGGTTGTGTTAGGGTAGCTAAGAATAGAAACAGGTGCAGGTATACTTGCGTGTACACCAATGCTAGGAGTTTAGTAAATAAATTTGATGAATTTGAGGTATTGCTCAAAACATCAAAGGCAGATATTGTTGGGATATCAGAGACGTGGTGTAACACAGATATAAGGAATGCGGAACTGGAATTTGGGGAATACAATGTGTATAGAAAGGATAGACAGGACAGGACAGGAGGAGAGGAGGGGTTATGCTATTAGTAAAGAAACATAAAATCCAAGGAAGTGAAGCCAGCCGACATCGATGGACAGGGCAGTGTCGAGTCAGTTTGGTGTGACATAAGCATAGGGAAATCAAAATTGAGAGTAGGAGTGTGCTATAGGCCTAATGACTCTGATGAGTATAATAAGATATTGTACAGGGAAATGGAGTGGGCCAATAAATCAGAGAGTCTTATAATGGGGATTTTAATTTCCCAGATATTGACTGGAATTTGTGGGTTGGTCACTCACACACTAGCCAGGCTTTTGTGGATTTATTGGATGATTGTTTTCTACATCAGCATGTTCGTGAGGCAACAAGAGGGAGCAATACTCTTGATTTGATTATCAGTAGTGATTCTTCATGCATTAAGAATCTGCAGATAAATGAACCACTAGGTGGCAGTGATCACAGTGTGTTGAAGTGGGATTTACTCAAGGAGGTAACTACCATCAGAGGTAAAGGGAAGGGTTTTTGTTTTCGTAAAGGCGACTACGATGGTCTGAGACAGTATTTAAATTCTATACAGTGGGACCAACTGATGATGTTACCAACAGCAAACTCAAAATGGGAAGCATTCAAGGAACTAATCTTGGAAGCTACCAGGCTTTACATACCAACTAAGAAATATTGTTCAAGGTTTAGGCCTAAATGGTTGTCAGATGAACTAATGAGACATGTGGCAGAGAAGAAAAATGCATGGAATACATACAAATTAATGGGCGACATGGAAGCTTATGATAGATATAAGTTGGTCTGTTACCAAGTCACAAAGGAGATTAGGCAGGCAAAGGCAGACTACGAAAAATCTTTGGCAAAGGATGCAAAGAAAAACAGAAAAGAGTTCTTTACCTATTTAAATTCAAGAAGGAAAGGGATGAATCAGAATGGTCCACTGGATATTGATGGTTCAGCAGTTGAGGATCCTGCTCAGGTGGCTAACAATCTAAACAAGTATTTTCCATCTACATTCACGCATGAGGAGTTATTCAGGAAGGAGAATGACGTAGGTAAAGTAGACATTGGCAGTGAGCTAGATGATTTTGTAATAACTGAGAGGAAAGTGGAGGAGAGATTGTTGAGGATAAACATAAAAAAGGCACCTGGGGTGTATGGGATCTATCCAGTTATATTAAAAGAGGCAGCAAAGGAAGTAAGCAAACCCCTAGCCATAATTATGAGAGCTTCTTTGGACTCAGGGGAGGTACCCATAGACTGGAGATGTGCAAATGTAAGCCCAATTCACAAAGGAGGATCAAAGGCTGACACAAGTAATTATAGACCTGGTAGTTTAACTTCTGTTCCAGGAAAATTAATGGAGGCAATGGTTAAAGAAGCACTGCAGGATCATCTAGATGCAGTTCAGTTATAGCTCAGACACAGCATGGTTTTGTTAAGGGCAGGTCTTGCCTGACCAATTTGATTGGATACTATGATGTAGTCACAAAACAACTGGATGCAGGGAATAACTTTGATATTATATATTTGGATCTTAGAAAGGCTTTTGATTCTGTTGCACATGGAAGACTGCTGCACAAATTGGACCAGTTTGGCATTGGAGGCAAATTGCTGCTATGGATAAGGGGATGGTTGAGTGGCAGAAGACAGAGAGTGGTAATCAATGGACACTGCTCAACGAGGACTAATGTTATTAGTGGAGTTCCTCAGGGTTCGGTGTTGGGTCCGTTGTTGTTTTCGTTGTTTATGAATGATATTGATGATCGTATATCAAGTTTAATGTCCAAGTTTGCAGATGATACAAAGGTTGGCAGGGATGTTAAGGACACTACTGATGCTATGCTGCTGCAACAGGATCCTGAAAGGTTGAACAGATGGGCTGAGAGGTGGCAAATGAAGTTTAACATTGACAAATGTAAAGTACTACATATGGGAAACAGTAACCCCAGAGCAACGTATCAACTCTGCGGTACTACACTGACATTGGTGGAGAATGAAAAGGACCTGTGGGTAATTGTGCAACCAGATATGAAGTCCTCTGAGCAGTGCAGACGAGCTGCAAGAGTAGCTCATGGTGTCTTGTCAATGATATACAGGAATTTTTCTAGCAGGGATAAGGAGGTGATTATTCCCTTGTATAAGGCAATGGTTAGGCCACATCTTGAGTACTGTATACAGGTCTGGAAGCCTCATTTCAAGAAGGATGTAGAGCTGCTGGAACGGGTACAGAGAAGGGCAACAAGATTAGTGAATGGAACAAAGGGTTGCTCTTACGAAGAAAGGCTTAAGTTTTGCAAATTACTGAGTCTGGAGACTAGGCACCGGCGAGGTGATCTGATAGAGGTGTATAAGGCTTTGAATTGTTTGAGCATGCTCAATGCCAATTGGATTCTTCCTCTTGCTCAAAATAATCACCTCAGAGGGCATAAATTCAAATTGAGGAAGGACGGATGTCGGATAGATGTGCGGAAATTTGCCTTTGGCCAGCGGGTGGCTTTTTTTTTTTTTTTTATGTGAACCCCAAACACGAGAGGTATTAGAACCTATAGTACTAAGTATCGTGCTTGAGTTGGAGACTGAGAAGACGAAAGAAGATATTTGTTGACATTGGACTTGAATTTCTGTAGATTGTAATTTTCAGGAAATACATATGAAGGAAGGTTGTTCCAGAAAACGGCAGTTGAATGAATAAATGAGGAAGATGAAAAGTTGGTTCTGTGGGTTTGAAGTTGGACAGTAAATGGATGTTGGCTGGTGGCGGCACGTGTTCAGACTGTTTTGAAAGAGAGAGAGCGGGAATTATAGAAGCTAATTCAGAAGAACAGTGCCCATGGAAGTATCTGTAGAAGAGGCATGCAGCAGAAACAGTGCGTCTATGAGACAGCAAGTGGAGAGACTCTGTTAGAGATGAATCATTAATTAACCTAACTGCCCTCTTCTGAGTGGAATCAAGAAGCCTGAGAGAGGTTTTGGGGGCACCACCCCAGATGTGGGAACAATATTCCATGGCAGGGCGGATTTGCGATTTATACAGAGTGAGCAGCTGTTTGGAAGAAAAGTAACGCCAAGAGCGAAAGAGAAAACCAAGTTTTTTAGATGCAGAGGAAGCAATATTTGTAATGTGCTTGTGCCAAGAGAGATTAGAAGTCAGGGAAATCCCCAAAAGAGATATATCCTTTTGCCTAGAAATTGGAGTGTCACTAAAGATAAGCATAGGAGCAGAAGAATCCTTTTTGCGAGATATAAGACAAGACTGAGTTTTAGAAGGGTTGAAATCAACTAAGTTGTCTTTTCCCCACTGGAGAATTACCTGAAGATCGGCATTTAAGGAATTGGTAGCAGATTTTCGAGAAGTTGAAGCTGATTGAGCAGGACAAGGTTTCTCAAAATGGAAAGTTGAATGCAATGTGCTATCATCGGCAAAACTATGGATAGGATTTCCTGTATGGAAGAAGGTCATTGATATACAAGAGGAAAAGAGTGGGGGAAAGAACTGAACCTTGGGGGACACTGGCATTAGTGGAGAAGTTAGAAGGCAGAGAGCCATCAACCATCACCCTCAGTGAGCGATCAGAGAGAAAACTGGATGACCAATTACTAAAAACAGTTGGCAAACCATAAGATGGAAGCTTGTTTAGAAGACCTTTATGCCAAACACGATCAAAAGCCTTTGAGATGTCAAGAGCAACTACTTGTGTTTCACCGAACCTTTCCATTGAATTAGTCCATAAATGGGTAACATAAGCCAGAATATCCTCAGTGGATCGACACTGACAGAATCCATACTGGTGATCGTTGATCAGATGGAAGGTTTCTAGGTAGTTTAAGAGTTGGCGGTTAATTGATTTCTCCATTACTTTAGAAAGAGTAGAAGTAATTGCAATGGGACGATAATTGGATGGGAGGGATTTGTCACCCTTTTTAGGAACTGGCTGGATATGAGCAAATTTCCAAGCAGAAGGAAAAACACCTTTAGAATAAGAAAGTGAAAAAAGGCGGCAAAGAATAGGAGTAAGTTCAGGAGCACAGGTTTTGAGAACAAGTGGAGAAATACCATCAGGACCTGGAGCTTTCTTAGCATCGAGATTCATCAAAATCCTTCTGATATCCTTTTGACGGAAGACCACAGGAGGCATTGAATGGAGTGTGTTGGGAATGGTGGGAGGTGTTTTACCAAGATCATTAATACATGAGCTGGAAGAAAAATGGGATGCTAGCAGGTCAGCTTTATCCTTGGCTGAAGTGACAACAGAACCATCTGGTTTGGACAGAGGTGGGAGCAGAGATGGGCAAAAGTTGCAGCCAATAGCTTTGGCAAGAGACCAGAATGCTCGCCTACCATTAGGGCAAGAAGCAAGTTTTCTACTCTTAGCCTGTTCAAACTCTAGTTTGGACTGATTAATAACTGCTTTACAATTGTTGTGAGCTTTGGTGTAGGCAGAAAATGAAACTGAAGAATTAGAAACAAGCCAATTACGATATGCAACATTCTTCTCTTGGACAGCCTTAGCACATTTATTGGAAAACCAAGGTTTAGATAAAGGATGAGATTTTAAAGTGGAGTGTGGGATAAAGAATTCCATTCCTGCAAGAATAATTTCACTGACACGATCTGAGCAAACGTTGACATCAGAACTTTTGAAACAGTACTCCGACCAAGGAAAAGAAGAAAAGAAGTCTCGCAGGTCATCCCATTTTGCATTCTTGTAATGCCAAACAACACTAGGTTGGCAATAGCCATGAGATAAAGGTTCCATTGGAGAAGAGACAATCACCAAGTTGTGATCTGAAGTGCCTAAAGGAGCTCTCACTTCGACCGTGTACTTAGAAGGGTTGTTTGTGAGAAAAAGATCAAGCGTATTGGCTGTATGATTAAGATTGTCCGGTATTCTTGTAGGTAAATGAACAATCTGTGCTAGGTCATTAGTAATTGCAAAAGCCTCAGCATCTCGACCTGCTGGGTCGGTGTGACTAGAAAACGGAAGCCAGCTGGGGGTTGTGAACATTAAAATCACCAAGGAAAATTACCTCACTGTTAGGAGAGTTGGACTGGAGAAAGTCAAGTTGCAACGAGAGGAAGTCAAAGAGCTCCAAGTGATTAGTCGAGTTGGGAGAACGGTAGAGACAACAGATGAATTTGACACAATGAGGTAGAGAGATTTTAAGCCAGAGAAGATCAAAGAGAGGATATTCCAAATTGCCAAGTCTCTGACAGGGAATATCAGAATGGACATATGCACAAGTACCACCTTTGAGGCGAAAGGAATCATACAGCGAATAATTTGGACATCTGAGATGAGCAGTAGTTGAATCAACCGATAACTGAGATTCTGTCAGAAAAAGTACATGGGGTTTGGCAGACTGCAAGTGTAAATGGACATTGTTGAGATTAGAATTGATTGGTTGGTGGAACCGACTTCAATCATTTGTTGTTGAAGTTGATAGCCTAAACAAATTTAAGGCTCAACTGGAGAGGTATTTCGAACGAACGGAAGGGTGAAATGGGAGTGGTGTGTGTTTTTTTTTTTTTTTTTGGCTGATGCTGAATTAGCTTGCTTTCTTGCATCATATGCCTCTGCTAATGCTAATTTGAATTTATGCCCTCTCAGGTGATTATTCTGAGCAAGAGGAAGAATACCATCAACATTGAGCATGCTCAAAACCATTCAAGGCTTTATACACCTCTATCAGATCACCTCCCTGGTGCCTAGTCTCCAGACACTGTAATTTGCAAAACTTAAACCTTTCTTCGTAAGAGTACCCCTTTGTTCCATTCACTAATCTTGTTGCCCTTCTCTGTACCCGTTCAAGCAGCTCTACATCTTTCTTTCCTAAAATGAAGCCTCCAGACCTGTATGCAGTACTCAAGGTGTGGCCCGACCATTGCCTTATACAAAAGGATAATCATCTCCTTATCCCTGCTAGCAAAATTCTTATATATCATTGACTAGCCCCCACGAGTTACTCTTGCAGCGTGTCTGGTCTACACTGCTCAGAAAACTTCATATCTGAGTGCACAATTACCGCCAGGTCTTTTTCATTCTCCACTACCTTCAGTGTAGTACCGCACAGTTGGTATATTACTCTGGGGTTACTGCTACCCAAATGCAGCACTTTGCATTTGTCAATGTTAAACTTCAGTTGCCACCTCTCAGCCGATCTGCTAAACTTTTCCAGATCCTGTTGCAGTAGCATACCATCCTTACTGTCGTTAACAACCCTACCAACCTTCGTATTGTGTGCAGACTTGGACATTAAGCCTGATATACCTTCATCAGTATCATTGATAAATAAAGAAAACAACAGTGGGCCCAACACAAACCCCTGGGGGACACTACTAATAACATTAGTCTACAAATAGCGCTGTCCATTGATTGCTACTTTTTGTCTTCTCCCACTCAACCATCCCTTTATCCATAGCAACAACTTGCCCTTAATGCCATAATGCTCCAATTTGTACAGTAGTTTGCCATGTGCAACAGTATCAAAAGTTTTCCTAAAATCCAAGTAAAGTAAAGTAAAGTGCAGCCATTATCAACCCACTGCAGGGTGGAAGCCTCCTCAACAATTCATGCTGAGGGAAATGGACCATAATCTGCCACGCTGGTCCAGTGCGGGTTGGCAGATCGACCGTATTCAGCAGGCAGGGGCTTGAACCCCGGTCTACTCAAAGAGCGTGTGCTACTGCACTCCCGCTCCTGCCCACTCGGCTACGGAGGCCGTTCCCAAAATCCAAGTATGTGATATCAAAATTATTTTTTGCATCCAATTCCTTTGTGACTACATCATAGTATCCAATTAAATTGGTCAGACAAGACTTCCCCTTAACAAATCCATTCCGTTTCTGAACTATAACTGCATTCTTGTCTAGATGATCTTGCAGTGCTTCTTGAACTAGTGACTCCATTATGTTCCCTGGAACAGAAGTGAAACTAGCAGGTCTATAATTACTCATGTCACCTTTCGATTCCTCTTTGTGAATTGGGGATATATTTGCATATCTCCAGTCCAAGGATGCCCTCATAATCATGGCTAAGAGCCTGCTTATTTCCTTTGCTGCCCCCTTTAGTATAACTGGATAGAAACTATCCACCCCAGGTGCCTTTCTTATGTTTAACTTCAACAATTTCTCCTCAACTTTGCTCTCGGTTCTTATAAAATCATTTAACTCCCTGTTAGACTTTGATAAGCTTCTGGTCTCCACTTCCCTACAGAATTCCTCACTTGTGAATGTAGATGAAAAATACTCATTCAGTTTGTCAGCTACCTGAGTAGAATCATCAACAACCAAACCACCGATATCAAGTGGACCAATCTGATTCATCCCCTTTCTTCTAGAGTTTTACATAAGTAAAAAGTCTTTACTGTTTTTGTTTGCATCCTTTGCCAAAGATTTCTCATAATCTGCCTTTGCTTGCCTAACCTCCTTTTTGATTTGATTACAGACTATCTTGAACCAGTGAGACAAAACATGACCAGCGATTATGCAAATCTAAGCAACTGCAGGTGAACTACAGCGCGTGTGTGCGGGTAGGAACACGGTATAAAAAACACCTGATACTGAGCTCCGCTAATCAGTGTTACTGTTGTTCTTCCGATGGGACCTAAGAGAGTTTGACAAAGGCCAAATTGTAATGGCCAGACGACTGGGTCAGAGCATATCTGAAACGGCACACACGGTGGGTTGTTTACTGTCAGCAGTGGTTACTACCTACCGAAAGTGGTCCAAGGAGGGGGAACCCACGAACTGCCAACGAGGTGTTTTATAATAACGGCTCATCAATGCTTGATGTTAGCGAAGGCTCTCTCAGATGGTACGTGGCAACAGAAGGGCAACTCTGTTGCATCTCACCCTTAATTGAGATGCTGGTGACGGGATAATGTGTCACAACACACAGTATGTCGAACCCTGCTGAAATGGGACAGTGCCTGAAATTGGCACGCAAGCATCGAAACTGGACCTTGAGTGATTGGAAGAAGATCGCCTGGTCTGATGAATCACGTTTCCTGTTTCACCATGTGGACGGCCGGGTACGTTTGCATTGTTTACATGAGGAAGTTATGGCGCCTGGATGCACCATGGGACAAAAACAAGCCAGTGGTGGCAGTGTCATGTTTTGGGCGATGTTCTGCTGGGATACCCTGGGTCCTGTCATCCATGTGCCAGGCACTCTAACATATACCACCTAAACATCATTGCTGACCAGGTACACTCTTTTGTGGCAGCGGTCTTCCCCTCTGGCGGTACCGCTTTTCAGCAGGATAATGCGCCACGCCACACTGCCTGGATTTTTCGAGACTGGTTCACAGAACATGAGGAAGACTTCCAGGTATTGCCTTGGCCTCCAAATTTCCCAGACAGCAATCCCATCGAGCATCTGTTGGGTTTTTTTTTTTTGAAACAGCAACTCTGATCTGCGGCATCTCAACCACGACCTTACAGGAGTTAAAGGATCTGCTGGTTATGTGTTGGTACCAGATACCACAAGACACATTTAGAAATCTTGTGGCTTCGATGTCTCACCAGCTATGTGCTGTTTTGGCTCATCGATGTATATCTACCATACAGAATTCTGTGTCTCCTGATAATTTATATGCATCCCATGCATTTTACTTCTTTGCCATGAGTCCCAGTTCACCTGACATCCATTTAAACCTAAACCTTAAATAGTATTTCTTTGTTGGTATGAAAAGCCTAGTAGCTTCAATGTTAAATCCTTGAATTCTTCTCATTTAGAATTTGCTGTTGGTAACATCATCAGTTGTTCTCACTTTATAGAATTTAAAAACTGTCTGAGACCACCATAGTCACTGTTACAAAAGCAAGAACTCTTTCCTTTTTTATGACATGCTTGTCTTTCTTTATAGCTTCATGTAGCAATTTCTTCCACAAGGTGTGTGTGTGTGTGTGCTTGCACACACACTCATGGGAGAAATTACTGTATGAAAGTATTGGTGAAAAGGCAAGTATTTGGAATAACAGTTGAAGTGTGTGAATAAAGTGGAGTGAATTTTTGTTTATATTATTCATGTTTCCTAATGCAACTTTATCTCTTGCATCAGTGTGTTTAAGTTGATATGAAAATTTAATTTGAAGTTGAAGTCTTATGGTAATGGTACTCTTATTTAAATTTTATAAGTAGGGGAAGCAGTGTTCATATATTGATTTTCAACATTCGTTGGAGCACAACAATTTTTTCTACCCCCAGGCCACAATGATGTAGGTAAATGTGTACAGCACAATATAAATATTGATAAGATTACTACTCTAAAAAAAGAGGATACCATTTCCCTTGTGTTTTGTGAGTGGTTTAATAAAAATAAATTTCTGTTTGCACACTATGCAAATGGATGAAAAAAGATTGGTTCAAGATCCAAGGGTAAGAAAAAGATTGGTTATACAACTTAAATTTGTTCAAACTGTTTTATAGCAGCTGATAATCAGCACAACAGTTAAAAAAAAAATAAATAAAATAAAATAAAAAACATTCAAACCATTATTTTAATGACAGTTTACATGTTGTGGGGACAAAAACGAAGAATTACTCAAGGGGAGAAAACCTACACTATTTCCACCACCTGAGATCAGCAAACTAAAGCCTTGAAGAGGACCTTAAATTCCTCCAGTCATTGATGGGAATCAAACTCGGACCTATCCAGATGAGTGGAAAATGGAAATATATCATTATGACTAAGCTGTCATAATGATACATCACCATTAAGTTGTCATAAGGATAGACAATGGTAAACAATTGGTCAGCATTTTTGTGATCGCATACTGATACTGGCCTCACAATATGTGAGTTCAAGTCGGTTCTCTCACAGTGTGAACTAGTGTCCATGTGTATTACCCTAGGGCAATAGCCATCTACGGAACAAAAATGCTTGGGGGGATACAAGGACTAATAGATTAACAGTAGCCACTTGCAGAGGTGAAAATGATTCTTGCACTGCTTCTATTGGAATGAGCAGAAGCCTGAAAAACAAGATGCAGGATATTTCAGAGACTGCTGGGAGTCATTGTGGTACAAGTAAACACAACACATAGGTTGTGTTAGGGTAGCTAAGAATAGGAACAGGTGCATTTATACTTGCATGTACACCAATGCTAGGAGTTTGGTAAATAAATTTGATGAATTTGAGGTATTGCTCGGAACATCAAAGGCAGATATTGTTGGGATATCAGAGACGTGGTGTCGCACAGATATAAGGAATGCAGAACTGGAATTTGGGGAGTACAATGTCAATGAACTGGTTGCTGATATTGTAGCAATCACACAGGGAATAGAAGGCGGGGGCTTTGAAAACATCGATGCAACAGATGTTCAGGAATGAACTTATTGAGGCTCGTGCAGATGAACTTACAATGGAAGAGTTGGATGAATTAGTGGCATGGTCAAGTGAGAACCAAAATGATCCTGAGGAGGAAGGTCTCAACATTGTTAGACCAGAATTAAATAACAAATCATTAAAGGAAATCTTTAGCCTCTCCATACAACTTTCAGAAAAGGTGGTGGAAATGGATCCTAATTTGGAAAGAAGCATCAAGTTTAAACAAGGCCTAGAACTCTTTCCTTACAGGGAAATCCAAAAGGAGCTCCATTAAAAAAACAAAGAAACAAACTTCGATTAAGAGTTATTTTTCGCCCAGCAACCCATATTCTTGATATGTTTTTGAAAAATTTGTTTGAAATTTCTAATAAATATTATATTTAATATTAAATTGCTTCTTATTTTCATTTCAATACCTTATGCTTGTATTTTGCTATGTACTGTTTACATTTGTCTATGTACATAGTCATATTATGTAGGTATATATAATACATACATAGACAAAATTTTAGACTAGTTTTCCTTATATACAGTATTTCATACTTTAGAACGGAACCCTTTTATTACTGTGGACACCAAAACTCGGTATTCGCATTTTCAGTATTCACGCCATTTCCCAGGAACGTAACTCCCACAAATAGCAGGGGTTTACTGTATATACATGGAAAATCATGAATTACTCTTATTGGGTTGGCCAGTTCATTATTTTGTGATTTCAAAAGAGGCTTGATAAATATAACTTTGAGATGAATGTAGGCTTGTAGTGCCAAAAATATTGTAGTAACATGATAGTCTAAGTTAATATTTAATATAATGTTATATTATATGAAAATACATATTTTGTTTCTCAATAATATTTTTTTCTTAAATAATTCCATTCATAACATGCAAGGCAGTCTCTTGAATATGAATATTCAAGAGACTGCCTTGCATGTTATGAATAGACTCAAATAATCAGAATATCTATAAATGAGGGAGCAGCAGATTTAATGAGAAGACAGCAGTAAAGCACATAAGAGTAAAGAGTGCCAAAGATAATTGCTCTTAGTGAAGTTTTACCTTGCATTTGTTAGGAATTTTATTTCTGTATGATATAATATAAAATGATCTTAAGAAATTTTATTACGAAATTATTTATAAACTTAAAAATGACTTAAACATAATTATACTCATATATGCTTTCATTACATATTTATGGGTAATATGATTCTATGTGAAAATTTATTTCAGCTGGTTGTGATGATTGGCGTGAGGAAGTTGTTGGATTTTGCTTTTTCCCAAAGAGAACTAAAAATTTTAGATGATGTAATTCCTGAATCTGCCAAGAGAAAACAGGAAGAAGAGCAAAGAAAACTTGAGGAAGAACAAAAGGTATGTTAAAATATAATCGGTTAGTTCTTTGTTAAAGCAAAATTATACATTTGAAATCACCTTTCATATTTTAATTTTGTGATCCAATTAATATTTACTAAGACGAAAAATCACTTGAATCTACATTATAATCTTCTCAAAGTTACAGTTGAAACTACCCCTGTTTATATTATGAAAGATGAGTTTTTAAAAAAGTTACTTACTACTATGATGCATATTTATAGAATATTAATGATGTTGTTGAAATCCTAATCACTTGCATTAAATAACAAAACCCATCTATTTACAAATTAATAGTAGTAACTTTTTTAACCTGTCTTTACTATTCTCACTTGTCTATTTTTAAGGAGTGAAACTTATAGAAGTGCTTCACGTTTCAAAAATTATAATTAAAAATATAATTTACTGAACTAGACTTGATTTCTTTAAACTTTCTTCTTACCTTCATAGATCAACTCTATTATTTTGACAGAAATAGTGATTAATAATCTTGTTTTAATTTAAAAAAAATTGTGATTCATGAGGGATGAGGTGTCCCTCACTGATTTATCACTTCAGTCTCCTAAATTTTTAAACTAACCAGAGTGCTGGTTAGTTTAACAGATTTAGTCAACAGCAAAGTGGTTCTAATAATAAAGATAATTATACAGTTTATAAACAGTTTTTTTATGATGATTATAACATTAAATAAAGAAGCACTATTTGTTATGCTAAATAACTGTATTCTGACCTGTAAAGTACAGAAATTCATGAAGG
Source organism: Mastigoproctus giganteus (assembly GCF_048544385.1). NCBI lineage: Eukaryota > Metazoa > Arthropoda > Arachnida > Uropygi > Thelyphonidae > Mastigoproctus > Mastigoproctus giganteus. The sequence continues at coordinate 39,293,031 of NC_143587.1, read as the reverse complement.
TATGACATGAAAAACTATTTTGGCTAAACTTGTTGATCATATTGCTAATTATAGTGCATATTGTTTATTTATTGGTCGTATTAAACATGATTTCTTAAAAAAATTCTAAACAATATTACAGCACATCAGTTTATAAAACATTTGGTCATTTAAGTTTGTAAAATTTGTATAATAATAATTTTATCTGAAACTAAAACTGAAAAAATTGACCACAATGGTTGAAAGATGCATATGGAAAAAGTTTTCACTGGAATATTTTACCAAAAATTTCTCTTAGTTCTGAAGCAACTCTAAAATGAGCAAACACTGTTTTTCATGTTATGTTTACTAAAAGAATGATTACTGGTGTGTAAGTGCAGAGGGGACTCCCTTGCAGGTAGCACTGTGGTATCACAAATGCATGGTTTTGACTGAAAAACTGTGGTTTTTAATTCCACATTGGAGGTAAACTGACCAGGAATGTGGGCCATCTTGCAGTCAGACATGTCTTTTAGCTCCCACATTACCGCCTATATCTTTGGATTAATGTCTCTCAAAATGGATCAGGTAGTACCGGCAGATTCCTCATAAAGTGGACTATCCTTGGTGTAAGTTGTTTTCTACTTTTTGGGCTTCTTCTGCAAGTTTTGCTTCATTATTATCTGTTGCTTTAGTCTATAGTCACAGTGCATAAGTGGCATAGGTGGAGCTTTGGAGAGGTTGCCAATTTCTTGTCTGGCCACCATGGACTGATGCTTGCCTTGACTGGGGCAGCATGTCCCCTTGTGTAGCTTTCACATGCTTTCCGTTGATGTGTTCCTTTTTTCTCTACAACAAACCAACGTAAAATTATGGATACCTCATTTTCTCCATGTAATCCTGTGGTGCAATCTGTGAACTTTCAACTTTTTTTCAGAACTCTGATTGGAAACTGCTGTTTACCATTGTGTTTCCCATCGATGTGAGACTCTACCTTTTCCCCTCTGTTCTCCCCCCACCCCCAATGGTTTTTCATCTCAAGCTTCTACAATGGATATCTCCTGAACGGCTCATCCTATCAGCATGATTTGAGTATCATTCAAACTGTTTGATCATCGACCACCTGATCATATACTTTATTTTCCACTTTGCTTGAAATTCTTTTATCACCAGCTACCAACGTGTCTGACTCTAATCCAAAAATAAGAATAGTGGACATAGTGTTTTTGTCAATCAGTTCCTGTGGTTCCCCACAAATCCATGTTGAGTACTCTGTGATGTATGCACAACATTGCAAGGCCAGTCAATGTGGCTTATGTGTGGGTAGTGTGTTGTTTGACTGGCCTCTTAGTTACTGGGAGGCTCGATCACCATGGAAGGAGCCTTTCAGCATCCGTCCACCAGCGCTAGGAGCCGGGCCAAGAAGGTAGAAGGTATGCCTGACGGGCTCTCCCCACTTGCAAAGCAAGAGAGGAGAGAGGCCAAGTTAGAGGAACAGAGCGAGTTGGATAGGAAAGATAAGAAAAGGGGAAGGAAGCAAGGGTAGGCAGAGCAGAAGGCTACCCCCAGCAGAAGGCAAATGGCCAGGTGATCCCACGCCTGTCAGTTGACCATCGTCAGCAGACCCGCTTCGATGAGGACTCATCGAGGGTAGTTAAAATCCCACCTGGGGAGTGTCCCAGGCCAGCAAAAGAGCCCAAAAGCATCTGATCCCATGGCGATGGAGAGGGGGCATCAGCAAAGGAACTTCAAGAAGAGGTGAAGGCAAGAATCTCTGGTGGAAATTTTGTCAAGAGAAGTTGAGAATCACCCAGTGAAGTCTTCTAGGAGCAGCAAAGAACGTGTTGGAGCATTGCAGGAGAAGATGAAGTTACCATGGATGGACAGGGAAAAATTAGAGGCAGCTCTTGAGTGGTCACATAATAGAACTTGGTGATGTGATTGCAGTGGTGCATCCTGTGGAGCACAGAATCATTACTGGGATTGGTATATCCTTATGGCTGACAAGATATTTAATTTCTGGTGTGACTGGCAGTGGGGAAGCTAGTCGACAGAATGAGCTGAGGTAGTCATAGGCGTGCCAGTTGGTGGTTGTGAGTGATAGTGGGGTCTGTTGAAGACTGCGGTGGCATAGGTTGAGAATGCTTTTTAGACTTCTTCTGATTCCAATACCCTAGCCTCTTGGTGGATTGTCGGTGCATTGAGGTCCAGAAGAAGCTGGTTGCGGAAGTCAAGATAGATAAGACAGGAGTGCATAACGTGGTCCCAGTCCTCTGGCTTCCACAGATACAAAAAGCATCATCAGCCAGACCAAAGTCGAGAAGACTCCTTTTAAGTGATCCATGGCCAGTCAAAAGAAAGGACGTGTAGACTTTAGGATAGAACCAGTTGCAACATCGTTTGTTGAGAAAGGTGACATCCAGAATAAAGAGTTTTTAGTAATTTCACCTGTTGATGAGCTATTACATCGTGTCTGCCATAGGGAAACCAGTTCAGTCCACACACAGGTCATCTCATGTTTGATGTTAATATCTGTACGTGTTTTAATGGCGAGTATTTCAACCTCTTTATTCTTCTTGATGGCATGAGAGAGGTCGAAGTATATGACATGAAGATCTAGAGGTAGGCATCCAGTAAGAACTTGTAGTGCAGCAGTTGATGTGGTCCAACACGCACAAGTCATTTGCAGCATCATAAGTGGCTGGACCTGAAGGATCAGACATTGCATTCTTACTATCGTCATCCTGTTATACCACACTGCAGTGCCATATGTGACAATGGGAATAAATACAGCTGTGTAAAGAAGATGTAAAACCTGGCCTTTGAAGCACCAGTCTTTGCGGGTGAAGCGTGCCAGCATGGCAATATAGGCTTTAATTTTCTCTTTGATGGAACACAAGTGGGGAATGAAAGTTCCTCAGTCATCCAGTGTTATTACTTAGATATTTGACAGCACATTGGTTTTTGAGTGATTGCCCTTTATGATGGATGGTTGGAGGCCTCCTCACATCCAACTTTCCTTTCAGTAGAAGGGTTTTGCTCTTTTCAGTAGAGACTGAAAGTTCGTTGTTCTCAGCCCACTCGGAAAGGGCAGACAATACTGCACTGGCCCTAGTTTCTATTGTAGCTCTTGTAGGTTCTTCAACGATGATGACAAGGTCATTGGCATAAGAAGTTTGTGACATTCGGCTATATCCTCAGGAGCCAGTCATTCAGGATCATATTCCACGCTGCTGGACCAAGGATGGAGCCTTGGGGACAGCCTCTGGTAAGTTGCATTCCATCACCGGGAGCTGGGTGATAAAATGGAACTGTGTTTTGATGGCGAGATGTCGGTTAGAGAAGTAGCTCTTGAGGCAGTTGAACATATTCCGAGAGCAATCAGTGGCCCTGACTCTCTGTAGGATGGCTGGCCACCAAACAGTAACAAAGGCGCCCTTAAAATGTATAAAAATTGCAAAGACATAGATGGTCTCAGAATCATGGTCAGAGCATCAATTGTGGAACAACTTGGCCTGAACCTGAACTGGAGGTGAGCTGCAAGACCTTTAGCTTCGTATGCAGGCTGGAGGTCAAATAGCAGGAATCTCTCAAACTCTTTACCCAGTATTGGTAAGAGTGCTATTGGATGATAGGCTGATGTCCTGTCAGTGATCGTTTGGTAACAGTCTCAGGTTTGCAAGCTTTCAGCGTGATGGAAATATGCCATCTTTCAGGCAGGTGTTGAAAAGCTGAATGAGGATAGCAGGAGCAATAGTCCAAAGACATTTGGCAGATACCCCCTTGATGAGGTCCTTGCCATTCTTGATCTTGTTGATGGCCATGGCCACTTCCTGTTCAGTGAAAGGATCTTCAATAGTGGTAGGTTGGAAGTTTTGGTTGTTGATAGTGACTTGATTATGGAAGTCTGTGTTTAGGGCAGCATCATCTTGGTAAATCAAATTATCCAGAATTTTGTTCATTGTGTCCAACCAATTTGTTGTCTCAGGAGAGCCATTATTGTGTATGGAATTGATGATGTCTGTAGACCTCATTTTGTTCCTGACAGGTTTATGCACCAGGCCCCAAGGGTTCCTCTTCCCTTCTGCCTCTACCAGTGTGTGTGCCATGAGTTTTGTTTGGCGTGGTAAATCCTACTGCAATATTCACTGCGAAGAGCTCTGAATCTTTCTTTGTATTGATCAGCAATGTGGGGATGCACAGTTCTGTGTTTACGCTGGTATGCTCTACGTGCATGCTTGAGATCATTCCTGTTAGTAAGATCCTGCAACCACCCTTGGTGGTTGCAGGATCTTACTAACTTGTGAGGCTTTCAGGAGCAATGATTGAACAAAATCTGTTTTCTGGGTACTATCCATGGAGTGATACCTATTGAGAGTAGAGGGGCTGCAGGTGGCTTCCTGGATGATCTCATCAAAAATGTCCCAATTAGCCGATCCTATAGAGAACCTGGAAGTATCATGCATGTAGATTTGGCGAGGGGTAACTTGATCAGTAATACAGTATGTGATAAGGCGGTGGTCACTGGTGGTCGCATATTTGTGCCCCCGCCATTGTTGGAGACAGTTGCCGAGGGAAGGCATTATAAGGGTAACATTCAAGTTGTATTCCCCAGTTCCTGAGGAGTAGGTGATAGGTTGACCCAGTAGGTTAGCTGTCTCCAATCAGTGGGCAGCAATTCATCAAGTAAATCACCTCTGGCATCAGTGGTGGCATTGTACCAACTAGTAGAGTGTGCATTGGAGTCAGCTGCGATGATAACATGTGAATCTTCAAGCAGGTCAAGAGCCTGTTCCAGGGTGGCAATATGCAGTTGGATGTCGGTGCCGAACTGAAAGTAGGATGTAAGGATTGAGATGCGGCCGAAGCAGCCAGGTGGGAGGTACATAAGGAATCAAATCTGATCACAATTAGATCTGGGTTGCAGATTATGATGGCTGCAAGGCATAGCTGGTTTGTAGTCTGTATCTTCCGGTATATAAGTGGATATCTAGAGACTCTACCGCAAACGCAGTAGGGTTCCTGGAGAAGACAGTCGAGATCAAGTTCTTCCATGATGAGATGGAGCTGAGAAGCCACAGAGATTGATTTTTGTCCATTTTTATTTGGGTGATGCAAAGTCGGGATGTTGTCAGTTAATAGCCTATTATCCATAATTTGTATTGTTACAGATTATTTCAACTGCTGTTATATACAAGGCATGCTCCATCCCGAATGGAGTGATTGCTGGTTTAGTAATAGCCTTGCAGTTGGCACAGGTTGGTGGGGAGGATTTATTTGGACAGTTCTTGTAAAGGTGTCCTGCCTCTGCACAATGCCCGCAGATTGGCTGCTTTTTTGAGACACTTCTTGGAGGTATGGCCGTATCCTAGGCAATTGTAACATTTCATAACTGGTACAAAGTCCCGGAAACAGTGATGACCAGCCCAAGAAGATCCTTTCTTGATTATGCAAATATTTTCTAATCCCTGGGAGATAGCTGGAAAATCTAGTTGAGCTTGTCCCGTGACCTGGTAGTCATTGAGAACCAAATCTTCATTTCATTGGCTGCCTCCTCCCTGTCTATGTGTCTGGATAGATTTCTATTGAAGAGCTCTTCCTTCTGGAGTGAGACGTCAACCTCGAAGATGATAATGCTCTGCCCTCTAGGTTTTGGGGTTTCAATGGTTAGACTCAAGTTTTCAGCTTTTCCACATGTTTGTAATTACTCCAGATCTGATTTGGAGGCTGCTTCCAGTTTTATACCCCTGTCGCGGATCTTTTGGACACTTTTGATTTTTAGGTTGTCCAACTTTGGTTTTAAGATTTTCAAGACTGTCTTTTACGTCATCACTGTCCATGATATCACAACCCTCTGCTGCCTTGATAATGAGCATATGCTTCTGTTTTGGGGCAGTAATCTTGGGCATCCTGACGGCAGCTGCATATGACAAAGTCTGAGGAGTCCCTTCAAAAGGGGCCTGGGCCTGCGTAGTAGAGGCAATGGTGTTCAAGGCCTTGAAAGCCAGGTTTGTTATAGTCGTTTTGAGGGTCGCATTCATTTGTCGCAACTGCTCATTCGTTGATTTCAGTTGCTAGTTTTCAGTTATCGCTTCATACATCTTTTCCGTTGAGCCCCAGCAGTGTGTAATATGCAAACACGCAGCACTGGAAACTCCACTATTATCGCTGTAAAGACAGCTCTCCATTTTACGCCGCAGAGTCTGGATAATTCTTGGGTTTGGAATTTCCTTGCTTAATAAGCTAGGTGGATCCACTCCTTCGTCATTACCCTCCCTCTGCTTAGAGGGGGGGAGCAGAGGTTCTTGGTTTCTTTAACCCTCTTTTCTTGACAAGTGCTTTCTTTCTGGACGTAGATGGGAGGCCCCGCTCTCCATTCTCCTCATCATCGTCTTCGCCAGGAGAGTTATTAATCGCGATGGCATTCTGGTCGTTTTGTGAGAGTGTAGACTGTCTAGTCGTCCGAAGTCTGTTCCTAGTCATGGGGACAGAAGGGTGTCGCCCTCTGAGTCTTCGTCACTTGTTAACTGGTAAGTCTGTTTATGTGAACGAAGCATAACCTTCTGGTTAATGATATCCTTTTCAGCCATTGGTTAAAGTAGCAAATAGCACTATATCGATGTTGAGGCAAAATAGATTGACTGAAAGTTCTCAATCCAGATAAATATATGGTCCAAAAATCTGCTCTTTGAGACAAGCAAAATCACAAAAATACATCCAGCGGAATCCGAGAACTGGATGCAGCACTATGGGGAAAGCAGTGGGGAAGAGCACGGATATAAAAGTTTTCTGCGGGATAAAATCCTTTTTGAAGGTTAGTGAAGGGCGCTGAAGAGGACGGTGACCTTATTTCCGACTGAACATCAGCTGAAAGAAGTGTGTAGGGAAACAGGATTAAGTAAAATATTTTAGAGCCCTCTCACATTCAGTTTTTGTGTTTGCTCTTAATGCAGCTATCTGCAATTAAGCTGCTTCTTTCCCAAGCTCACAGTGTAGTCTCTGAGGATATCATCCATTTCCAATCAACAAACTACATCAATTCCCATGTGGGGAGAGGACCTGGGAACGGCAACTAAACAAAGCCCACGTTGTTGACCTTGATCACCAGACATTGTAGGCATTCACAGCCATGCTGCACAGTAAATTATGAAAAAGAAATATATATATATATATATTTACCTGATGACAAGATAAGCATGCATTTGATATCAGTCGGTAGCACTCGTCTTAAGAAATCTTCTGATATCACATAGTCATTATTATTAACTTTGTAATCACTGATTAAATGCTTATATTCTGGGTGCACAATTGTACACACCTGCACGATATGTTTGTCAGCCAAAGTAATTCATTCAAAATGAGAAGTTAAATGTCAAGCTTGATACCCTGGCTTCTAATGCTGAGCAAGGAAACCAAATGCCACAGTGCCCTTACTCCTAACAGATGTGCTGAGGAGTTTAGACACACAATCTCAAGACCAGGAGAAACAACTATCCAAAAAGAAACCTCCGGAAACCAAACTTGGTTTTTCTAAAACCTGCTGAAGACACATTACAGACAACCTGTAAGGCTATCAAGGACGTGATTACCAAACATATAAAGTCAAATATGAAGCATCTGAAAGTTAATTCCATCAGGACAACTCACAATACTGGAATAATTGTCTAAACAATCTTGGAGGCTGATGCTGTTACATTGTATCAGAACTCAGCTGTAGATGACCTTGGCCTCCATGCAGAGATGTCAAAAGTTAGGACCTTCAATCATCCTATTTGATATTTTAAAAGAAACACTAAGAAGGAACTCATTGAAGAAATTTACAAGTAGAATCTTCAGGAATCCCTCTCCAAAGATGGAGTGGACCAGAGTTTCTTGTCTAAATATGCCAATTCCACAAATTCAAAATCAAACTCTAACTGGATTGTGAAACTCTCTCCGCCAATCTGGAAGTTCATTACAATGCAAACCAGAATCTGTGTTGGATGGACATTGCATCAGTTCAGGGAACACATTCCCATCCCAAAGTGCTTTCAATGTCTCAAATTTGGACATACCATGCACATCTGTTTCCCAGAGACAATGTAGACATGTGGCCACTATGCCGAAAAATGGCACTCCTGTGCTGAATGCCAGAAGACAGAGAAACCAGTATGTGCAAATTGTAAAACAGCACACGTGGAACATGCACATTCCATTCAGGACTCCAACTGCCCCATATATCAAAAAGCCAAGCATCTAGCCAAACGAAGAATGGACTATAGCAGTACAAATTAATAATCATCCTCACACCATCCTGTTCCGATTGGTGGATCCAGCCCCTCCAATGAGCAGTAATGTCACTCATTTATACCCTTAAGCAGGCTAACTAGGAACAGTTTGCAGCTACAATCTGACCATCCATGATCACACCTCTCTGCACTCTCTCCAGATGATTATACTACAATTCTTATGAAAACCATTCTCAATGCTTGTGACATCTCAATCCCAAAGAAAATATCATCACACAACTTTATTCAGGGTGGTGCACTGAACTCAACACCTTGTGAGGGCCACTGCTAGGAAAAGATACCAACAGGCTTGCTCCTCTTGGCCCCAACCCGAAGTCGATGCCTTGAGAGAAGCATACAAAACAGTCCATAATACATATGCCAAATACATTAGGGATAAGAAGAAAGCCGCCTGGCAGAACTTTCTTGTTGCAGCTGGTAACTCCAACCCCTTGGGAATGTTTTACAAAATTGTGACCAGTAAACTACCCAGAGGAGATGTATAGTGCTACATAATGCAGCACACTGGGATCTCTCCCAACTCTGTGTTGCAATACAAAACTCTGTGAAGGCTAGAGTATGTAAGTTTATTGTATGGTGTGGATAATATGGTTGGGTTGGTCTGTTGTTCTTCCAGCCATTTAGCCATGTGATCCTTGGAGAGCCAAAGTGCTTCACTGGAGCCTTTGATGCCTTGTGGTGGCCTAGCATCATGAGGCATCTGAGACTTGCAAAGGTTCCACCTGCCCCATATATTCACCCAATCTCTTCTGCTGCCTCTGAGACTACCTTTCCAACAGACACATGACAGGGTGTACTAAATACAAGGAATCTTCCCACTCTGTCACCAGCAGCTGCTCCCAAGGGTCAGTTCTTGGCCCACTGTTTTGGTCCATTGTGATGGATGAGCTTCTCAATACTGACATAGAACATGCATGTCTAACTGTCTTCACAGATGACCCCATCATGCTTATTCATGCTAATGCTCGGGCTACTCTTGAACAACGCTCAAATCCTGCACTGCGCCAGATTCATACCTGGGCTGATATCCATAAACTCTGGATTTCAGCTGATAAGACCCAGGCCATCCTTATCAAAGGAACCCTTAGCAACAAAAGAGCACCTACTATAAGGATGGGCAATGTGCTAGTCAGTTTGTTCCCCAACTAAAATATACCTCCATTCAGCAGCACATCCTAGCTGCTACTAGTGCTTGCTATACTGTCAACACACCTGCCCTCCAAGTTCTGGATTGCATGCTCCCACTACATCTTGAAGTCATTGCTAGTGGGGTTCTCTTCTTTCACAGGAAATCTCTATCAACTTGTATTCTGCACTACAGCCTTGATGTTTCTGTTGGTCATAAACAAGAAAAGAAAAACATGACCCACCTTATATAATGTTGGCAGGAAGACTGGAGTGCTCCACAAAAGGATCTATTGCTAAACAATTCATACCAAATGTCTCTGTTACCTTTCCTTGGCTACCAGCATCAGCCCTTTGGACAACATACCTTCTTATGGAGCATGACTCTCTGTATGTGAAGCAAACAGACTTGGGCATCTCCATGGAGCCTCTCTGTTCCTGTGAAACCCCAGAGGACTGGAAGCACATAAGAGGGTGGTTCAATAAAGAATCTCCCTCACCTACTTCCACATATTGCAGAGTCATGATATTTTGTATGTAGCATCATACATATCTCTGTACTAAAAGTATTTTAAAATGAAATGCACAAGGCATAATCCTTATGGGTTTTTTTGGTAATTAACTATATAATATCAGTGTAGATACACCATAGTTAACCCATAAATTTGAACTACGTATGTAGTGTAAAAGGCATCGTTTTAATAGTATCTCATATTGCAGGTGCCTTCACAATGAGATAGCTGGTATTGCACTACTTCAAATAAATAACGCTTCTCTAGTAGAGAAGACTACCGTTATTTATTTTCAAAGGATACCACCACCCAGACGATCGTCTCGAAGCTAGTGGGCGGGCATCATCATCAGTCTTCTCTACTAGAGAAGCGTTATTTATTTGAAGTAGTGCAATACCAGCTATCTCATGAAGGTACCCACAATATGAGATACTATTAAAACGATGCCTGAATGACATACGTAGTTCAAATTTATGGGTTAACTATGGTGTATCTACACGGATATTATATAGTACCAAAGGTATAAAATTTCAGCCCTGTGTCTTAATTTGTTTTTCTCTTACAGAGCTGAACGTGTGATGAAGTAGCATCATGGATAAAGTTTAAGTGAGAGCTGTAATCTGGTATCTGTTCTTGAAGGGGAAATCTCCTAAAGAAATCCACAAGGAGATGACTACTGTATATAAGGGTGAAGCACTGGCATAGACAGTTTAGGTGTGGTCGGACATCAGTAGAATCTGAGCCCATTCCAGGTCATCCCCACTCAGCCATTGATGACAGCATGATCAGAAAAGTGGAGTTGGTAATAATAAATAATAATAAATTTTCTGTTTATACTCCAGGACAACCAAACAGTCAGAGGAGTTCACGAGATGGAGAGAATACAAGGAACAGCACCATATTCAGCAGTCATGGGCTTAAACTCCAGTCAATCAAGGCACGTGTACTTGTGGGCTCTGTTGAAATAGTCCTTCACAATCAACTCCATTTACAGAAATTGAGTGCAAGATATGTTTCCAGAAGGCTGATCAACAACAGAAATCACAAGAGTTGTTAGCTCTGTGCCAAAAAAATGAGGAAGAATTTTTCTCTCATCTAATCACTCAGGATGAAAGTTGGATACACCATTTTGACCCTGAAAGTAAAAAGCAGTCCATGGAATGGCGACATCAAGGTTCCCAACTTCTCAAGAAGGCAAGGGTCCAAGTGTCAGCAGGAAAGGTCTTGCCGACAGTGTATTGGGATGAGAAAGGCGTAGTAATGACTGATTACCTGCCAAAAGGTAGAACAATTACAGGTGCCTATTATGCCAACTTACCCACAAAATTACGGGATAAAATCAAAACATGTAGGTGTGGCATGCTGTCCAAAGGTGTGAAAATGCTTCAAGACAATGCCCCAGTTCACATTTCTGAAATTGCAACAACACAAGTGGCCACTTGTGGATATGAAATACTGCCCCATCCAGCCTACTTGCCCAACCTTGCACTATCAGATGTCTTGTTTCCTTCCCTCAAATCATTTCTTTAGGGGACCACCTCCCTGACAATGAGACACTCATTTCTGCAACAGAGCGATGATTCAAAGACCAACCTCACTACTTCTACAAAAATGGTATCCATAGCCTCATCCATCGATGGAAAAAATGTCTAAATCTGCATGGTGGCTATGTAGAGAAGAACTAAAACCTGTCAACAGGCTAGCACCTCTGCAGCTAGGTCAGGGCGATTCTTTATTGAACCACCCTCTTATTTTATGGATTTTCATAGAACTTCACACTCTCCCATGTGGTGAAGAATTCTTCTATGTGGTTCAACGTTGAATGGCATTACAGACCACAGCCTCCGTAGCCGAGTGGGCAGGAGCGGTAGTGCAGTAGCACACGCTCTTTGAGTAGACTGGGGTTCAAGACTGCTGAATACAGTCGATCTGCCAACCCGCACTGGACCAGCGTGGCAGATTATGGTCCATTTCCCTCAGCATGAATTGTTGAGGAGGCTTCCATCCTGCAGTGGGTTGATAATGGCTGCACTTTACTTTTTTTCTGAATTTGCTCAAGCTGCATTCCCTATCAGGAAAACTAATCTCACTTACCCTCAGAACTGGCTTTCCACCATGCTCAGAAGAGTGCACTCGTCATCCCATTAAACTTGGATTACTTACTACCTGCATCTTTCTTGTCCCTCTCATTGGTAGCCATCTACTAATCCTTCACTAATTGTTTCTGCAGACAGTGAACATCCAGTACAGTCGGTCCTCGTATAACACGTGTTTACATTACATGAATTCGATCATACACGATTTATAAATAGGGGAACGTTATCTTATATAACACGAACCGAATTCGCTTATACACAATTCGCCTTTGTGTTTACAAGAAATGGCAGTCGAACGCGGAATCACCCCAACTGAACGCAACACGATAGGAATGAAGAAGATTCTGAAAATGTATTTATGTGTTTTATATCAGTGAAGGGGAAACACATTTCACCATAATAACGTAAAAAACCAACACAATTCCAGTTATCGATATAATAGCAAATGCAATTAGATGGAGTTTACTACCAGTTTATAACAGATTCCACTAGCAGAAACGCAACTGGAAATTGTTTTTATTGTTTTATGGTAGTAACCCACAGAAATGTGCTTTAGTAAAATGTGAGGTGTTAATAGTGTATCTCGGCTGTGTTGTTTATTCAGTTGCTACACGCAGGCAGCTTTGTTTATGTGTATCAAGCGTGCCTCCTCGTTTTGTAATTGTGCTTTATTCCCTAAAAATGAGTAAAATACTTAAAAGGTGTGAAAAGGAAGTGTTCTGGCTAAGACACTGCAGATTCAGAGAAAAAAAAAAAAAAGCAATATCGATAAGCAGAGGTGGACTGGATCAAAAATTCTTAACCGGGAAAATTTATAGTGGCCTCTTACTACGGTTTATGGCCAAAATCACACCGGCTTCCGGCCCACCGTGGTTTCCCCCGTAAGGCTTCTGTCCGCCTCTGTCGATAGAGAAAAAATATGAAATTGTGAAACGCTTTGAGCGAAATGAAAGACCATATGATATTGCATGTGCTATAGACCTAAATCAGGCAACGCCGAGAATTACAAAGAATGCAGAGAAAATAAAAACAACTTTCATAGCAGGAACAACTCAGTGTAATTAAAATCAATTAGATTAATAAACAAGAATTGGAAGAGATGGAACGGCTGTCATCTGTTTGGATAGAAAATCAAACAAAAAGCAAGTTTGCTTACAATAGAAGGAATAGCATTAGCAATATTTTTTTACGACTTACGTATTATAATTACGTATTATAAAATACGTAAGTATTTTATTACGACTATTTTATTTAATATAATAATTTTTTTATGAATAAAATACGTATTTTATTCATAAATACTTTTTTAGTATTAAAAAATACTAAAAATACTTTATTATAATATTTTTATTACGTATTTTAATCGTTATAAAATACTTAACGTATTTTATAACGATTAAAATTACCCGATTATTTATTGTTTGGTAATGTTTTGGTTCCAAATGTGTGTTCAATCTTGGGTGGTCGGCACCTAACCCCACTTTTCCCATAGGGCCTGTTGTTTATATTGCACGATTTCGCATTGCACGAGGGTTTCTAAGAACGCAACTATCGTGCTATACGAGGACAGACTGTATTGCCATTTTGCCGGAACTCTCTTATCAAGGGTATAAGATTTGTTAACCCAATAGAGAAGGATTCACACTTGCATTCCATCTGGTGGGTCAAGTGTTGCTGACATCTGGTTAATAGATGTTGGGATGCCACGTGGCACTCCTCATTGCAGCACCCCTTGTCCTATAAGCTTTACTCTTTCTCTGGGGTTGGTGGGCTTCCCTTCCCCCCTCCCCAGGGCGACTCTGTAGCCAGGTGGGAAGGAGCAGCAGTGCATAGCACACGCTTCTTGATTAGACCGGGGTTCGAGCCCGTCACCACCAAATACGGAGGATGCGGAAAGGTCGGGGAATGACCACCGCATATCCCGGAGCAATATGGCCTTAGTTGCTAATGCTCCTAAAATCCAAATAACAAACAAGCTTCCCTTCCCAGGGGTATTACCACCTCTTCTATCAAACGTTTTCAGTATGAAGTACAAATATTGCAGTATCATTTTGGTAATCATATTGTTCAAAAACTAAATATGCACTACTGAGTACTATGCCATGGGTATCCAACCTGTACATTGCATGTGGTCCAATCTTTTATATTGTCCAGGCTGTGGATATGTAGATAGCTTTAAGTGTTGTTTCCCTCTCTGCAATTTTAAAACTAGCATGTCAAAGTATACTTTCATATTGACTGTTGAAAATGCCCATTCTATTAGATTTTTTTCGTATTGCTTTCTTATGATGTTTTGTGTATCTTCCTCAGTATTTATCAATATCAGTACTGCTTTGCAATATGAATGTAATAGAAAGAAATTGATGTTTGGAGATTAAATGGAACTGAGAATAAATCTGAGTCTTCTTTTTTTTTTTTTTTTTTAAGTTTGGCCAGCCTGTTGTGGATTTCAAATGCTGGATTTATAAAGTATTACTGAATACAAGGTTCAAAGCTGCAAAAATTATTATAAAACCTAGATGGGATAAATTTAGAAGCTGTTTCTACAATTTACTGTGCTGTTCTGTTTTTGTGCTATTTATACCTTTTCTGTTATTATTCTTGCATATGTTATGCATATTACAAATTGAACTAAAAGGTTCCAAACCTTTGTTGGAAGTTACAATAATTCACAGCTTCAGCATACAATGCAAGAAAGCAAGCTTTTGCAGCATCAGCCAAAAAAAAAAAACCCTCCCATTTCACCGCTCCATTTGTTCCAACTGCCTGTCCAGCTCAGCCTTAAATTTATTTAATCATAAAAATTTCCTATCACATCTCAGTTTTAAGATATAGATAGATAACTGGATTCTGTACAAACATATCATTACTATTTGAAATAAAATTTTTATTTATTAACTTTTGGTTGGTTTTGTTTATTGGGCTAAAAGTTACAGTACATCATTACTGTTCTTGCAATATAGTATATTTTGATTTTGATGCACTTTTCCAGACAAGTCAGTATTTTTATTAATTGTATTACATTTTCAACTATTCAATATATATATAGTGTATGATAAACTACGCTACAAGAATTCACTTTCTGTTCAAATTTACCAATTGCTTTTACTGTTTTTAGGTTAATGTATTGTTAAACTGGAGAAGACAAAGCACAGAACTTGCATCAATCACCCAGACAACTTCTTCTGTTTGTGGACACTTAACCCCAAAAACTCAGAGGAAGAAAATATACAATGTCACAAAAGTTGCGTATTCATTGTACTTCGGCTGCAAGTTCGGTGACCAAAAAAAAAATTGGGCTCCACTTATCTGTCGTATTACTTGCACAACAAACTTAAGGCTGTGGTTATATGGCAAGCTGAGAGCATTACCTTTTGCCATCCCTATGGCGTGGTGCGAGGTGAAGAATCATTTCAACAACTGTTATTTATGCATAATAAAAATAAAAGATATTTCCAAAAAGAGCAAGTACTGCATCAAATATCCAAATATCCCATCAGCAATTAGGCCAGTGCCACACAGTAATGAACTGCCAGTACCTGTGCCACCAAAATCTTGGGGATATTGGAAGTAGTGATGAAGGTACAGAAGAAATCGTTTTACCAGATGTTGCGTAACCATGTACTTCACATAATTTGGACTAAGAGCCAGAAAAAGAGAAGGCCCCACACTAAATTGAACAAGAAGAATTAAGCGACTTGATCAGAGACTTGGGCTTCCTCAAAGAGAAGGCTGAATTGCTCGGATCCAGACTACAACAGTGGAACTTACTCGCCAAAGGCACAAAGATTACAATATACCATAAGTGAAATGGAGAGTTTTCAAGATATTTTGCAATGGAAAACAACATGCATGTCTGCACAGATGTTGTTGTTCTTATGCACAAACTGAACATTGATCACAATACCTCTGAATGGTGTTTGTTCATTGATGCATCAAAGCTAAGTTTGAAAGCAGTATTGCTTTATAATTGAAATACTTTACCATCAGTTCCTCTTGTTCATGCTGTTGTCCTGAAAGAAATGTACAATAGTATGTCCCAGATTCTTGCTTCAGTACGTTACAATGAATATGGTTGGAATATTTGTGGTAATCTCAAAGTGATTGGATTGCTTGTTGGGTTGCAAGGTGGTTTCACTAAATACTGTTGTTTCTTGTGTTTGTGGGATAGTCATGCAACAACCAAACTCTATGCCGTACAACACCGGGACAAGAGAGATGAATATATTCCCGGCAAAAGCAATGTAAAGTATGTTCCATTGGTTGATTCACAAAAGGTTTTTCTTCCCCCTTTACACATCAAGCTTGGACTGATTAAGAATTTCACTAAGGCACTGGATAAAGAAAGTAGAGGATTCGCATATTTACTGAAAATGTTTCCAAATTTATCTCATGCAAAGCTGAAGGAAGGAATTTTCATAGGTCCTCAAATAAGAAAGCTACTAAAAGATAAAGAATTTCAAAGAAACCTGAATGATGTTGAACTGGCTACATGGAGATATTTCAAGGCTGGGATACACAGATTCCTCGGAAAGAGAAAAGAAGAGAACTATGAGCAACTGGTGACGAACTTGTAGAAATGTTACAAGAACATGGCATGCTGAATATCATTGAAAATGCATTTCCTTCATCCCCATCTGGGTTTCTTTCCTGGAAACTTAGCAAATGTCAGTGATGGACAAGAGAGCGCTTCCACCAGGATGTATCTGTAATGGAAAAATGATACCAAGGTCGCTGGGACTCTGCCATGATGGGAGATTACTTTTGGTTCCTTAAACAGGAAAGCAATCTGGAGTATAAAAGGAAATCATTGAGTGGGAAACATGTCTAAGTAACATATATTGTGTGTAATAATTTAAATCATGTATGCTGATATTGTATAAAAACAAGGAATTTAAAAAATGCGTACATCTTCTGATGTAGACGTGACAGAAGTAAAAGATTGATATTTTCATAACAGGACATTAATTTTTGTTCAGAACCAACTTTTGTTCCAGAGGTATGATGAAAAAAAAATTGTTGGGTAGTGTTATTATAATTTCAAAGATTTTATAAAACCTTAATCTTAGATTTTCAATTATGCATTGGAATAGGTTTCAATAAATACCTTCATAAAAATAAAATGGTAACTCCTCCCCAAATTATTGGGTTGATTAAAATTGCAGTGTCCATTGGTAATCAATGGACACTGCTCATCGTGGACTAATGTTATTAGTGGAGTCCCTCAGGGTTCAGTATTGGGGCCTTTATTGTTTTCTGTATTTATAAATGATATTGATGATGGTATATCAGGCTTAATGTCCAAGTTTGCAGACGATACGAAGGTTGGCAGGGTTGTCAAGGACACTACTGACACTATGCTGCTGCAACAGGATTTGGAAAGGTTGAGCAGATGGGCTTCGAGGTGGCAAATGAAGTTTAACATTGACAAATGTAAAGTACTACATATGGGAAACAGCAACCCCAGAGCAACGTATCAACTCTGTGGTACTACACTGACAGTGGTAGAGAATGAATGGGACCTGGGGGTGGTGGTGCAGGCAGATATGAAGTTCTCTGAGCAGTGCAGACGAGCTGCAAGAGTAGCTCATGGTGTATTGTCAATGATATATAGGAATTTTTCTAGCAGGGATAAGGAGGTGATTATTCCCTTGTATAAGGCAATGGTCAGGCCACACCTAGAGTACTGTATACAGGCCTGGAGGCCTCATTTCAGGAAGGATGTAGAGCTGCTGGAACGAGTACAGAGAAGGGCAACTAGATTGGTGAATGGGACAAAGGGGTTCTCTTACGAAGAAAGGCTTAAGTTTTGCAAATTACAGTGTCTGGAAACTAGGCACCAGCGGGGTGATCTGATAGAGGTGTACAAAGCCTTGAATGGTTTGAGCATGCTCAATGCTGATGGGATTCTTCCTCTAGCTCAGAAAAATCACCTGAGAGGGCATAAATTCAAATTGAGGAAAGACAGATGTAGGATAGATGTGCGGAAATTTGCCTTTAGCCAGCGGGTGGTTGGTGGGTGGAACAGACTTCCATCCCTTGTCGTGGAAGTTGATAGCCTAAATAAGTTTAAGGCTCAGCTGGACAGGTATTTCGAACGAACAGAGGGGTGAAGTGGAAGTGGTTATTTTTATTTATTTATGTTACTTTTTTTTTTTTTTTTTTTTGGCTGATGCTGCATAAGCTTGCTTTCTTGCATCAAATGCCTCTACTAATGCTAATGCTAATGCTAATTATTAACTGACATTTGCCTTTGAAGTGTATTATACAGTTGCACTGCCATCACATTTTTCAGAGCGGAGAGTCTGGGAACACTACTGACTGCATGCAAGTCTATGCCTGCTTACCAATGTTTGCCAGAAGAAGCTATGCTTGCTTACTCGAGTCGTGATATATGGCACAAATTCAAATGATTCATTAGATGTCGCACAATCAAAATGTTAAAAATGATTTAATAACAACAAATATAATAAAAATTACATTAAACGTAATTTTATGATACTGGTGACCCCCACTTAACCTGATAATTCATTCCTGAAAAACAGAGCACTAAGTAAATCAGTGCTAAGCGAGCACTGTATTCCCATTAGGTAACAGGTGTATTTGTGAGTTGCGGTCTATTCCATAGGATATTTCCTAATCAATAATAAATGGTAGTGAAAGTATGCACAAATGGCGGTTAAAAATATTTAATATTCAAATTTTTGTAGATATAAAATATTCTACATTACATACGTATATAATTATGTGATAATTAACTAACTAAATTCATGAATTTATTAATCTGATGACCCTGTGCTCTCGAGTTTCATACATTTGGACTGAAAAATGTGTCAATTTTGGGTTGTGCTTTGGCCCCTCTTCCTCTTATTGTACAACATTATGTAGGGGTTCATTTCTTCCGTCAAATATCTTATTACCTTGGCACTTCATTCCACGTCCAGGTCATGCTCCTAGAAATAATCACATTTCAAAGTGTTCAGAAGCTTCTCTAAATCCTTTTGCAGTCAGCGACTGCATCGATTTATCATCTGTAGGATCTTGATGATCTTCTCCCTCAATAGCAAGCTCTTGTTCTTTTATCATTTCCATTAGTTCTTTATTAGAGATGCCATCCCTGCCGTTGTTATCATCTCTTGTACGTCGTCATCGTCAATTTCATCTAATTCTGCTTCTTTTCCAATCTCAAAAATTTGCATTTTAACATTTTCAACAGAATCATCAGGTTCTTGGGAATCCTTTATGCAATTCTTCCAAACTTTCCTCTACACTCCATTCATGGTTTTCTGAGTCACTTCATCCCAGGCACTTGAAATGTTGTATATGGCAGTTTTAATGTTATAGTATTTCGAAAACTCCTTTACGCGCAGTACATTTTCAGTGTTGATAGCTTTAATAGCCTGAGAAGAGGTGTTCCTTATGCAGTATGCTTTAAATGTGGCAATTACACCTTGGTCCATTGTTTGGATCAGAGAAAATTTTTATGTATTGTTCAAGTCTTCTAAGCTCTGTTTGCTTGGACGTCCTGGCACATTGTCCATGATCAGAATTGCTTTGTAATCGAGGTTATTTTTTGCACAATATCTTTTCACTGTAGGACAGAAGAAAACACAGCATACCAGTCAATGAAAAGTGGCCTGGTTGCCCAAGCTTTTTTATTAGCCTTCCAAATTACAGATAGATTTGATTTAGCTAAACCTTTAAGAGCCCTTGGATTTTCCAAATGATAAACTAAATTTAAACCTCTTACCTAAAAGAGGTTTTAATTTAAAATCGCCCGCATTGTTACTACCCAACAACAAAGTCAACCGATCCTTCACTGCTTTGAAGCCTGGCATGTTTTTTCTTCTTTTGATATGAAATTTGTTTCCTTCTGAAAGACCTTTCATCTATGTTAAAAACTTGTTGAGCAGTATAACACCCCTCTTCAATAATTTTAATAAGTTCTCTTTTGAAAGTTTTGGCTCCTTCTTGATCTGCACTTCCAGCTTTTCCCTGTATTGCTATGTTGTGTAGGTTATAGCATTTTTTAAATCTATCAAACCAGCCCTTACTAGTGTTAAATGGTTAATTTTTTTCAGAGTGAGCTTTCTTGAAATCTTCATATAGGCTTTTCACTTTTTCTTTAATAATAATTGAACTTAATGGAATTCTGCATTGAATATTTTATCTTGAATAAAATTATTTAGAAGTCTCCCCATTTCAATCATAATAGCCAGCCTATCCCTAGTCAATTTAGTTGCCTGTAGAGGAACAGCTGTATTTCCAGCTGCTAAAATTGATTCTTAATTTTTTATAATTGTTCTTACAGTGAACCTGCCAGTCCTAAATTATTGCACACATCTGCTTGTCGTTGACCGGAATCGATTCTTTTCAAAACGTTTAATTTAATTTTCAAACTCAATGTTTTTCTTACTTTTGCAGTCTTTGTACTGCATCCAGACGTTGCTTTTTCATTCTTATCCGCCATAACTCTCTGAAAATGTAGCTGTGTTGCACTGATTGTGATACAATGTTTGAGTACAGTAAACTGTCCTTATGTCTAATGCTGTATGTACTGAATGGTGACTAGAATCCCTCTGGCAAGTGAGCCAAAGACAATGACAACAAATGTGTTATTTATCTGAAAAGTTTGATTTTACCTTGTGTTAAAATTAAATGGTTGTACGGTAATCCTTTATTGCATAAAAAGTACTGTAATCAAACGTGTGAGTCATGGAGAATGTTTTCTGCTTCAAATGGATGGAAAGTACTTGTCAATATTCCATCTGGAAATAATGTCAAGTGGCGTGAAGACAGTAACAATAGGTGTTTTATTCTGAGAAGTCCCATATAGTAAAATCAAACAGGGAAGTTACCCTTTGTGTTACCGAAAGTAATTTTTTTTTTTTTTTTTTTGTTATTGGGTTTTTAGGAGCATTAGCAACTAAGGCCATATTGCTCCGGGATATGCGGTGGTCATTCCCTGACCTTTCCACATTCTCCGTATTTGGTGGTGACGGGCTCGAACCCCGGTCTAATCAAGAAGTGTGTGCTATGCACTGCTGCTCCTTCCCACCTGGCTACGGAGGCGCACCGAAAGTAATTTGTTATGGTGGGAAAATGTAAACTGCTTCTAACAAATATATTTGCCAATATTTCCAAAGGGGATAATCTCAGGGCAAGTGCAGCTTAGAACACAGAATGGAGTACATATGGCCATTTGGACAGTAAAACAAATCTTCTGTATTTTGGGATGAGCACTCGGTAGACGAGTTCAAAAGATAAAAGAATACAAGAAACAGCACCGCATTTAGCACTCATGGGCTTGATTGTGTGAAATAACCTTTTCACAAATTATAGTTCCCACAGTAAAACAAAAGAAGAGATAAGAAGTAAATCTATTTTTCGATAGGGAATATCTTTTTATTACATGTCAGAACAGGAAATGCAGACTTCGTAACAGCATATGACACTGGATAGTAAATTTTTTCAGCTTGTGTACTAAAAGAGAAAGGCGCTTCTGTAGCCAGGTGGGAAGGAGCAGCAGTGCGTAGCACATGCTTCTTGATTAGACCGGGGTTCGAGCCCATCACCACCAAATACGGAGGATGCGGAAAGGTCGGGGAATGACCACCGCATATTCCCAGAGCAATATGGCCTTAGTTGTTAATGCTCCTAAACACCAAATAACAAGCAAAAACAAACAACTAAAAGAGAATTTCTCCCTTGAAACATCGTGATAACATCAGATCCACACCTAGAAAATACAGTATACTGAAAGTTTCAATTTTGTACATTGAGTAGAAATTATAAAAATAATTAGATAATTTCATGGAGGCTATTTTCTCCTTTGCTAAAAAAAAAAAGGCTTAAAAACAGACTGGACTGAAGCAGGTTTGCCAAAAATTCAATCTGTGCACTAGTAAAAGAGCATTATAGTAAAATATGTGTATAATGAGGGTCTGCTGTAGATATTCTTCAAAGGGCCGTTTACTATATATATTTTGAAAACGACTGCTTGCCGGATTAATCACGTTCGTGGGCTGGAGATTGCCCATCCCTGCCTTATGCAGTGGATAATCACTTTCTTTGCCTGTTGATAAAATTCTTCTGTATTTTACTTGTGGACAAAATTCCATGAGCTGTCCTGACAGCCTGTCTGCATTGCCCAGAGAACTTCATATCTGACTGCACAATTACCCAGCCGACTGGGCTAGCCAGGTGGGTAAAGTGCCTGCCTGCCTGCCTGGCAACCCAAAGGTCGCGGGTTTGAATCCCGCCTCGGGCTTGGATCAAAGTACCGCAAAAACCTTGGGAGGTGCATTATGGCCACAGAAGCCGATGTGCCAACAACTACTACCAAAAAAAAAAAAAAAAAAAAAAAAAAGCACAATTACCCCCTGGTCTTTTTCATTTTCCACGACCCTGAGTGTAATACCACACAGTTGGTATATTAATCTGTGATTGCTGCAAACCATATGAAGTACCTTGCATTTGTCAATGTTTAAACTTCGATTTTCACTTTTCAGCCTATCTCCTAATTTGTCTAGAATTTGTTCCAGTATCGTACTCTGATTACTGTCGTTTACCACCACCGTGCCCACCCTATTATCATCTATAAACTTAAGCATTAAGTGTTATATTTATGTAGTTCTCTATATTTATTAGTGATATTTATGAATGCATAATGCCTTCATAAATATCATTAATAAGTATATAAAACCACAATAGGTATCAAAAACTTTATCAGTATTGAACAAATTTTCTGAAATCTAAGTATATGATGTCAAGGTTATTAATACAAAGATAACTTAGTATTAGTTGTCACTGTATCCTACTCATGGCCCATACTTTAATTTATAATTCTCTTTTTAGGTATATATACAGGTAGCCCTCGTTTTGCGCTGGTCCGATTTGCGCCGATTCGCAATACCTCCGATCAATGACCACAACGGCATTTTTATTTTGCAATTTTTTTTTTTATAAATTGAAGGTTTAAAATCGTCAGACAAAATTTATCGGCATCATACTGTGCTATGTATCATGCACTGTTCGTGTGATTTAGGACAATCTGAGCCAATCAGCAATTAACGCATCCATATCAGAGACGAGAAAGATTCCTGCCCTTGAAGTAGTCACTCGTGGATGCAGGTGGTAAAGGTCAATGCAACGAAGCATTCAGTTGGTTGTTGTTTACGCTATTTACACATGCTGGAAATTTATTACCCTAACATTTTTTTATTAATTGTGCTATTAATAAATTAAATAATAATAATGATAGTCATTTGCAGTTTTTGCCAATTGTGCTATAAAGTTTTTAATTTAATAGAATAAAGAGATGCCATGTCTGGTAAAAGTAGTTCATTGAATCCTAGTGCAATATTCAGAGGATGGAATCTGGTGAAAGCCACCCTAATGTGTGTAGGGCTATGAATATGCCTCCATCAACTATTACTACAACTATGAAGAATGCTAATAAAATAAAACAATAGATGCAAAGTAGTAGATAAAACTTTTGGTTCCCGGAACCTAAAGTCAATCGGAAACCCTGTGATTTCTGATTGACTCCATTATATAAATTGCGCTGATTCCGTTTGCGCCTGTCCCCCCAGGAACCTAATCTCAACATAAATCGAGGGCTACCTGTGTATTAAACTGTATTGTCTTCACCATGTCTATCTGACCATACACATTTAACAACTTGACTCTCAGTGGATGGATTTTCTTAAAATATTATATTCAGTTCTTTTAGAAATATTTGTCAAACCACCCAAAATTTCATTAAAATCAGACAAATAGAAATACATAAATTATTATATTTTTTTCATACAATTTTTATGAAAAAAAAAAAAGAAATTCATAGATTAAATGTAGTTTTAATATATAGTATTTACTTACTTTAGACATTTTGTGCACCCTTCGCGTGTATTACTATGTAAGACTCATGAACATGGTGTCAGTTGTGGGGGGGGGGGGAAGAGAGAGAGAGAGAGAGAGAGAGAGAGAGAGAGAGAGAGAGAGAGAGAGAGAGAGAGAGAGAGAGAGAGAGAGAGAGAGAGAGAGTAATAAATATTGTACAGCTATAATTAAACTGAATGGCTAAACTTTAGTGAAGATAAAACTATAAAGTCACAACCTTAGTAATTAATTGATAAGAACATAACTGTATTTACTTTTCACTTCTCTTAATTACAGAAAAAATGAAAAATAATTAATTTCAGAGAAAAAATTGAATGTGCCTGAGAGGCAATGCATTGCATACATTAACTTGTTAGGTGCTTTCATGTATATATGCATATTCACCAGTCATCTGTGGGATCCACTGCTGTCTTTCCAGTTAGCACAGTTTCTGAGAAGATTCCTCAAGAGTGCAGTATATACACCACAGAGTTGTATGTTATAGAACTAGTCTTGGACCACATTAAAACTAATAATTATCAAAGGTGTACGGTTTACACAGATTCTTTAAGTGCATTACAGGCCTTATCCATAATTAGATATAATCTGCATCCAGTCCTGTCTAGGGTTCAGCAGAAGTTATACTCTTTGTGGATCTACTCTTGGTATCTGCTTCTCCTAGATTCCATAGCCAGATGGGCAGGAGCAGCAGTGAGTAGCACACGCTTCTTGATTAGACCGGGATTTGAGCCCGTGACCACCAAATATGGAGGATGCGGAAAGGTCAGGGAATGACCACCGCACATTCCCTGAGCAATATGGCCTTAGTTGCTAATGCTCCTGAAAACCAAATAATAACAACAACAACTCCTTGGTTCCAAGCCACATTGGGATCAGGGGAAATGATCTGGCCAAGATCCAGCCACACTTCCTCCCAATGGCGACAATCATGACACGGACATGCCACAAGCAAGTATCAAATTAAGCCTGTAATCCAAGCATGTGCAGTCTAGTCTGCACGGGAACATAGAGCGGTAGTTGTTCTTGCTTGCCCGTAGGACAATAGTCATTTTACACATTCTTTTCTGCTGAGGGCTGATGGACCTCTCTATGTGTGAGAACTGTGACACCATTTTTAACAATTAGACATATTTTAACTGAATGTCCACTTTTTAGACATAAATACCATATATCTTTTACGCACTTTTAACCATCTGACTACACTCAGTCAGATACTTTCTGACAATAACTAAGTTTTGGTGTTTTTAACTATTTAAAATTGATAAATTTTAAATAGTTAAAAATTTACTTATTTACATTTCTGTTTAAAATATACTCTTTTGTTACATATACTTTTTTACTTCTTTATATATTTATATCTTTGGGACAACTTTTATTCATATACTGTGTACAAATCCTTCTTCTGACAGTGACTAATTTTCAAAGATCACTTTGTACTTATCATTGTTGGTGCATTTACAGCCTGTGTTGCCATTGTGCCAGTAAACCCAAAATCACATTAGTAAAATCCAGGGCCCTACTGAAGGGTCAGGTATTATGAACCGCAGTTTACCTGAGGTGAAAACTCGCAGATGTTTATACTTCTGTTTTCACTCTCATATATATTATATATATATATATTTATATATTTTTTTTTTTTTTTTTAATTAATTACTTGTTTATCATTATTATTTTATTTTTTTTAATCTGATTCTTAATTTTTTCACTTTCCAAGCTATTAGATTATTTGAGAGCAAGGAAAGCTTGATTTTTATACTTTATTTTTTGCCTATTTTTTAGCTTTAATAGCCATTACCTCCCCCTCTCCTTAGAATTGTCCTCTTGGGTATAATGCAGTATAATGGCTTTTGCTCTTTCCTTGTTGCATATCATAAGATTGACAGCATTCTATAAATTCCTTCAATTTTTATAATTTTTCCATCCTGGTTATGACTTTCCATTATTATTTGTTTTTACCTTATTCTTAACATTTCAGTTACTACCTCAATTTTGGTTTCTTTATCACTTGTTATTTTAGCCATTTTACTTTCTATATGTTTTAGATTATATAAGAAAATCATACAAATCTAGAGGTAATGCATCTCAAGCTATAGATGTTATTTGCACATGTAGTGAATGCTATTGTATATACATTTAGCATTTGAGTAGTGATAAATCATGATTTTTATATATGGTAAAAAAAAAAAAAAAAAAAAAGAAAAAATTAACTAGGTTTAACACAAAGGCATCAAACTTCATTAGTACTAAATTTATATGAAGTTTGATTATCTTTTGGGTATCTTTAACATTGCAGAAATTCATTGCACTTTGTTGTCATGTCCTGCATAATGGTGCATAATTTTGCACAGATGGGGAAGGAAAAAAAAAAAAAAAAACTTCCGTAAATGTCAATGTAGGTTATGGTACACAGTACAGATCAATTACATTTATATTTCTCTTTGTGGATAAATGCTATTTTATTTATAGCATTTGGGGTAACTCAATAATGGAAACAATAAAATCAAAGTTAGTGACTTTTTTAACTGTGTACTTTTAACTTTTAACTGAGAAATAGTGCATTAACACTATTTATATGTAAATAGGGAAATATCTTAATATGGACTATCTATTCCTTTAGGGACGACTTTTACCCAATGCCAGTTCTGGAAATGTTGCTATTACTCTTGCAAATGGCAACATTCTGAAAGTACCTGTAGAAAAGTTTAATGATGAGCCAGACCAATCAGCCATAAACATTTCAGAACAGTTGGCTCAAAGTGGATTGTGGCAGAGCATTGATCAACAGGTTCAGAAAACTCCAAAATTACAACCAAAATCTTCTAATAACCCTGTGAGGTGGGTAATTTTCTCATTTCCGTAATGCACAAAGAAATTAACCTTGTATATTCCTTAGTTTCACATATCCCACTTAGATATCATTAAAATTTGTCACATAGTCCTGAATTTTTATGTAATGTATTTTGTTAAGCAGAACTTTTGTCTAATAAGTCAAAAAGTTTTGATTAAAAGAAGTTTCCATCTTGTATCTCTTTTCTTTTTTCAAATATACTTTAATATTGAACATATTAGTATATTTATCACCCCCTCCCCCCCAATTCTTTGAGGGAACAAACATATATGTTGTTTTTCATGTGAGATGTCATTTTGGTTATTCGTGATTAATTCACATAAATGCCACTAAATTTATTCCCTACTGCTTTTTTTGATAAGTTCCTGAAAATAGTGAACTATTTCAAGTTCTACTTCATTTAAAAAACAGAACTGAACAGCTCCATATTAAGGTGGTTTAATTTTTCCATTTTGTGGGCAAAACAGTGTGTTTACTTAGGATTTATTAATACAGGAACTTCCCGACTTACGTAAGGGTTGCGTTCTGCGGAATGCTACGTAAGTCGGAATTTCCCCCATGCTTCTGCAGCACTTGCAACTGCACTCGCTGAATTGATTGACTCAAAAAAATAAATGTTCGACAAACATGTAAATAGAATTATTTATTGTATTTATTCAATTTTTTATCTCATGTGCGGGAAAAATTACAAGAGCGTGCAATTATAAAATTACGAAAAAAGAGAGGAGAGGCATAACGTCAGTAAGATTTACCTATCAAACATCATTGCCAGAATAGACATCTTCAGCTGATAAGTACACCTCTGTGTAGGTTGAGGGCTGTGGAGATTTAGAAGTGGTCAGCTACTCAACCTTACAAAAGAACATATTAATGGATGGCTTTTTTCTTTTCATCATAGATTTCTTTGTAGAAAGCATATCATTTACCCCCTCTGTTAACTTTTAAGAATCGTTCGCTGTCAGGATCCATCTTCTTGGCACCTCCATAGCCAGGTGGGCAGGAGTAGCAGTCCGTAGCACACTTCTTGATTAGACCGGGGTTCGAGCCCGTAACCACCAAATACGGAGGATGCGGAAAGGTCGGGAAATGACCACCGCATATCCCCGGAACAATATGGCCTTAGTTGCTAATGCTCCTAAAAACCAAATAACAAACAAACAAACAAATCATCTTCTCAAACCTCGCCATTACCGATGCAATTTCACAAAA
Source organism: Mastigoproctus giganteus (assembly GCF_048544385.1). Lineage (NCBI taxonomy): Eukaryota > Metazoa > Arthropoda > Arachnida > Uropygi > Thelyphonidae > Mastigoproctus > Mastigoproctus giganteus. The sequence goes on along the minus strand of NC_143587.1, from coordinate 39,265,094 downwards.
TGCCATTGCCATCTCTCTAGTGATGAAGCGTCTCAGCTCCTCATTTGGTTCATCTTGAGCTTCGTCAGCATTTTCTTTTTTCACTATCACTGCCTGAAAGTCAATAAGTTCTTCAATAGATAATTTCTTCTCTTCTTCCTGTATTAACTCCTCCACGTCTTTGGCGTCAACCTCCAACTGAAGTAGCTCCGCAACCTGTACAATCTTATCTGTAACCTCTTCATATGATTTGTCTTTTTCAAATCCTTCGAAGCCTTTTAATTGCTGTGTGCATATTTTCTTCCATGTGCCATTTAAACAACTTTTAGTAATTTCCGCACAGGCCTTATTAATGATGGCATGGTAAATATTATAAGATTTCCAAAAGTCTCTTAACGTAAAATTTTTCTCATCTACTGCAGACTGCCTGAGAAAATGTTGTGCGTAAATAGTATGCTTTTAAATTCGAAATAACACCATGATCCATAGGTTGGATGAGTGAAGTCGTATTTGGCAGTAAAAATATGATTCTGACTGTCAAATTGAAATCATCTAGATGCATAGGATGTCCAGGAGCATTATCTAATAGAAGCAAAATCTTGAAAAGAATATGGTTGTCTTTACAATATTTTTCAACCTTGGGAATGAAGCAGCATTTAAACCAATCCTCAAAGAGAGATTGTTATCCATACTCTTTGGTTTGATTGGAAATACATTAGGATTTCCAGAATGGTACACAAGCAGTGGTTTTAATCTGTAATCTTCTGCTGCATTAGCCCCAAGCAAGAGCGTGGCCCTATCTTTTGAAGCCTTGAAACTTGGCATTGTATTTTCCTCTTTGGCAATGTATGTTCAATCCGGCATTTTTTTCCAAAACAGAGCAGTCTTGTCAACGTTAAAAATTTGCTGCGTTGAATAGCCGTCTTCATCAATTTTTTTTCAACACATCACAATTTCTCTGCATCTGCAGAATCAGCACTAGAGACTTCACGGCATTTTCAGGAACATTGTGGAAACCAGAGTGATGCCTGAACCTATTAAACCACCCGTTGCTTGCCACGAACTTGGCTTAGAGTTTGCCGTACTTATTCTTAATATCTTCATAAATACTTGTTGCTTTTGCTTGAATGGTAATTAGACTCTGGGGCACTCACTTCTGAATCTGATTTTCCATCCATATTATTAGCAGCTGTTCCATCTTTGATATAGCACCCAAATGCTGTTTTGTGATCACTGTTGATCTTAAATGCATTGATCCTTTTGACAGTGTGCATATAGCGCCCTGTCCTTTAAATTAGTATTCACTGTTAAAGCAGCGAGACCTAATTCCCTTGCAAGAGATGACAAACTTTGTCCTGCTTTGTACTTTTTAATCATTTTCATCTTCATTTCTAAATCAATTTTGTTTCATTTCCTGGCACTGCCAGCACTTGCATTTTCCGTTGGTCTCTTTCCCTTCATCAATGTAATACTTAAATAGGGACGAAGAGAAGTTTCTGAAAATTTGTTTTTTATATGATTGAAGATTTCAGTGAAGGGGAACACAATTCACCATAAGAGCGTAAAAACCCACACAATTGCAGTTATCAGTACTGTCAGAAATGCAATAAGATCGAGTTTACTACCCGTTTATAATTAGATGCACTAACAGAAAAGCCCAATAAACCAGAAAGGTTTTTTTTATGGTCATGACCTCCAGAAACGTGCTTTAGAAAAATATCACAAAGGCTTTAAATTAATTAATTCTTATAACGGGAACATATGATAACGATGAAAGTGTAGTGCAATTTTCATTATAAAAATGACCATTTAGAGAGATAAATAGCTTAGTAATATAGCAAAATTTTCAACCTTCAAGGACTTGGAATGAATTACAAAAAAAAAAAAAAAAAAAAAAACCCAATGTGTTATTGGGTTCACATTACGATATTTTCACAATACCTCCATTTATTTTTTAAGTTTTCACCCGCCAGCAAAAACTTACGTTAAGTTGAATTTCCGTAAGTAGAGTATTACATAAGTCTGGGAGTTCCTGTATATGATTAAAATTATATAATTAGTATATATTAAATATATTTATTTAATATAAAATGCATAAAATTTATTTTATAATACAATATTTATTCAGATAATAAAATAAATAAATTTTCTCTTTATACTCTGGGATGGCAACTCTTTATACAAGAGTTATGAGACGGGGGGGGGGAGAGGGAGAGAGAGAGAGAGAGAGAACAAAAATATCTCCATATTTAGCAGTAATGCGATCTCGAACCGTCAGCATATGCATGTGTACTAATGGACCCTTGCCTTTGAACACTCAGCTGCAATGGCCAATAAGAAGAATAATAGCAATATATTTATTTTAATAATAAATTTTAAATATTGTGTAGCTTTGTGGGTTGAAAAGGAAGAAAAACCTCACATATGTCATGACAGAGATGGTATGTTCAGAATGTCTCAATAAAATGAAGCAGCATTCAAGTTCTTTAAATGAAATAAGTACAATAAAACAATTATCAAAGATCAAGTAAAATCTAATAGGTGTAACATCTAGGCTACATATTAGATGATTGGCAGGGTTAAAGTAAACAATTAACATTTTTCTAAATGATAACCAGAAAAGAATCATAAAATCAGAAAAGCAACTAGCTATAAAGGAACTTTATAGTTAGTATTAGCAGTGGCAAATGATGTAAAGAAGCAAGCTTACATACCATCAGCCAAATCATAAAACAAAAATAAATAAATAAATGCTTCCCATATCATCTGTCTGTCCCCTCTAACAGTTTGTCTAGTTCCTTTAATTTCTTCAAACTTACAGCCTCTATCATTCCTTTGTAAAGATGGTAACTAGTCTCTTATTTTTAATACACTTGACTGAGCCAAGTTCCAAGTTAAAAGACAAAAGATATAAATACTTCTTCTTTACTCATCCAAATTGAAAGATATAAATTGTTCCTTGTTTGAATTTAACAGTTCTGACATCCTGATTTTTTATTTTTTATTTTTTTTTGTTATGCATTATTTATTTTAGTATTTTCTCATTTTTCTTTTACACAGTTTCCATGGTTAATTTTTTTTCATAAATAACTTATGTGCACGCAAAAAAAAAAAAAAAAAAAAAAAAAAAATGCAGTTTTAAATTTCAATCACAATAAAATTTCAAAACTATAATAAAAAAAATTTTTATTTTTTTTTTTTAAAGGTACACTCAGGTACTTTGTCTGCCACTTGTAGCTGTTCTAAAGTTAAATCAAATTGATCACTGGCTTGCAGAGCATGAGCAGTTCGTGCTTAGTTATGAAGTTTACTGAATGCAGAAATGCAAAAAAAGGGAGAAATGTCACTTTTTTTTTGCTTGGATTACAACTACAGTTCAACTTGGTTATAACAAGATCACGGCTGTAATGAGCAAAAAGCCATAATGATTTTAATTTATGCATATTCCGATACAGTCACTCACTGTTATAACAAGCATACTACACAGATATGCCATACAAATTTTGGTAACTATGCAAACAATTTAATTGCTCAGGTAGTCAAAAAAAAAACCCAATTCTTGGAATAGACAAAAATGAAAGGGGTGACTTATCTTTTATGACCACCCACATCAAATTAGTGGCCAGTTTATGACCTTGACCTTTCGGGGATGGGGATATACAATAGTGCATTGGTATTCTGCTTGTTGCATTACCCTATTTACAAATTGTCTTGTATTCACTGAAACATAAATTTATTTTGGGACTTCTAAGAATTTTGGAAATGAGACTTCTAAGAACTTTGTATGCAAATAACTTTACTGTCATTTTAAAATAAAATCAGTTAGAAACGAACCCTTCCTTCAGAAACATGTCTACTAACAAAAGAAAGTGTCTCTCAATTCGCAAAAACGTTAGAATGTGGTGTAAAAAATGTTGAAGTGTGTAAAAGGTTTTCTTTGTCCTCTTCAATGATATCGCCATTGTGGGAGAATAAACATGTTTACATATCGGCACTGGAAAAGAATATAACAAAAAAATAAAAATAAAAATAGAAAGTGCGAGGTTACAAACGTCGATGAAGCATTGCTTTAATGGCTCACTACACAAACAAGTAAACCATTGAAGCTGCCTTTGCCCCCCCCCCCCCCATTCTTCAGTCTACTCCCCTACTCTAACAAAACAGACAGAGTACTTCCTCACAATGCTGCCAAATTCCAAATCTCAAACCAATACCTAAATCAACCACGTCCTTTAACACTTTTCAGCCATTGAATTCTAGCAATCTCCTCCCTTTTTTTTTTTTAAATTGGCCTGCCACTGAAATCTCCGAAAACTAAGTTGCAGGGCCAGCCAGAGTATCTATAAAATCTACTGGGTACTTGACCTGCCTCCCCATGGCAAAGTGTGGACAATGTTGGGTCCCACCAGCTAAAAAATCAGAAGAACAATGTTTCATAACACTACGCGTATTCCATTCCCCATACACTTTTGAAAATCTCTGGTGCTATACATACACTGAAAGGACAGAATTCGTGAGATACCTGGTTCCTGGGCAACACGACGCTGTCACCTATCTCACTAGTGGATGAATCCACCACTCAGATGGTATAAAGGTATCCTGCATCACTGTAGACGGTAATTCGATGTCAGTATGGATAAATGTCATGAGTTAACCAACTTTGAAAGAGGGATGATATTGGGTGTCTGACACATGGGTCACTATCGTGGAGGTGGTACAGAAATTGCACTAACCCCATTCAACAGTATCAAGAGTGTATTGGAAATACGCCATTTCCAGAATAACACCTCATCATGGACAGTGCTGTGGGCAGAGAAAGGTTGTGGAGGAACATGGTCATTGAAATCTCATTGTTTCAGCCAACCAGAGAGCAACAGTGGCACAAATCACTGCTGGCTTAAACAAGGGGGGTGCCAGAAATGTCTCCATCAGGCAATCATTAGCTGCAATAGGTAATGGGGGGGCCACTGACTCACCAGAATCCCATTGCTAACACCACAAACACCTCAACTGGGCAAAAGAACATCGGCTTGGATGATTGGAGACAGGGTCTCCTGGTCCAGTGAAGTTCCATTTCCAGTTATTGCGAGTGAACAGGAGGGTGCATATCTGGCAGAAATCGCACAAAGCTATACACCTGTCATATCAACAAGGAATTGTTCTGACAGGTGGATGGTTGGTAATTGGCTGGTTTGTGTTCAACCGGCACACTTTGGGACCTCTGGTACATCTAGATGCATCTCTGAATGTTCCAGGTTACGTGTTCATTCTTGCAGACCATCTATCCCTTTATGGTCACTGGGCACCCACATGGCAATGGACGCTTCCAGCAGGACAGTGCACCTCCCCACAGAGCTGTGGTGACTAGAACATGGTTCGAAGAGGATTCGCAGATTTTACCACCATGGAATGACCTTCCCATTCACCGGATATGAACCCTGGAGAGCATCTTTGGGATGCTGTGGAAAGGTCTGTTTGAGTTTTGGATCCTCCACCCAGGAATGCGACAGAATTGTGAACAGTGGTGCAGCAAGCAAGCATGGATGGAAATACCCATGGAACACTTTCGTGAACTAGTGGACTCAATGCCTCATCGTGTAACTGCCCTTATCCAGGCGTCATTGGTGGGCCTACCAGCTACTAGGTAGGTATCCCATGATTTCTGTCCACTCGGTGGACAATGTATAATGTATACAACACGGAGATGGAGGAAACCCCTGGTACCGTTAGACAGCCAACACCTTTTGCACTTTTACAAAGAAGTACTGGATTTTCAATAGACAGTCTGATCATGAAGGCTCAAGTGGAAAAAATTGCTAAATGATTTGAATGTGATGATTTTTGTATGTAACAACGGTTGGGCTGGATCGATTTAAAAACTGAATACAAGCATATTAATATGAATAATATTATTATTATTACTAGCCATATAGTGCAAGGAAGCCTGAGGCCCATGCTGCACCAGTCAAAAAAATAATTTCTGAGTTACTGAGAGAGAGAGAGAGAGAGAGAGAGAGAGAGAGAGAGAGAGAGAGAGAGAGAGAGAGAGAGAGAGAGAGAGAGAGAATCACCAAGAAAGAGAAGAATGATGATGATATCCAGCTCAGCTCAGGTCCCTGGGTGTGCCAAGCCCATACTCACCAGATATGAGCCCCCCTGTAGTTAAATATATGTTGGTATATGCTATTATTATTTTTTTTTCTCTCTAATATTTCTTTTGTTTTTTGAATCTATCTTTTTATCAAATTATTGAGAATAAAAAAAAAATTGGAGGTAGATTCATCACTGATATACTGAATAATGGTTATAACAAGGAAATTTTGTCAGTCCCTTGATGTTTGTTATAACCAAGTTTGGCTGTATTAAACAGCAAATAATTAGCGTTAGTCAAAATATCTGACTAAAAATTTCTCTTGATTAATTAATATTGATCTCATTTATATCAAAACAAATGTATTTTGTTCCCTTGAATTTTGAATTAACTAGGTTTTATTTATTTTACTTAGAATTCAGTTATAATCTTTATATCCAAAAGTAACCTGCCCTGACAGTACAAAATGCAGACCTACAACTTACTTTTCTACCATTGCTAATATAAAAATGTTTTCCTACCAAATCTCGTGTTTTTTCACTTGTGGGCAAGAAAGTGGTATTTAAAAAAGCTGTTATATATATATATATATATATATATAAATAAATGTGTATATATATATATATAGTGGATATGGCAAATAGTTAACAGTTATAAACGTAAGATAATTAATTATAATGGTGATACAATCAGTGAAAACCTAAACAAAGAACCTGACAAAGGAGAGAAGAGCTGATTAATGCCATCAATGTCTAGATAAAACATTACATCAGTCTTAATATCTATGAACATATTGTGAATGAGCAGGTGGTAACTAAGTGCTGTGATAGCTGTCATAGCTGTCTCTCTCTCTCTCTCTCTCTCTCTCTCTCTCTCTCTCTCTCTCTCTATATATATATATATATATATATATATGTATATATTTTTTTTTCTATGAACGTTTTTTTTTCTTTTTTTCGAATTTTTTGAATTTTTTTTACAAAACATTTTACAAAAGAAATTTTGCTAATTTCTTTTGTAAAATGCCTGTGCAAATTTAGCTTTAATTTGTTTGTTATATTGTTCAGTTTTATACCATGCTGGTTCACTTTTCTGGTTTTCCTGGAAAAATTTCCAGAAATTGCATGTGCATGTTTCCTGGAAAATTTCCAGTTTTATAGAAAGTTCACTCATCTTCTGGATTTCAATAAAGTTGTTTTTTCAGATAACTGTTTTTTTTTTCAAATAAGGGCTACTAAAATAGCCCTGATGTGGCTAAGTGATCAATTACAAGAGTGCATCAGCAAAACATTTATTTGAGTTGACCATGGTTCAAGCTCACGTAACTATTTAATATGGTTAATGATTGTATTCTTTGTTGAAAAGATTAATCAGCATTAGCATTAGTAGAGGCATTTGATGCGAGAACGCAAGCTTATGCAGCATCAGCCAAAAAAAAATAAATAAATAAAAAATATCCACTTCCACTTCACCCCTCTGTTCGTTCGAAATACCTATCCAGCTGAGCCTTAAACTTATTTAGGCTATCAACTTCCACGACAAGGGATGGAAGTCGGTTCCACCAACCAACCATCCGCTGGCTAAAGGCAAATTTCCTCATGTCTTTCCTCAATTTGAATTGTAAACTCCTCTGTATGTATACCTTCATTCTCTAGTTCTCTGCTTCTAAATCAGCCATACAACTCATTACTTCTTGCAAGTACTTATTATCTCTGCTAAATGCAAGAATGCATTTACCACAGGCCTGCTCTAGGTATCAGATATATCAGCAACTCGAGGTGACACCAGCTATGATTAGATGGTGACTTAAAGTAATTGTCTGGTTCCTGACAATTACTCTTTGCAGTTAAAACAAATTCATCATTTCCACGTACTTGGAAACCTGTTCTGATTAAATCATTTTTATTTAATCTATTTTATTATCATTGTGTATATTATATCTATTATCTATTACATTACTATTTAACAGAACATGGTGCCTTTGCTCCATGTTTTGTCCATAGTGAGCTGTCAAAGTCAATAATTGGCATTGTTTTAATTGTATCTCATATTGTAAATGCCTTCACAATGAGTGGCTGAGGTATTGCACTGCTTTGAATGGGTAACACTTCACCAGTGGAGAAGGCTAATATTAGTTATTCTCAGCAGATACAACCACCCAGTTGGGACCGTTTCGAGGCTGATTGGCTTCTCATTGGTGGATCAGCAGGTACCCTGGTGTTGCAATAGTGGTAACTCGGCTATGAAGCATAATTCCACAATATAAGAGTTGCCTGATGCTATGTAATAGTATAAACTAAGGTGATTATGTTGCATGAAGCATGGGACTCCGCTTAAGATTCACTATTGAATGGGTTAGTGCCTTTGCACTATGTTTTGTTCGTTGTGTTGATAATTGGCATCATTATAATTGTATCTCATATTGCGAATAGTATTGTGGACTTATACTTCATAACTAGGTTGTCACCATTGCAACACCAGGGTACCTGCCCACCCACTAATGAGAAGCCAGTCAGGCTTCGAATGGTGCTGACTCGGTGGTGGTATCTACTGAAAATAAGTAACATTAGTCTTCTCCACTGGTGAAGCATTAGTTATTCAAAACAGTGCAATACTGGCCACTCGTTGTGAAGGTATTCACAATATGAGATACAATTAAAATGTCAGTTATTGACTTTGACAGTTCACTATGAACAAAACATGTTGCAAGGCACTAACCTGTTCAGTAGTGAATCTTAAGCTTCATGCAAAATAATCACCTTAGTTTATTATTGTTATTATTATTATTATGTATATTTATTACTGCTAGTGATTGTAAACTCCTCTAGATACCTGTTCTGGAGTTTTGTATGTGTGGCAATAAATTGACCTTATACATATATAAAGTGTTTCCGGTGACAAAATTATAGCAAGAGCCATTCATTGCTCTTGATCTGATTGCCAGCAGCACCCCTTTGTGCATTGGGCATCTGCAGATGGGGAACCCACTTGTGGTGTATTGATGTGGGTTTGATTGAAGGTGTAACTGCTGTTGAAGGTGGTGGTGGTGGTAGTAGAAGGGTGCGATCTTTCATGGAGGCGACTGTAGCAGTCTCGGATTATTTTTGTATTCTGTTCAGTGGGCCAACTGATGGGTTTGCCAGCAAAAAGTTCTGGATGGAAGGCATTCAAGGATGTGATTGTGGAAGCTGTTGGCCTTTTCATGCCAGCTGGGAGATGTTGTTCAGGGATTGGACTGGAATGGATATCAGATGACTGATAGACTCAAGCCTGTGAAGAGGAATGCACGAGATGCATGTAGATTGTCCGGTGAAGCAGATAGCTGCAGTGGATGGAGCCTGGTTTGCAGGGATGGTTCAGCAAACTAAGACATATTACCACAAGTCTCTGGCAAAGAATGCAAAGATTACAGCAAGCATTTTTACTTATGTAAACACAAGAAGAAAGGGAATGAATTGCATTGGCCCACTATATATAAATGTCAGCAACCAGATTTATATAAAATGCCAATTCAGTTTGCTGACAAACTGAATAGATATTTTGCATCTACATTCATGCATGATGAATTCTTTAGGGAAGAGGATGTCAGAAGTGCATCAAAATCTAACAAGAAGCTAAATGATTTTATAATAACTGAGAGGAAAGTGGAAGAGAAATTGAAGCTAAATTTAAAAAAAACCACCACTGTGCAGTTCAGTCAGATTATTATTATTATTGCTCTTATATTATTTCTCCCTGATTGGGGGATTCCACTCCATGATGGGTACTGCTACCAAGTACACAGGGTGGTTGTAATGTCTGGTGTTACTGTTGGTCGAGGAAATCTCTGACTATCCTACAGGTGTTCAGGATCGCGACTTTCTGGAGTTCCTTGTAGGTGTTCTCTGGGAGACCTATTGCTGCTAAGCTGCTATGTAGAGTCTTTGGTAACATACCAGTGGTTGACACGATGATAGGGATGGTTGATACTTCTTGCATATGCCACATCTCATTGATCTCATGTCTCAGGTTCATGTACTTCCTAATTTTTTTCCTCATGGGTTTTCTGGACATTGCTAGTGTTGGGCACCGCTATGTCAATCAGGTAGGTAGCCTTTTCCATCTTGTCCACAAGGGTTTTGTGCGGGATGGTCTTATCCGTTATTATGGTGTGGTCCCAGTAAAGCTTGTGGGTTCGAGTCTCTAGTACTGGCTGGGGTTCGTACTTGTAGTATAGTACACTTTCTTTGGTCAACTAGTATTTCCTCGCTAGCTTCTGATGTATTATTCTGGCTACCTGGTCGTGTCTATGAGTGTACTCAGTCTGGGTGATCACTTTGCACCCGGCAGTGATGTGTTGGATTGTTTCTGAGGCCAGGTGGCATTGTCAACATGTGTCATGTGTCATCGCTCCTTTGCGATGTGTTTTCTATAGTTTCTGGTGTTGATTACCTGGTCTTGGATGGCCAGCATGAATCCTTCAGTCTCGGGGAAGAGCATCCCACTTGTGAGCCATGCATTGGAAGCAGTGTTATCGATGTGATCTTGATGGAGGTCATTGTAGTGTCTTCTTTGCCCATCTTTCTAACTTCGTTTCTTGTACTGTCTGGGTGGGAAGGGGTTCCTCGCTTAGATAAGTGGTATACCCACTCAACCCATCTTCCTTATGGCCTGGTGGAGTGGTGCTGTGTTGTTCTCAAAGTAATCCTTCAGGTTAACTATCACTGTTTTCTGTTGCTCTATCAGGTCTATCAGGCCCCTCCCTCCCTCTTTCCGAGGTATTGTTAGTCTCTCCACTGCTGACTTCGGGTGGTGTTGGTGACTCTTGGTCATCATTGTCCTTGTCTTTCGCATGATATCTTCTAGCTCGGTGTTAGTCCAATCTGTGACCCCGAATGATTATGTTAGTACTGGAGCTGCATAGGTGTTTATGGCTTTAACTGTGTTCCCTGCATTCAATTTTGATTTCAGCAGGCTTCTGAGTCTCTGATGATATTTTTCGGTCAGGCACTTTATTATTATTATTATTATTATTATTAGCCATATGGTGCAAGGAAGCCTGAGGCTTATACTGAACCAGCCAAAAAAAAAGTGATGTAGCAAAGACGGTAAGCAAACCGTTAGCCATAATTTATGAGAACATTTTTGGATTCAAGGGAAGCTCTTCTGAACTATTAGGGCACTTAAAGGAGTGCCCTTCATTCGCACAATGTCCACACGGCATCTCTCTCTCTCTTACAATATTTCGCAACATGACCGTAGGCCAAACATTTATAACACTGAGTAACGGTATAAATTTCTTTAAATCTACACGCAGTCCACCTCATAAATAGATGTCCTTTATCACAAACCAAATTCCACAACTCTGGAATCATCTGTATCACCCAATTGTTCTGTTGCGTGTTCTTATTCTTGTTCACAGTTAATATTTCAATTCCATCTTTTACTTTCTTTTCAGTCACATCATACTCTAAAATTCTTCTGCCATATCTGTTTCCAAAATTCTTCCTTTTGAATATTCTGTTCTACATCGAATATCACAACCTTTGAATAAGTTGGTCTTGGTATACTATATTGTAATCCCAATTCCTGAATCCTTGAACATATCTTAATCTTTGCCAAGTCATCACTCATTTTTGCCTCTACCAGGACACCTCTATCTCTAATCACTCTTATGTTCCTTATTTAACAGTTGACAACATCGGTCTCACTTCTTTTAATATATCCATTTTCACTTCACTTGTCCTATGTCTATCTGTGATTGCTTTTATCAACATCACTTTTGCTGATTTCTTTTCCTGTTCTTTATTGTTCCTTGTTATCTCAGCATAGCTAACTTTTTCTTGCTTTTCTTCATTCCTCTTTAACTGATCCTTTAACACTGTATTTTCGACGTGCACCTCAAAAGCTTTCTTTTATTCTTATCACAACAGTAGGGACTTTACCGTGTACGTCCCATAAGAATAATTTTAATCTGTTTCTAGTTTGAAAGACATACTCAAAATCATTCTTCCCATCTTTTACACCATTTAAATCTTCCTTTCTTTTCCTTTTCTTTCCTTTTTCTTTATTACAACTTTCTCCTACATCGGTGACATTCTCAGTTTGCTTATCTGATGCCTGTTTTTTAGACTTCCTTTTTGAGACTCTTGTGAGGGCACTGGCAAAGATGATGACCCGACTTTCACTGGAGTCCTCTGTAAAGTCCTCCCAGAAAAGACCTCTATTTCAGTTAACTCTTGTGCCTGCATTAACAACTCTTGGGTTATCTCTTCTTGCTCATCCTCTGTGACTTCGCTAGTTGCCATCTGCAATTCTTTATCCAAAATTATCTCCTCAGAAGATGACATAATTGTATACAGTAAAATACAGTATTTACAACTAAAAGTTAAACACCAAAATTAGTATCCAACAAATATTTACAATATATTGTAAGAGAACAAGGAGCCCTCAATCTCAATGCAACTTAGATAAGTTATAGAATGTCTTAATTCTATTTTAGAATTAGTTTCATAAAGTCTCATTAAGCTTTATGCTATTCAAACTTTGTCTCAACACAACTTAAATGAAATTCTAAATACACAAGGAAATCTATCCTTAAGTGTGTTAAAAATAGAACTGCCCAAGTTAAACAGGCAGTGGTCCCGAGAGCCAATCCAGTAACGAGGACTAACGTGCGAGGGCACGCAAATGCTCCAATTTAACTTAGGAGAGGATATTTTAATCCCTCCTGAGCTTTTGAAAAATTCAAAAGTTAAACAAATTTAACGAAAAACTCTTCCCCTCTACACTTTGCTCAGTTCAGCCAGGCAGGGGTTTCCCCCCCCCCACCTGCCTGCTCCAGACCGCTTGGAGGTATGAGCAGTGGCACTCAGCTTTTCAAGCTCCAAGCAAGGGAGAGTTAGTAACTCCTGTTGGATACTAATTTTGGTCTTGCACAGAAAAAAGGCACTTAGTAACCAGCAAGTAATTATCCGATTGCCCCCAGTGTCACCCCTAGGGCTGTTTCATATGGGCAGCAGTAATCCCAGATTAATATGTCAGCTGTGTCATACCATGCTCGGGGTAGTGGAAAATGAAAAATACATGGTCATTGTACAGCCAGTACGACTGGGGTTTTGTCAGTGATATGCAGGAATTTTGCCAGCAGAGATAAGGAGGTGATTATCCCATTTTATAAGGCAATGGTTAGGCCACATCTTCAGTGTGCATACAGGTTATATGCCTCATTTTAGAATGTGGGTCTGTTGGACAGGTGCCGAGAAGAGCAACTAAGTTAGTGATGGGAGCAAAAGGGTGCTCTTACCGGGAAAGGTTTTCAGCCCTGCAAATTGCAACATCCGGAGACTAGACACTTGTGAGGAAATCTGATTGAGGTGTATGAGGCTTTTGAATGGATTGAGTAAGCTCACTGCTAATGGAGTCCTTCTCTTGCTGAAACTATATGCATGAGAGGGCATAAATTAAAATTGAAGACTGCAGAATAGATGCGTGGAAATTCTTTCAGCCAGCAGGTATTTTGATGTTGGAACAAACCTCCCATGTGGTGTTGTTGTTAGAATGGATATTTTGAATAAATTCAAGGAAGAATTAGACAAACTGTTACAAGAATATTTGGCTTCTTTTTTTTTTTTTTTTTTTTTTTTTTGCTGATGTATATTTTTGCATTGCATCATCATCATCATGGCGCCTCCGTAGCCAGGTGGGAAGGAGCAGCTGTGCGTAGTACACGCTTCTTGATTAGATCGGGGTTCAAGCCCGTCACCACCAAATACGGAGGATGCAGAAAGGTCAGGGAATGACCACTGCATATCCCAGAGTAATATGGCCTTAGTTGCTAATGCTCCTAAAAAAAAAAGAAAGAAAGAAAGCATTGCATCATTTGCCACTACTAATACCACGAATGAAATCAAACAACAGCGGCATTTCTTACCTTTGCGAGCACTTACAGGCATCTCTCCAAGCATGATTCTTTGAAGGTAAATAATGCATCCTGCAAAACAGCTAAGGAGTATTTGCACCCTAATTTTGGAGGAAGACATTTTGAACCTGGTTGATACTGACACTTCCAGCAGCACTAATGCAGTTGTAGGCAGTTTTTGGGCCAGTTTGTGCTACATGAGTAGCAGCAACTTCACTGTTTCATGTATAAATGGCACAAGATTTGAATGCAAATAATTATCCGTATTATATAGCTTTCTTTTTGTATTACCTCTACTGCACTGATTATGCACATTTAAGAGGATGGCATTGTCAACTCATATAATTATCTCATTGGGTCACCTGTTCTTCCTGCTGAATTGATGGGAGATATATATCAGGTTTTTTTTTTTTTTTTTTTGTTTTTTTTTAGATCTAACCACCCTACATTACTGGATGATGATGCCCTACCTGTTTCATCATGATGACGTGCCATCTGATTGTAGCATACCAGGAGGAATGGATTGTGAATAGTGCTCCTGTGCTGTAGCTGGCAGCATAGTTTCCTGACTTGAATCTACTGGATTTCTTTTTACAGGAACACATCAAGACCAAAATGTACAAAATAACTGTGGAAACCACAGGAGACCCGAGTCTTCACTTTCAGGTCACCTATAATTTAATTCAGAATACACTGGGTCAGGGCTGTAGTGGAGGGTATACGCGAGTACACACATATACCCTCTAGATTTTTTTTTAGATGAACAGTGTATAACTTCTGGTTTTTGAAAGACTTGAAAAAACAAATATTATTAAAATATTTACTGAAAATTTAAAAAATTAATTTATCAGAATTTGTTTCTTAGGCAATACTTATAGTTTTATTATTTTTATTTTATATGGTGCATGTGTGTGACTAAAATAAAAATTAAGCTAGTAATATGGCAAACTAGTAGAGCAAAAATAGGTTAAACTTAACATAAAAAATCAAATTAGTAGGGAGGGGAAGAAAGGTAACCAAGACATAAGGTATTGTAGAAGTAATTCTCCAAAATAATTTAAATCTAAATGAGCAATAAATTTGGATAACCAATTAAATAAGAATTTAATGGCGCCCCCTTTTATAGGCACCAGGTCCAAACTGTGTGAAATATCACAAATGAGAATAATAGAGATGGAAAATAAAGAGAAATAGACTGACCATTGTGTTCCATCTCAGTGGAGGACCACGAGGCCAATAATGATCAGAGAATCACTGCATTTCATTTTGAACGTTAGACAAATTGCTGCAAAGGCGAGTCGATCGAAAGATCAGTCCCACATCCAATCAATATCGATCAACTCACTTTTGCAGTGATTTGTCTAACGTTCAAAATGCAGCGATTCCTTGTCATTTTTGGCCTTGTGGTCCTCCATTGAGATGGGGCATAATAGTCAGTCTATTTCTGTTTATTTTATCTTATTTTTTGTATCATAGTTAGTTTCTGTCTCTGTTATTCCTGATATTTCATGCAATTCAGGGGTGGGGCACCGTTGAATTCTTATTTAATTGGTTATCCAAATTTATTGCTCATTTAGATCTAAATTATAGGGAGAGGAAGAAAGGTTACCTTTCTTCCTCTCCCTACTAGTTCGATTTTTTTTATGTTTAGTTTAATCTATTTTCACTGTACTGGTTTGCCATACTACTGGTTTAATTTTTATTTTAGTCTCATTTTAATTTTATGCAATAAGCAACATGCAGAGCAATATGCAATTATGCTGTCTCTGATGTTTGCCTTATTATTTTATTTTCTTTCTTTAATTTTTCTTTTATTAACTTTTGTTCATTAATTTTATATATATATATATATATATATATATATAGGTTATGGGTACACCTTTTTCTTAAGCTTTATAGTTTGAAATAATAAATATGTCATGTACACACAGACACGGGGGGGGGGGGGGGGGGGGTATGCACCATTATACCCTCTGGAATTCAATTAATATGCACGATATACCTTCTGCTACTTTTACGACTGCAGCACTGCACTTTGTATTACTGAATGTTTGCAGTCAATCTTGCATTGCCAGTTTAAGGCTTCCAGTTTCATTAGCATTTCTTTGAATGCTGAACATGGTGTAAGGACATAACATGCATTAAAGAGAGCTAATTTCATTTATTCTTCCTTTATATTTCATACACACCTGTTATGTATTTTTGAATGTCATTTTAAAATGTTGGGGGTTGCGTAACTTGGGAAGGAAGCTTCTCTGGGCACAATGTATATATATATCCAGGTCAATTTTTTTTTTATTTTTAAGTACATTTTAATAACATAGCTCATTTGTTGCATTAATGGATAAGAAAGTATAACCAAAATTTGTGTTTTATTTTACTTTAATTGCTGAATTCTTTCTATGTTTTCCTTTCTGGAAACTGCATATTGCTATCTAGTAACAGTGCACAGTATAATTTAATTAATTATAATTGAAGAAATTGTGAGATAATCAGCTGGGATCAATTATTCTTCAGACCTACTTATTGATTTTGTTCAGTTTCATTTTTAGTCACATGTAAAAGAAATCACTACCATTCAAAAAAAAAAATTGTAGTTAAAATTAGTTAAAAATGACCCATAACAAATCAGATTAAATGTCCTGCTATACTCATATCATTTTATTATATTCAGAAAATTAAACGTTAAAAAAATGAATGCATTCAAGTGCCAAATATACATATATATGTATATACAAGATGTGGCTATTGAATACTGACTGATGCAATAAAATAATGAAATATTTTGTACCTTACAAGTTATCTCCTTAAAAATAATTGCCCACGGGCAATTATTTTTAAGGAGAAGAAATGTGGAATACACTGTTCCACACGTTTCTTCCAAGCACAGAAACACTTATGGAAGTAGTCTTCTGTAAGCCCCTTTGACACTTTGGTTGTTTTTTTTATGAATGTTTTCAGTGGATTGAAATTGGGTTCACTTAAGTACACTTTTCAGTTTAGGGAAGAGAAATTTCCATGGGGCTAGGTCTAGCAAGTATAGTGCACATGTTCACACACATGTTTTTTTGGGCAGAAACTGGCAAAGAGAGAGAGAGTGCATTGTGTGCTGGAGCATTGTCTTAATGGAGCATCCAGCTGTCCTTCTAACATTCAGGTCTCTTCCTTCGAATTTTTTCATCCAGCCTTGTCAGAACTTCAGTGTAGTTTGCTTGATTGACAGTCTGCTTTCATGGGACATATACAGCCATAATAATTCCTTTAACATTGAAGAAAACAAGAAGCATGGTTTTCATTTTTGATTTTGATATTATTGCTATTTTTGGTCTGGGGATGTTTTATCTTCATTTCATTAATATTTACAGTATTCAAAGTCGGTATCCTTAGTTTTTTTCAAAACATATTCACAAACTTGGACTCTTCTCATTCTTTGATCTTTTCAAAATTTTTGGCATTGGATTAGCAAGTATACCGAAAGGACAGAATTCATGGGATACCTGGTTCCTGGGCAACACAACGCTGTCACCCCTCTCTCTCTAGTGGACAAACCAAGCACTTGGCGGCTATGTAGGTACAATGCATCGGTGCATTCACATAGACAGTAATTCGATGTCAGTATGGATAAAGGTCGTGAGTTAACCGGCTTTGAAAGAGGGATGATAATGGGTGCCCAATGCATGGGTCACTCTATCGTGGAGGTGGTACAGAAATTGCACTATCCCCGTTCAACAGTATCAATAGTGTATCAGGAATATGCCATTTCTGGAATATCATCTCATCGTGGACAGCGCTGTGGATGGAGAAAGGTGGTGGTGGATGAACATGGCTGTCGACGTCTGTCTCGCATCGTTTCAGTCAACCAGAGAGCGGCAGTGGCACAAATCACCTCCAACTTCAATGAGGGAAGTGCCAGAAATCTCTCCACCAAGACCATCAGACGATTATTAGCCACAACAGATTATGGAAACCACCAATCCACCAGAGTCCCATTGCTAACACCACGACACAGGACTCTATGCCTCAACTGGGCAAAAAAAATCGGCACTGCACCTTGGATGATTGGAGACAGGTCTCCTGGTCCAATGAGTCCCGTTTCCAGTTTTTTGTAGTGAATGGGAGAGTGCATATCTGGCGGAAACTGCACGAAGCTGTGCACTTGTCATCTCAACAAGGAACTGTTCAGGCAGGTGGAGGGTCAGTAATGGTCTGGGGTGTGTTCAACTGGTACACGTTGGAACCTCTGGTGTGTCTAGATGCATCTCTGAACAGTCCAGGTTAACATGTCCATCCTTACAGACCATCTGCATCCCTTCATGATCATCATGCACCCACATAGCAATGGACTCTTCCAGCAGGGCAGTGCACTTTCTCACAGAGCCGTGGTGGCTAGAACATGATTTGAAGAACATTCCACAGATTTTACCACCATAGAATGGCCTCCCTGTTCCCCGGGAATGAACCCTGTGGAGCATCTTGATGCTGTGGAAAGGTCCATTCAAGCTTTGGATCCTCCACCTAGGAATGCAATGGAATTATGGACAGTGCACAAGCATAGATGGAAATACCTGTGGAACGCTTTCGTGAACTAGTAGACTCAATGCCTCGCCGTGTGACTGCCCTTATCCGGGCGAAAGGTTGACCTACCCGGTGCGTTACTAGGTAGGGATCCCATGATTTCTGTCCACTCAGTGTACTTTGCTCATGCCTAAATTTTCAGTTTGTCTAACTGTTTCTTTGTTGATATTGAGTTCTGATGCAACCATTTAAATGCTTAAACAACATTCACTTCTAATCAATGTTCTTATCCGGTCCACATTTTCATCAGTTTTCATGGATACCAGATGGTCTAGTCATTTGTCATCTTCCACATTCTCTCTTCCTTCTAAAAATCTTTTATGCTATTCAAACACACAAGCTCTTGTCATAATATCTTCCCCATGAACTTGGCTTAATTCTTTTGATTTCTGAATTCTTTTGATTCTTTTGAATTCTCTGGATTCTTTTGAATTCTGATTCTTTTGTCTGTCATTTTCCTGATAAACTGCAAAAACACAGGATGATGAAAACCTATCTCATTGCAAAGCAAGTGAGGTTGTTGGAGCATGGTTTGGCAAGCAACTAGGAAAGGGTTCAAGGTCTGTGCCTTTGTTTCACAGGTGTGTAGTGGCTGCATGTGCAATCTCATTATTTAATTGCCATACCTTATATATGTATATTTGTGTGTGTGTGTGTGTGTGTGTGTGTGTGTGTGTGTGTGTGTGTGTGTGTGTGTGTGTGTGTGTAAATATAAGTATTGTTGTTGATAATTAGATTATATTAAATATTTCTTCTTTCCTTTGCTGCTTCACTTTTCTTCTTACCTCGCCAAAAGCCAGGTATGTGCCTTAAATGCTATATGAGTTCAACTGTGTGTGTTTTGTTTTTGTTTTTCTCTAAAACTTAAATTTTATATGTTGAAATTTATTGCATTTAAATTACTTTACAGCAAGAAGAAGAAACGGGGAAGGAAAAAGGATGCAATCAATGATGAAGAGCACAAACGTCTTTCTACAATGGCAGAGGAAGATGATGAAGATGACTGTGGTATAACAATCAAGATTGATGCTCCTACTCCAACACCATCCAATGGTCCATCTGTGCAAAGTTCACCAAAACATAGACGCAAGTCTATGGATCAGAATGAGACATCCGTTTGATCTTTGTGTTAGTTAACTATTCAGCCATGTACAGCATCTTCACTTATATGAGGAAGTGAATTTAAATACAGTATATATGCAGCACTTTGTGTGACATTGTCACTGTATGTGTATATCATATATCCAGAAATAAGATAGCGATTTAGTTATCCCAAAGAAAAAATCTTTTATGGAAGACTGTTGCTGTAATTATGCTAAATATACTTCCCTATAATCAGATACACTACACTACGTTTTTTTAAAGAGCTAGTCTTCCTGTATGTGCTCCCCAACATATCCTAACATAACTGTAGTGGGGACTGTGCCTGTAGATCTAGCACTAAAACATCCTTACCCCTCTGAATTTTTCAGTGACATTAGTGTCAAGAAATCAAGACTTCTACATTTTGGTAGGAGTGCTGGTGGTAACAGAACAACGATCGAAAACTTTACTGGGATTTCTATCACCAGTTGTTTAATTATTTATTCTTGTTGAATGCTACAAACTGTGTATAAAAAAATTCCCTCAGTGAGACTGCCAACAACTCTTGCTTATAAAGAGATTTTAATGTAAATCTCTAATTATTCCATAATAAGAGGACAGGAGTACTTGTTGGATCTGTGCCATTATAAATGTGTCAAAATCTGCTGTTCTTACCCACGGCATCTACAACATGTGAACTATGTAATTTAATTTGCTGTGAATATTTTTTTTTTTTTTTTTACTTGGCTCAGTGTTCTTTAATTATTTAAAGCATTTGCCAGGTATTTATTATAGACACATAAAAGAACAAATATTCCGATTAGTAATAGTATGGTAAATTAATTGCACTATATAAGTTTTCTTTACTTTTTAATAGGCTGTTGTGATTTTTTTTCTGTACTTATTTTTAGAAACAGTATAATCATGTAAATTGTGGTGTAAATTTGAATGAAGTGATTTTAGCCTGAGAATACTGAACATTAGTAGATACCAACTTGATTAAGGTGTATTAAGCATTCTTATCCGTGTTCCTTAGAAGTTTAGCTCACATAGAAACTGTGATGTACTACCTCTGTCTTGGCCTTGCAACTAAGTACATCTAGTTATTATCCATGTTGAGCAGGTTCTTGAGAAAGTAGTCTTTAGAGTGTCGTAGTGGCACATATTAAATACTAGCTAAAATGTTGTTGAACAGTAAATCACGGCACCTGTAATGGTTAATTTATGTGGAAATAAATTGTGAAGTAAAACTTACACTGGCCATTTGTAGGTGACACTGCCTAAATTTAGTGGTTGCAGAAAATTATTGCAGATTGGACTGGAATGGTAAGTATATCTTCTGAGAGACTATTGTTTTGCCTTTTCCCCTTTAATATAGAACATAAAAAAATAAATTATATATATATTAAAGAGTCAAACAACACAACTTTAGAGGCCAAGAGCAAAACCCTGCCTTTCAAGATGGGTTCCCCCCTTTGCCAATTGCCAAGAGTTTTAAACATTGATGATTTTGTGTATCACATCTTGATGGATGGCCAGTAGGTATAATAACAAGAACATATTTTAAGATAATTATAGCCCTATATATGAGAAAGGTATATTTAACTATTTTACAAGAAAAGTGAACCCTGCTGCTCATTTTAATTATCAGAAACATAAAAATAATTTTTATGTCCAAAATGATAATGAAATAAAATGTAAGAAATTTTAATATTTATACTTAGAAACTGGTGCTGGTATTTTTTTTCTTCCTCACTTGGATTCCCTTTGGTGCGTTTGTTGCACATTGTCCTACATATCCAAACCAGTATTGTAAAATAGTCCCTCTGGGTAACTTTTTATTTTTCTCCATTTTGAAATGTACTGGGAAAGCTTTAACTTGAATATCACACACTGAATTTATATTTCACATTTTCTCACCTTATTAAAAATTTGAACATTAAATATTCTATTGGTACAATTCATTATGTTTCTAAAATAAGCTGTTTTTGAAATCAGAAGCATTTCCCAAGGGAGAATTTGCTTTTATAAGCAAATTCTTGTTGGCATCTTTAATTCATGGTAAAAGATATTTTATCTGTTTTTGTTTATTCAGTGAGGATTAAGGAATAGTTATTCAGTGTGTGATATTTTTTTTAATGAAGATTATTTTATAATCTGGTTTATTTTCTCATGGTCTCATTTCAAAGTACAGCACTGTATGTTCTTTCTTTTTTTTTGTTTTAATATTAAAGTATTTCTCAGCTTTAATGTGTATCTCAGCTAAATGCACCTGCTTAAGCTGTAATGGATTTTTTTTAATGCATTTACTAACATAGGGAACAAAGTTGGGTTATGTATGTATGCATTGGGTTAGAACTGCAGTAGATGCATTATTAGTTTGTATATAATATACAATTTAAGGACCACTGTTTTAACCATGATGAAAAAATTTGTCAGTTATTGCTACTGCTGTTTTATTTAATGTCTTTTTTTTAGATATGTTTCTGTGCTTCCATTAACTCCTATTACATGATTTATTACAATTTTTTTTTACTGTAGATACCTGAGTGCCTCTTGATCTTTCTCTCCCCATATGTTATATTAATTTTGTGTATTTCAAGACCATTTAGTATTTTTAGGTGTGCACTGTAATATATCAGTCAATAATTCAGTATTTATTGAATGAGTTTTTAAAGTTTTGTTTTCTGTAAATGAAAATCATGTAAATAAAGTCGCTCATGTTAAAGTTGGGGGGGGTGATGACGAAAAATTGAGTAAAATCATTTAATATTTTTGATGTATTATTCTTCGTAGTGTGTTCATTTTTATTTCCAAATTTCTCTCTGACTTTATTTCTATTAAGAATTTTCCTCAAAGTTCACATGACTTAAAATTGAAAACTGCAGATTACATACTACTTCACAACATCATTATATGAATGCTAGATGTGAACAGAGCATTTTATTCAAATAATGCTGCTACTGTATTTTCTGCTATACTTGCGATATATGAACATTACATTAACTCCACTACCTCCTTATTTCTTTCAAAATAGTTAAATATTAATAATGACATAACCATCCATTTTTGTTGTGCTAATATTTCCATGAAAAATGATATTGAAATTTTAAAAAACACTAGGATTTTTTTTATTATTATTTTAAGATTCTGATTATTCATTTATCATTTTACTTTGGCTTGGACTATTGATGCTTGGTCTCTATTATGAAGATCTATAAAATTTACATTTTATAGAGGAATGTTTCATTTATTAATACATGCATAATTTCACTTTTTGTAGGGAGAAAAGTGTGTTAGAAGTAGTTTCTTGATATGTTAGATGAAAACAAGAATTCATTGCCTCAGTATATAATATCATAAAGATATAAGATACATTTGAATAATCTACAGAAATCTAAGTGAGGGTGTACAAATTCTAGAAAGATAAGTCCACAGTACCTGTAAAATTTTTTTGGTGACTATCAAATATAAATAAATTCATAGTTGCAGAATATTTGAAACGCATCCTTGGTGGTTTGAATTGTCAGGAAATTGACTCTCAGAAATTATTTATTAAAGATTCAATTATAGCTATAAATATTACTGAATAAACAGAACATGCTTTGTCCAGTTATATCAATATCTGTTTTTTAAATATACTATATCTTAATTTTCTTTGTTATTCTCCATTGCAATGAAATAACAAAAGTGAACCAGCCATTGTGCTTTCTGGGTAATGCATGATATCCCCCCCCCCTCTCTCACCTTCCTTCTCTGCAAATTTGTGAGAAAATAAAAATTAAATAAAGAAAGAAAATTGTCGTTTCTTCCCTCTACATGTCTGTTAAATTAATGCTGAAATTATCTGTGCCATTTATTAAATGTTTAAAAAAAAATACAAATTTTAATTTTAAGTGCTTATGTTTAAAAAAAAAAAAATCTGTATTAGTTTTAGGCCAAAAAGATTTTGTATTTGTATTTTTTTAAAATATATTTAACTTGTATTTTTAAATATTTAAAAAATATTTACATACAGAGATTTTACACCAGAAAGCATGCAGATGCTAATATTTGTTTTATACAAAATCAAAATTTACAATTATAAATGTTTTCCTTCTTGAAATAACAGTTTAATGCTTTTCCTATAAAATATAGCTTTATTTTAAAATATACTTTATCAGCTTACTTGTTGCAAAAAAAAAATATTTTTTTTCTGGTGGTTTCTTTTTTTCCAAGTTTATATTCTGCATAACTAATTTTGTTCGTGTCATGATTGTGTGAACATATACAGTATAGGAGCAGATTGATATAAAGTACATGAATCAAGTTTAGATAGTTATTAAATCATTTACTACACTTTGCCACAAAAAATGACTTCCAAGTTGAAATGCTTTTTAAATGTTTTAAATGAAACAAACTTTTTTACACTGTATTACAGATACCCAGTGTATAATACATGAGTGGAAAAGAGAATATTTTGTTGTATTTTATTTGAGTAATTCTGATTGTAATGTAAGCCAATTCTAAATACTAAGAAATTGAAAAGGCTAAATTATTATTATTTTCATTGTTTATGCTTAGCAAAAAAACAAAAACAAAACCTCTCTTAAAAAAGAGAAATAGGTGATTCTAATAAATCTCAGCTATAAAATTTTGTATCAACCACCATTTTCAAGGGAAATTAAATGAACAATTTATATATGAATAACATTTTATTGTACAGTAGAATGTCAGTTATCCAGAATAATTTGAAAGGCTGATTTTTTTTTTCCTTTTTTTTATTAATGGTAGTATTTGAGATAAATGTTTATGCTACGAGAGTATTTCTGTCTGCTTTTTTTACATTGTATATCTGGTAAAATGTTGGATTGGGACTAATGGGTTTTCTCGGAAACCATGAGTGATAGTTTAGTCATTCGCTTCCGTGAATCCAATTTTCAATGACACATTTTGTTCTCTTCATTTCATATTATGTTTAGTTTAGCTCCGGATTCAATAAGAATAATATCAGCCTAAAACTGTAAGATTTATTATTTTTCTCTTTTTTTTTTTACAGTAAAATGTCAATGAAAAAGAAACAGCACTGAAATGGGCAGAAAACCAGGAAAAATGTGATATTATTAATGAGAGGAACTTGAGAGATTTCGAAAATGATCGAACATTATTTCAGAAAATTACTTTAAATTTTTTTTCCACATAAAATTTGCAGTAAAATATCTATCTAAATATACATACATATGTAAATGTGCGAAATTTTATGTATAAGTTATTATTATTAGTTTTTTAATTAAATAAATTTGTGTTTTTCACGCTATTTAAAGTCTTTCTTTTACCTTAATATATTCTAACATAATTTATTTAATTTTACCTTATGTTTGATTTTCTGGAAAATTTTGCTATCCAGAAGATGTCTGACATTAATTATTCGTATAACTGATGCTCTACTGTAATTAATAATGTGACAAATCAAACTATTTTTGTGCATTTTTTCTCCTTTATAACTGACATCTAGAGCTTGTCTAATCAACATCCAGCAGCTGCCCAACATATTTTGATTTCACCTTTTACTGTGTTCATCACTTTTGGTAGCAGCCATAGTGAACACATTGCCTTGGCGCGATGAACTAAAAATCTAAATGTAAATGCAATAAATGTATATTTAAGGACATATTGCAGGTCATTTTTAAAGGCATCTGGCCATTTCTTTAACAATAGTACAATATTTTTCTGCTGTAATTTTGCCTAAGAAATTGGTGGTGATCATTTTAAAAGAGTTCCATGTTGCTTTTTCAGTTAGGTTTAATGTGGCTTCAAATGTGTTGTTCTGTATAAGTTTAAATTTTTGGGCAAATGAAAATAACTTCTGATTTTTGCTTCTTATTATTTTCTGGAACTTATTCTTTAAATATAAAAATCCATCACCATCCTTATTCATGACAAAGTTTTTCATTAGGAAATATATATCTCTGTTTAAGAGAGGTTGATGAGGCCTTTATAATAATGACTTTTGTTTGACTGTTCTACTTGCATGAAAATAGCAATATTTGGTTACAACGGTTATTGCACAAGTATTTATTTTAATGAATACTTTTTAGAAGCACCTGCATATTTCACAGCATTTTTTTCATATGAGCGGCATATGAGCACGATCTCCAATCTTGCATCTAAAGATACATACACCTTCTTACCAATGAAATAAACACTTGTTTTTGGAATTTCAAACAGTCAGTTTCCCACACAAAAAAGAAAACAAATTAAGATTACTAACACACTTTTGAAACATTCATGACATTCAATAGCAATAGCTATTGAATGTCACGTTAAACCAAAAATCATAGGCATCAAGAAAGCTGCAAAAATAACCAGCCAGATATGATGTTGAGATTTTTTTTATCCAATCACAACATAATCTCTTATATTAACCAATAGCTGTATGCCTTGATATCCTCCAAGTGTAATCTTTGTGAGATATCATATTTTCATGTTCACATCCAAAACAGTGGTGTGCGATGACTATATTTGTTAACATTTTCTCAATCAGAGATGAAAAAAAAAAAAAAACACACACACACACACACACACACACATCACAACTTTACATGAGGTTTGATTTGATTTGATTTTGATTTTTATGGCGCAAAATTTACATGAGGAGAAAATCAATACTGATTAGTTAAGAAAGTAGACTATAAATAGCATTAATATTATTGCATTATTGTCTTAGTCTTCCTTCTTGCTTGTGAATGAAATTCATAAAAAATATTAAATTACTGTTTTTAATTATTCCCTATTACTGGGTCAAAAATTCTGAAAAATAAAATGGTACCTATAAATGGTTAAATATGCTCTATGTTGGGAAAATATAAACTGTATCTGCTAACATATTATTAACAAACAGTTATTCTAGACAAGGTTTATTATTTCATCCAGTATTTTAATCCTACATTTTAATTCTATCAAATGTTTTTTTTCTCCTCTTGGGTGATTATGTCCACATTCCTTTCAGATACTAATTAGATAATTTTGGTTACAAACTTAGTTTCCATTTTATTAGGGTTCCATCTTAGGATTTCATTGCCTTTTCTTATTTCCACATAATGTCATTTGCAAAATGCATTGATTGACATGCATTTAAGAAAATGCACAGTAAACCAAGGATAAATATAGCTGTATAACTATAACTATATTTATATATATATTAAAGCCATAAAGCTTATTATAGTAACATATTGTACTGAAGCAGTCACTGCTTCAGTATTCAGTACTTCATATTGTACTGAAGTATTGTATAGTAACATATTGTACTGAAGCAGTCAAATTATTAAAATATTAAAATGCATTTAGCAGTAAAATTATTGTTAAATGAGTTCTAAATTGCAGGTCTATACAAGCATTGTGTCCATGTTGGATCTTAGTAATGCTACTCAGTAGACACTGCATGTAAAAGATACTTGAAATTAAATCACCACTACCATATTTTTTTTTAACCATTGAACACTTCATAGTAACCAAGTTACAAAATAAATTCAGACAGAAATATAAATTAAATTTTTTTACTATAATCCAAATTCAATAATAGCATTTGTAACAGATGGACATCACAGTCAATTTGTTACCTTTAGACAACAAACTTTTAGCATTAGCATTAGCATTGCATTAGCATTAGTAGAGGCATTTGATGCAAGAAAGCAAGCTTATGCAGCATCAGCCAAAAAAAAAAAAAAAAAAAAGTAACATAAATAAATAAAAATAACCACTTCCACTTCACCCCTCTGTTCGTTCGAAATACCTGTCCAGCTGAGCCTTAAACTTATTTAGGCTATCAACTTCCACGACAAGGGATGGAAGTCTGTTCCACCCACCAACCACCCGCTGGCTAAAGGCAAATTTCCGCACATCTATCCTACATCTGTCTTTCCTCAATTTGAATTTATGCCCTCTCAGGTGATTTTTCTGAGCTAGAGGAAGAATCCCATCAGCATTGAGCATGCTCAAACCATTCAAGGCTTTGTACACCTCTATCAGATCACCCCGCTGGTGCCTAGTTTCCAGACACTGTAATTTGCAAAACTTAAGCCTTTCTTCGTAAGAGAACCCCTTTGTCCCATTCACCAATCTAGTTGCCCTTCTCTGTACTCGTTCCAGCAGCTCTACATCCTTCCTGAAATGAGGCCTCCAGGCCTGTATACAGTACTCTAGGTGTGGCCTGACCATTGCCTTATACAAGGGAATAATCACCTCCTTATCCCTGCTAGAAAAATTCCTATATATCATTGACAATACACCATGAGCTACTCTTGCAGCTCGTCTGCACTGCTCAGAGAACTTCATATCTGCCTGCACCACCACCCCCAGGTCCCTTTCATTCTCTACCACTGTCAGTGTAGTACCACAGAGTTGATACGTTGCTCTGGGGTTGCTGTTTCCCATATGTAGTACTTTACATTTGTCAATGTTAAACTTCATTTGCCACCTCGAAGCCCATCTGCTCAACCTTTCCAAATCCTGTTGCAGCAGCATAGTGTCAGTAGTGTCCTTGACAACCCTGCCAACCTTCGTATCGTCTGCAAACTTGGACATTAAGCCTGATATACCATCATCAATATCATTTATAAATACAGAAAACAATAAAGGCCCCAATACTGAACCCTGAGGGACTCCACTAATAACATTAGTCCACGATGAGCAGTGTCCATTGATTACCACTCTCTGTCTTCTCCCCCTCAACCACCCCTTTATCCATAGCAGCAACTTGCCTCCAATGCCACACTGCTCCAATTTGTGCAGCAGTCTTCCATGTGCAACAGTATCAAAAGCCTTTCTAAGATCCAAGTATATAATATCAAAGTTATTCCCTGCATCCAGTTCTTTTGTGACTGCATCATAGTATCCAATCAAATTGGTCAGGCAAGACTTCCCCTTAACAAAACCATGCTGTGTCCTAGCTATAACTGAAGTCTTGTCTAGATGTCTTTCATCTCTCATATTTTAGTACTACCACTCTTTCAGTTGTTTGGACAGTTCATACCATCATAGATTTATCTAAGTAAGTGCATTGAAACATATGATTCTTATATCTTACTATTCCTGGTTTGTTACACAAAATTATTAGGATTGTTTCCTCTATTGCAGAATAATAATGTATAGCTAGTTTATACTAGAATTCTTACTGTTGCTGACTAAGTAATTAAAACAAAAGTTTTAATAGTGACACTTAGAAATTTTTATTATTGATAGTTCTCATTTCTAAATATAGATGCATCTTCGTGAAAACTGTGCCTATATATTTTTTTGTATACAATTCCATTTAGTAGAAATGCACTTTATTTTGTGTAATAATCAGTGTTCAGCCTGTGGAACAAGTATGGACCATAATACAGATATTGGAGCAAACCACGAAATTTTCGGTGGGTTTCCCCCACTTCCTCCTCTGTCTGCTTGGCAGTTTTAGAAAAAATTCTAAAAAAGTTTTAGGACAAATGCCTATGCAATGCAGGCATTTGTTTTGCAATTCACAACCATCATGATTTTGTGCTTTGTACACACCAAGATATAAATTTTCATGCCCATATTCCTTAACTCATAACAGATTCACAAATGAAAACAGTGGCAAGTGAATACTTTGTATCCAAGATTCATTTATTGTGAACAGGATGACTTGCAAACATATTTCCTCCACTTCCTATCTATGTATATTATTTGTCTGGAAATAAATGCTTTATATTTATTTGTGCCCATATATGTGATACCATAACACCAAAGTGTGCAATTAGTTTTCAGTTATTTGAGGACCTTATGGAATTTTTAAAAAGTGACATTTTGTAGCATTAAGCTATCACTGCTATATTAAAAATATATTATGAGAGTTACAATTCAAACTTCCTTTTGAAGTACAGTAAACAAAAATACAAGAATTTCAACCAGAAGCAAAATTTGGTGATTAATGTGAAATACTATGGATAACAACAGCTTGTATTGCACTGAAGAACTTGGATTCTGGTTCCTGAGTGAAATGTTTTTAAATTAATCTTTTTTGCCGAAGATTACACGTACTAACAATAATATACGATGCACATGGGGGGAACATTTGTTATCCTGTTGGATAACAATGGCTTCTGCTCAACTGAAAAATTTAAATGCTGGTGCAAGATTCACCTACCATATTACTTGTATACAGCAATATCCAAAGTCTTCATATGCAGAAGGAAATGTTTTGAAGAAAATGAACACAAATAATCAGAAACTGGTAAAAAGTATACCTCTGTATTGAACTAGTTTATTTTGGGTAAACTTAATTGAACATTAACAACAAAGGTAAATCACATGCTTCATTGCAATATTCTGTTACCTTCACCAATGAGTAATAAAACTATTTTGTAACAATTAATGATGTCTGGATACAAAAATGTTCAAACTAGTCTTACATTGGGTGCTCTCTAATTTTTAGAAATGGAAATATAATATCCAGAAAAATGTTAGTAAGATGCTTTAACAAACTTTTCTTGTTCTGCTGTGATAATTAAATTAACAGTATCTTATCTATATGATTTATGAAGGTGAATTTGCTTTCATCTTGCTGATTTAATTTTGTGTAGCAAGATTTTATTTTCTCAATGAAGCCATTCTGGTGCATGGTATTTACAGTTACAAGAACTAGATGTAAGGGATACAAATAAAAATTAGTTTTATGGCATGCCAAATTTTAAATAAAATTTGGTTTTTTTTACTGTTTTATTTTATTTTTGGCAAGCCAACTTGATAGTGACTTCTTGAATGGTGGACTGGGCCACTATTCAAGAAGTCTATCATTGGAGAATTTATGCAAGCTTGTGATTTGCAGTGGTGTATTTTTCCTTTGAAATAGGTGAGGAAATATTTTCTTTGGTGGGACTTTAAAACAGCCAAAACTGGTTAGTGGGGAATTACGTAATATTTTGTGAGGCAATTGACTATCTCTGTCAGGTTGTAACTTGTTAGCATTTCCTGGTAAACAATTAAAAATAAATGTTCTTTTTAACACATGGAATTTTTAGTTATGAAGATAAATGGTTGTTTTAAAGCAGTGCTTCAACCTTTTTTTTGATATAAGGGCCTCATAAATTATAAATTTTTGTTGCAACCAACTTCTCATCCCATCATATTTAATGGTTCACATCCAACAGAATTCCTTAGTAGTTATTGGCTTCCCTATAACATAATGCTCCTGCAACGGTCAAACTGTGTTATTTGTAAGCAAATTTGTAGATTTTGTAAGCTGAAAAACTTGGATTATTTCACAAATAAAATTTCCTTTGCTTGAGCTTCTAACCCTACATGAAAAGGCTGTTTTGAGAAACTCCTCCCATTGACCCTGACAAGATTTGAACCTAGACTTTTCTGAATTGAGTGAAAAGTGGCAAAACCACTGTACTGTTACAAAGGGTCATTTGAAAAATTAGATAGTATATTGACCAGTATTAAATATTAGTCATCGAAACATAGTGAAATTTATTTGTTAATAAAAATAAATTCTGTTATAGGAATTCTGTTATAGGAAGCCCAGTAATTTTTTTAATTAATTATATCCAAATTCAAGTGATTTCTAGAGAATAAATATGGAAATTTTCATTCATATAGTAACTTGAGGCCAGTAAAAAAGTAAAAATTATAACTTTTTTATACTACTAGGCATTAAATCCTCTCCCAACAAACATTTTTGTGAAAAAGTCCTACACTTGATTTATGGTTTTTTGTTAGTTCCTCACAGAGTTTGACTTCCTTTCTTTAAGGGAAAGTTTAAATACTCCTTTGCCATTAATTGATTCATTTTTAATTTGTGTAATTTCTTCAAATGGCTGCTACCGAATAGACATAGGTAATACTGTAACAAGTGAAATATTTTTCAATATTTTATATTTCCAATCTGTTTTAAGGTTTCAAGATGAAAATCTGTTTCTAAGGCAAATCAACTTCGAGATAGATATGTGCTGTTTTCTACATGCTAGAAAAAACCTGCAGGGATCCCCCCCCCCATAAAGATTTCAGTGTAGTAGTATGGGCACAAGCCTACAAAAAAGTGGGGCATTGTATGCAAGTATATGTAACCAGCAGGTAGGGTTGAGGCAATATTGAATATTGAGTATATATTTCACTCAATCTCACCAATTAAATTTTTGTTAGTTCCTCACAGAGTTATAGACTTCATTTCTTTAAGGGAAAGTTTTAATACTCCAGGAAATACTCCTTTGCCATTAATGGATTCATTTTTCTTTTGCATAATTTCTTCAATTTCACTCAATCTCACCAATTTAATTGGTGAGATTGAGTGAAAAGGAATTTTTATATCTTATAAATACAATTCACTTAATTGGCAATTTTATACCTAAACAGCAGGGTCTAAATTTGATGGCCAAAAGTTGAGTTTCAGAAAGCATTCATTAATATATATATATATTAAAAAATAATAATAAAACATTATTTCTTTTGAGTTTTGCTGCCATAACATAGCACGTTTATTCTCAAGTTTTGTGAATTTGCCCACTGAAAAATTCGTTGCCATAGAACATCCCCCAGCCTGAAATTAGTAAACTATAGTACTGACTGAAGAGACCTTTAAGAACTTCTCCAGCCTTTGGAAGTATTTGAACCTAGACAACTCCAAGTTTATGACAAGTGTGAGTCCCCTATATTTTCACAGAGCAAGATTTAGTTTATTGTAGAATCTCTCTTGACATTCTTCCTACATGAATTTATTTCTTTTCAATTTCTTAATAGTAAAAGTACTTTTATGTTAGGCTACCTCTAAGTTCATATGACTACAAGAGAACTAAAATGTTGTTTGTGGGGAAACACCTTAGCATTGCAGTGCATCCCAGTTTTTTAATTAAAAGTTGTAAGCTGATAAAGGTGATGATTAATAAATAAAACATTCTCTTATTTAGCTGTAGACAGTACAAAAGTTTTATTTAACTTTTTTGAAAGTGGAGAGAGGGTAGTTTCATATCTAGTAGAAATTACTTCCATAATGAAGATAGTATGGCAGGAAATATAGTACTTCAAAGTAATTGTTTTACCTTCTTTCCTTTATATTCTTGAATTAAGAAAATGGATTTCATCACTACCAGCCACTAAATGCATCTAAAGACCTATGAGACAATCATAAGTTAATGATTTATGGGAAACTTAGTAAGTAGAACATGCTTATATTAGAATGGAAAATAGGCATCTGAATATACAAAACTCAGCTTAATATCATTCATCATCTAGTTGTGAAATAAAAGTATTATAAACATACTTTCCATTTTGGGATATATTTAGAATTTATTTTAAAATAGTATACATGCAAGTTGGTCTGTTCAAATAAATATGTTAAATATATTATGTTATTGACTCCTTGCTTGAGCTTCAAACAGTTTCTAGAATGTATTTTAAAATACATAAACTTTTTCAGTACACTTTAAATGGCAGCCCTGCTCATTTCATGAAACTTCAATGATCTTTTTTTTTTTTTTTAAGGAACTATCTGAACCAAATTACCCTAAAATGCCTGCTTGCCCCAGTCAAGTTTTCATGATCATATGTATGCAATACATATGTGATGCAATAATTACTTTAGAGTAACAGATCATAAATTAATTTTTCATGTGCAGTTTACATATGCATATTTACACATGCATATTCACTCACTAAGATGTGATTTTGTCTTTTCAATTATATTTCATGAATAGTGCTACTATTCTAGGAACTTTTTGAAGCGTGTGATATATTTCAAAATCAGAAGAGTTAATAGATCACAATCATTTTTAGTTAGAATTACTTTTGCTCACTTTTAGGCTGAATTGCTTGAAATTTTCAAATCGGAAATTGCATGAAATAATTCTAAAATATCCAGTTATTTATAAAAATTTCATATACTGCCATCATTTCAGTTTTCTTGAAGGAATACTGCCAACAGTAAACTGGAACTAAAGATAGAAGCTGAAGTATTTGTAATGAATTGGCACTTTTAAGATGATAAAGAAATGAAATATAAAGTAAATTTATTTATACTAAAATTTTAAATTATTTCTGAAAAGTGTCAAAAGATCAAAATCTTTTTAAGTGTACTTAAATTGTGGAAAGATTCATAAAATTTCTTTATTTTGCTGTGATACAATTTATCTGAAACGTCTCTGACAAATAAGCACGGTTGTAAATTATACTGTTGCAAAATAAATGTCATGTTTCTGTTTTTTGATGCCTTTATTTCTTATAATACACTTAATATAAACACAGAAATCAATAAAACTTTGTGCATGAAAATAATTTGCAACGAGATTAGCAATAGAACCAGAAACCTTGTTGTTTGTCTTTTTGCAGTTAGACATCCAGTAATAATAGCAAAGGCTATTCACTTGGAAACCTAAAACTTGAGTGGAGCAAATATTCAGGTCTCACTTGAGTCACATGGTAAAATTTTGGTAATTTCATTCTATATTTAAATCTTCTGCTTGCATTATGGGCTGTATCATGAAAATACTGCACCTTGTCTGCTGGAGGAGGATTAACTCTGGTGTGAATCAACATAAGCAAAGGGATTGGGTGTGGCACGATGTGTACTACATATTGCTTAGTGCCAAACTGAACCTCATGACTCGTGTGACCAACCATCCCGAATTTTGTGGGACATCCTATTTTCAGCTCTCTATTGAGGTGTCCCAAAAGAACCCTAGGCGGGAGCCATTTGTCCCGATTTATCACATAACGTAAAATATAATAATATACATACTAAAATGCATAACTTGAATGTGTATAGAAAGTTTAAAAAAAAATAAATCTCCATTTACATCTTTGATGTTTATTTGCCTTAGATTCCCAGACAAACAAAATCCAAGCTTCCAATTGGTACGCATGTGTGTGCTGCCACATCAAAATATATGTGAAACATCGTTGGCATGTATAGATAAAGCTGGGGTTCCGGGGTAGCCCGTGAGGGAAGGGTTGAATTGAAACAAAAGCAGTCAGTTTAGTTGCGTGCATAGCAGCGTAAGGTAGAAATGCGTGCAGATCTGAATAAGGTTGGCAAAGATAGAGCATATAGTTGATGAGCCATGGCCTGCTCTCCTCCAAATTAACCTTCAACCTGAACTGAATACTGCTCAATTCCCTTCATGATTTGAGCATAGGATTAAGACCAGGGCCGGCCACAAGCATCTTCAACCGGTTTTGTCAAACAGGAACTCGTGCTCAAATGGTCTAAATAATAATATCAAATGCATCTTTTCTGCATTTCTATCAACAAGCCTTAATGTCTAGTTACCCACATTATCGTCACTCCAGCCCTTGCACAAGTCGACTTGAAAATTCTAGAAGTAGAGCGTATACTTCATTCTCAATGTGTATGTTTCATTTAATATCGAACATAGATGTTATTTAAAATTATAATTTTATGTTATACTCATTTCAAATAATATCTGTATTGGTTTTAACTTCTGAAGGTAAGGAAATAACAAACAGGGCCCCACAAATATTGGGGCCAGTCCTGGATGACAGAGAACTATTAGCATTTGCCTGCTGTACTGAAGTGGTGCCTGTGAATGTGACATATCCAGTTCTATAATATACTTTTACTTATACTAAATACTTATACTTAATATTTACTTTTACTAAATACCTTTCCTGATGTACTAAGTTTTCTCTTAAATTCAAAACTACTCTCACTAACTGCCATTATTTGTTTAATTCATGTGTATTAGGAGTAGTGTATACTCCTAATTAGATTAGGTTAAAGTACACTAAATAAATTTGACGAATTTAGAGTGGTCAAAACTTCAAAGGCAGATATTGCTGGGAAAACGGAGACATGTCACGCAGATATTAGGAATGCAGAACTGGAATTTGGGAAGTACAATGTGTATAGGAAGGGAGGAGGGGGTTATGCTATTGGTTAAGAAACAAAATCCAAGGAAGTACAGCAAATCTGCCTGCACAATCACCCCCAAGTCCCTTTCATTCTCTACCACTGTCAGTGTAGTACCACAGAGTTGATACGTTGCTCTGGGGTTGCTGTTTCCCATGTGTAGTACTTTACATTTGTCAATGTTAAACTTCATTTGACACCTCTCAGCCCATCTGCTCAACCTTTCCAGATCCTGTTGCAGCAGCATAGTGTCAGTAGTGTCCTTGACAACCCTGCCAACCTTTGTATCATCTGCAAACTTGGACATTAAGCTTGATATACCATCATCAATATCATTTATAAATACAGAAAACAATAATGGACCCAACACTGAGCCCTGAGGGACTCCACTAATAACATTAGTCCACGATGAGCAGTGTCCATTGATTACCACTCTGTCTTCTCCCCCTCAACCACCCCTTGATCCATAGCAGCAATTTGCCTCCAATGTCACACTGCTCCAATTTGTGTAGCAGTCTTCCATGTGCAACAGTATCAAAAGCCTTTCTAAGATCCAAGTATATAATATCAAAGTTATTCCCTGCATCCAGTTCTTTTGTGACTGCATCATAGTATCCAATCAAGTTGGTCAGGCAAGACTTCCCCTTAACAAAACCATGCTGTGTCTGAGCTATAACTGAAGTCTTGTCTAAATGATCCTGCAGTGCTTCTTTAACCAGTGCCTCCATTAATTTTCCTGGAACAGAAGTTAAGCTCACAGGTCTATAATTACTTGTGTCAGCCTTTGATCCTCCTTTGTGAATTGGGGTCACATTTGCACATTTCCGGTCTATGGGTACCTCCCCTGAGTCCAAGGAAGCTCCCATAATTATGGCTAAGGGTTTGCTTACTTCCTTTGCTGCCTCCTTTAATATAACTGGATAGATCCCATCCACCCCAGGTGCCTTTCTTGTGTTTATCTTCAACAGTTTCTCCTCCACTTTACTCCCAGTTATTTCAAGATTCTGTAGTTTACTGCTAGAGTTGAACACCCCTCTGGCATTCCCCTTGCTGAATAACTCCTCATGTGTGAATGTCGATGCAAAATATTCATTTAGTTTGTTAGCTACCTGAGCAGGATCATCAACAGTTGACCCATCAATATCAAGTGGACCAATCTGATTCATCCCCTTCCTTCTAGAGTTTACATAAGTAAAGAACTCTTTGCTGTTTTTCTTTGCATCCTTTGCCAAAGATTTCTCGTAATCTGCCTTCGCCTGCCTAACCTCCTTTGTAACTTGGTTGCATATCAACTTGTATCTATCATAGGCTTCTGTGTCATGTGTTAATTTGTAAGTATCCCTTGCATTTTTCTTCTCTGCCATATGTCTCATTAGTTCATCTGACATCCATTTTGGCCTAAACCTTGAACAATATTTCTTAGTTGGTATGTAAAGCCTAGTAGCTTCCAAGATAAGTTCTTTGAATGCTTCCCATTTTGAATTTGCTGTTGGTAACATCATCAGTTGGTCCCACTGTATAGAATATAAATACTGTCTCAGTCCATCGTAGTCGCCTTTACGGAAGCAATAACCCTTCCCTTTACCCCTAATGGTAGTTACCTCTTTGAGTAAATCCCACTTCAGCACATTGTGATCACTGCCACCTAGTGGTTCGTTTATCTGCAGATTCTTAATGCATGAAGAATCACTGCTGATAATCAAATCAAGAGTATTACTCCCTCTAGTTGCCTCCCGAACATGCTGATGTAGAAAACAATCATCCAATAAATCCACAAAAGCCCTGCTAGTGTGTTAGTAACCAGCATCCAAATTCCAGTCAATATCTGGGAAATTAAAATCTCCCATTATAAGACTCTCTGATTTACTGGCCCACTCTATTTCCCTGTACAGTTCCTTATTATACTCATCAGAGTCATTAGGCCTATAGCACACTCCTACTCTCAATTTTGATCTCCCAATGCTTATGTCACACCAAACTGACTCAACACTGCACTGTCCAGCGATGTCAACTGGCTTCACTTCCTTGGTATTTATGTGTTTCTTAAGTAATAGCATAACCCCTCCCCCCTTCCTATCCTGTCTATCCTTTCTGTAGACGTTGTACTCCCCAAATTCCAGTTCTGCATTCCTTATATCTGTGTGACACCACGTCTCTGATATCCCAACAATATCTGCCTTTGATTTTGGCTGCGTCTCCTCTTTGTAAATGTGGCTCAGAGGAGACAGTCCAACATATAATCTTAGAATGTCGATATTATGTAAGCATTAGCATTAGTAGAGGCATTTGATGCAAGAAAGCAAGCTTATGCAGCATCAGCCAAAAAAAAAAAAAAAAGTAACATAAATAAATAAAAATAACCACTTCCACTTCACCCCTCTGTTCGTTCGAAATACCTTCCAGCTGAGCCTTAAACTTATTTAGGCTATCAACTTCCACGACAAGGGATGGAAGTCTGTTCCACCCACCAACCACCCGCTGGCTAAAGGCAAATTTCCGCACATCTATCCTACATCTGTCTTTCCTCAATTTGAATTTATGCCCTCTCAGGTGATTTTTCTGAGCTAGAGGAAGAATCCCATCAGCATTGAGCATGCTCAAACCATTCAAGGCTTTGTACACCTCTATCAGATCACCCCGCTGGTGCCTAGTTTCCAGACACTGTAATTTGCAAAACTTAAGCCTTTCTTCGTAAGAGAACCCCTTTGTCCCATTCACCAATCTAGTTGCCCTTCTCTGTACTCGTTCCAGCAGCTCTACATCCTTCCTGAAATGAGGCCTCCAGGCCTGTATACAGTACTCTAGGTGTGGCCTGACCATTGCCTTATACAAGGGAATAATCACCTCCTTATCCCTGCTAGAAAAATTCCTATATATCATTGACAATACACCATGAACTACTCTTGCAGCTCGTCTGCACTGCTCGGAGAACTTCATATCTGCCTGCACCACCACCCCCAGGTCCCTTTCATTCTCTACCACTGTCAGTGTAGTACCACAGAGTTGATACGTTGCTCTGGGGTTGCTGTTTCCCATATGTAGTACTTTACATTTGTCAATGTTAAACTTCATTTGCCACCTCGAAGCCCATCTGCTCAACCTTTCCAAATCCTGTTGCAGCAGCATAGTGTCAGTAGTGTCCTTGACAACCCTGCCAACCTTCGTATCGTCTGCAAACTTGGACATTAAGCCTGATATACCATCATCAATATCATTTATAAATACAGAAAACAATAAAGGCCCCAATACTGAACCCTGAGGGACTCCACTAAAAACATTAGTCCACGATGAGCAGTGTCCATTGATTACCACTCTCTGTCTTCTCCCCCTCAACCACCCCTTTATCCATAGCAGCAACTTGCCTCCAATGCCACACTGCTCCAATTTGTGCAGCAGTCTTCCATGTGCAACAGTATCAAAAGCCTTTCTAAGATCCAAGTATATAATATCAAAGTTATTCCCTGCATCCAGTTCTTTTGTGACTGCATCATAGTATCCAATCAAATTGCTCAGGCAAGACTTCCCCTTAACAAAACCATGCTGTGTCCTAGCTATAACTGAAGTCTTGTCTAGATGATCCTGCAGTGCTTCTTTCACCAGTGCCTCCATTAATTTTCCGGGAACAGAAGTTAAACTCACAGGTCTATAATTACTTGTGTCAGTCTTTGATCCCCCTTTGTGAATTGGGGTCACATTTGCACATCTCCAGTCAATGGGTACCTCCCCTGAGTCCAAGGAAGCTCTCATTATTATGGCTAACGGTTTGCTTACCTCCTGTGCTGCCTCCTTTAATATAACTGGATAGATCCCATCCACCCCAGGTGCCTTTCTTGTGTTTATCTTCAACAATTTCTCCTCCACTTTGCTCTCAGTTATTACAAGATTCTCTAGCTTACTGCTAGAGTTGAATACACCTCTGGCATTCCTCTCGCTGAATAACTCCTCATGTGTGAATGTCGATGCAAAATATTCATTTAGTTTGTTAGCTACCCGAGCAGGGTCATCAACAGTTGACCCATCGATCTCAAGTGGACCAATCTGATTCATCCCCTTCCTTCTAGAGTTTACATAAGTAAAGAACTCTTTGCTGTTTTTCTTCGCATCCCTTGCCAAAGATCTCTCGTAATCTGCCTTCGCCTGCCTAACCTCCTTTGTAACTTGGTTACAGATCAACTTGTATCTATCATAGGCGTCCGTGTCACGTGTTAATTTGTATGTATCCCATGCATTTTTCTTCTCTGCCATATGCCTCATTAGTTTATCTGACAACCATTTAGGCCTAAACCTTGAACAATATTTCTTAGTTGGTATGTAAAGCCTAGTAGCTTCCACGATAAGTTCTTTGAATGCTTCCCACTTTGAATTTGCTGTTGGCAATATCATCAGTTGATCCCACTGTATAGAATTTAAATACTGTCTCAGTCCATTGTAGTCGCCTTTACGAAAGCAATACCCCTTCCCTTTACCCCTAATGGTAGTTACCTGTTTGAGTAACTCCCACTTCAGCACACTGTGAATACTGCCACCAAGTGGTTCATTTATCTGCAGATTCTTAATGCATGAAGAATCACTACTGATAATCAAATCAAGAGTATTACTCCCTCTAGTTGCCTCCCGAACATGCTGATGTAGAAAACAATCATCCAATAAATCCACAAAAGCCTTGCTACTGTGTTAGTGACCAGCCCCCAAATTCCAGTCAATATCTGGGAAATTAAAATCCCCCATTATAAGACTCTCTGATTTACTGGCCCACTCTATTTCTCCGAACAGTTTCTTATTATACTCATCAGAGTCATTAGGCCTATAGCACACTCCTACTCTCAATTTTGATCTCCCAATGCTTATGTCACACCAAACTGACTCGACACTGCACTGTCCAGCGATGTCGACTGGCTTCACTTTCTTGGATTTTATGTGTTTTTTAACTAATAGCATAACCCCTCCTCCCTTCCTATCCTGTCTATCCTTTCTGTAGACATTGTACTCCCCAAATTCCAGTTCTGCATTTCTTATATCTGTGTGACACCACGTCTCTGAAATCCCCACAATATCTGCCTTTGATGTTTTGAGCAATACCTCAAATTCATCAAATTTATTTACTAAACTCCTAGCATTGGTGTACACACAAGTATACATGCACCTGTTCTTTTTCTTAGCTACCCTAACACAACTCATGTGTTTACTTGTACCCCAATGATTCCCAGCAGTCTCTGAAATATCCTGCATCTTATTTTCCAGGCTGCGGCTCATTCCAATAGAAGCAGTGCAAGAATCACTTTCACCTCTGCCAGTGGCTACTGTTAATCTATTAGTCCTTGTATCCCCCCAATCTAGCAGTTTTCCGACCCACCTAACATTGCCTCGATAGCATCAGCAAACATTCTTGCACCCTTTCTATTTAAGTGTATCCCATCCCTGTAGAAGCAGTCTCTCCTGTTAACAAGTACAGACCAGGCTGAAAAAAATTCTACCCCTTGAGCCCTGCACAATCTTTCCAGGGCCGAATTGATTGACAGGGCTCTCATCATATACTCCGATTCGATTTGAATCTCAGTTCTTCAATCATCATATATTCGATTTGAATTTCAGGCATTGACCGAACTTTACGATGTAAATAACTTCACCAAGTTTTTAGAATGTAAAGAAAATTATCAGGCAATGGCTAACTAACTTTGCAGACAACGCTTTCCGCAGAAGGAAAGGACTTGCCGACTGAGAATATTTATGTAAGAAGAGTACTACCACTGTATATAGTTGCCTCCTTGGTATTAATCGTACTGATACAAGACCTCTGATGAGGAAATTTATTTGTATTTATTGCCGTAAGGCAATATTAGCGTTCAGAATATAGGAGTCGATGTGCCAGGATCGCTGTTGGGTGGACGGTGTCCTGGGACTTCGGCCTGTAACAAGGTACAAAAATCTTAAACTGTATAAATTGTAAGATATATATCGGACCTCATTGTAACCGAACCGGTAGGTCCTAACTATCTGTATAGTTGTATAACTTGTGAAGATTAATATAGAAATTGGTGCCTTCAACAAATTGTAATAACTTAGTTGCAAGTGTTATTATGGATATACAGTATGGTCAAATGTGTTTACTACATTGGTCTCAGACAAGAGACTCATTGTTTGTAATCATTCCTGTGAAGATGCTGGATCAGATGTTTTGCTAAACCACCAATTTTAAATAATGTACAGTTACTCTTCAGCGGGGGATCGGGGAAACCCTGGAGCCCGCAGAAAAATATACTTTGAATCATCAAACATCATTCGTTCAGCCTCAAATAAAAAAAAGGAAGAAAGAAAAGGATTCACGTAAATCGCTAATCAACAAGAGTGTGGTTAATTCGGAATTACTCTTATTTATTCTTCGTCTAACGTCATCATTTCTTTTTTTTTTTTTACTTTGGAAATAAAGCGCAATGATGTGGACACTCCAACAATGTCCCTGTCCCCTTATGGACTGAGGCAGAATACATTGAATTGTTGGTGAGTTTTGTTGAAAACACTCCTCCAAAGTTTGTCCAATTCCTTTGTTGATCTCTCTCTCCCAACAATCCAACTGTTTCACACAAATTCTTTCATTTGAGCTGTGCGGTTGTGTTTTATAGAAAAAGTTAATTAGTTACAGATTGGTAGTTTCAATTCTCAGAGCGAATAGGAATACAGAAGAAGATTGTGGAGTCAAAAAGACTAAAATAAACCTTACAGAGTAAAATAATGGGTCGTTTGAAGAAACTTATAAAATCAGGTAAATATCGTTTATCTAAGAGTAACTATTCGTGCGAATCCACAATTGGTAATTGTTAACGAGATGGGTAATTTCTGTTGTCTTCTTTAAATTAGTTTGTGGCCTTTCGATGATAATACTTTTATTTAGTGGTTAAATGCGATGAATTTTGAAGATTTATGGCATTCTTAGTGGACCCTTTCACCGATTCCTGCCTGCCCACTAACCCTATTGCATAACCAGGTGTTTGTTCCGAAGTGTTTTCTGTAATAATGTAGGGCGCCTGCTGGGCAGCGTTTAATACGGATATCAAGACTCCCAGGCAGGTTTCCAGCACTAAAATGAGAAACCAGAAAGACTAGGATTTTATATGAGCGTCTAGCGTTAAATTAGGACAAGATTCTGTGCTCTAAAACTCACCCAGATGGACGTTGGGCAAGAATGCAGCAACGAGAATTGCGTTGTGATGATTAACTCTAAGGCCCTTTGTGTATTGGCCTTTGAGCCCGCCTTTAATGATAGTCTATTTAAATATATATATATGCTATCAAAAAGTGTGTATTTCGGAATAGTCCTGAAGAAAGATAGATCAACAAACAAGGTATAGTTTATTATACATACATGGACTTGTGTATTTATTTACAGTAAAAGCATTAATAAGTAAAACAGGGAATTAGAATTATATTATGTTGTAAGTGTTAGCTTTACTCAGGATAGCTTTACATTTTCTAGTTAATGGATAGTAGTAACATGGCACCTTTCTGCCATTCTGTCGACATTCTTCATGTAGTTTCGGTAAACAATCGTTGTTAATATACAATAAGTAGAAGAGCATCCAGCTATTCGAATTTATAGGCGAATGTGTAAGATTGACATATAGTTATGTTTACCGTTACTGGAAACGCAGTATCCAGTAGTTGGTACAATAGATGACACATTCTGGCCTTAATATAGAAAATACATATGTGAATTTAGCTGGGAGGAGAGAGGTTAGTATGTGATATTAGGTGGGGAATATAATCGTAGCTGTGGTCGTTCAGTAATTCCAGATAACCGGTCGCTAAACTAAAAGACGAACTTACCCAAATACTTTCCTACCGACTTGCCAGGCACTCCCTCCTCTTGTTCATCTCTCATCATCGAAGTTTTAGCTCCTTTTTCCATCTTCATCTCCCCTCGTTTTTCCCATAGTCCCAATATATACATCCCTTTCCCCTTTTGATGGCCCTGTTTTTGATTGGTTAAGAGCCTATTTCTGTGGGGAAAAGCAAATCTAGGATCACCTGTCCTAGTAATTAGACACGTTTAATTTGAGAAATCTACCGTGAGAAAGGAGTAAATTATTAATTGATATACGATGATACTTCCGGGTTATACCAAGGTATTCTCTTCACTCAAAGTCTATTCACCTCTGTCCATCATTTTCCAACAAGAGTCAATTCGCAGTAATCAGTTCG
The DNA here is from genome assembly GCF_048544385.1 of Mastigoproctus giganteus. Taxonomy (NCBI): domain Eukaryota; kingdom Metazoa; phylum Arthropoda; class Arachnida; order Uropygi; family Thelyphonidae; genus Mastigoproctus; species Mastigoproctus giganteus. The sequence goes on along the minus strand of NC_143587.1, from coordinate 39,221,411 downwards.
AATTTCTCTCAAGAATACCTTCCTCATTCCGATTTACTCACTGGCCCCCACAGATTTTGCCACTGTATATCTGAGTAATGCAAGCGCAGCACTACTTAGCTGATCCTATCGAATGTCGGCTTCATGTAGTGGATTGACCGAACTATGGGAGTGAGATGGAAATTCGATTACTGCTTTCCTAAGAATAGAATCGGACAAAACAACTTTCAACACGGCCTTATTACTCTACACATATAGTGACTGGCAAAAGTAATGTGTGGCTATTTGTGAGAATATTTTACGATATAAAAATGTTCACATTTTAATACACCTCCCGTCTACGCCGAAAATTTTCGAGCAGGGGGGAAAGAAATGACCTCTTGCTCAAAATTTTAGGGTTTGAGATGCTTTTCTAATGAAAAAAAAACGTTTGCATGGAGCTTTTTGGATGGGGGGGAAAGAACCAACCTGTCTCCTCTAACAAATTGAACTACCCTAATCTAATATATATAATACAATATCGAAAGATAATAACATAACAATTTTCCAAGAGTCATTTGGGTTCCTCTGGACAATAAAGTTATCTTGCTACTTTGAACAGAACAGTTCCTCCCTTCTTTTGTCTCTTCAACCTACCTTGGTCGTCACAGATTTCTTTCTGCAAGATCACTGATACAAAAACACTAATATGTTCTGTAATGTTCTGTTTATGAAATAACAAATGTCTATAGGTTGTATAAAACATAAAAATGTCTCTTGTATCGCGCACTGTTCTTTATTGACTACGTTGTAAAAGTGTTCTCTCATTGATGACTGTCAATCTTGGGGAAACCATGCTTTGAGCTCCTGGAGAAACACTAGACTGACGGTCCAAAGGGCACTAAGGTAATTTTCTCTTTTAGGACTGGCTGCATGTAGCTGCTTCGTCAAACTCTTCTCTCCAATGTAACATGATATGAAACAGAGATAAACAACAATTAGTATCTGCTCTTGGCTTTAAAGACATTTACAAAGTATCATATACCTTTAGCATTAAACATGCTTCAATACCAAGTAATACGTTATACATACAATATTATTCAATGATTTGTATAGATATACATATATATATTTAGCATTGGATATGAATTTTGTTCCTGACCGTTATTATATAGTCAGCTTATACCTTAAACACACGTGGTTATTATACACTCACGTTGATAAACATTTTGGTTACACATAAAATGAACTAGTTACTCTTCAAAATACATAAAGATTTACTACTATAAATGCCCAGAGTAACTTACAATAGTAAAATTTAGGAATCTATTTATACTCAAAATTACATATTTGTGGGATTACAATGATTTAGACGTTTACATTGTCTTATCTTATTATAACAATGAAGTTAAATATTTATCATACAAAGTATATATAGTGATAATTTTAGTTAATAGGATAATATATATCTGGTTAATTAATGGTGTAAATACGCTGTAGGTTACATTTACATATAATTATAAGTGGGTTTTAATGATTACATAATGCTAAAATTTTTTTTTTTTTTTTAGCTCTAATATTTCTTACATAGTAATTTCCTGACACCCTGGGCTGTAAATTTTATTACTCCCACCATTCCGTTATGGGAGGAGACAGTCTCGCCTTAATCAACCCCTTACCCTCGAGCCACTGAGTGTATAAATCAGCCGTGTACACGGCACAGCGCTCGGTGGGGTGATTCCATGGACATCTAACGGAATGGTCCCTCACCGTTGGCAGTGATCCCTTCTTAAAAGTAGTGAGAATCCTAATATTGACCACGGTTCTAAAGGGAAGGAGCTCTTCAAGGCGCTGTGCCTTCGCTTCCCCCATGGTAAGGATCGTGTGGTATTCTCTCGTTATGTGCGACAACCAAGATCCAAAATGTGGTGAGGTGAGGGCCCCTGGTTTTAGGGAAGAAGTAATAAACTGGTTGTCCCAGGTGATGCAGGCGATTTCCTCCGCGAAGAGTGTAGCCTCTATCTCGTCCGAGGACAGGAAATCTATTACCATCCACTGGTTGAAAGGAACCTGGTACTGCTGGGGAGGAGGGCGTCTCATAACTGGCATCCTGTTTATGTGCTGGGTGCGGAATGCCCCGCACACCCGTCGTCTTTTAGAAAATCTTTCTGGGGTAAGAATTAGTTCAGCCCCAGAGGGCACTTGCCGGGTAACTTCCGATGTAGTGACAGCACGTGTTACGCTTTTGTACAGCCATCGACTGTATACACCCAGGAAGGACCATAGGGCGAACAATACCCTCCTGATATTCTTCCCGATTGAAGTGGCTGAGAACAATAAAATACTTACAGTAAGTAGGGTACAAATCCCATCATCCACTCTTCCTCTTCTCTTTCACTCAAAAGATTTGCTTCATTTACTCTTGTTTCTTTCTCCTTTTATGCATAAGTCCATGGAGAGAGAGAGAGAGAGAGGGAGGGCAGAAGATCTTATAGCAATTACGCTTCTCAGTTATACTTCCCATTTATTCTTCTTATTCTCACTCTCTGTCATAATTATCACTGTTTTGCTTCCCTTTCACTCGTCTTCAAGAAAAATGGATCATTTGGTTTATTTGCGAAAGCATGCCAAACATGAAGAAACCACAAATATACTCAACAAGGCTATAGATAAGAGCAAAATTGGTATTTTGATCCAGGAGGTAAATCCTCCACCAACTAATTGATGAAACCATACTGACCAAGGTGATTGCCCTGGTGCAAAACTAGATATATAGGATACTTGTGAAAAGTTAGGGTGACTTATTTGTAGCGTTGGGTCTTCCAAACAAAACTCTATGTCTTTACAGGCTGTGATAGTTCGAGCAATTAAGCACAAATTTTCTTTGTGACATTTAGTATCTGTCTTGAACTGGATAGTGTAAGTGGTTGTTTCTTGGGTTAATTTAACTGATCTTGTGGCCACTAATATGTTTTGGAAGTTTACTGAGACAGTTCCAGCTAGGCATGTCGAAAATGCTTGAAAAGTAAGAGTAGCTAGTGTGTCACATGTAAAACATCCAATTGGTCTAGTAATGTCTTCCACAAATTTGGGGCACACTGTATGTGTTTCCAGATAAAAATCAAACTCAAAAAATGACAGATCCAGGGTCAATGGGACTGATTGTATCATTGTTGATGTGAGCCGACCTGAGGGCTCGATTTCTAACTGGTGAAAAACTTGAATTTTTGGAAGTTTATTGATTTTGTTTGCCACCATTTGTTCCAAGTAAGATTCACTTTTTTGACATCTTATCTTCTCTTCATAAAACTGACATTGAATCATCCGGTCATCAAAAATGAACTGTTTTGAAACACTGTAATTTGCTTGTACATCACCGATTTCTCCGTATTTTGGCCTGGACACTAAAGCTGCTTGGTCTAAATAAGCCTCACTATTATCACCTACCCTCAAAATCACATGATGTTCAAGGATATCGGTGGGCTGATCAAAGGTTCCCAAGACTTGAATCTCAATATTATTTCGTGTAATTGCAAAATTCTTTAGAGAAATAGTTTCAATGGTCTCATTAGCACGTGTCTGAACTTCAACTATGTAATGACAAGAAACTCCTTCAATTTTGCGGACTTCGTACACCCTTGTAAAGTCTGGAACTAACCATACTCGATAGTGTAAACAGGACTGACTATCAATGATGAGACAGTTTGAACCGCTGTCTCCTGCGATGCAGTTAGTAATTCCTGGCCAACTCAAGGATTCTTTGGTGATACCCTCAAAAAGGTAGTCACCCACACAATGTTGGCCCCAAGCACAGAAGGCATTCTGGGGGCATGCCACTTGACTTATGAGATGTAATTCTGTGGGGAAAGTGTAGTACATTCGTTTTGTCTGCCAATGACACTGCACTTGTTTAAAGGTTAACTGCAATTGGAAAAGAGTTTGTTCTGCGTCAGAAACGAACCATAAGCACTGTTTGTATTCCAAATTTAACAAAGTCACACGGGCTTTAGTGGTGATTTTACAAGGTTGAGATAAGTCTGCTTGACATTCTTTTATTTTGGCATGTAAGATCTGGTGATTGGTACATGTTGACCCAACTATAAGTATAAGGGCTGATAGGTATACAATGATTTGCAGGGGTGCAGCCTGCAAAAGTCGTCTCGGCTCCATGGGGATATGTTCTTCCAAATATTCTTGTACCCTTCCTGTGGTTGTTCTAATAGTTGCCCCGGTGGTTAGGCCTGCCATACTTGTTAGGCGCCAAACAATTCGAAACATTTTCCACATGACACTAATCAACATGAAAAATCCCCTGACTGTTTGCACTATAGATTCGATGATGAGCTTAGAGTACCAAATAATGATTGCTGCTAGAATACCCAAAACTAGGTATATTAAATAAGATACAATAGGTGGGAAGCAATGTCTATTGTTTATGAATTCCCAACAAAAAATACAAGTCATCTTTTTACATTCATCTCTTCCGGCCAAATGTATTGTTCCTTGCATTATTTTCCCTTGTTGGGAAACAAAAAGAAATTTTAATGGTCCTGGGGTTAACATAAACTCGCGAGGAACTTCTGCCTGAAATGGTTCTTTATCTATTACAAAAGTTCGTTCATGGCCAAACCTTCTTATTATTAAGGTACCCTTTTCTAATGTAGAGAAAACCGGGTCTGTAAACTTGACGTCTAATCCTTGCTCTTCAAAATGAGCTTGCTCATCAGACAACACATGTCGTGTGTGCCTAATTCGATGCACATGTTCAACGGGCGGTGTCAAACAGACTTTATAGGAAATCACTGGCGGATCCCTGACAGTCTGCGAGCCCCACTCCACTAGCCAATATGTTTCAGCTGGTTGTCTCTGACATACACATGACGCTTGCTGATTGCACTCAGTTTCGAAACAATACTCAATACTTCCCTTGCATCTTTCCTTGCTACACTCACAACTCTCTCCATTTCTTTGACACTCATAAATAACTGAAGTGCCATTCTCTTTCAGGGACTGTTTTAATATAAAATGGGCTGGTGGGACCAAAGTGCCGTTTTCAAGGAGAATTCGAGATACCCATTGCTTGAGGCAATTTCCGCAGTTCATTATTGAACAACTATTCTGGGGAAGTGATTTTCGTAGAGACAAAGATGGTTTGGTCATCTCACACTTGTACACTCCATGTTTGACTTGACAAATTTCAACTTCAGCTTGACAAAACAGGAGAAAAGTTCCTAGGATGATCATTCTCAGCAAATAACTCATATTGGGCGTCACACTTGTTATAGGACACGAAAACCAAACTATAAAGGGAGGAAAAAAAAATTACTCAGGTGCGTCTTTACTGCGTCCCACTAACAACAACAAAAAAAAATCTCTCTCTCTTTTTTTCAATCTTTCCATGCATCTCTAATAAGACCCACCAAATCAAGTCCTTTGTCTTCATGTTGTGGGTCTAACCTTGATGCAAGCGGACCTAACATCCACTGTAGTGCTCTATCGACACCACTTGGCTGTTCGTTTTGATTAATATTTTCCTGCTCACTGGGTGGATTATTTGGTTCTGCTCTTTCTCTTCCCTCCGGAACTGATTCAGGAACTAACACTTCCTTTTAGGTTGGAGGTTTGATAGTTACTATATGTGGAGTGTGGGTCACATGATCACGACTGCGCAAGTTATACCCATGTGCCGGGGTTGGTTTATGGGCAGCTTCCACTAATGCTTCAGGTTGTTTTGTCTTTGTTTGCTCATTTTGATCCTTATTGGGGAGGAGGTTTAAAGGGATTGACACTGGAATAGTTGCAGCTCTTCTAGTTAGCTGGGTTGTCACTGGTAGTGGGTCTACAGGGGGCATACAATCACACTATTCCACAAGGGGATCATCAAAGATCCAGGTTTCTTTAGGTATTGTTTCAGTACATGTTTGATCTGATAATTCACTGTCTTCTGATTCCTCCATTCTGAGATCAGGAAAAACTTTCCTATCAATTAATTTTGTCAATCTATCTACATGCACTAACTGTCTGTCCTTTGGGACGTATAAATTCTGTATTTCAAAATTGACTGGAGAGGTCTGATTGATTACACGGTACAGGCCTGTACTCAGGCGAGCTAGTTTCTTGGTTGTTCCCACCTTCACCTTAGGTGTAAAAAGATAAACTAGATTTCCCACACGAATGTTTTTGTCAACAGCTACTACTGCTCTACGTTGCTCTTGTTTCTGGACAGCTTCCTCCAAATGTTCCGAAACAATTTCGTAGGTTCTACGGAGTCGTGCACACATCTCTTCTGAATAATTCTCCAGGGATGAGTATGACTGTCTCGCTTTAGCGTGCCATAAATCTGATGGTAACACTAGATCTCTTCCATAAATTAAGAAATTGGGTGTTTCTTGAGTAGAACTGTGAGTGGCAGCATGATATACAGCGACAGCCAATGGTACCATCTCATCCCAATCTGACTGGGTCTGATTTATGACGTGAGATAATATGTTCGCTAAGGTACGGTTTAACCGTTCCACCTTAGCATTGCACTGTGCATGAAACGGAGAGGTATGAATTTGGTGAATGTTCAATTTTTCACATACTTGTCGCAATAATGAGGACATGAAATTAGTACCTCGATCTGTGAGTATGTATTTAGGAATTCCATGTCTCGCTATCACATTGTTTATAAATGCTGTGGCTACTTCATCTGCCTTCTGAGTTTTGAGTGGAACTGCTTCAACATAACGCGTGAAATTATCTACTGCTAACAATAGATATTTATGTCCTCTCAAGGACATAGGGAGAGGTCCTAGAATGTCTAATGACACTCGCACCCAAGGTGAATTTTCAACGGGAACTCTCATCAGAGCTGCTTTGGCTTTAGGCTTATAACCTTTACGTTGCATACATGATGGACATGTCTCAATATAGTTCTTCACTTCCGAAAACATCCCAATCCAAAAAAAATTTTTCCTGAGTTTCTCCAATGTCTTCTGTAGCGCAAAATGGCCTCCACTTAAAGAATTGTCGTGGCATGCCTTCAACACTTCTGACTTCAGGCCAACGGGCACTACTAGTTGTTCCGTTGGCTCTTCTCTTGTCGCTCCAGGGTCAGATAAAGTGTAGTGATATAGTATTCCCTCTTTAGATAAGTAGAAGGAATCTGGGATTTTCACTGATGCTTGGGGTATTCCCTCCAACTGTTCGATTAACTTCTGCAAAATTGGATCTTCTCTTTGCAGAGTTTTAATCAGAGTTCTGGTTTGTTGCTGAGGCATAACCAGTGATTCTATGGTTACATCAGCCGATATGGGAGCGACTAACTCAGTTGTTCTTGTTACCTTTGATCTTTTTGGTTTTTCCTCTGCTTCTAACACAGGTCGCGAGAGGAAATCTGCATTTGAATGCACTTTACCCGGACGATACACAATTTTATAGTCATACTCTTGTAACAGCATGCTCCATCTCGCTAAGCGGGGCGAAGGATTTTTCAAATTGAGCAGAAAGCTCAATGGTTGGTGGTCCGTTATGAGCGTAAAGTGATTGCCCACTAGAAAAGGTCTAAATTGCATAACTGCAAAGATAATAGCCAATGCTTCCTTTTCTGTTGTACTATAATTTACTTCGGATTTCTTCAATAATCTTGAAGCATAGGCAACTGGTTGTCTTGAATTTTCATCTACTTGCGATTCTAAACATGCGGCAATTGCATAGGACGAGGCATCAGCCGAAAGAACGAAAGATTTAGTGAAATCAGGGTAAACCAATAACGGAGGAGTGGTCAAAATAGTTTTCAGCTGGTCAAAAGCCTGCTGCGTAGAGCAATCCCAAACAAATGGCGTTTCCTTTTTGGTCAGCTGGGTCAATGGACGGGCGATTTCAGCATAATCTGGAATAAATTTCCTATAAAATCCCGCCATTCCAAGAAACGATCGGACTTGTTTGATAGTCCTCGGAATTTTACAATCTCGGATTGCCGCGACGTTGGCCGGATCCGGACGAATACCGTCACCGCTGACTAAATGACCTAAATATTTCAATTGCTCCTTCAGAAACTCACACTTCTTAGGTTTCAATTTCAGATCATATTCTCTGAGACGCTGAAAGACTTTTCGCAATTTCAGGAGATGTGAATCGAAGTCGGATGAGGCGACAATCAAATCGTCCATGTAAGCAAAAATGGAGTCTTTATGCAAATTTTGTAAGGTCAAGGTCATTGCTCGCACAAACGAACATGGTGCATTCTTTAATCCGAACGCCATTTTTCGGAACTGATATAAGGATTCACCAGTGGTGAAGGCAGTTTTGTGACGATCGGCGGGGTGAACTTCAATTTGGTGGAATCCGCTCTGCAGATCAAGCGAAGTAAAGTAGCGCGCTTTCCCTAGAAGCTGAAGAATTTGATTTAAATCCGGGATTGGGTACGAATCCGAAACAGTCTTAGCATTCAGCTTGCGAAAATCTATGCAGAGCCGATATGTGCCATCCTTCTTCTTTACTAAAACTATCGGGGCAGAGTAAGGTGAATTGCTGGGTTCGATAATATTTGATTCCAAAAGATCGTTTACCTGCTTCCGGACTTCATCTTTCAACTTGAAAGGAACCCTATAAGCTGATTGCCTAACTGGTATACTGTCTGTCAATTTAATTCTATGTTTAAATACCTTTGAATTTCCTAGCTGAGCTGGACACTTGGCAAAAACATCTCTATATTCATACAACAAGTCCGATAGTTTATGTTTCTGATCACCAGTCAAATGATCAAGATCAAAATCTTTTAAAGTCACAGGAGATGCCTTATTTTCTTCTACTTCCTTACCTGCAAAAGTAACTGGATTATTTTCAACCCTTTCCAAACTAGCAATGCCCATCCCCTTTGGAAGATGTAAAGGCTCAGCCGACAAATTTGCCACCAAGACTGATATCAATCCATCGGACTGTACTTTGTCGATTGAACACCTGACAGCTAAGTCTTCACTACTTAGGTTAAAATTAGGCTCTGTTAGCACCAATTGTTCAGTGGAAACAGCAAGTTGGTTACAATATGCTGTCACTACCCTCTCTGACGCAGGGGGTAGCACATGTTTACATGTGAGCTTAGCTACCACGGGTTTAGAACTCATGACTTGTTCCCTAACACCTACTTCTCTTAAACAAATATTCAATGGAATTGATCGGATCATTTTTTTGCCTAAGTCAACTATGAAGGAAAAACGTCTCAAAACATTCAACCCCAAAATAACGTCATAATGCCCCTTAAAATTCCCATTAGCCACCAAAACATTATCCTGAAAGGTCGCATTATCCAATTTAAGATTAGCTGTAATTTCCATATTGATAGGAACAATGTAACCTGATACTCCTGTTACGGTCAAATCTGGTGACCTTGGGTTTAATAATTTCTCATGCTTGATTTTATTATATAGATCGGTACTCAAAAGGGAGACACTTGCTCCTGTATCGACTAAAAATTTAGCTGGAACATTTTGAACAAATCCGGATATTATCGGTAATTTGGCGTCATTGTCCAAAATATAGACCCCGTGTTGCACTACTTTATGTTGGGTACCAAGTTTGTGGGTTCTATAGTAATCTTGACATGGTAAAACGGTTCTATGACCTTGACAGTCTCTTTTATCTAGTCCTGACCTTTGTTTTAGTCAAAAAGATCTCTCTGCACCTTGTCTACAACTTCCACTGCCTACCTGATTAATTGGCCTACCTAAAACCGCTTTAGGGGATGTTCGATCAAAATTAAACTCATTTCTAAATATGCCCCTTCTTTCCCGTGGATATGAGTTCATATTTCTGCTATTCTGACCGTTATAATACCTTCCATTTGCATTATTGCCTCTATACCCATCAAAATTGTAACTTTGCCTATTAACATGGGGCGTCCTAAATTTTGGTAATGCAGTGTATTCGTTCGCTCCGCGATTTGTGTACCGATAAGGAGAAGAAATTGGCGTCGGGCGATAGGTGCTCTGTTGGCCGCGATGTGTAGAACGATTCTCCCTTTGTCTTGCTCCACAGGCAGTATTTGGTAATAGATGCCTCTCATCATGGTGTGTAGCAAGAGAACGTCTCCAGTAAGGTCCTCTGACCTGCGCGGTCAAGGCCACGGTGTCTCCTTGCCTGTTTGGCTGTGGATATTGTGAACTAAACCCTTCACAAGTACTGATAAGGGGGGGTGCATAGGCTACTGTCTTGCAATTTTGATAGCGGTCTATTTCATTAACAGGTGTGACTCGGTTTTCTGAATTATTATGAGTGGGATTGTTAATTGTCAATGCATTTAATGTTTGTTGGATGTTCTGTATTTGTTCTTGTATGGGTCTAATAATGTTTTCAAAATAATTTTTGTGTTGATTCCCGACTTCATCATTGTTAGTTTGACTCAAAATAGCATTAATTGGCCTATTTCTTGTTTCTATGATTTCATTATTGGTTTCCTCCCTTTTTGCTATTGTAACCGCTTCTGAAAACGTTAGGGGGTTCTGGGTAAGCACCGTTCGTTTAATTTTATTAGAAATCCCCCTGAGAAATTGGGCCAACATAGCCTGATCAAGTATATTTAAAGATTCTGGAGAATCATTTTGAGTTTTAAACGCTAAGAGTGCTAAGTTTTTCACTCTCGCACTGTAGCTGGCAATTGGCTCTGCCACCCCCTGTATAGCTGTTGCGAATTGGTGAAGGCTGGTTACTAATGGTTCTGTTTTCTCAAATTGTGCCAAAAAGGCTTTTTTAAATACACTATAATTTTTCTCTTTGCGTAAATCGGTTGATTGAGCCAAAAATTCGGCTGCAACGGAGCAAACTTTTGCCTTACAGACTAGTAATAATTCAATGTCCCGCCAGAGGGCTAACTCTCCAACGCTCTCTAAGGTCTCAAAAAACATTTGTACTGAGGGGCCCTCATCAACTTTTCCAAAAAAAGTAGGCACTAAACCAATGTAGCCTGCAATATTAGCCAAATGGGACCTAACTGGATCAGGAGGGGATGGTTGTGTCTGTTGCATCTCAAACAAGGGGGCTGATAGGTTTACTTCTGTAATCTGTGTAGTCTGGGGGCTCTGACCTTCCATTTTAAATATCTGATATCTGGGTAAAATCAAGTGACCCTATTTATATTTTTGATTCTAAACTAGGGCGAGTCTATCTGTATTTTGTGAAACCCCCAAAATAGTGTCACTTACCTTTCCGTTGAGCTAAAAGAAATTATAAGGTTAATAATCACACTACTAAAATAATAGGTGTTCCAACATATAGCAACTGTACAAGGGAAAAAAAATATTACTCCCCCTTTTTTTTTTTTTTTTTGAAAATTAATAATTCAAAAGGTTACTAGTTGCTAATTGTTAACTAGTATGAGTGTACTTTCAGACGTCTGTGTTGTTTGTACAGCTGAAAGGGAAAACAATATTAGATAAAATGTCTCTGACTATTACTCAGGCTGTCAAAAAAATTTTTTTTTTTTTTTTTTTTTTTGACTACTTCAGTAATCCCCTTTATTTCATCCCCTATTTCTAGTGTCTCTTATTGTCACTCTCCTCAGTTTAGAGCTCTTAGAATTGATCATAAGCATTGATCAAAGGGTGGTTTTTCATCCCGCAAAAACACAATAAATCCTGGTCACGGCACCAGTTGTTCCGAAGTGTTTTCTGTAATAATGTAGGGCGCCTGCTGGGCAGCGTTTAATACGGATATCAAGACTCCCAGGCAGGTTTCCAGCACTGAAATGAGAAACCAGAAAGACTAGGATTTTATATGAGCGTCTAGCGTTAAATTAGGACAAGATTCTGTGCTCTAAAACTCACCCAGATGGACGTTGGGCAAGAATGCAGCAACGAGAATTGCGTTGTGATGATTAACTCTAAGGCCCTTTGTGTATTGGCCTTTGAGCCCGCCTTTAATGATAGTCTATTTAAATATATATATACGCTATCAAAAAGTGTGTATTTCGGAATAGTCCTGAAGAAAGATAGATCAACAAACAAGGTATAGTTTATTATACATACATGGACTTGTGTATTTATTTACAGTAAAAGCATTAATAAGTAAAACAGGGAATTAGAATTATATTATGTTGTAAGTGTTAGCTTTACTCAGGATAGCTTTACATTTTCTAGTTAATGGATAGTAGTAACATGGCACCTTTCTGCCATTCTGTCGACATTCTTCATGTAGTTTCGGTAAACAATCGTTGTTAATATACAATAAGTAGAAGAGCATCCAGCTATTCGAATTTATAGGCGAATGTGTAAGATTGACATATAGTTATGTTTACCGTTACTGGAAACGCAGTATCCAGTAGTTGGTACAATAGATGACACATTCTGGCCTTAATATAGAAAATACATATGTGAATTTAGCTGGGAGGAGAGAGGTTAGTATGTGATATTAGGTGGGGAATATAATCGTAGCTGTGGTCGTTCAGTAATTCCAGATAACCGGTCGCTAAACTAAAAGACGAACTTACCCAAATACTTTCCTACCGACTTGCCAGGCACTCCCTCCTCTTGTTCATCTCTCATCATCGAAGTTTTAGCTCCTTTTTCCATCTTCATCTCCCCTCGTTTTTCCCATAGTCCCAATATATACATCCCTTTCCCCTTTTGATGGCCCTGTTTTTGATTGGTTAAGAGCCTATTTCTGTGGGGAAAAGCAAATCTAGGATCACCTGTCCTAGTAATTAGACACGTTTAATTTGAGAAATCTACCGTGAGAAAGGAGTAAATTATTAATTGATATACGATGATACTTCCGGGTTATACCAAGGTATTCTCTTCACTCAAAGTCTATTTACCTCTGTCCATCATTTTCCAACAAGAGTCAATTCGCAGTAATCAGTTCGAATTTCTCTCAAGAATATCTTCCTCATTCCGATTTACTCACTAGCCCCCACAGATTTTGCCACTGTATATCTGAGTAATGCAAGCGCAGCACTATTTAGCTGATCCTATCGAATGTCGGCTTCATGTAGTGGATTGACCGAACTATGGGAGTGAGATGGAAATTCGATTACTGCTTTCCTAAGAATAGAATCGGACAAAACAACTTTCAACACGGCCTTATTACTCTACACATATAGTGACTGGCAAAAGTAATGTGTGGCTATTTGTGAGAATATTTTACGATATAAAAATGTTCACATTTTAATATGTTTCTGCAATTATATCTTACAGGGTGTTGCTCGTGTATCAATCCCAAGTTCTCACTGGGTTCTAGATGGCCATTTGGGAAAAAGAAGGAAAAACTGGACGTTGTTACCTACAATGAAATGATACTTCGTCCATATATTGTTCCTCGTCGTTATCCTCCTCCTCCTCCATATAAGAGAGTACCTTCAGTAATCGCGGATGTCCGTATCAATGAGGATGTGTTCAATTTTCCAGAATTGGGAACCTCCCCTAGTGAAGCTGCTCAAACAGTTGCAGAAAATGAAACAGAAAAGCACAATCAATTAGGTTTTAACAGCGGGGAACAGCAACTTGTATTTGGGGGAAAAAAAAGGGAAATCATAGGAGGAAACGTCCCAGAATTGGGAACCTCCCCTAGTGAAGCTGCTCAAAAACTTGCAGAAAATGGAACAGAAAAGGACAATCAATTCTGTTATAACAGCGGGGAACAGCAACTTGCATTTGGGGCACAAAATAGGGGTATCATAGGAGGAACCGTCGGACGATCACTTGAGGGGGCACCCAATGGAGCCATCATATTGGGACAAGATATCGAGCTTCCAGATTTGATTTGGTAAGTATTTGAAAAGACTTCTATTCTTCTTTGAAATTTTAAAAAAAAGATTGCAAACCATCTACTAGAACAACTCCTAATTATGGCCCACAATAAGGAGGATTATTATTTATTTTAAAATTAGCGCAAATATTTCACATTTAGAAGTTGCAAATGTATTCAACAAATCTTCTTGTGTATTATTCATTTGGCAAGTATTTAAGCATTTGTCTTTCCGTTTCAGCTCTGCAGATGATGGGATTGAAATGTTGCAGAATCAAAATATCGATGATTATATCGGGGAAAGAAAGGGCCGGAACAGAAACTCTGTTGCCGCTGGCATTTGGGCCAGACTTAAAGATTGTTTCGCTTTCAGCAAACGAAAGTGAGACGGACATTAACTATTTTTCATCTTCTTTGGCTCGCGAGTCTGTCTACCAAATTCTTTACTGACACGAGAGCATATTTACTTCAGACTCGCAACTCTTTTTCATAGATATGTCCGACCTCATATTGTATATAGTTTATCAAAATTCTTTGCACAGATGTACAGATTGCGCAAGATTTATTTTTCATATTATTTATGTTATCTTCATTTATCTTTATGCTATTATTTATCAGTGTTACTTAATCAATTCAATTGGGATGGAATGGCACCTGACAGACTTGTTAAACTCTTCATATATATTTACTCTACTAGTTCACATATTATCAAACGGATGGTTGATACCCAAGGAGAAGACCTCGTATGGATGGGACATCGTGGCTACATTTACCTTTGCCACCTTCACTTCAGCGGGCGTGGTAAAACCTCATCTCTCTCGACTAACATAACATCTAGTGACAAGGCAATATCCTTGTAATTCTCGGAAGAAACAAAGACTCTGACAACAGCATGACTGGAAATGTGTTTATCATTCACTGGCATCACATGACTTGGACTGTTCCCACTGCACTCAACTTTACATCTATGCTCGCGTGTGTGGAATAAAATCTCTCTTATTTACAGACGTGCTCACAGCTGCTCGTTCTACTTCCATCTTTGGACCGAACAACAAAAGACAATGCTTTGGACAGACGTTCCTCTTACTTTTGACGACGAATCATTTAATAACCGGCTATGACTTCTGCAAATGGACGCTACCTGCACACTACTCTTCAATGCCAGCAAAACGGACACCTTTGGGCAAGATTAACTGACCACTACTGATATCACAGAAATGCCTAATTACTATAATCGTTATAATTCTGAAGGGAAGACAATGGCTCGGAATAGTACTCCGACGAAATGAAATTGTAGTGAAGCACTACCCTTCATCATTGATAAACAAAGAAAAGCCACCAACCTGATGTGGCAACTTTCTCAGTTTAGAGAACAAGAAGAAGAAGCATAAATATATTCTTCTCAGTACACATAAAAGTACTGTTTAAAGAAAGCAAGTGGTTACTTCCTTCTAGAAGTCATAGAGTTTCCTCAATGAATTTTGGCCCCATGAAGAAATGGAGCCAAAGAAATGGAGATTGTCCTCCTCCTCACCAATATTCACTTTTTTCGTTCCTTGCACGCAGAAGTAGCGTATTGGCTGCATATCTCTCGACTAAAATCAGAGCTGCATCAAGAAATTGGGCTCGCTGTACTGAAACGCGGGGCCCCTTCCGTGATATAACATGGGGTCTCATGTATAACTGAAATTGGGCTCCATCAAGAATGGAACCTCCGTAAAGAAGCAATGGGGCCCCTCTACATATGACGAATAAAGTACAAAATAGGATTAGACAGTTGATGCGGGGCCCCTTCTTTTAGACTGGTGAGGAGGTTCCATCAAGAAATGGAGCCCTATAAGCTCAACCAAAGAGGCCCCTCGAATCACATATCAAGAAAACCTACACGCTGGAGGGGGCCCTGCCTATGTTAAATTGAAGGGTTGGTGCTTCAAAGAAAAAAGAAACAATTTGAGCTGATTTTCAAGGATTAATCAGTACTCCAAATTGATGGAGATAGGATCCTAAGTCTTGTAGCTTTCGACTGTAGCTTCCCGTGGATACACGATGCGTTCCCGTGGGTTCCCATCAAGAAATGAAGCTCGCTGCGCTGAAACTCTGGGCCCCTTCCGTGATATAACATGGGGTCTCATGTTTAACTGATATTGGGCTCCATCAAGAAATGGAACCTCCGTAAAGGAGCAATGGGGCCCTCTACATATGACGAATAATGTACAAAATAGGATTAGACAGTTGATGCGGGGCCCCTTCTTTTAGACTGGTGAGGAGGTTCCATCAAGAGATGGAGCCCTATAAGCTCAACCAAAGAGGCCCCTCGAAACAAATATCAAGAAAACCTACAAGCTGGAGAGGGCCCTGCCTCAGCCTTTAATTGAAGGCCATGAACAAATGCCTAATTATAAAGTGTCAATATTTTATTCCTATTATATGAATGTGTAAAGCAAAACTGAATAAAAGTTTGAAGTTTTTATTTTCATGTTTTTGTCTCAGTTTCTCGTAGTATTAATATATTGTCATTATGTTATCCTATGTTATACACTGAGTGGACAAAAATCATGGGACACCAACTAGTAAGGGGTTCGCCCACCTTTTGTCCGGATAAGGGTAGTCACATGGCGAGGCACCGAGTTCAGTTTTTGAAGAAAGCGTTCCAAACGTATTTCAATCCATGCTTGCTGCACCGCTCTCCATAATTCCGTCGCATTCCTGGGTGGAGCAACAAAATCGAACGGATCTTTTCACAGCATCCGAAAGATGTCCCACAGGGTTGATGTCCGCTGAACGGGGAGGCCACTCTATTGTGATAAAATCTGCGGAATACTCCTGGAACACGTTGTAGCAACCATGGCCCTAAGGGGAGGTGGATTGTCCTGTTGGAAGTGCCCATTGCCCTGTGGTTGCGCGATGACCATGAAGGGATGCAGGGGTCGTGCAAGGATGGACAAGTAAGTTGGACCGTTTAGAGATGCGATTAGGAGTGCCACTTTTCCCAAAGTGTGCCAGTTACACACGCCCCAGATCATTGCCGACCGTAAACATGAAGTTCTCTGAGCAGTGCAGACGGGCTGCAAGAGTAGCTCATGGAGTATTGTCAATGATATACAGGAATTTTTCCAGCAGGGATAAGGAGGTGATTATTCCCTTGTATAAGGCGATGGTCAGGCCACACCTAGAGTACTGTATACAGGTCTGGAGGCCTCATTTCAAGAAGGATGTAGAGCTGCTGGAACGAGTACAGAGAAGGGCAACAAGATTAGTGAATGGAACAAAGGGGTGCTCTTACGAAGAAAGGCTTAAGTTTTGCAAATTACAGTGTCTGGAGACTAGGCACCAGCGAGGTGATCTGATAGAGGTGTATAAAGCCTTGAATGGTTTAAGCATGCTCAATGCTGATGGGATTCTTCCTCTAGCTCAGAAAAATCACCTGAGAGGGCATAAATTCAAATTGAGGAAAGACAGATGTAGGATAGACGTGCGGAAATTTGCCTTTAGCCAGCGGGTGGTTGGTTGGTGGAACAGACTGCCATCCCTTGTGGTGGAGGTTGATAGCCTAAATAAGTTTAAGGCTCAGCTGGACAGTATTTTGAACGAACAGAGGGGTGAAGTGGAAGTGGGTTTTTTTTTTTTTTTTTTTTTTTTTGGCTGATGCTGCATAAGCTTGCTTTCTTGCATAAAATGCCTCTACTAATGCTAATGCTAAGTCGACATGGCTGTACAGTGCAATGTTCAATCAGTTTGGTGTGACACAAGCACTGGGAAAGCAAAATTGAGAGTAGGAGTGTGTTATAGGCCTAATGACTCTGATGAGTATAATAAACAACTGTACCGAGAAATAGTGAGCCAGTAAATCAGTATCTTATAATGGTGGATTTTAATTTCCCAGATATTGACTGGAATTTGTGGGTTGGTCACTCGTACTTTTGTGGATTAATTGGATGATTGTTTTCTATATCAGCATGTTTGGGAGGCAACTAGAGGGAGTAATACGTTTGATCTAATTATCAGTAGTAATTCATGCATTAAGAATCTGCAGATAAAGGAATAACTAGGTGGCAGTGATCACAGTATGCTCAAGTGGAATTTACTCAAAGAGGTAAAGGGAAGGGTTTTTGCTTTCGTAAAGGTCTGAGACTATTTAAATTCTATACGGTGGGACCAACTGATGATACTATCAACAGCAAATTCAAAATGGGAAGCATTCAAAGAATTAATCTAGGAGGCTACTAGGCTTTTCATACCAACTAAGAAATATTGTTAAAGATTTGGTCCTAAATGGATGTCAGATGAACTAATTAGACATGTGTCAGAGAAGAAAAAGGCATGGGATACATATAAATTAACAGTTGACACAGAAGCCTATGATGGATATAAGCCGGTACGTAACCAAGTCAGAAAGTTAGGCAGATTACGAGAAATCTTTGGCAAAGGATGCAAAGAAAAACAGCAATGAGTTCTTTACTTATGTAAACTAGAAAAAAAAGGATGAATCAGATTGGTCCACTGGATATCGATGGTTCAACTGTTGATGATCCTGCTCAAGTAGCTAACAAACTAAATGAATATTTTGCATCTACATTCACATATGGGTTATTCAGGAAGGGGAATGCTAGGGGTGTATTAAACTAGCAGTAAGCTAGATAATCTTGTAATAACTAAAAGTAAAGTGAAGGAGAAATTGTTGAAGATAAACATAAAAGCACCTGGAGTGGACGGAATCTATTCAGTTATATTAAAGGAAGAAGCAAAGGAAGTAAGTTAGCCATAATTTTGAAGGCTTCCTTGCACTGAAGGGAGGTACCCATGGACTGGAGATGTGCAAATATGACCACAATCTACAAAGCAGGATCAAAGGGAGGCAGGTAATTACAAACCTGTTAGTTTAACTTCTCTTCCAAGGGAAATTAATGGAGGCACTGGCTAAAGAAGCATTGCAAGGTCATCTAGACAAAGACTTCAGTTATAGCTTGGACACAGCATGCATTTGTTAAGGGAAAGTCTTGTCTTGCCAATTTGGATACTACGATGTGGTCACAAAGGAACTGGATGCAAAGAATAATTTTGATATATTTGGATCTTAGAAAGGCTTGCTACTGGTGCACAAATTGGAGCAGTGTGCCATTGGAGGCAAATTGCTGCTGTGGATAAAGGGATGGTTGAGTGGGAGAAGACAGAGCATGGTAATCAGTGGACACTGCTCTTCATGGAGTCCCCCAGGGTTCAGTGTTGGGGCCATTGTTGTTTTCTGTATTTATTAATGATATTGATGATGGTATATCAGGCGTAATGTCCAAGTTTGCAGATGATACGAAGCAGGGTTGTTAATGACAGTATGCTGCGGCAACAGGATCTAGAAAAGTTGAGCAGGTGAGCTGAGAGGTGGCAACTGAAGTTTAACATTGACAAATGTAAAGTACTGCATATGGAAAGCAGTAACCCCAGAGTAACGTATCAACTGTGTGGTACAACATTGACAGTGGTAGAGAGTGAAAAGGACCTGGGGGTAATTGTGTAGGCAGGTATGAAGTTTTCTGAGCAGTGCAGATGGTCTGCAAGAGTAGCTCATGTCTTGTCAATGATGCACAGGAATTTTTCTAGCAGGGATAAGGAGGTGATTGTCCCACTGTATAAGGCAATAGTCAGACTCAAGCCAAACCTTGAGTACTGTATACAGGTCTGGCGGCCTCATTTTAAGTAGGATGTAGAGCTGTTGGAACGAGTACAGAGAAGGGCAACAAGATTAGTGAATGGAACAAAGGGTTGCTCTTACAAAGAAAGGTTTAAGTTTTGCAAATTACTTGGAGACTAGGCACAGGCAAGGTGATTTGATTGAAGTGTAAAAAACCTTGAATGGTTTGACATGCTCAATGCTGATGGCGATTATTCTTGCTCAGAATAATCGCCTGAGAGGGCATAAATTCAAATTGAGGAAAGACAGTTGTAGGATAGATGTGCGTAAGTTTGCGTTTAGGTGGTTGATTTCTGGTACAAACTCTGTCGTAGAAGTTGATAGCTTAAACAGATTCAAGGCAGAACTAGACAAACATTTGGAGCGAGTGGATGGCTGAAATTAGAAGAGTGTGTGTGTTGTTTTGGCTGATGCTATATAAGCTTGCTTTCTTGCATCATGTGCCGTTGATAAGGCAAATAATGAAGTTATTGTATATTATGTTGAATTAGCATAGCTGAGCTAAATACAGGCCATGCTGAAAAATACTGTAAGACAGAATGTGTCCCCCTTTGATGACAAAGGGGGATCAAAGGGTGACATGAGTAATTACAAACCTGTTAGAACTTCTGTTCCAGGGAAAGTAATGGAGTCACTGGTTAAAGAAGCACTGGAGGATCATCAAGCAAGACAACCTAACAAAAATATGAGTCCAGATCAGAGGCAGATTGTGGATGGCAATGCTAGGTATATACCTAGCATTGCCATTATCTATAGAAATTGAAGAAAAGTTTACATTAAATGAAGCAATGGACCATGCAAAAGTGGGTAAATCGCCAGGCCTTGATTTAGTAAAGTGTGTTTAGGGTCAAACTGCACCAGGGGTTTCCCCATCTCCACGTTGCTTTCATTGTGGGTGAACCAGTTCGCTGGCAAATGCCAGAGATTTAAGTGTATGAATATTGTATATATGTAGCCGTGTACCGTTGTTCATCTGGTCGTTTAGCCGCTGGACCCCTACTGAGGCCCAACGTTGCCCCACTTTTGCCCCGTGGAGGCAGACCAGGAAACACCAGTAGACTAAGATTTACTCTGGCAGGTCCTGCTGCTTAATTTCCCGAGATATCGGCGGCTATGACCTAAAAAGAAAAAAAAAAATAAATCTATATATATTTTTGGTAAATTCAATGAGGAATAATGCTAAATTTTTGAAAGGCCGAGTGTATGGACGAAAAACGTAATTTGGAGATGATTAAATCAATTCTGACGTGTAGGGCATTCACTTGCGTATGTGCAGGTAGAGTGGATGGGGAAAGGAGAGAAGTATGGAGTCGAGAGAGGAGGCTACACCCCAAGTCACAGTGGGGCATCCCCACCAGAAGGGAAAGTGGGAATGGCAAAGAGGGGAGGAGACAGTAAGACCGTCTCCCCTCCCCCTACCGGGAATAGAGATATTAAAGATGGAGGCTAGGGAACTCTCTTCAAATCGCCAAATGGCGTTTGGCAGCTGTGCTGCATTAAGTCTCTTTTCTTCAATGTCCAGTCGCTCATAGGGTAAGTCCCGCCCTTGTGTTTTTTCACTTACTTGTCTCAAGGTTTTTCTCTGTAGTCACTCCATTGGATAGTATTTTATGGTTTGTATAATTTAACATGTGGTGGTCTTTCGTCAGACACGATTTATGGCAATTAACAGTTTTCTCCTCTCGAAGGGGTTCTGCGCATATTGAGAAAGTTCTCTGTATTCCTCTTCTGTGTCAATGAAGTGGGATTCCAGTCCTTTCGGAAGGTAGTGTATCTTTGTGATCAGGATGCCTTTGAAATCTTCATATTCTGGGCAGTCTTAGACCAAGTGATTCCAGTTCTCGACCTCCTCACACATGTAGTTGGGGTCCTCAACAAGGCTGAACCCGAGCAGCTTCTCCTTAAAGGGGCCATGATCAGTAAGGCGCGAAGTCAAGTGCTTTTTCTGTTTTAGTACTACTCGCTGGGTCAATTATGAAATCCTGGAAGGTGGTAGCAACCCCCCCCCTGGCGTGCAGGAAGAGCAAGCCAGCTTTTTACAGTCTCCAAATCGAGGAGAAGCGCTCCAGCAAGCACCTGCAGCGCCAGTGTGCTTACTGTTCTGCATGCTCGTGTGGATTTTAATAAAATCGTCCTTTGTATCATATCCAGAGTTCTCCTATTGACTGCAAGTGTCGTTTTGCTGTACCACATTGCAGCAGCATAAGTTGCTGCTGCAGTGTGCAGTTGCTGCTTGCACTGCTTCTATTGGAATGAGCAGAAGCCTGAAAAACAAGATGCAGGATATTTCAGAGGCTGCTGGAAGTCATTGCGGTACAAGTAAACACATGGGTTGTGTTAGGGTAGCTAAGAATAGAAACAGGTGCATGTATACTTGCGTGTACACCAATGCTAGGAGTTTAGTAAATAAATTTGATGAATTTGAAGTATTCCTCAAAACATCACAGGCAGATATTGTTGGGCTATCAGAGACGTGGTGTCACACAGATATAAGGAATGCAGAACTGGAATTTGGGGAGTACAATGTGTATAGAAAGGATAGACAGGACAGGAGGGGAGGAGGGGTTATGCTATTAGTTAAAAAACACAAAATCCAAGGAAGTGAAGCCAGTCGACATTGATGGACAGAGCAGTGTCAAGGCAGTTAGGTGTGACATAAGCATAGGTAAATCAAAATTGAGAGTAGGAGTGTGCTATAGGCCTAACGACTGATGAGTATAATAAGATACTGTACAGGGAAATAGAATGGGTCAGTAAATCAGAGAGTCTTATAATGGGGGATTTTAATTTCCCAGATATTGACTGGAATTTGTGGGCTGGTCACTCACACACCAGCAAGGCTTTTGTGGATTTATTGGATGATTGTTTTCTACACCAGCATGTTCGGGAGGCAACTACAGGGAGTAATACTCTTGATCTGATTATCAGTAGTGATTCTTCATGCATTAGGAATCTGCAGATAAAGGAACCACTGGGTGGCAGTGATCACAGTGTGCTGAAGTGGGATTTACTCAAGGGGGTAACTACCATCAGAGGTAAAGGGAAGGGTTTTTGCTTTCGTAAAGGCGACTATGATGATCTGAGACAGTATTTAAATTCTATACAGTGGGACCAACTGATGATGTTACCAACAGCATATTCAAAATGGGAAGCATTCAAGGAACTAATCTTGGAAGCTACCAGGCTTTACATACCAACCAAGAAATATTGTTCAAGGTTCAGGCCCAATGGTTGTCAGATGAACTAATGAGACATATGGCAGAGAAGAAAAATGCATGGGATACATACAAATTAATGGGTGACATGGAAGCCTATGATAGATATAAGTTGGTCTGTAACCAAGTCACAAAGGAGATTAGGCAGGCAAAGGCAGATTATGAGAAATCCTTGGCAAAGGACGCAAAGAAAAACAGAAAAGAGTTCTTTACCTATTTAAACTCAAGAAGAAAAGGGATGAATCAGATTGGTCCACTGGATGTTGATGGTTCAACAGTTGAGGATCCAGCTCAGGTGGCTAACAATCTAAACGAGTATTTTGCGTCTACATTCACACATGAGGAGTTATTCAGGAAGGCGAATGTGAAGTAAACATTGGCAGTGAGCTAGATTATTTTCTAATAACTGAGAGGAAAGTGGAGGAGAAATTGTTGTGGATAAACATAAAAAAGGCACCCGGGGTGGATGGGATCTATCCAGTTATATTAAAGGAGGCAGCAAAGGAAGTAAGCAAACCCCTAGCCATAATTATGAGAGTTTCTTTGGACTCAGGGGAGGTACCCATGGACTGGAGATGTGCAAATGTAACCCCAGTTCACAAAGGAGGATCAAAGGCTGACACAAGTAATTATAGACCTGTTAGTTTAACTTCGGTTCCAGGAAAATTAATGGAGGCACTGGTTAAAGAAGCACTGCAGGATCATCTGGACAAGAATTCAGTTATAGCTCAGACACAGCATGGTTTTGTTAAGGGCAGGTCTTGTCTGACCAATTTGATTGGATACTATGATGTAGTCACAAAAGAACTGGATGCAGGGAATAACTTTGATATTATATATTTGGATCTTAGAAAGGCTTTTGATACTCTTGGGCATGGAAGACTGCTGCACAAATTGGAGAAGTGTGGCATTGGAGGCAAATTGCTGCTGTGGCAGAAGACAGAGAGTGGTAATCAATGGACACTGCTCAACGTGGACTAATGTTATTAGTGGAGTTCCTCAGGTTTCAGTGTTGGGTCCATTGTTGTTTTCTGTATTTATAAATGATATTGATAATGGTGTATCAGGCTTAATGTCCAAGTTTGCAGGCGATACCAAGGTTGGCAGGGTTGTTAAGGACACTACTGATACTATGCTGCTGCAACAGGATCTGGAAAGGTTGAGCAGATGGGCTGAGAGGTGGCAAATGAAGTTTAACATTGACAAATGTAAAGTACTACATATGGGAAACAGTAACCCCAGATCAATGTATCAACTCTGTGGTACTACGCTGACAGTGGTAGAGAATGAAAAGGACCTGGGGCTAATTGTGCAGTTCTCTGAAGTTCTCTGACAGTGCAGACGAGCTGCAAGAGTAGCTCATGGTGTCTTGTCAATGATATACAGGAATTTTTCTATCAGGGACAGGGATGTGATTATTCCCTTGTATAAGGCATTGGTCAGGCCACACCTTGAGTACTGTATACAGGTCTGGAGGCCTCATTTCAAGAAGGATGTAGAGCTGCTGGAACGAGTACAGAGAAGGGCAACAAGATTAGTGAATGGAACAAAGGGTTGCTCTTACGAACAAAGGCTTAAGTTTTGCAAATTACAGAGTCTGGAGACTAGGCATCGGCGAGGTGATCTGATTGAGGGGTATAAGGCTTTGAATGGCTTGAGCATGCTCAATGCCGATGGGATTCTTCCTCTTGCTCAAAATAATTACCTGAGAGGGCATAAATTCAAATTGAGGAAGGACGGATGTCGGATAGATGTGCGGAAATTTGCCTTTAGCTAGCGGGCAGTTGGTTTGTGGAATAGACTCCCATCGCGTGTTGTTGAAGTTGATAGCCTAAACAAATTTAAGGCTCAGCTGGAGAGGTATTTCGAACGAACGGAGGGGTGCAATGGGAGTAGTGGTTGTTTTTTTTTTTTTTTTTTTTTTTTTGGCTGATGCTGAATAAGCTTGCTTTCTTGCATCATATGCCTCTACTAATGCTAATGCTAAGTTATTGCAGGGGTTAAGGTTGTCTTATAATACAACATTAGTGTTGTTTTTTTTTTTAATCCCCAGTTTTTTCTCGTAACCAGTGCCGTCTTATCTTCGTCCTTATATATTGTAGGTGAGGTTGAAAGGATAATTTTTTTGTCCTAGATATTTCATTTGGTTGGCAAGTTTAATGGTCACACTTTCTATTTTAATTTGGGGTGGGCGCCGTATTTGCAGGGTTCCTTTTAGCAGAGTAGATGTGGTTTTTGTCGGTGAAATTGTTAACTGGTTTCTTGTAGCCCAGTTTTGTATTTTCTGTAGAGCTTGGTTTGTGGTGGTTTCCAGTTGGGCTCTTGAGTCAGCCTCAATGGTAAGAATAAGGTCGTCCGCGATGGCCTGGGCCCCCAATGCTTATTAATAGAGTTAATTAGTGTTTATTCTTTCTAAAAGTGTTTGTGCTTATTAAAGGTGTTGTAGCGACTGCTAAAGGCGGCCATATTGGCTCAACAGGAGAATGAGCAAATGAAAGCTTTGTTAAAGATTTACAGTTTCATTTGGAAGCCTTTCAATAATTGAAGAAATCAAATGAGGTGATCCTTGTCTTTATCAGGAAGTTATAATTAATTTAACTCACGACTTGGAAAAATGGATTAACGGTATTGTGACATTGATATTAGGCTAGCGTTATTGATTTCGCTATTTTAACAATGATAGCATACAAGTTAATGTTGAGTTTATAGTTGTTGTTTTTCTCACAAATTCAGTAAGTATGGATAGAACTCATAGTAGGAAAACAGGAAGGGGGGAAGAGAATGAAATTGGTTCCTTCCCAAAGTAGGGCTTACAATACGGGGATCCCGATCATTTTTTTTTTTTTTTTTTTCGGTATTGATACAAAAAACCGATTTTTCGGTACTAATTTTTAAAAAATAATTGTTTATTATTTAATCACATAAAGGTTATAAAATCACCTTTATGTGATTATGATGTCGTTATCTCTACTAGCAAATGTTCCATAAATCATCGATAGGGTAACATTGCAACCTGTCCACAATTCTTGGACAACTTCATGTCTGACTGTATCGTAACTCCCAAGTCCCGTTCCTCCACTACTGACTTTAGTTCAACTCCACCAAGTGTATAAGTTATTTTGGGGTTGCCGTTCCCCAGGTTAAGACCTTGCATTTTGCTGAATTGAAGCATAGCTGCCACTTTTCTGATCATCCCGGAAGTCTATCTAGGTCACTCTGAAGAAGCTCTGCTTGGCAGCGATCTTTAACTACCCTACTGATCTTTACATCATCTGCAAGTTTAGACCTCACGCCTCTATCCCTTCATAGATGTCATTTAAGATAATCAAAAACAACAGTGGTCCCAATACTGATCCTTGGGGGAACCCTACTTCTTACATTAACCCAATCTGAGGAATAACCATTTATCACAACCCTCTGCCTGGTGCCCGCCTCCTTTAAGATTATAGGCTATATACCATATAGCCTATAATCTTATGGCATATACCCTACAAAATTTATTGCCGAAAGTTCTCATTAAATAATCATTTCAAATTTCAACATCATTAATTACATTTTTTCCAACTTCACTTCCATAATATCTCATTGACACAAAGGGTTTTTTATGTAAATATCGATGCAAAGTAACTGTTGAGTTCATCTGCAACTTCAGCTATGTTATCTAATACTATCTCATATCTATTATATAAGGGTCCAATCTGATTTATCCTTCTGTTCTTTTCATTTATATATGTGAAGAATTCCTTAACTGAACTCTTGGCTCTCTTCTTTATTCCTTATCCCGACTCTTTGCTCTCTCCCAACTCAGTAAAGATAATATAGTGAAAATTATACTTCGCTTAATAAAACGTCTTTCTCCTTCAGATAATAATGGACATAATTCAACCATGGAAGACCAACATGGAAAGAATATCAGTGTTCCGCAAATTCTTTCCAAAATAAGAAATTGCCTGACTCCAAAGAGATTTTAAAAGATGAACTTAAGTCGGAAATTAATGAAATACTTTTAACTATTTTTGCTAAAAAAAAGTTCAAAGCCTAGAAAATATAGACTGAGATCGTCTACGATTATCTCAGTACCAGAATAGAATTCGAAAGGGCGTTTTCTGCAGCTAATCAAATACTGTATGTACCAAAATTAGATCCATTTTACACGATCATACTATTGATTGCTTATGTTTCTTAAGAGCTCGCTTTCTTCGGACAGGTAGTGTGGATGATTAAACATAACTAAACGTTACAGTAACAATATATATATTTTTTTGTTTTTAGAATAACTGTATTTTAACGACTTTTTTCAGAACATTTATTATTGTAATAAAAGTTTATTTAATACATGAATTCAAGTAATTACAGTACTTGGTTTTTTTCTCTTAATTATTGCACCTAATTGTCATCAAAATTTATTGAGAAAAACATTTTTTTTGCAATACCGGTATCATAAATTAAAAATACCAATATTAAGATTTTGACCGTTATTGTAAGTAAGTTCTAAGGGGCACAAAGAAGTTGGTAGAATATATTATATTTTACAGTTGATTTTATGTATTTTATTTGCAATTTAATTTTATCTATGTTTAAAGTTATAATTGGTCATAGTTGGCGGCATTAATTATGGATAGATTTCCTGACCACAGAGGTCTTTTTAGTGAAGAAGTTTGTAGACTTAAAGCAGCAAAAATGTAAAGTTACCAGGCCTGGCACAAGCCAGAGTGGAAGCCAACATTTTCCAGTCACACTGATAGACTTGCAGTAAACGAGAATCTATCTCAACATGATAAATCGGTACACGGTCAGGGTTTAAAGTTAGATGAAAGAAGTGAGCAAAGGGATAATGAAGTTTCCAGGCAGGTAATGGTTTGTGATAGGGGTGCTCAGGTAGAAGAGGAGGGAATTACAGATATTCAGGTTCACTCAGAAGAAATGAATCTGAATCTTCCAATCTGGGGGGGAAGGAAAAGTACCGGGACGAATGTGAGAGAAAGTGACCTTATAGTAAGTACCATACAAGAATAGAGGGATCGGTATGGAGGTGTATCCACAGTATATGAATTCACAACGAAGTTCAAGAGATTAGCATTAGTAGAGGCATTTGATGCAAGAAAGCAAGCTTATGCAGCATCAGCCAAAAAAATAATAATAAAAAAAATAACCACTTCCACTTCACCCCTCTGTTCGTTCGAAACAACTGTCCAGCTAAGCCTTAAACTTTTTTAGGCTATCGACTTCCACGACAATGGATGGAAGTCTGTTCCACCAACCAACCACCCGCTGACTAAAGGCAAATTTCCTCACGTCTATCCTACATCTGTCCTTCCTCAATTTGAATTTATGCCCTCTCAGGTGATTATTCTGAGCAAGAGGAAGGATCCCATCAGCATTGAGCATGCTCAAACCATTCAAGCCTTTATACACCTCTATCAGATCACTTGGCTGGTGCCTAGTCTCCAGACACTGTAATTTGCAAAATTTAAGCCTTTCTTCGTAAGAGCACCCCTTTGTTCCATTCACTAATCTTGTTGCCCTTCTCTGTACTCATTCCAGCATCTCTACATCCTTCTTGAAATTATTATTATTATTCTTTTAACGGTTCCCAGGCGGAAACCATATCCGTATGTTTGTTATTTGGAGCATTAGCAACTAAGGCCATATTGCTCCGGGAATATGCGGTGGTCATTCCCTGATCTTTCCGCATCCTCCGTATTTGGTGGTGACGGGATCGAACCCCAGTCTGATCAAGAAGCGTGTGTTACGCACTGCTGCTCCTTCCCACCTGGCTACGGAGGCGCCCTTCTTGAAATGAGGCCTCCAGACCTGTATACAGTACTCTAGGTGTGGCCTGACCATTGCCTTATACAAGGGAATAATCACCTCCTTATCCCTGCTAGAAAGATTCCTATATAACATCGACAATACATCATGGGCTACTCTTGCAGCCCGTCTGCACTGCTCAGAAAACTTTATATCTGCCTGCACAACCACCCCCCAGTTCCCTTTCATTCTCTACCACTTTCAGTCTAGTACCACAGAGTTGATACGTTGCTCTGGGGTTGCTGTTTCCCATATGTAGTACTTCACATTTGTCAATGTTAAACTTCATTTGCCACCTCTCAGCCCATCTGCTCAACCTTTCCAGATCCTGTTGCAGTAGCATCCTTGACAACCCTGCCAACCTTCGTATCGTCTGCAAACTTGGACATTAAGCTTGATATACCATCATCAATATCATTTATACATACAGAAAATAATAATGACCCAATAATGACTGAACCCTGAGGGACTCCACTAATGAGCAGTGTCCATTGATTACCACTCTCTGTCTTCTCCCCCTCAACCACCCCTTTATCCATAGCAGCAATTTGGCTCCAATGCCACACTGCTCCAATTTGTGCAGCAGTCTTCTATATGCAATAGTATCAAAAGCCTTTCAAAGATCCAAGTATATAATATCAAAGTTATTCCCTGCATCCAGTTCTTTTGTGACTACACCATAGTATCCAATCAAATTGGTCAGACAAGACTTCCCCTTAGCAAAACCATGCTGTGTCTGAGCTATAACTGAAGTCTTGTCTAGATGATCCTGCAGTGCTTCTTTAACCAGTGCCGCCATTAATTTTCCGGGAACTTAAGTTAAATTTACAGGTCTATAATTACTTGTGTCGCCCTTTGATCCTCCTTTGTGAATTGGGGTCACATTTGCACATCTCCAGTCCATGGGTACTTCCCCTGAGTTCAAGGAAACTCTCATACTTATGGCTAAGGGTTTGCTTACTTCCTTTGCTGCCTCCTTTAATATAACTGGATAGATCCCATCCACCCCAGGTGCCTTTCTTGTATTTATCTTCTACAATTTCTCCTTCACTTTACTCTCAGTTATTACAAGATTCTCTAGCTTACTGCCAGAGTTGAATACACCTCTGGCATTCCCCTCGCTGAATAACTCTTCATGTGTGAATGTCGATGTAAAATATTCATTTAGTTTGTTAGCTACCTGAGCAGGATCATCAACAGTTGACCCATCGATATCAAGTGGTCCAATCTGATTCATCCCCTTCCTTCTAGAGTTTACATAAGTAAAGAACTCTTTGCTGTTTTTCTTCGCATCCCTTGCCAAGGATCTCTCGTAATCTGCCTTCGCCTGCCTAACCTCCTTTGTAACTTGGTTACAGATCAACTTGTATCTATCATTGGCTTCTGTGTCACGTGTTAATTTGTATGTATCCCATGCATTTGTATTCTCTGCCATATGTCTCATTAGTTCATCTGACATCCACTTAGGCCTAAACCTTGAACAATATTTCTTAGTTGGTGTATAAAGCCTATTAGCTTCCAAGATAAGTTCTTTGAATGCTTCCCATTTTGAATTTGCTGTTGGTAACATCATCAGTTGGTCCCACTGTATAGAATTTAAATACTGTCTCAGTCCATCGTAGTCGCCTTTACGGAAGCAATAACCCTTCCCTTTGCCCCTAATGGTTGTTACCTCTTTGAGTAAATCCCACTTCAGCACACTGTGATCACTGCCACCTAGTGGTTCATTTACCTGCAGATTCTTAATGCATGAAGAATCACTACTAATAATCAAATCAACATTATTACTCGCTCTAGTTGCCTCCCGAACATGCTGATGTAGAAAACAATCATCCAATAAATCCACAAAAGCCGTGCTAGTGTGTGAGTGACCAGCCCCCGAATTCCAGTCAATATCTGGGAAATTAAAATCCCCATTATAAGACTCTCTGATTTACTGGCCCATTCTATTTCCCTTTACAGTTTCTTATTATACTTATCAGAGTCATTAGGCCTATAGCACACTCCTACTCTCAATTTTGATCTCCCAATGCTTATGTCACACCAAACTGATTCGACACTGCACTGTCTGGCAATGTCGACTGGCTTCACTTTCTTGGATTTTATGTATTTCTTAACTAATAGCATAACCCCTCTTCCCTTCCTGTCCTGTCTATCGTTTCTGTAGACATTGTACCCCCCCCCAAATTCCAGTTCTGCATTCCTTATTTTTTTTCAACAGTGACCTGTTCTTGTTAAGTAATTCCGCCGGTCTCCTACTCTTAATATCATTAGTGCCAACATGTACAACTATATCACCTTTTGTGCCCTTAAAAGATGATATCCGCTCTACAACGTCATCAACCTTTGTCCCTGGCAGACATACCCTGGTCCTGTTCCACTTATCCTTTTTACAAAGAATGTTTCCCGTTTCCCTGACAATAGTCACCAACAACTACTAGTTCCTTTGGGACCAGCGCATTCTGCCTTGGGGGCTGCCACCCCCAAGATTGTAGACTATACCAAAATTGAGGGGAACTAGGTAACTAAATCTGTCTCCTAATCAATATGGCTTTAGGAAGGGACACTCGGCTGTAGAGGCTCTGGAAAATATTATTGAAACAGCTAAAAACTGCAACACAAAATACTTCCTCCTAATATCGATTGACTTCGCAGGAGCCTTTGATTCTCTCTGGTGGCCTGCTGTTCTGGCCAGGCTCCGGAAGGCTCACATCACAGGAGACATATCGATGCCTCAAATCCTATCTTGAAAACAGGCGAATCACTGTTACCACTCCGTACACCTCTGTTTCTAGGCCGGTCCACAGGGGCTTCCCTCAGGGTTCTGTCCTGGGGCCGCTCTTGTGGAACCTGGTCCTAGACGAGTTCCTTCATTTGGATATTCCAAATGTTAAAACCCAGGCATATGCAGATGACCTGGTTCTGATGCTGCAGGCTGACAGCTGGGCACGACTGGAGACTATAGCAAACCGGGCCACTAGCGACTTGCAAAATTGGGCTAGTACAAATCTCCTTACTATCTCCTAGGAAAAACAAGTTCAATACTTCTCAAAGGATTCCTTGACCCTAGAAGACCACCGCAGATTGGGAAAACGGGGAAACCATAAAGTTGCTAACAGAAATAAAATGCCTCGGAGTGATACTTGACAGAAACCTTAGCTTCACACCACATCTCTGCTACCTGAGAACGAAAATAACAAGATATGCGGCCAGAGTCACTAGGAAAGATTGGGGCCTGAAGAAGAGGACCCTTGGCGTCCTCTATAAGGCATTCTTTATCATTAGCATTATGACTCAACATACACTGTTTCTCTCTTGAACGGTGCTTTCTTTCCCTTCCCCAAATATCTTCCCTCTGGTGGAGCACAGGCCTGCTCCACTGCAATCGCGGGGCCATCCTCTCTATCGGCCCCACACTTCCT
This sequence comes from Mastigoproctus giganteus, assembly GCF_048544385.1. Lineage (NCBI taxonomy): Eukaryota > Metazoa > Arthropoda > Arachnida > Uropygi > Thelyphonidae > Mastigoproctus > Mastigoproctus giganteus. The sequence continues at coordinate 39,189,600 of NC_143587.1, read as the reverse complement.
TTTCTTCCCTCCAGTCTTCACACCCCCTTTACTGTTGACTTTCACAGAATTTTCAGCCCTACACGTCCAAATTTAACTACATCAAAATTTCCTGCCCGACCCATTTAGGCATATAGAAAATATTATTTCATCGTATAGCATCTAAATTATTCTAACAAATGCTAATAACTAACATCGAACAGCACTTTTTTTTTTCTTTAAGGTTCTAGCCACTGAAATCCCAGGAAAGTAGGTGGCAGGACCTGCCAGAGTACTATATAGGTAACACCCGGCCGGCCTCCCCGTGGCGAGGTATAGTAACAGGCCAGATGAACAAGGGCATAACATGCTAAATACCACATGACCCATATACTTTTAAATCCCTGGCTTGTCCGATACAGTGTACATATGCCGAGATGGGAGAAATCCCAGGAGCCGTTAGACCCAAATATACCTATACCTATTAACTCGATAAGTGGATTGATATGGAAGTTATCACAACTGCCCTAATTATGGATAATGAACTTTTAAAAGCTATGCTAAGAACTGATTTATTTGATGATATAATTAGAAGACTGCCATTCTCCACAGGAGGAAGTGAGAAACAACAAACGTATGCAGACAAGGTAAAAGGGTTTCAAGATTACGGAGACAGAGCTAAGCAATGGCAGAATACGTAGCCATTGGGTTCACACTTTTGTTGAAAATTATAGAAAGATGGGGGGGGGGGAACTCTAAGGAATAGACAACAGAATAAGGTAATTTTAAGGGCTGGAGGAGCAGAATTGACTTCTAGCCAGGAAAGTGTAGTAAATGCTTTAAAGCATGATTTTACAGACATTAAAATTCGCAATTTGCGCACAATTAGGAAGAAGGGTGTGATTGTAGAAACCGAAAAAAAAGTGAAGATTGAGGATCTCTTCTTACAAAGATTAAACATGATAAGCTGAACAATCCTACGATACTGATTTATGGCATTGACAAGGGTTTCACCAAGGAGACAGTCTATATTTAGACTATAAAGGATATGTATAATAAAAATTTTAAAGAATATGGTATTGATGAAGTAGAAGTGTTGCAGGGAATAACTTTCCACTTTAGCACTGGGAATAAGTCAAAGTTATCTAACTAGGTTATGGGTATGACAGAAATTATTAAACATTTTGAGAAACAGTGCCAGAATATTTTTGGGATACAATTTGATAGCCTAAATAAATTTAAGACTGAGCTGGACAGGTGAAATGGAAGCGGTTTTTTTTTTTTTTTTTGGCTGATGCTGCATAAACTTGCTTTCTTGCATCACATGCCTCTGCTAATGCTCATAAATTTAAAAGATTTACTATAGTGCTAAAATGTTTTAAATGTCCAGGATACGGCCACTCCTCAAGCATGTGCATACACAAGACTGTGTCGTGTGGTCACTTGCTGAGGGTGGGGCATGTGTTTTCAGATTGTAAACAGAAAGACAAGCCTTTATATTGTGTGAATTGTAAAAGGAGGGGGGCGAGCTTTTGACCATTCAGTGAGAGATGTCAGTTGCCCTGAATACAGGAGGGCATTGGATTTAGCAAAGGCGAAGAGGATGACGGATAATTTTAGAATTTTGAATGATTGTAGAGATTTAAATAATGGCAATGACAGTTCGTATTTGAAGGCGCTACAGCTGAATTGGTCAAAGGTCTCGCTCTGTCTTAGATCAATTAAGGGTTGTATCCAGTGGTGGGATTCAGCCGGTTAGCACCGGTTCGGCAGAACCGATACCTAATTTTTTGTTGAGTTCGGCGAACCGGTTGTTGAAATGGCACTTGTGATCAGAGTTCTCTCTAAGGTGGGCGCCTGGTATTCTATGCCATTTATTAATTCAGCAAGAAATTTTCGTTTAATATCGATAAAATGAAGAAAATGTATGTTCTGACTGATGTTTATCAATGGTATAGCCATAGTGCTTTGTTTATGACATGACCACACGTGGACAGAACCAGTAAAAATATTCAAATATATTGGCACATATCCGCTCCTGCTCTATAATATATTAAAATAAAACATTTTTAAATTTTTTTTGCAGTAGCCCTTAAAAGGATGAAAAGGCAACAGAGTTTGACAGATTTTTTTCAATAAGAAACCAAAATCAGAATTTGTTGTATTAGGATTGGCCTTGGATTCAGAGACAATGCGTTCTTCAGTTATGGAAAGTTTAAATAATGTTGGGCTTACTAAGAACTACCCAGAAAAAAATTTAATAGGATTTTGGTCCGATGGTGCCAGCGTTATGCTTGGAAGAAAATCTTGAGTGAGCACTAGGATTGCAAAAGAGTTTCCAAACATAATAATATGGCACTGTTTAAATCATCGCCTCCATCTTGTTTTAGATGATTCGATAAAGGAAACAAAGCAAGTAAATCATTTTAAATTTTTATTGATAAGATATATACTATTATTCATCAATCCAATAAGAACCAAATTGAACTTTCCAAAATATCCGAACAACTTGGAATTGAAATTATAAAGATTAGTAGAGTTTTGGGACCAAGATGGGCTGGCTGCCTGTGGTTTAAGGTCAACCTGTGTGGCCCGCTTATCCAGCGCTACATCATTATTTTTATTCAAATAAAAAGTACTTAGGTATGGCTGCCCGTCTTGAAAATATATATTTTATAACTGATTTGGCACTGATGATTGATATTTTAAACGAAATTTCTCTTCTTTTAAATGCACTGCAAGCAAGAAATATAGACATAATAAAGGCTGAAAAACTCGTGATAAGATCTACTAAAGCATTTCAAATGCTTGGAAAGGAAAATGGTCCATACGAAAAAAAAGTTGATGAATTAATTACTTCAGAAACCTTCAAAAATATAACATTTGTAGAAAATCATCGATTTGTCTCGGGCTTCCTCGGGAAAGACTTTTAGAAAACATCGGAACGAATTTGAAAAAAAAAAAAAAAAAAAAAAAAGACTAATTGATTGTAAACATTTAAAAGCAAGTAGTTAATTCAAGATAGAAATAAATTACAATTTCTCAATTTTTTGGAGCCAGATTACTGGAATATTGAAGTACTAGTTCCATGGAAAGCAGCTGAAGAACAATTGCTCTTTTTAATTACCAAATTGATATTAATGATTATCGAGATTTCTTGGAAAACGTTTTAAAAAAATTCCCAGAATTATGCAATTTCAGAATTATCCTGAGTGTTCAAAGATGAACATAGTATGTTCAGAGAAGAGAAGTCGCCTAACTGTTTCTAATATATCAAACACAATGACTATTAGTCTAATCGATCTACCTCTAAAGGAATGGGATCCTACTCCTACAGTGGTTAAGGATAAATCACTCAGCCGATGATGCTCGGATAAAAGCGAAGAAAATTGCAAGCGAGGACGCCAATCAAGAAACAATATGGAAATATCTTAAATAATAGTTTTGTTTTTTTGTCAGGTATTATTTAATATTTTTTCATTAATATTTTAAAAAACTCTTTTTTATAACATAATCTAGTTTTGTGGACCTCTTTTATTGTTCTTATTTAAGTATTAACTGCATGAAATAATAAACTACATTTCGGTATATAGTTTCTTTATACTTAGAACGGTCATTAGGGCAGCGAGCCGGTTGTTAAATTATTTGAACCCCACCACTGGTTGTATCCCATGATGAAAACTTTGATATTATATGCCTTCAGGAGCCTTACTCTGTATTGATTTCTGGTCAGCTACTGGCCACTGTCTATGCTTAACATAGTTACTGTGTGCTCCTGGATTTTATGTTAAAATGTGATTTTAACAAGAGTTGCATTGTAGTTAGGGTTGAGTGTTTTTGCACCATATATCAGGTAGTATTCAACTACTTATAGACATGCGTTTATTTGACAGTTGGAACATTCTTAGTTCTAACGGTCAGCTGATTGTTTGCTTATGTTACAGCATAGCATAAATACTTAATATTTTATGTGGCTATAATTTAAAATTTATATACACCATGAAGATGTGTTTAAGAAAATTCAAAAATCATTAATATATCGGACATTATTAGCTGGAGATTGAGAGAGGAAGAGTGATAATGCGCCACTTCACTGAAGATTAAAAAAAATAAGGGGGGGTACTAAGTGGGGCTTTGCTGTTGTCACCTTTCTTCTTCAAGAGCATCTCGTGGGATACATGACTCTTCCTATGATTAAAGCCGGCCACTTTCAAAATCGGCCATGTGGTAGGCAATGGCATTCCATTACATTATCTGATGCCACAGAGACCATAACAAAATCAACTCCAAAAACTGCTATTAAAGGAAGACCTGCAACTAGGTGGAAGGATAGGATCAGTGAACTTTTGCAATGCTGCTCGTATAGCATATGATCGATGCAGTTGGAGGATTGTGTTGATGGCCACAACAGCTCCTCAGGGAACTATGGGACTGGAAGAAGATAGGTTGGCTGGGTAGTGCAAAACAAAAGTATAAAGCCAAAATCTGCAATTGTAATTTTAAATAATGCTTAAATGTTACTTTTGTGTTTGGTTTTAGCACACAGAATGCTACCCGTATGCACATTGCTAAGTTTTGTCATTTTATGTAGTGTCCATTTACTATTGTCCTTATGAAAACATCAAAGAATCTTTGCAGTATTTAGATTCACCAATGTCAAATGTATACAATATTCTTATAACAATGGATGCAAATGCAGTCTCACTTGTGACATTCCGAGTCAAATAATGCTAAGGGTGTAAGTCTTGAGAAATTTATTTTTTTCTCATGACTTAGTAGTTATTAATGTAGGTGGTGAATTGTGCACCTTCGACAACTTACATGACCAGTCAAATATTGATGTTACGCTGGCATCTCATAGGCTATCACAGAGATTGTGCCATTGGAAAGTTATTTCTGAATATACTACAAGTAATCATAGATCAAGTGTTTAAGTTGAAATTAGATTATGATAAGAGTGCTGTTGTTCAATCATTTCAGAAAGACTGAGGGTTAGTTATAATTCAATTAATTGGAATAAAATTCTCTTAATACAGACATTAATTCTCATTTTAGAAGTAGCAGTGCATTGAGTGCAGAGGGGTAGGCATTTTACATTCAAAATATACTGTTAAGAGCATAGAATTATTCTACTAGGAAGAGAAGAAAGATTCGTAAGGTTGTGTACTGGTGGAATGAGGATATATTGAGAACAAAATGTTTCATGCAAGGAGACAATTTCAGAGACATGGGTCTTGGCAGAATGTGTATTTTAAGGTGTTTACAGGAATAAAAGGAGGCAATACCAGGCCATTATTGAAAGTAAATTAGATTCTTGGAGTAACTTCGTTCAAGGGGTTGGAAATACTGGCCCCCTGGGGGCTCGTACATAAATTAGTGACTAACAAATTACAATTCAGTTCTTTAATGTCCATGGTGAAACAGGGGAATGTGAAACGAAGGATTGGTTGTCAACTGTTCAGCTAATATCTGACCATCTTTTTCCTGTGGATGTTCAGGCTGAAGACAATAAAAAGCAAGCAGGTATTTGAATAGTAATTATAAAGGTCCTGCAGATCATTTGCTATTTACTGAGTTAGATTTGAAACAGGTTTGTCAGTATATCAACATGAATTTTTCACTGTGAATTGATTATGATTAATCTATAAATTAGAAGTATATATAAATACATAAATTATATCTAATCAAAGTCTGATGTTATTAGGGAGGTTCAAAAATATGAATAAGCTATGGAGAAAATGAATGAATATTTATGTTGTTTCTTACCTTCATTTTTACTTGCCTTATATTTTATCCGTTATAACTTACATTGCCACTACAATTAATTTAAAACTTTAATATTATTACATCCTACAGATTTACTTTAGTAATTATTTAATCAGTAATTTAATTAATGAATTAAATTAAAATAATAAAATTAAATACATAAAAAAAGAAAACTGTTTTGCACCTCAGTTACCTATGAGGTGCAAAATTCCTACAATCTAGTTGACCTTTGAATTTGCCCAAGTTGTTGGCCTCAACTGTTCGAAGAGGTAACTTTGTCCAGTAATTAACAACTTAGTGGATAAAAGAAAAATTCCTACAATCCTATCTGTCTTTTACTGTTATTTGAATTTATGGTTCATAGTTCTGGAATTTTTTTTAACAGTGAAAACTTCACCTTCATTCATTTTAGTATTTCCTCTCAGAGCCTTATAAGACCCTAACAAGGTCACCATAGCACACACATTCAATCTTTCCTTATAATGGCATCCCTTTTGAAGATCTTACCAAATGGGTTACTCATCTTTGGACTCTTTAGGCTCAATTTTTTTTTTTTTTTTTTTTTGTAGTCTTAATACTTGGACACAATATTCCAAGTACAGTCTTACAATTGCCTTATCAATATAGCAGTATTACATCCTCCCTATTTTTGGCCCAAAGTGTTTTGCTGCATTAAAACAGAGCTGCCACTTTTCTTCCCATTCTTGAAGCCTGTTCAAAGTAATCCTGAAGGAGTGCTGCTTGGCACTGATCGTTAACAATGCTCCCAATCTTTACATCATTTGCAAATTTTGACATCATGCCCTCTATCCCTTTGCGTCATTTATGAAAATTAGAAGCAGTACTCCTAGAATCACCTTGAGTGACCTCATCTCTAACCTTAGACCAATCTAAAGAATAACAAACATGTTCCAGCTCATAAAATAACCTCTCATGTAGGACTGAGTCAAATGTTTTGTTAAAATTGTTTCAGAATCCAGTTGATAGGCAATTTTGTCAAAATAGCTAACTATGTCAATCATGATTCACTTTACAAAACCATCCTGCTTTTCTTTCAGAATTCAATTTATATGTAGATAAACCTGTATTTACATCTTTTATCATTGCTTCCATAATTTTCCCCTACCAGTGAAGTTAGACTGAATAGTCTGTAGTTACCTGCCTCACTCTTAGAACTGTCTTTATGTATTGTATTGGTGATACTCTGGCACTTCTCTAATCCAGAAGAATCTCCCTAAAGTTAAATGATGCCTGCATAATTAACCACAATGGTTCAATTCACTCTCTAGCTGCACCCCCTTCAAAATTACTGGGTACATGTCATCAACTCCAGAGCCGTAGGTCAAAAGTTTTTCCAATGAACAATCATCTATAACTTCAGTATTGCTAATTTCATACTGCTCAGCCTCACCTCATTATGAAGTCTTTCATCTATGAATATTAATGCAAAGTACCTGTTCGATTCATAAGCAATGTTATCTAAGCCTTTTCTCAATATATTGCAGAAGGGACTGATCTGATTTTTCTTCTTCTTTGTATACATGAAAAACTCCTTGTCCTCATTCTTTTCTCTCTTAGGCAGTGATTTCTAAGCCTTCCTCAACCTATCTTTTCTGGGGTACTATTACAGATCAATTTGTAGCTGTTATAGGCCGCTGTACTTTTCATTGCTCTATAATTCTCCCATTGTATCCTTTTCCTTCTCTATTTGACTGGCCAACTATATCCATCTTTTCAGCATCCTCCTTGCACTACACTTTCTTAACAGTATATATTCATGACTTCTGTGGCTATTGCTTTAACCTTTTGATAGGAATGCAAACTTCCTTGTAACTGAAAGATGTACCTTGGGATAAGGTATGTCATTTTATAACTTTAAAATCAACATGAAAAAATTTAATTGTTCACTCTTGATGCCAACTGATTTTCAATATATTATGAATACAATTGCAAATACCCTATTTTTTTCATGGTAGAAATGCCTGAATTTGGGCATTGTCTTTACTTTCAGTGGGTGAAACTTGAAAGAAGCTGATATAAAATAAACTGCATACTGCTGTGAATGGTCTGCCACAAGAGATGTTTGTTGTTTGTTTGTTATTTGGTTTTTAGGAGCATTAGCAACTAAGGCCATACTGCTCCGACAAGAGATGTAAACAAACAGTTGAAGCAAGCGAGTACTTCCTAGGTTTGGTAACTGAATGTGAAAGCTGCTGCTAATTTAAATTCTTTTTCAACATGAGATAATATGTATGAATTTGGTTAAAAAAAATTTGGTTTTTATTATTTTAAGGCCAGGCTGGTAAAGCTCTTTCTATAACAAAACACTTAATGATGCAGATCAATCATAAACATGATAATTTAGGAAATGTTTCCAAAAGTTGGCATTTATGTAACTTATATAGATTTTGATTAATTTAAAGGGGGGGGGGAAACTCGGACGCTTTATCCTGAGTTGCTCCAACCACAGGAGTAAAGATGTTCCATGATTCTAATGTATTTGGCCTTCATTATCCCAGATGATAAACATAGTATCTTGAATGTCACCATGTCCTAAATTAAATCCCACAGTTATCTTTAACAACTGCACCATATTTCTTCATCCTCCAATTGTGTGATTGCCTGTCGTAAGCCATATGATGTCATCTGGATTGTGTGTCTTGATGAAGTCTAGAATGTTCTTATGCCTAGTAATTTCTCTAACGGGCTGTTGCAAATAATATAGCTGGCTTATTTAAAAATTTTGTTCTTCATGGTGGGTTTCCCTCCCAAGTGTCAACTCAATAAAGGACAAGCAAGTGTGAATGTCATAAGACAACTTGCTTGTCCATTCCATCTGAATGTACAGGTCCTAATCATATTCTTCAAACCATCTTCTGGTGTCTAGCATACTCTACTCTCATTTTATCTTTCAGTCTCTGGCATCCAACTACTTTACAGCACATTGATTTTATGTTGACATGCACATGCACATGTTCTGAATCTGGAAAAGCTTTTTTTTTTTTGCACAAGAGCTACTTTTGATAAGTATGATCCTTCCATCCCATGCCCTCTACATTGTTTATCCTTCCTAAATACATTACACATACTATAGTGAAACTCATCATCTCCTATTTCTGGGTGATACCATGTTTGTGCTAGCCCTATTATTTTATTGGTAACACTTCTGACTGTAGAGTCCACTACACTGATACACTGCTACTATCAGTACATCTTGCCAATATTTGCTATTGGCAATAAATATATCTATATTACTCTTATCCCCCCCCCCTTCCACACAACTAGAAGTTCCCTTGAACCTTTACCATCCTGAAAAAAACTAAAAAACTTGCATTATCTTTTTTCAAATGTATTCAGTCTTTACAAAATAGATTTATTCTACCTATAAGTGCAGGCCATGCTGATAAAAATCTGTCCCCCAAAAGCCTTGCAGTCTCTCAGATCTTGAGTTAATCCACAACGCTTTCAGCAAATAGCTCTTCCTATCACACACAGGCAGAATTGCAAATACAAACATTCAGACTTAACTTGTGGCATTTTTGAAGCATTGTCCTATACTTATCCAATAAATCAGTCTCCATATGAACAATACTGCTCACTTTATCTCATCTCCTTAAAAAGTGACAACAACAACAGAATATCAAAAACAAGCAACAACATCAATTGTTGCTTCTGGCAGCACACAATGGTGTAGGCTGCCAATCCTTATTACAAAAAATGTAACCCATTTTTCCCTGACAACATAGTTTCTCATAAAACTGAATCCTTTTGACGAGTGGTATGCACTTGACTATTCTGTTCTGGGACCCAAATTAGGAGTGCATCACCTGGCAAGTCACTAAATATGAGTCCCTGAAGGGTTCCTAGTTTTATTTTTCTCTAGGGTAAGCACTTTTTTTTTTCGTGACAAATCCATCTAGTAATGCACCATGTTTTAAATTGGTGCACTCCATCAGGAACAAAGAAAAGAATTCTCAAATAAGCTATGATTATCAACTAGATCGACCTCTGAATACATAACATAGGCTACACAAGCAATGAACTCATGACTTATGTGGGATTGACTGATTGATTGCTTATGGTCATTTGCATCTGTGTCATGATATACTTGGAAGTATTCAAAGCAGATCCGGTAACAACCATTATTAAGTTAAGAATTATACTAACAAAATATTATAGAATTTAAACAATCAAAACAACATTACAGTAGTTAAGCTGTTACCAAAACTTTATTTACTACTGAACTTAAAAAATAAAAAAAAAACTTGAGCTTATAAGATACCAAAAATAATATAACTTGTGTAGAATTAGTGGAATTAATTTTCAAAAATTACAGAATTAAATTTACAAAATATTTAAACAAATTAAGGAAAAATGGAATAGACAAAAATGTCTACTAATCTCTTAATCCAATCTTTCAATCCTCTTGAATATAATCCTACAGAAATTTTGTCCCATTTCCATTCTCTGTGACTGCCAACTCCAAGATGTACAAACTTTGGGTATTCAATATAAATTGTGGTAATTCTCTAGATTTAATAACAATTCTCTGCACAAGCTACTTTTGCTATCTAGGAGCTGTTATGAATATTCTCTCTCTCTCTCTCTCTCTCTCTCTCTCTCTCATATATATATTTATAATAAAAAAGAACATATTTAAAAACTTTTTTATTAGCCATCTTAAAATGCAAAATGTTTTCCAGTATTTACAGTTGGCTTAAAATTAGCTCTACAAGCTTATTATTCCTTGTTAGTATACAATGACATCTTCCTCTGACCACTTATAAATACAATGTTGCTAATTCTACAAATTTATTCATTCATCATATCAACAAATCCATACACACATACATACATACATACACACACACACACACACACACACACACACACACACCGAACGTTATTTTACATGAAATTGCACGCATGATGGTATGTATTTATAAATCAGTCCTGCTGAATACCATAAAAAAAAACTTTTCTGTTTTTGTTTTGGTCGGAAACAAATTCAGGAACAAAAACACCGTAGCTTGGCTCCAGGAACAAAAATTAGTCGGAGAATATCAGTTATACTAATAATCAGTACATACATCTCTATTTAAAACTTATTTTTCTTAACTTGACTATTCTTTCTTTTTCTTTCTTTCTTCAGAGAAATATCAAAATTATATCAGTTAAAACACTGAATACATGTTTTTTTTCAAATTTTGATATATAAAATTAAGTTACAGCTGTGAGATTTAGTGACTCCATTTAGCAAAACTCTACCACTATCCAAGTTAAATATTTACACCCCTACACTTTTCGTATTAAAATTCAAATCAACCAAAAAACAATTAAAAGTTACAAATTTGTAAGCACAACAATTTTTTCTTAACAACATTTGCAAATGAAATATACAAACCCGAATATTACACTTTAAAGATTGCCATATAAATTAACTATGAAAATTATGAAAATTTTGAACAACTCTATTCACAACTGATCACCTGATCCTGAACTTTAAATAGGCAAAATGTCTGAATGAGAACCAACTTCACATATCCCTTACACAGAGGCACACAATTAAGGCTATATTTCATTCTGATTATCTCTTCAAAGGCACTCAGTTATAGATGAGCAGTTTTTATCTTACAAAAATGCTTTAAATAAGGCAGTTTTATTCTGTACATATGAAACCTCACAGTTTTCATTTATTAGCTGTGAAATCTTTCATTTGCAACACTCATCTGTAGGTCAAAATCACAACTTATCTAAGCAATATTAACTTAAAAATCAAATACCAAAAATATATCTTCTTCAAACTAATGCAGCTCATACATTAAACGTATAAAATAGTTTTCTCTATTGTACGAAGATGACTTGTAATGTAGTAAATAAATTATTTATAAGAGGCACGCTGGCAATGGTATGGAAAGCTGATTAGCATAGTAAGAAGCACTTTTCATCACAGAATAAAAAAGACCTGCATTTCAGTGTTAGCAATGATTACAAAAGATGTTTGTCTTCACACAGTCCATGTCAAGAGGAGGAAAAATTAGAAAAGTCCTGCTTCCTTCTTCAAGCAAGATTGTTTCCAAGAAGGTAAATCATAAAACTTTTCCCGTTTCATTCCAAGAGTTTCCTAATTAAGGTAAAAAATAAAAAGGGTAAAAAATGAAAACTACATTTCTGTTATACAAGAAATACCATTATCACAGATACATGCTTGAGAGTATAACTAATGATGGTATGCTTTGCTTTATTTCCAAACTATAAGCAAACTACAGTTCACTGGTACTGCAATTAAATTCTAGTACAGTAGACTCAATTTTCTGGGATAGATGGTAAAAAAAAAATTCCCGGATAATCGATTTCCCAGTTAATCAAAACATAAAACAAGTCCCCGACGCACGCCCAAGACTTCTTACGTAAGTCGAGTTTTATGTAACTCGGGAATAAATAATAAAATATTGCTACTATATCCTTGATATTCCAAAATTACAAAAACCTCATAATATATATATATTTCAATTATAAATATAGAGAAATAGTTATATTTTTAATTAGTTCAATTAAAAACTATCTGGAGACAGCGATGAAGTAGCTGGAATGGCACATAAGAAAAGAAAACATAAAAAGAAGAAAAAACGCATGTTACTGTACTGTAAAAACTGGTATTTTGTAGCCTTGGTTATTACAGTTGTCCTTTATTGGTGCCGACCACTTCTCGTATTTTGTCTTTCTCCTTTGTTCACCGTTGCCACCGACAAATCTGAATTCCCCGTGATACTTGTTAATGTTTGGCCATTTTTATACATCCTTATTATTTTAATTTTCTGATCCAACTCGATTGGTTTCCTTTTCTTGATAGATTTACTAGTACTACTGTCACTTATTCTCTTAGTCGGCACCATGATAACAGCCAAAATTAAATTTTCTGTAAAGAACATTACAGGATTTAAGGCGAAAACTCACTATTATTATTATTGCTCTTATATTATTTCTCCCTGATTGGGGGTTCCACCTCGTGATGGGTATTGCTACCAAGTACACAGGGTGGTGGTTGTTATGTCTGGTGTTACTGTTGGTCGAGGAACTCTCTGACTATCCTACAGGTATTCAAGGATTGCAACTTTCTGGAGTTCCTTGTAGGTATTCGTTGGGAGACCTATTGCTGCTAGGCTGTTATGTAGGGTCTTTGGCACCATACTTGTGGTTGACATGATGATCTGGATGGTCGTTACTTGTTGCATATGCCACATCTCTTTGATCTCCTGTCTTAGGTTTGTGTACTTCCTGGATTTTTCCCCGTGGGTTTTCTGCAGGTTGCCAATATATCAATCAGATAGGTAGCCTTTTCCTTCTTGTCCACAAGGGTTATGTCTGGTCTGTTGTGTGGGATTGTCCTATCTGTTATTATGGTGCGGTCCCAGTACAGCTTGTGGGTTGGGGTCTCTAGTACTGCCTGGAGTCGTACTTGTAGTATGGTATACTTTCTTCGATCAACTGGTATTTCCTTGCTAGCTTCTGATGTATTATCCTGGCTACCTGGTCGTGTCTATGCTTCCATTACTGGCATACGAAAAGATTCAGGAGATGAAGCAATTGCAGCTATACAGAGGATATTCCTTAGATGCTATAATGACCTCAAACTGTTTGTTTGTTATTTGGTTTTTAGGAGTATTAGCAACTAAGGCCATATTGCTCCGGGGATATGCGGTGGTCATTCCCTGACCTTTCCGCATCCTCCGTATTTGGTGATCGTGGGTTCGAACCCCCATCTAATCAAGTAGCATGTGCTACGCACTGCTGCTCCTGGCTACGGAGGCACCGACCTCGAACTTGTAGGCAGAAGACTACGGAGAAATTCTCCAGACATGGAAAGGACATACCGTGATTGGTACCATTATGGCTACTTCGATTGACAGCAGTAGTTTTCAGTTTTATTATTATTATTATTAGCCACATAGTGCAAGGAAGCCTGAGGCTTATGGTGCACCAGCTAAAAAAATTTGAGTCACCCTGAGTTACGAGCTCACATTTTACTAAATGCTCATTTCTGGAGGTCACTGCCATAAAACAATAAAAACGATTTGCACTTTCCGGGTTACTGGGCTTTTCTGTTAGTGCATCTAATTATAAACTGGTAGTAAACTCGATCTCGTTGCATTTGCTATAATACCAATAGCTAGAATTCTGTGGGTTTTTAAGTTATTATAGTGAAATGTGTGTGTCTCCTTCACCGAAATCGTCAGTCATATAAAAAAAAATAATAAAAAACGTAATGTAAGTCCCAACTATGTAAGTCGGGGACTTATCGTATCAAAAAATGTTCAGCAACCTATGTAAAAAGAATGGATAGATAAAATAATTAAAAAACTTACCACATACTAATCGCGTGTCCAATATGATGCTTCCCTTTATTTTTTATGATGTCAATTTTAAATCATTAAATTTAAAATCGACCTTTTATTTAGCTTCCCATTATCTTTTAAAATGTCGCGTATGGTTTGGTCACCAACACTACAATGGTTCTTTAGAGATTTAACAGATGCACCCTTTTCAAACTTTTGAATAATTTCAAGTTTTTGTTTAATTCTCTTGCGTTTGCCCATCATTTTCACGGTATTTCTAAAAAAAAAAAAAAATAATAATAATAGTTACTATAAAAAAAAAATTCCGACACTGCTGACATAAATAGCGAAACAAAATTTGTCCTTTTGCGGTGTAACTGGAACACAATAATCAATGCAATTCACTAAAACAAACCAAACATTTCTTCTCTTTTTTTTTTTTTTGAGCGATGGGAGTGTGAAGACAGTGGAGGTTGCAAGATAATAGGCACAATAATCTCCTAATTACAACTTATAACGCTGCTTCTTGTCGCTCATTTACGACTTGCAAAACAACTGTTTATACCTATTCTAGTTATTACTTGAATTTGATGATTCCAGGTTGATTTTTTTTTTAAATTTAGAGTCCCAGTTAATCTAATCCCGGTAAATTGAGAATCTGCTGTATTTACTGACCTTTAATGTCTATTTAGACTATAGTGTTTTGAAAAGCTGCCTCAGTACTCGATTCAGACTAAAATTTTAGTTTGCCTTTACGTTGAAATTAAGGCCTAGATCTTCGTCCAGTTGAACTCCTTATTACTACCACCAAGTTGGAAGCCTTTTGAAGCTCTAAGATTTGACACCACAAGTTCTGCAGCAGGGCTGTGCAATGTTATCTGAGAGCCAAGTATATGGCTGGGTTCTCCCTTTTTTTTTTTTTTTTTTTTTATTATGGCTGTATTATAACAATTTAAGAAACATTGTAGGACCTCATTCTGTGTTGAGGTTTGAGTATGTTGCATCCAGCACGCCACAAATAGTGCTTACAAGCACTTTCTGTGGTGTGCTAGATGCATTCTCCCTCCCCCATTTGTATAGCTCTGATCTGCAGTCATTAAAAACAAAAAAACCCACCACTAGTTATAGCTAACATTTTGGTTACAAAAACACTGAACACATAATGAGGTCAGAAATATTTTCCAATATTGCTATTGCAATGGTTTAAAATGCCAAAAGAAGATGGGGGGAACAGTATTTCCAAAGCCCATTCATTAGGCATATGATACTAAGAGCATTGTTCTCAAATATATGAAGTGTGGCAATAAAGTTCTCAGACTGGTGCAATGAAAAGAACACACAGTGAAAAGAACTCAAAACTAGTTTTATTTTATTCAAAGTAATCATCACCTGGTTGAATGCAATTGTTACACTATTCTAAAATTTTCTGAAAATAGTCAGAAACATTCACAGGGATGATGATCAGTTCTGCAGTTACTCGTACTTTTTCTTTATGTCCTCAACATCCCGAAATCTCTTTCATTTGAGGACAGTTTCGCCTTGAAAAAGAGGAAGAAGTCTACTGGTGCTAGATCGGGAGAGTAGAGTGGATGGATGATAGTAATAATAGTATTTGCCATGTTGTGCAAGGAAGCAACACAGGCTTTTTGCTGCACTGACAAAAAAAAAAAAAAAAAGTAGATAAGAAAGTAAAAATTACATGCTTCTCTCCTCACACAGGTAACTATCCAGTTGACCTTTGAATTTATTAAACTGAAAGCCTCAACTACCTGCAAGGGCAACTTGTTCAGCAATCAGACTCACTGGCTAAAAGAAAACCTTCTACAATCTAATCTAAACCTCAGTCAGGTGACCTCTGAAGTGCCTAGTTGCCAAGCTCTGTAGTCCACATATTTGGAGTCTTTCCTTGTATGGTAGTCATTTTGCTGATCTCATCATTCAAGTTAGTCATCTTTGGACCCTTTCAAGAAGCTCAATGTCTTTTTTTCAGATGAGGTCTCCATAACTGAACACGGTATTCCAAATGTGGTCTTACAATTGCCTTATACAGTGGAATTATGACCTGCTTATCTCTACAGGATAATGTTCAATTAATCATCAATATGACACCATGGGTTTTCCTGTCTGTTTGTTTACACTGTTCAATGTCATATATATCACAACTCCCAGATACTTTTCCTCTTCCACTCTTTAATTCAACCCCACCTTGAATTTAGCAGGATTAAAACATAGCTGATACTTCTCATTTCAACATTGCCCTGTATTTGTTAAGTCTGCAGATCTCCTACTCTTAATGTTATTAGTACCAATATGTACAACAATATCACCATTTGTACCCTTAAGAGATATCTGCTCTTCGAATGTTGTTGGAACAAAAAAAAAAATATATCATATATGTATGGCATAATTGAGGTTCTTGAGTCCTTTTTGACCATTCTTATAAACTGGACTCCTCTTGACAGAAGTTTTGTAAACTCAAACAAATTTCTGCTGATAAATACACTGTATCTGCACATTCTAGTGACTACTACTACTAATGGTGCTGAATAATTTAGCATTACCCATAAATCTAATTTCAGAGCTGTTTGCCTCAGATGAGGCATTGCCATAGTATTAAGTTTCCTATAGTCTACATAAACATATACGGGGTTAAGCCCGTGACTACGAATACGGTGCTGTTCCTTGTATTCTGTCTATCTTGTTAACTCCTCTGACCGTTTGGTCGTCCCGGAGTATAAACAGAAAATTTATTTATTTATATCCTACAATTTATTTTTCCAGTTTTCCTCTTCCATATTATATTTCTGTTTATACTTCAGGATGGTCACAAAAAGTCAGGGAGTTTACCAAATAGCCTACAAGTACGTTACACTATTTCAAGATATTATGCAGATTTCAACATGGGCACACAACTCTACACTTATATTCTGACAACTTGACTACAGTCATACCAAGATGTTGGATATCTATGAAGGTGGTTCAGGTATGGAGTAAAATTTTTCTAATAAAATTTTATTGGCAATAAGTATTCATAATAGAAACAGCTTACTTTCCAAGCTAGTTTTCCTCATTTTGGTTGGATCAAGGACTGCATGACTTATGACCTTGTTATTTAAAAAAAAAAAAATTTTTTTTTTTTTACCTAAAACTCTTAATTCTGAGATAATGAGAAGCTGAAAGTGCTACAACCAATATGTGTGTGCTTGTGTGCACACACTTTCCATTTCAGATGGATCTGTCAGCATATTCACTGTCACTGCCATTACTACTGGCTTTCTTGTGAATGGTCTGAGAATTTATATTCTTAGTCACAAAACAAATTTCATCTGCCACATTTTCCAATCTTAACTGAAGATTTTGCATCACTTACAACTGGTGTACATGGGTAAAACTGGGCTTTTCGTATGATAATAATTCCACTTGGTATCACACTTTTGTTTAACAGAAACTTTATAACAATGTATTGTACAACAAAACTTGGCATTTCCGTTTCAGAGATAATATTGAAATGTTTAGAAATGTTTAGAAAATTGCTAAACAGTGATTTTTGAAAATTATGGCTCCATTTCAGCACTCAAAATATGAACTATTTCATATTTCAGTTCATTTCAAAAGAACTACACAGCTCCTTATTAAATTGCTTTCATTTATCCATTTTGTGGGCAAAGCAATATTTGCCCAACATATACAGCAGTATAGTTTTCTGCACATAACATTATAAAAATTATTTAATTTCTTTTTGTTGTACTATATAGTAATAACTATAATAACAATGGTATTTTAATAAAGTAAATTTGATATGTTAAGAGTTGTGTAATTTTTTGCATTAAAAAAATCCTACATGCCAAGTTCAAATTAAAATGTCATCCACTATCATAAACAAACCACTGAAAGCAGATTTTAGCTGAAAAAGATAACTATATTAATGGAGACTATTATAAGTTCATCATGTTAGATGCATAAGGGCAAATACTGATACTTTTATCTCTTTATTCTGTCAACTGTACTGGCTGTAGAAGTAAATTGAACTTACTATGTAAAGTGCCTGTGTGACAGGAATAAAAGAGATGAAACTGACTATTAACAAAAAGATGAAAACATGACAATAAGCAGTGAGGTGCAACTGAGATGGACTGAATTTATTTACATTGTGAACATTATGAAAGATGTGATATGCAATTGTTAGCAGCATATCACAGTTAGTTTTAAATGGTCTGTATTAGCATTATTAATTTACTATAATTTGTGAACAGACAATACATGTATAGAAAATTATATGTAAGGTATGTAAAATACCTATCTTACCTACGGTGATAGTAATAGATGCATGTGATGCAAGAAATCAAACATATGAGTTTGCTTTCTTGCATCACAAAAAAAAAAAAATTTAACATCATTCCCTCTAAATGTTTGTCCAGTTCCTCCTTGAATTTATTTAAGCTATCAACTTCCACAATGACAGATGAAAGATTGTTCTAGCAATTAACTACCCGCTGGCTAAAGTCAAATTTCTGCACATCTCTTCTACAATTGTCTTTCCTTAATTTGAATTTATGCCCCCTTAGGTTCGTAATCTGAGGAAGAATCCCATCAGAATTCAGCGTGCTCAACCCATTCAAGGCCTTATACACCTCAATCAGATCACTGTGCAGATACCTAGCCTCCAGCCATTGCAATTTGCAGAACTTAAGCCTCTCTTGGTAAGAGGATCCCTTCATTCCCCTCACCAATCTTGTTGCCCTTCTCTGTACACGCTCAAGCAAATCTACATCCTTCCCAAAATGAGGCCTCCAGACCTGTACGCAGTACTCAAGGCGTGGCCTAACCATTGCCTCATACAGAGGTATAATCATCTCCTTTCCCCTGCTAGCAAAATTCCTATATATATCATTGAGAGAACCCCATGACCTGCCCTGGGAGCCTGTCTGCATTGCTCAGAAAACTTCATATCTGACTGCACAATTACTTTCAGGTGTTTTTCATTTTCTACCACCCTAAGTGTAGTAACTACACAGTTGGTATGTTCCTCTGGGGTTACTTCTACCCCTATGCAGTACTTTGCATTTGTCAAGGTTAAACTTCAGTTGCCACTTATTAGCCCATCTGCCCAAATTTTCTAGATTCTGTTGCAGTAGAACACTGCCATTACTGTCATTAACAACCTTACCAACTTTGTATCATCTGCAAACTTCGACACTAAGCCTGATATACCTTCATCAATATCATTGATAAATATACAAAACAACAGTGGGCCCAACACCGAACCCTGTGGGATTCCACTAATAACATTAATCAACGAAGAGCAGCATCCATTGATTACCACCCTCTGTCTTCTCCCACTCAACCACCCTGTTATCTATTGTAGCAACTTACCCTTAATACCATTCTGCTCCAATTTTTACAGTAGTCTTAGATGCGCAACAGTGTCAAAAGCTTTCCTGAAATCAAAGTATATGATAACAAAATTATTTTTTGCATCCAGTTCCTTTGTAACCACATCATAGTATCCAATCAAATTTGTCAGACAGGACTTTCCCTTAACAAATCCATGCTGTGTCTGAATTATTGCTGTAGTCTTGTGTAGATGATCCTGCAATGCATCTTTAACCAGTGACTTCATTATTTTACCTGGAACAGAAGTTAAACTAACTGGTCTGTAATTACTCGTGTCGCCCTTTGATCCCCTTTGTGAATTGGAGATACATTTGCACATCTCCAGTTTGTGGGGACTTTCCCCTGAGTCCAAGGATGCACTCATAATTATGGCTAAGGGCTTGCTTAGTTCCTTTACCACCTCCTTTAATATAACTGGATAGATCCCATCCACTCCTTTATGTTTAACTTCAACTATTTCTCCTCCACTTTGCTCTCAGTTATTACAAAATCATTAAGCACCCTGCTACAATTTGATAACCTTCTGGCATTTTCAAACCTTAATAACTCCTCATGTGTGAATGTAGATGCAAAATACTCATTCAGTTTATCTGCTATCTGAGTACAGCACATTCAAATGTTGCTCATGATACCAACTCACACCCACCTCCAGATATGTCAATGCAATGCATAAAAAATAGACATTCTACACTGTTACTTTCTTGAACTTGTATATTTGACTTGTGTAGTTTAAGGAATGTATGTCATGTGTGCTTTGTGAGGATATGTGATACTACCAATTTGAGAGTAATTTTAACCTTATCCATTGAAAATTTCTTGAAATCTGGCAAAATTTTATTCTTCAGCAAATTATTTCAAGTTATTCCTAAGTAAAAAGAATGTGTTTTTCCTCTCTTGTTAAGTGTGAATTAGCAGTGTTGGAGTGTCAAAATGATCCTTACTGTCATGTATATTGCAAGAGACATAACACAAAAACTGGCAAGGCTCTTCACAAAGTGCATTAGAAAAGGTGTGATGCCTAAGCAGTGGAATAATGCAATCATAGTTCTGCTGCATAAGAAAGGAGATAAATCAGAAATTGGAAATTATAGACCAATTAGCTTGTTATCCCACATCTACAAGTTGTTCACAAGGGTCATTACTAACAGATCAGAAAGAATACTTGATGAGAATCAACCGAAAGGGAAAGCTGGCTTTAGAACAGGATTCTCAACTATGGATCACCTTCACATAATATCACAGCTAATGGAGAAAGCAAATGAATATAAAACACCATTATTAGTATTAGTAATGGCTGCATGGTGCAAGAAAGCCTATGGCTTACGCAGCACCAGCCAAAAAAAAAAAAAAAAAAAAAAAATCCGAACAAAACAATGATAAAAAAAATAATAATAATAATTAATAAAAAAAAAAGGAAATTAAACCTATCATCCTATGCGTTTCCCTCACCCCGAAGGTACTATCCAGATGACCTTTGAATTTCCCCAAACTGTCAGCCTCTACCACCTATGTAGGCAACTTATTCCAGTAATTTATAACTCACTGGCTAAAATAAAACTTCCTGCAGTCCAATCTAAACATCTTCCCCCCCCCATCCCGTAACTTGAATTTATGTCCCCTAGTTCTAGCATCATTTATAATCTTGAAAATTTCGTCCTCATTCATTTTACTGATGCCTCTCAGAGCCTTACACATCTCAGTCAAATCTCCTCTAAGGTTTCTAGTTTCCAAACTCTGCAACGCACATATTTGAAGTCTTTCTTCATAAGGACGCCCTTTTGCTGATCTCACCAGGCGAGTTACCAGTCTTTGCACCCTTTTAAAGAACCTCGATGTCTTTCTTTAGGTGCGGTCTCCATACTTGAACACAGTATTCCAAGTGTGGTCTAACATAAGCCTTATATAATGGGATTATCATGTCCCTATCTCTACTTGCAAAAGTTCGACAGATCATCAATAGGACACCATGGGCCTTCCTTGCAACCTGTTTACAATGCTCAGAGAATTTCATGCCTGACCGTATCATAACACCCAAGTCCCCTTCCTCCAGTACTGGGTTTAGTTGAACTCCACCAAGTGAATAAGTTATTTTGGGATTACTCTTTCCCAGGTGTAATACTTTACACTTTGTTGGATTAAAGCATAGCTGCCATTTTTCTAACCATTCCTAAAGTCTATCTAGGTCTCTCTGAAGAAGCTCAGCTTGACAGTGATCATTAACTACTCTACCAATTTTAACATCTGAAAATTTAGACACCACGCCCTCTATCCCTTCATTAATGTTGTTTATGAAAATTAAAAACAACAGTGGTCCTAATACTGATCCTTGGGGAACCCCACTTCTTACATCAACCCAATCTGAGGAATAGCCATTTATCATAACCCTCTGCCTCCTGCCCTGAAGCCATCCTGATATCCACTTAAGGATTTTCCCAGTGATTCCAACTTGTTCCAGCTTATAAAGCAACCGTTCATGTGGGACTGAGTCAAAAGCTTTGCTGAAATCTAAATAAACAATGTCGAAATTATTCCCTAAATCCAGCTCGTGAGTGACCCTTTCGAAATAGCGAACCAGATTTGTTAAAAATGATTTTCCCTTTACAAAACCAAGGATACATGCTGAGTATCCTTGAGAATTTCAATTTGATCCAAATGATCCTGAATTCCACCCTTGATCACTGCCTCCATGATTTTCCCTACTATTGAAGTCAGACTGACAGGTCGATAATTTCCAACTTCACTTTTAGAACCACCCTTATGTGTGGGAGATACATCTGCACTTTTCCAATCCAAGGGAATCTCCCCAGAGTCTAGTGATACTCGCATAATTAGCCTCAATGCACTCGCTTGCCGCCTCCTTTAAGATTATAGGGTATATTCCATCAACTCCAGGAGCCTTACTGGCCTGTAAGGCTCGAAAGTTTTTTCATTAAATAATCTTGCGAAATTTCAATATCATTAATTACATATTTTTTAACTTCGTTCCCACAATTTCCCATTGCCACAAAAGGTTTTTCATTTGTAAATATCGATGCAAAATAACTGTTGATCTGCAACGGCAGCTGGTGTATTTAATACTATCCCCTTTCCCTTACGTAAAGGTCCGATCTGGTTTGTCCTGCTCTTCTTGGCATTTATATATGTGAAGAATTCTTTATCCCCCCTCTTTGCTCTGTTTTGCTAGTGATTTCTCATAAACTGCCTTTGCCTGTCGAACCTTTTCTGTGGCTCTATTACACATCACCTTGTAGCTGTTATAGGCTTCAGTACTTTTTATTGCTCTGTAACCTTTCCATGCCACCTTTTTCTGCTCAAGTAATGTGGCAACTTCACTATTCATCCAACTTGGAACCCTCCTCTTGGAGTATTTTTTAAATTTTATATACGCATTCAAGGCATCTATGATTAATGTTTTAAAAGCGTACCACAGTTCAAATGTATTCATTTTCTGCACAATATCTACCCAGTTAATAGAGGCCATGTAGTACCTTAAGGCATCGTAATTTCCTTTTCTGAAATTAAAACCCATTCCTTTGCCTTTTACTTCTGCTACCTCTCTCGTCATCATCCACCGTAGGACTCTGTGATCACTTTCTGCTACTGGTTCCTCTACTGTCAGCCCTGTTATGTCATCTGATTCATGCGTGATGATGAGGTCTAGGATATTCTTTTCTCTAGTACTTTCCCTGACATGTTGATACAAATAACAGTCATCTAGTTGATTTAAAAATTTTGTTCCCCATGTCAAGTTTCCTTCCCATTTACTCCAATCAATTAGAGGCAAATTGAAATCACCCATAATAAGGCATTGACGCTTACTTGCCCATTCCATTTGCATGTAGAGGCTTTTGTCATAATCTTCACAATCACCTGGTCTGTAGATTACTCCTACTCGCATTATACCTTTGTTTCCAACTATCTCACACCATACAGACTCTATACTAGCATGTGAAATGTCTGAATCTGGGAAAGCTATAGTCGCACTCAGGCTGCTTCTGATAAGAAGCATTACCCCACCACCCCTTCTATCTACCCTATCCTTCCTAAATACATTATACAAGCCGTACTTAAATTCATCATCCCCAATTTCCGGGTGGTATCACGTCTCTGTAAGCCCTATTATGTCCGCGTTACTTGTTTTAACCAGCAGTTCAAATTCGCTCATTTTATTGACGACACTTCTAACGTTACTGTATAAACAATTAAGATTTACTGTTCTTGTATATTTAACAACCCTAACACAACCCTTGAAGTTTTTTAGGCTCTCTTCCCTGATATTAGCTACCCGCTCACATGAAACGTTTCTGCCTCCAGAACATCTAGATAATACGTCCAGTTGGGGTAACAGATAAGAACTCTTAAGGTATGTGCAAGAGTTACTTTGACCAATATTATCAGATAAACGTGTGTCAGTATTACCCACATCCCCCCCTAACTGGCAGTTTCCCTGAACCTTTAAGGTATCCTCAATAATACTGGCAAAAACTTTTGCAACACCTTTAAGTGTATCCCGTCTCTACAAAACAAATTCCTTCTACCTACAAGTGTGGGCCATGCTGATAGAAATTTCCCCCCTAAAGCCTTGCAGAGTCCTTCTGCCTGGCATTTGTGGATTATGAAAAGGCATTTGACTCCATACAGCATAAGGCAATGTTTTGGGCACTGGAAAGACAAGGCATAGATACCCCACATATTATGATTTTGAATAAAATATATGAGAATGCTACCTCCTTTATTAGACTAGACAAAGACAGTAGACAAAATTTTAAATCGAGAAAGGAGTTCGACAAGGAGACACAATATCTCTGAAGCTGTTTACTGCTGCCCTTGAGGAAGCTTTCAGAAGATTAGACTGGTCGCAGAAAGGAGTCAATGTGAATGGAGAGTACCTAAACCAGTTACGATTTGCAGATGACATTGTGGTCATGAGCCACGATCCCAAAGAATTAGAGGAAAATCTTAATCAGTTATGCACAGTTAGTAAGGATTTTGGACTAAAGATGAATATGGCTAAAACAAAAGTAATGATGAACAAGTATGCCACAGAAAGGGAAATAATGATTGAAGGAGCAGTAATTGAAAAGGTGGAGTCATACTTATCTGGGACAAGTTATTAGCTGTAATAATGATAATGGCTGGAAGTCAAGAGAAGCATAAATTTTGGATGGATAGCATTCAGGAAATATAGTCACATACTGATGAGCAATATCCCAATTTGTCTGAAACATAAAATAATGAACCAATGTATACTTCCCACCATGACTTATGGAAGTGAAACATGGGCACTCACCAAAAGAATGGAAGAGAAGCTGAGAACTACACAGCGAAGAATGGAACGAATTATATTGGGAATCAGACTGTTAGATAAGAGAAACACATGGATTAGGCAGCAAACTCAAGTAAAGGACATTCTTATCAAAACTAAAGAATTAAAATGGTCTTGGGCAGGACACATAGCTCGAAGACATGATGACAGATGGACTAATAACAGAATGGTACCCAAGAGGAGCTAGAAGAAAACCTGGAAAACAAAGGCGGAGATGGATAGATGAAATTCATGAGTTTGTGGGTAGTAAATGGATGGCCAGTGCTCAAAACAGAAGGAACTGGAAAGTTGCTGGAGAGGCCTTCATCCTGCAGTGGATTGAAAATGGCTGATGACATTGCAAGATCGTATGCTAACACAAAAAATGCAAAGCTTGTTGTTAATTCTCGCAGTGTTTTATCTACTGCAATAAAACAGTTACAATGAAGTTTTAAAACATGGCTAACGGCAGTGTTAGAGTATAAATAGAATTATTAATATATTTTTTATTTATAGAAAACTAACCTCAAATTCTCCATCTGTGAGATAGGATTCCAACCGAGATGGATCCACACCCTCGGGCAGGGAAGACTTAACTAGTTCTGCAAGTGAATACCTTGTCCTTGTTAGTTGTGCTAAGGCTTCTTGCACAAAAATTACTTCTCCAGGTTTCTTTCCATCCTGTAAAAAATTTGAAAATTATCTCTATACAAAAATGGGAACATGACATATCAATGTCTTTTTTTATTGTACACTGGTGTTCAAAGAAAGTGCATCACCCTTAAAATTGTAATTGTTGTCCAAATAACTTAAGTATATGGCAATATTTCTTACAGATTGCATCAGAAGATTGACATGCATAGGTGATGGCGTAATATTGCATGAGCCGTTACTTTCAGCTATATAAGCATGTTCTGCAAGAGTTGCAGTCATTCCTTGCTTGTGTCAGAATGGAGAGTTATGTGCAGTTGATGCCATGAAGAAGAGTGCTATTGTTGCTTTAAGTGAGGAAGGATGTTCTTCCTGTCATATTGCTTTTAGAGTGTCTTGTAATCAGTCGACAGTGAGTAGATTTCTTTCCAAACTCAAGAATGCTGGTTCTGCTGATGGGAAAAAAGGAACCGGATGCAAACGAGTCTCTACACCAAAACAGGGCTGTGTTTTGAAGTGCTTATGCCTTAAAAATCATAAAGCTTCATCATCTGAGCTGAAAAGAGAATGGGAAGAACATACAGGAGTGGTAGCAAGTGCAGTAACAGTCAGAAGACACCTCTTCAAAAATGGACTTGTAGCCTGTCGTCCTAAGAAGAAGCCTCTCCTCACAATAAATGAAAAAGGCCTAATTAATTTGGTGTAAGGAGCATGTCAAATGGACCACCAAGCAGTGGAAATCAGTTATTTTCTTGGATGAGAAGAAATTCAACCTGCATGGATCTGATGGGAGACGAACGATTCAGTGTAGACGTGAAGAATACCATCCAGACTGTATGGTGTTACAGTGAAATTCCCTACCAACCAAATGATATGGGGGGAGGGAGATTTCTTATCGCGGAGTAGGTCACCTGCAGTTTATAAAAGGTTCCGTAAATGCCAATGGATACCTGGCTATATTGGAAGGCAAATTGCTGCCAACCATTATAGAGACCATTTCAACCTGCCAAGTAAATGCATCTTCAAGGACAACTCTCTTCCTTGTCATCAGGCAAAAAGTGTAAGTAGGCACTTCTGTAATTACTTTAGCATCATTTCTGCATTAGAGGTTCGACATCTGTTACATGTGTTTACATTTGTTACAGGTGAAAATATGGTTGGAAGAATGGTCCATTACAACTGTTAGTTGGCCAGGAAACAGCCCAGACCTGAATCCTATAAGAGAACTGTTGGCATCGTGTGGAATCTGCATAGCCAGAGAGAAACCAAAGACCCTTTGTGAACTTCAGGAATTGATCTTGTCAATGCCTTGACGGTGTGCTGCTGTCATCAGGGCCAGAGGGGATTCAACTAAATATTAGTTTGCATCTGGTGAACTTTTCATTTTGTTTTCCCATTTAAAATGATAAACTGAAGCAAACTGAGGGCTTCTGATAACATTTCAGCCATAATTATCATGTTTACCAAAACTGTTGTATAAAGGTTGCAAATGCTCATTTTGGAATATTTTGAGAGCAACTGTTAAATATTACTTAGCATCGCCTTAACTATTAATAAATATCTTTTGTTTATATTTCTATTTGTGATGCACTTTCTTTAAACACCTGTGTAATAATTAACATCTTAGATTTGGTTTCCTCACCAAGCTTAACTGTCAGTCCCTTTCTTTCGTTAATATGGATATAATGCCATAAAAAGTCAAAAAGGAAATAAGATTTTTTGAAGAGGGAATAACCAAGGGGGGGGGGAGATTAAACTGCAACTCATCTACGACTATCTCAGTACAAAGCACCAACCAGCAAAGAATCCAAAAGGACGTTTTCTGCTGCTAATTAAATATGTATCATATTTAGATCCAGTTTAAACCATAACACTATTGAGTTTCTTAAGAGCTCACTTTATTCGGACCGGTAGTGTGGATGCTTATTTTTTTGTTTTTAGAATAACTGTATGTTTAATAGTTTTTGCTAGAATACTTATTAATTTAATAAAATTGTGATTTAAAACGTGAAAAAACAAGTAATTACTTGTTTTTTCCTTACTTTATTTCACCTAACTGTCATCAAAATTTATTGCGAAAAATGTTTTTTTTTTTTTTTTGGAATACCGGTATTAAGATTTTGACCAGTATTATGAGCTCTGAGTCGAAGGAAGCTCTCATAATTATGGCTAAGGGTTTGCTTGCTTACTTTGCTGCCTCCTTTAATATAACTCGATAGATCCAACCACCCCAGGTGCCTTTATGTTTATCTTCAACAATTTCTCCTCCACTGTGCTCTCAGTTATTACAACATCATCTAGCAAACAGCCAGAGTTTAATTCACCTCTGGCATTAACCTCCTTAAATAACTCCTCAAGTATGAATGTAGATGCAAAATACTCAGTTTTTTAGCTACCTGACCAAGATCATCAACAGTTGAACCATCGATATCTAGTGGACCAATCTGATTCATCCCCTTATAGAGTTTACATAAATAAATAAAGAACTCTTTGCTGTTTTTCTTTGCATCCTTTTCTGAAGATTTCTCGTAATCTGCCATTGCCTGCCTGGTTACAGACCAGCTTATATCTATCATAGGCTTCCGTGTCACCATTAATTTATATGTATCCCATGATTTTTCTTCTCTACCACATGTCTCATTAGTTCATCTGACATCCATTTAGGCCTTTAATAATATTTCTTAGTTGGTATGAAAAGCCTAGTAGCTTCCAAGATTAATTCTTTGAATGCTTCCCATTTTGAATTTACTGTTGGTAACATCATCAGTTGGTCCCACCGTATAGAATTTAATTACTGTCTCAGACCATCATAGTCACCTTTATGAAAGCTAAATCCTTTCCCTTTACCCCTGATGATAGTTACCTCTTTGAGTAAATCCCACTTCAGCAGCACACTGTGATCACTGCCACCTAGTGGTTCCTTTATCTGCAGATTCTTAATGCATGAAGAATCACTATTGATAATCAGATCAAGAGTATTACTCCCTCTAGTTGCCTCCCGAACATGCTGATGTAGAAAACAATCATCCAATAAATCCACAAAAGTCTTGAGTGACCAACCCACAAATTCCAGTCAATATCTGGGAAATTAAAATCCCCCATTATAAGACACACTGATTTACTGCAACACTATTTCCCTGTACAGTTGTTTATTATACTCATCAGAGTCATTAGGCCTATAACACACTCCCTACTTTGAATTTTCCTTTCCCAGTGCTTATATCACACCAAACTGACTCGACACTGCACTGTCCAGTGATGTCGACTGGCAGTACTTTCTTGGATTTTATGCGTTTCTTAACTAATAGAAGAACCCCCCCCTCCTCCCTTCCTATTCTGTCTGTCCTTCCTGTACACATTGTACTCCCCAAATTTGATTTCCGCATTCCTTATATCTGTGTGACACCAAGTCTCTGATATCACAACAATATCTGCCTTTGATGTTTTGACCAACACCTCAAATTCCTCAAATTTATTTACAAAACTCCTAGCATTGGTGTATACGCAAGTATACATGCACCTGTCTATTCTTAGATACCCTAACACAACCCATGTGTTTACTTGTACCGCAATGACTCCCAGCAGTCTCTGAAATATCCTGCATCTTGTTTTTCAGGCTTCTGCTCATTCCAATAGAAGCAGTGCAAGAATCACTTTCGCCTCTGCCAGCAGCTACTGTTAATCTATTAGTCCGTGTATCCCCCAAAGCTAGCAGTTTCCTGACCCACCTGACGCTGCCTCGATAGAGTCAGCAAATATTCTTGCACCCTTTCTAGGCGCCTCTGCAGCCAGGTGGGAAGAAGCAGCAGTGCGTAGCACACGCTTCTTGATTAGACCGGGGTTCGAGCCCGTCACCAACAAATATGGAGGATGTGGAAAGGTCAGGGAATGACCACCGCATATCCCGGAAGCAATATGGCCTTAGTTGCTAATGCTCCTGAAAACCAAATAACAAATAAATAGCACCCTTTCTATTTAAGTGTATCCCATCCCCGTAGAAGCAGTCTCTCCTGTTAACAAGCTCAGACCAGGCTGAGAAAAACCCCTTGAGCCTTGCACAATCTCTCCAGGGACGAATTGATCGACAAGGCTCTCATCATATACCCCCTCCTATCGTGTTTGGCAGAATTGCAGACACTTTCAAATTCAACCCTAACTCACAGCTTTTTTTCAACATTGACCTGTACTTGTTAAGTAATTCCGCCAGTCTCCTACTCTTAATATCATTAGTGCCAAAGTGTACAACAATATCACCTTTTATGCCCTTTGCCCCTGGCAGATGTACCCTGGTCCTGTTCCAGCTATCCTTTTTGCACAATACGTTTCCCTGACAATAGAGTTACTGACAACTACTAGTTCCTGTGGAACCAGCGCATTCTGCCTTGGGGGTTGCCGCTATGTTGCTTGATGTTTGAGTGCAAGCTCTGGCACTGATGTGGGCAGCTGAGAGCTTGATGGGCCCTCAATTTAAATTCTTCAAGGGAATTCACTCCGTCCTTCAAGCTCTCATATAGGCCCATAACAACATTGAGTTGGCACCTGATTTCCTCACACTCCTTGCGTCGTGCACAAAAAGACATTCCCCTTGGCAATATCATGTCCTGTCCCTGACTACTCCACAAACAAACAAGCAGTACATTTCAAAAGGCTGTGATTCAGAGGACAACTGCCTCCCCTCAGTTCTTCCCTGAGCCACAGCACTCCCATTAGCTTGAGCCTTTTGCTTTGCTGCTCTGGTCTGAGTCATGATTTCGATTCAATTTCAAATAAAAATTATAACCCTAAACTTATATCTCAATGCAGTATAACACACATATATATATATATATACAAAGGGTACTAGGAAAGTTTTGCAATACAGCTTTGTTTATTTAATTTTTTCAAAGTAATTTCCTCTACATTCAATACAGCTCTCCATCCTCCGAAACCAATCTTTAAACCAGTTCTGCCAAGTTTCACTAGGGAGTAAAGCACACTCGTTGTCCCAAGCCCGTAGAAGGTCCTCATCACTGGAAAACCGCCTCCCTTTTAGCTTCATTTTCACATGCGGGAACAGTGCAAAGTCGCAGGGAGCAAGGTCTGGACTGTAGGGAGAGTGCTCGAGAAGTTTCAGTCCTGTCGTGGTCAAATATTCGGTGCAGGCTTTGGCGCGGTGAGCTGCAGCATTATCGTGATGGAGGTACCAGGTGTCCATTCTTGACTTTGGCCGCAGGTTCTTCATAGATCCAATGACTTTAGGCAGGCATTGTTCAGTATATCACTTAGCTGTGACTGTCTTCTGCGTGTCCAAAACGACACGTTCCACAATTCCACTCGATTTGAAAAATACAGCTATCATTTTCTTCTTTACAGATCGGGATTTTCTGACAATTACAGGTGTGTCGTCATCATCAAAGACCCAAACTTTGTTTTGAGCCTTGGTCGGCAGATCGTAATAGTACAGCCAAGTCTCGTCATCTGTCACGATGTTGTTCACATACCGAGATTGTCCCTTATCAAACTTTTTTTAACATCTCCCGGCACCAAGTCACACGTCGTGTCATCTGCTCTTCAGTCAGTTGATGCGGCACCCAGAGAGAACAAAGTTTCTTCACGTGCAAATGATCTTGCAGAATCGAACGAATTGCTGGTGCATTTAGGCCCAAAGTATCCTCTATCTGTTGGTAGGTCACTCGCCTGTTTTCGTCAAGCATTTTCCTCACAGCAGTAACGTTTTCCTCCGTAACTGACGTTCGTAGCCTTCCCGGCCTCTCAGAATCCTCCAGAGTGAAATTTCCCCTTTGGAATTCTCTATACCACCTGAATATCGTTGTACGATGTGGACAATCATCATCTAGTGCAAGAGTCATTTCTTCTAAGCACTGGTCTATGGTTAAACCACGCACGAAATTATACCGCAGAACTGTCCTTATCTCATTTTGTGACCACGATGCCATCTCAAGCATTTTACACTCTCACTACTAATGAATAACTGAGCCCATCGACTTGGCGCGGCTGCTACTATGCACGTATGAACATGTCTCAACATGCAGCAACAAGCAGCTTCCTGTGATTCATTGTTGCGTCATATTGCAAAATGTTCCTAGTACCCTTTGTGTGTATATATATATATATATATATATATATAGTTTAGTTTGATTGTTTAGGTTACTTTAATTTTTTGGTATCTATTTTCTATAGGGTATTAAGGTGTGTACGGAACAGGAGATTTAGTTAGCGTTTTTAGTCTAACCTATTCCTGGGGGTCTGTAATGGTATTCAAATTATATAATATCTAATGAAGTTAATTATAATTATTTTAACATTAATTAATTATCATTCAATACTAACTAACATTCCCTTACCTAGTCATCTACCCACTACTTCATCGGGGGCTTTGAGCGGATCGATAGCCAGTTTTAAAGGAATATCTCATAATTACCCGTTTCTGTTAACTTCTTATCAGTTTTACCTTAGTAGTGAGATTATTTTGCTCTTTTAGACTATTTATTTAATCGAATAAGGATAGTTTTATTTCAATTTGTCTTTTAGTTTAATTTTTGAAAAAAATTTTTTTGTTTCTAACATCGGATTCGGCAATCCGGTAGAGGGGAAACAAAGCCCAATGGGTAATTATCGGAATAAGCGAGTGGAGTTATCTGTCCGGTGGTGGTCTTTCGGTAAATGAGGGGGGGGTTTGCCCTACTCGTTGTTTGTTTTTGAGTGCGCAGCTGTGCCTATTGTTGCTTGATATTGTTGTAGGGTGATGTTTTTGCAAGTCATCCGATGAGTGGGCTGATTCTTACGTCAGCTGGGGGGGGTATTTCTGTTTTTTTTTTATAACTCCATGGTGAAAATTAAATTCTTATGTGATTTGGTTGTTTGTTATTTACAAGCATTGTTTTTTGTTATTTACGTGAGTTGGTTTGCTATTTACATGAATTGGTTGTTATTTACACGAGTTGTTTTGCTATCCCTTTGGATTGGGCCGGTATAGCTTTTCTAAGGCATAACAGCCCGTTTTGTCCTAGGGGATAGCTATTTACATATTTACAGCCTCCTGTAAATTTACGGCCTCCAGTATTGTTTGTTACATTTTAAAATGTAACAAACAATACTGGTACGATCTGATCAATCTCAACGTCAAAAATAACTACGTAATGATGGGAAACAACATCTACTTACAGACCAGAGGGATAGCCATGGGAACGTGCTGCTCCAGCGCGATTGCCAACCTATACTTACACCACTTTGAAAATAACATCACAGAAAGAAATCAACATATTTAGATATATCGATGACTTCCTAGTCATCAACCACAACAGTTTTGAAGCACTAGCCCAAGTAATCTACCCCACCGACCTCAGCATAGAACGGACCAACCAAAACAGCAACCTACAAGCATATTACCTCGACAGTCAGATCACCATTAACAATAACAATATCGAAACTAAACATTATGATAAAAGAGACCACTTCAACTTCCCAGCTATAAAGCTTATCCACTGGGACAGCAACATCGCAAAACATATATGGAAACAATTAGAAACCAAACAACCAGAATAATAAAAATATGCAGTAATGCAAAGAACACAACAGAAGCAATTAATAAACTGATAAAAACACTCACAATAAATAATATACCCTACAATTATAGCAAACACCACATAAAAGCAGCCACACTTATGAATATCAAAAATCAAATGTCCAAATCATAAAGCAATAACAAAAATTACCTAAAACAAGGTCCGGATTTCTTACACTCAGAGGAGGCTCGTCCTCTGACTGCACTAAAATCCAGCTTCCTATATCAACCCACCCATCATATATATATATATAAATAAAAAAAAAAAAATTTGCGCAAGAGACGCAAGGTAACATTCACTTTACAAGAGGCTGTAAATATGTAAATAGCTATCCCCTAGGACAAAACGGGCTGTTATGCCTTAGAAAAGCTATACCGGCCCAGTCCAAAGGGATAGGGAAACAATTCATGTAAATAACAACCAATTCATGTAAATAGCAAACCAACTCACGTAAATAACAAAAAAACAATGCTTGTCAATAACAAACAACCAAATCACATAAGAATTTAATTTTCACCATGGAGTTATATATAAAAAAAAAAAACGGAAATACCCCCCCCCCCCCGCTGACGTAGGAATCAGCCCACTCATCGGATGATTTGCAAAAACATCACCCTACAACAATATCAAGCAACAATAGGCACGGCTGCGCACTCAAAACCAAACCTGTGATACAACAAACAATGAGTAGGGCAAACCCCCCCCCCCCCCCTCATTTACCGAAAGACCACCACCGGACAGATAACTCCACTCGCTTATTCCGATAATTACCCATTGGGCTTTGTTTCCCCTCTACCAGTTTGCCGAATCCGATGTTAGAAACAAAAAATTTTTTTTCAAAAATTAAACTAAAAGACAAATTGAAATAAAACTATCCTTATTCAATTAAATAAATAGTCTAAAAGAGCAAAATAATCTCATTACTAAGGTAAAACTGATGAGAAGTTAACAGAAACGGGTAATTATGAGACATTCCTTTAAAACTGGCTATCAATCCGCTCAAAGCCCCCAATGAAGTAGCGGGTAGATGACTAGGTAAGGGAATGTTAGTTAGTATTGAATGATAATTAATTAATGTTAAAATAATTATAATTAACTTCATTAGATATTATATAATTTGAATACCATTACAGACCCCCAGGAATAGGTTAGACTAAAAACGCTAACTAAATCTCCTGTTCCGTACACACCTTAATACCCTATAGAAAATAGATACCAAAAAATTAAAGTAATCTAAGCAATCAAACTAAAATATATCAAGCACGTATAATAGACCAATTGCCACATGGCAATGGCATTAACGTACAAGTGATAAATTAAAAATAATCAATTAGACATTATCAATAATAATAAAAACACAAAATATATATATATATATTTCAGTATCGAGTATTACCTCTGAGTCACGTTATGATTTCCGTATCTCCTATCAAGTTATATGTATTAATTAATGTTACGTTTATAAAATCCAAGTCATTATATATATTTAGTTAAAAAAGTACAATTTAATTGACAATGAAATTTAATAAGATTAATAAATTTTACTGATTAATTGATAATACTATATACTAAGCTAACAGATTTCTAATACAGTGTATTCACTATCTAGTTATAAGTGAAACCTTATGCTATCAAGTTCGGGATACACGTTGTATCGTATAATAATGGCGGCAAATCACGGACAGTAAATATGCTGACACTGAGTATTACTTAACTTTCAAAATCGCATTTTCCAAAAATCAAAATAAACCAAGGAGCTTGACTAGGTCTATAAACTACTTATAGAAAATAATTTAATATTACAATTAAGTCAATAAAATGGCTAATTATAATTAAAAACAGCCCAAAAACTTGTCCAACATGTGGACTGGATACCCTTACCGATACTGTAGTATACGAAATAGTATACACTACTTTGATATGAGTGTTAAACTTCTGATTATTTACCCAGGAAAATTAAGTTCCAAACATTTCTGGGATGTGGACCCCACAAGGTGAAGCAACAGCATTCCTAGTCTGTTCTTGGTACAATACCCCCCCCCCCTTTTTATTGTCTACTTAATAAACCTGCAGACTTAATAAAAATGAATTGTAGACTGAATAAAACAGTCTGCAATAGATTTCTTATCTATTATGAGTTAACAGTATATTAACAGACCATAAAAAGCAAAATTCAGTAGCAATCAATAAAGAATAAGTGTCCTGCTGGCCTTTTAAACATTTTTCAATCATATCATAACTTAAACAACTGGGCAAAAGATTATTCTTGTACACTTTAATTAGACATGTGTGTCTAACTTTTGTACAAACCTGTTTTCAAATGGTGAACAATTAAGATGATACAGCCGTTTTCCCCTACTTTTGTTTCATTGGTTGCAAACGAATGCAAAAAAAAAAAAAAAAAAAAAACATCAACTTCTTCGTATTTCCCCCATTTGCTACTTGCTAAAGATATTTCCTCCTAATCTGATTCAAGATGAAGTTATTCTCCCAATTCCTGAGTACTGGGACATTACCTTAAGAGCAAAGAACATTGTATACAATTTATTACAATGTACCCCATACAACTACAAAAGGGTTCACATATAGTGATTACTATACAAAGTAAATTATAGTGATTACTATAATGAGCAGGAGGCAGAACAGTGAATACAAAATATTTTAAAAAGGTTTCAAGAACTCTTACCTTCATGCTAAGAAGCGTAACATCATCCCATTGCTGCCACTCAGGAAACAGATTTGTGAAGGCAATAGGCTCAACACCAGATGACACCAAGTACGCCTTTGGAGGCTCTTCGGCATTTTTCTCTACATAAAAAAAAAAAAAAAATATATATATATATATATATATATATATATATATATATAAAAGCTAAATTAAAATAGGATATTTGCCAACTATTTTTTCTTATTTATTTTTAATAAATATTTTTATTAATTTCTGTCTTTCTATTTAATTTGTGGATTAATTGGATTATATATATATATATAAAACACACGGTGTTTCAATTAGTAATAGTATTTTCTATATAGTGCAAGAAAGCCACAGGCTTTTGCTGCACTCGCAAAAAAAAAACCGAAAAAAAAAAAAAAAAAAAAAAAAAAACCATAGTAGATAAGAAAATACAAATTATATGCTTCCCTCCTCATATAGGTAACTATCCAGTTGACTTTTGAATTTATTCAAACTGTCAGCTTCAATTTACCTGCAAGGACAACTTGTTCCAGCAATCGATGACTTATTGACTAAAAGAAAACTTCCTACAATCATAAAAGGCACCAGGATCTATTTCACTTATTTTTAGTTTAAGCTATTTGTTGTCTGGACCTTTGTCATATTTGGGCTGGAATTTTTAAATTTGAGGTTAAAATTACACTAAGTAGCACAACTTTGATATAATTGCCTCTTTATATGTTTCTGGATACACTGCACATATGATACAGCTGATAATGTGCAGCATATAATGGGGAAAAAAAAAAAAAAAAGAAAAAAAAGCAGCATGTTCAAAGAACTAGCAATTTCATATCGGAAACTGGAAAAAAGCGAATACTGTATATACTTTTATCCCAGTTTCCCAGACACCCAGTTTCCTCCTCTCAACTAGAGATGCAATAAAAGAGTATATCAGTGGAATGCTAATTACAAAACAGCTACCTCTCAAGGGGAATACAGTTGCCATTTGTCAAGTGTATTACATTAGTTACAAAGTAAATTTTTGTTTACAACAGCACATAACATCATTTCTTTGACTAGAAGTTACACTTAGGGTATTAAAAACTACTAAGGGCTAAACTAGGCAAAAATATACACGAACTGGAAAGATATATAAACCTGATTTCCCCACAAAAGTTATTTGTGGGGAAATCAGGAAATCACGACTTCAATTCGGCACTATGATAACTGGACAGTTTGATTTAGATTTAGTTTTCTCAAAACACAGTAAATTCTAGGGCATCAGGAATAAATACACAGCAAAATTAGTAAATCAGTAGGACTGAAGCAATGTCCGCCAAAAGAAAAAAAAATTATACAGTTGAAGAAAAAGATTATTTAAAGCGTCGTGAAACCAAAATGTAGTATATTTAGCAAGTGTGGAATTCCAGAAGAAACGATCCACGGTTATATAAAAGTGGAAGAAAAATTATGTTCACTGCGTTGGACCAATGCTTATACAAGTGGTTTCTAAAAAAACGTAATGGAGTGCCGATAAATGAGGTAATTTTGAAAGCACAGGCACTCAAATTTCATAAGCTACTTGCTGAAGACTACACATTTAAAGCTTCTGAAGGGTGGCTTTGGAGCTGAAGCTCGTCATGGGATATCCCAGATTAGTTTTGTAGGCAAACCTGCATTTGGTGAAATTACAGCAGCAGCAGAATTTCCTGAATTTCTGTGTAATGTGATTCAAGATGGATTCACAGATGAACAGTTTGCAACTGTGATGAAACAGCGCTCTACTATAAACTTCTTCCTGACAAATCATTGGATATTAAAAAGGCACCCAACAAAGTGGGCATGAAAACTAACAATGAGAGAATTACTGTATTGTGTGCAAACAAGACTGGAAATCACAAGCCAGAGCCACTGTGCATCCATAAAAGTCAACATCCCCCAGTGTTTTAAGCACATCAACATGAATTCTCTGCCTGTTAATTATAAAAATAGTTCAGGCACTTGGATGAGTGATAGTTTTGCTTCATGGTTTGAAAGTGAGTTAGTACCATCAGTGAAATGCCACCAAAAAACTTGAAGAAAAAGCTCAGTTACTGTTGGATCACTACTCAGCTCATCTTTTGGCTGATGTCCTGAAATTGAAAGATGGCACGATCAGAGTCGCATTTCTGCCAAGGAACACAACCGCACTAATTCAGCCCACGGGTCCGGACATTATTTGAGCCTTCAAAGCCTAATATCATGGTAAGTTACTTACTGGTGTTGTGAACTCAGAAATTCATGTTCTAGAATTTCTGAAAACATTAATACTGAAAGAAACTGCATACAATATTGGATTAGCGTGGCAGAAAGTAAGCTCAACAGCAAACTGCTGGAAAAAGTGTATTGGACACCAGTAATAACCTTGAATTAGCAGCATTTTCAGAACAAGAAGCAAAGGCTGCTTGTAACGTACTTGGTAGCTGCCTTGGAGCAAATGACTTGGCTGCTTAGATTGATGTGAATGTGGAAGCTCCAGTTGTGCTTTATGTGAGCAAGGAAGAAATTGCAGTCAACAAACAGAAGGCTAGTGACAGAGTCACTTAGAAGATAATGCACCAAAAATTAACGAAGTGCTTCAAAACATTAATAAGAAGCTCTAACCATGTTAAACATTAACATGGTTAGAGCTTCAGAGTAATAGTGAACATCTTCGTTTTTGAACCTCACCCACTATTAAGAATTATGTACTGAAAAAATGCTGTCATAAGTTCCAGGAAACTAAATAACATGACTATTTTAGAATGGATGCACAAAATTTAAGTCCATTACACATTGTGTATTAAATGATATAACCTTTAATACTTGGTCTTTTTGTCTGTATGTTCATAGAACATTAAATACTTTAAGGTAATACTTTATTTATTTACTAAGTAAAGTATATTTATTATAAAATTTTTGCCACTATAATGCACTTTTCTTATGATGTGAGTATTAAAGTTGTCACATGACACCCATGCTATATTGGGGTTTCACTGTTTTACCATTTACAATTTATCAATTAATTTTGCCTAATAAACTGCCTTTTTAATCAATGTGAATGTTGTTTCCCTCATTTTAGTCCAAAAACCTCACCAGTGTACTTCTGAAATGATCATAAAAGATTTTATTGGAAAAATAGGGAAAAATAATAATATTAACATAATAGTTTTAGCATGCACAATGACACAAAAAATCCAAAATGCACATTTACTGAAGAGCAAGCATCACTTACAACCCTTGTGTTATTTCAAATAGCACTGTTTACTTTCATTTCAAAAGAACTGCAATGACGTTTTAGGCTAAATCAAAGAAAAGAAGTTTCCCACTGGGAAAACAGGAATTTGATTAGGCAAAATTTAAATTTAGAAATTGTGAAATCTAAATGGCAATACTTAGTCCAATTTTAACACTTAATTCAAAAATTTCAGCGTGAAATATAACAAAAAAGCCAAGACACAAATAGTCTAAACCTAAAAATAAGTAAGATGGACCATGGTGCCTTTTAATTTTTGGTCCTTGGTGCCTTTTTTGGTCCTTGAGGTTGTCACAGACATTCTCTCAGATATGCCAGACAAGCTGTACTTGCTACCTGGGAGTCTAAAACGCTGATGGAACTGATATTCGGGTGATACTCAGTTCAAGTGAACCCAATTTCGGCAAAGTCCGGACGATCTGTGACAGCCAAATCCTCTACTTGCACCTTCACGATGGCGGGACTGTTAGTAATCCTGGGTATAACCTCCATGCTCAAGCACATGGTGGGTGATCACCCAGGTGTGAACCAACGTAAGCATGGGGTCGAGATGTGGCGCCCACACCAAATGGAGGAATGCCACCGCTCTGTGTTACCAGGCAGTACTAGGTGGTAGATGACTCTCATCAACCAGTGCAATACCACCACTTTGCTTATTGGAAGCTTGAAGTGGTGGAACCCATGTTTAGTCGCCAGAGCTAAGTTCTGGTCAACCCTTCCATCATGCAGAATGATTGATGACTTTTGAGTTTATGATGAACATCGTGATGAGATCTAATCTTCCTTACATTTTGAGGGTACAGCTCTAAAACGGTGTTCGCAGGCCAGCTGCTAGTTAGTACAGCTAGTGTATAATCTTGCTACCTTTACTCTTCCAGATAGTGACTGGAGGGAGTCCAAGTAATGTGTATGCAGGGGGCATTGTCGAGGCCATGTTATGTCAAGGATCTGGGTATATTCTTACCACGTGTATGCCATATCCACAAATTTCATTACTTCATACAGCATGTCCCACCCACTTTTTTTTACTATAGAATACACTATGAATTGTCAAACTAATAGAGTAAGCTTATCTGCGAAAAGATCTAAACCTCCCAAACACTTCTTAATTCATTTCACAAATACACGTGGTCTCAATTCTAATCTCAACGATGTCCATTTCCGCTTGCAGTTTGCCAAAGCCCATGTACTTTTTCTGACAGAATCTCAGTTATCAGTTGATTCAACTACTGCTCATCTCAGTTGCCCAAATCATTCGCTGTACGATTCCTTTCGCCTCAAAGGTGGTACTTGTGCATATGTCCGTTCCGATATTCCCTGTCAGAGACTTAGTAATTTGGAATCTCCTCTTTTCGATCTTCTCTGGCTTAAAATCTCTCTACCTCATTGTGTCAAATTCATTTGTTGTCTCTACTGTTCTCCCAACTCCACTAATCAATTGGAGCTCTTTGACGTCCGCTCTTTGCAACTTGACTTTCTCCAGTCAAACTTTCCTAACAGTGAGATAATTTTCCTTGGTGATTTTAAAGTTCACAACTCCAGCTGGCTTCCGTTTTCTAGTCACACCGACCCAGCTGGTTAAGATGCTGAGGCTTTTGCAATTACTAATGACCTTGCACAGATTGTTCATTTACCTACAAGAATACCGGACAATCCTAACCATACAGCCAATATGCTTGATCTTTTTCTCACAAACAACCCTTCTAAAGGACCTCTCACTTCACAGTTGAAGTGAGAGGTCCTTTAGGCACCTCAGATCACAATTTGGTGATTGTCTCTTCTCCAATGGAGTCTATCTCATGGCTATTCCCAACCTCGTATTGTTTGGCATTACAAGAACGCAAAATGGTATGACCTGTGAATTTCTTTAATTCTTTTCCTTGGTCGGATTACTGTTTCAAAACTTCCGATGTCAACGTTTGCTCAGATCGTGTCAGTGAAATTATTCTTGCAGGAATGGAATCCTTTATCCCACACTCCACTTTAAAATCTTGTCCTTTATCTAAGCCTTGATTTTCCAATAATGTGCTAAGGCTGTTCAAGAGAAGAACGTTGCATATCATAATTGGCGTGTTTCTAATTCTTCAGTTTCATTTTCTGCCTACACCAAAGCTCGCAACAATTGTAAAGCAGTTATTAATCAGTCCAAACTAGAGTTTGAACAGGCTAAGAGTAGAAAACTTGCTTCTTGCCCTAATGGTAGCCGAGCATTCTGGTCCCTTGTCAAAGCTATTGGTCGCAACTTTTGCCCATCTCTGCTCCCACCTCTGTCCAAACCAGATAGTTCTGTTGTCACTTCAGCCAAGGATAAAGCTTACTTGCTAGCATCCCATTTTCCCTCCAACTCTAGTATTAATGATCTTGGTAAAACACCTCCCACCATTCCCAACACGCTCCATTCAATACCTCCTGTGGTCTTCCGTCAAAAGGACGTCAGAAGGATTTTGACAAATCTTGATGCTAAGAAAGCTCAAGGTCCCGATGGTATTTCTCCACTTGTTCTTTGCAGCCTTTTTTCACTTTCTTATTCCAAAGGTGTTTTTCCTTCTGCTTGGAAATTTGCTCATATCCAG
The DNA here is from genome assembly GCF_048544385.1 of Mastigoproctus giganteus. Taxonomy (NCBI): domain Eukaryota; kingdom Metazoa; phylum Arthropoda; class Arachnida; order Uropygi; family Thelyphonidae; genus Mastigoproctus; species Mastigoproctus giganteus. The sequence goes on along the minus strand of NC_143587.1, from coordinate 39,148,104 downwards.
CCAGTTCCTAAAAAGGGTGACAAATTCCTCCCATCCAATTTATCATCCCATTGCAATTACTTCTACTCTTTCTAAAGTAATGGAGAAATCAATTAACCGCCAACTCTTAAACTACCTAGAAACCTTCCGTCTGATCAACGATAGCCAGTATGGATTCCATCAGTGTTGATCCACTAGTGATATTCTGGCTTATGTTACCCATTTATGGACAAATTCAATGGAAACGTTCGGTGAAACACTAAGCAGTTGCTCTTGTCCTAACATCTCAAAGGCTTTTGATCGTATTTGGCATAAAGGTCTTGTAAACAAGCTTCCATCTAATGGTTTGCCAACTGTTTTTTGTAATTGGTTATCCAGTTTTCTCTCTGATCGCTCACTGAGAGTGATGGCTCTTGTCTTCTAATTTCTCCACTAATACCGGTGTCCCCCAAGGACACCAGCATTAGCGGAGAAATAGGGTTCTTTCCCCCACTTTTTTCCTCTTGAATATTAATATCCTTCTTCCATTGAATGGAAATCCTATCCATAGTTTTGCCGATGATAGCACATTGCATTCCACTTTCCATTTTGAGAAACCTTGCCCAGCTTAATTAGCTTCAACATCTCGAAAATCTGATACCAATTCCTTAAATGCCGATCTCCAGGTAATTCTCCAGTGACAACTTAGTTGATTTCAATCCTTCTAAAACTCAGTCTTGTTTTATATCTCGCAAAAAGGATTCTTCTGCTCCTATGCTTATCTTTGGTGACACTCCGATTTCTAGGCAAAATGATATATCTCTTTTGGGGATTACCCTGCCTTCTAATCTCTCTTGGCACAAGCACATTACAAATATTGCTTTCTCTGCATCTAAAAAACTTGGTTTTCTCTTTTGCTCTTGGCGTTACTTTTCTTCGAAACAGCTGTTGACTCTGTACAAATCGCAAATCCCCCCCTACCATGGAATATTGTTCCCACATCTGGGGTAGTGCCCCCAAAACCTCTCTCAGGCTTCTTGATTCCATTCAGAAGAGGGCAGTTAGGTTAATTAATGATTCATCTCTAACAGAGTCTCTTCACTCCCTGTCTCATAGACGTTCTGTTTCTGCTGCATGCCTCTTCTACAGATACTTCTATGGGCACTCTTCTTCTGAATTGGCTTCTATAATTCCCGCTCTCTCTTTCAAAACAGTCTGAACACATGCCGCCACCGGCCAACATCCATTTACCGTCCAACTTCAAACTCACAGAACCAACTTTTCATCTTCCTCGTGTATTCATTCAACTGCTGTTTTCTGGAACAACGTTCCTTCATACGTATTTCCAGAAAATTACAGTCTATAGAAGTTCAAGTCCAATGTCAACAAATATCTTCTTTCTTCTTCTCTACCTCCAACCCAAGCACGGTACTAAGTACTATAGGTTCTAGCATTTTTTTTAGCATTAGTAGAGGCATTTGATGCAAGCTTATGCAGCATCAGCCAAAAAAAAAAAAAAAAAACCCCACTTCCACTTCACCCCTCTGTTCGTTCAAAATACCTGTCCAGCTGAGCCTTAAACTTATTTAGGCTATCAACCTCCACCACAAGGGATGGAAGTCTGTTCCACCAACCAACCACCCGCTGGCTAAAGGCAAATTTCTGCACGTCTACCCTACATCTGTCTTTCCTCAATTTGAATTTATGCCCTCTCAGGTGATTTTTCTGAGCTAGAGAAAGAATCCCATCAGCATTGAGCATGCTTAAACCATTCGAGGCTTTATACACCTCTATCAGATCACCTCGCTGGTGCCTAGTCTCCAGACACTGTATTTGCAAAACTTAAGCCTTTCTTCATAAGAGCACCCCCTTTGTTCCATTCACTAATCTTGCTGCCCTTCTCTGTACTCGTTCCAGCAGCTCTACATCCTTCTTGAAATGAGGCCTCCAGACCTGTATACAGTACTCTAGGTGTGGCCTGACCATTGCCTTATACAAAGTACAATGGAATAATCACCTCCTTATCCCTGCTGGAAAAATTCCTGTATATCATTGACAATACTCCATGAGCTACTCTTGCAGCCCGTCTGCACTGCTCAGAGAACTTCATATCTGCCTGCACAACCACCCCCAAGTCCCTTTCATTCTCTACCACTGTCAGTGTAGTACCACAGAGTTGATACGTTGCTCTGGGGTTGCTGTTTCCCATGTGTAGTACTTTACATTTGTCAATGTTAAACTTCATTTGCCACCTCTCAGCCCATCTGCTCAACCTTTCCAGATCCTGTTGCAGCAGCATAGTGTCAGTAGTGTCCTTGACAACCCTGCCAACCTTTGTATCATCTGCAAACTTGGACATTAAGCTTGATATACCATCATCAATATCATTTATAAATACAGAAAATAATAATGGACCCAACACTGAGCCCTGAGGGACTCCACTAATAACATTAGTGGAGTCCCTCATTAGTCCACGATGAGCAGTGTCCATTGATTACCACTCTGTCTTCTTCCCCTCAACCACCCCTTTATCCATAGCAGCAATTTGCCTCCAATGTCACACTGCTCCAATTTGTGCAGCAGTCTTCCATGTGCAACAGTATCAAAAGCCTTTCTAAGATCCAAGTATATAATATCAAAGTTATTCCCTGCATCCAGTTCTTTTGTGACTGCATCATAGTATCCAATCAAGTTGGTCAGGCAAGACTTCCCATTAACAAAACCATGCTGTGTCTGAGCTATAACTGAAGTCTTGTCTAAATGATCCTGCAGTGCTTCTTTAACCAGTGCCTCCATTAATTTTCCTGGAACAGACGTTAAGCTCACAGGTCTATAATTACTTGTGTCAGCCTTTGATCCTCCTTTGTGAATTGGGGTCACATTTGCACATTTCCAGTCTATGGGTACCTCCCTTGAGTCCAAGGAAGCTCTCATAATTATAGCTAAGGGTTTGCTTATTTCCTTTGCTGCCTCCTTTAATATAACTGGATAGATCCCATCCACCCCGGGGTGCCTTTCTTGTGTTTATCTTCAACAGTTTCTCCTCCACTTTACTCCCAGTTATTTCAAGATTCTGTAGCTTACTGCCAGAGTTGAATACATCTCTGGCATTCCCCTCGCTGAATAACTCTTCATGTGTGAATGTCGATGCAAAATATTCATTTAGTTTGTTAGCTACCTGAGCAGGATCATCAACAGTTGACCCGTCGATATCAAGTGGACCAATCTGATTCATCCCCTTCCTTCTAGAGTTTACATAAGTAAAGAACTCTTTGCTGTTTTTCTTTGCATCCCTTGCCAAGGATTTCTCGTAATCTGCCTTCGCCTGCCTAACCTCCTTTGTAACTTGGTTGCATATCAACTTGTATCTATCATAGGCTTCTGTGTCATGTGTTAATTTGTAAGTATCCCATGCATTTTTCTTCTCTGCCATATGCCTCATTAGTTCATCTGACATCCATTTTGGCCTAAACCTTGAACAATATTTCTTAGTTGGTATGTAAAGCCTAGTATCTTCCAAGATAAGTTCTTTGAATGCTTCCCATTTTGAATTTGCTGTTGGTAACATCATCAGTTGGTCCCACTGTATAGAATTTAAATACTGTCTCAGTCCATCGTAGTCGTCTTTACGGAAGCAATAACCCTTCCCTTTACTCCTAATGGTAGTTACCTCTTTGAGTAAATCCCACTTCAGCACACTGTGATCACTGCCACCTAGTGGTTCATTTATCTGCAGATTCTTAATGCATGAAGAATCACTGCTGATAATCAAATCAAGAGTATTACTCCCTCTAGTTGCCTCCCGAACATGCTGATGTAGAAAACAATCATCCAATAAATCCACAAAAGCCCTGCTAGTGTGTGAGTAACCAGCCCCCAAATTCCAGTCAATATCTGGGAAATTGAAATCTCCCATTATAAGACTCTCTGATTTACTGGCCCACTATTTCCCTGTACAGTTCCTTATTATACTCATCAGAGTCATTAGGCCTATAGCACACTCCTACTCTCAATTTTGATCTCCCAATGCTTATGTCACACCAAACTGACTGAACACTGCACTGTCCGGCGATGTCGACTGGCTTCACTTCCTTGGTTTTTATGTGTTTCTTAACTAATAGCATAACCCCTCTTCCCTTCCTATCCTGTCTATCCTTTCTGTAGACGTTGTGCTCCCCAAATTGCAGTTCTGCATCTCTTATATCTGTGTGACACCACGTCTCTGATATCCCAACAATATCTGCCTTTGATGTTTTGAGCAATACCTCAAATTCTTCAAATTTATTTACTAAACTCCTAGCATTGGTGTACACGCAAGTATACCTGCACCTATTTCTATTCTTAGCTACCCTAACAGAACCCATGTGTTTACTTGTACCGCAATGGCTCGCAGCAGGCTCTGAAATACCATGCATCTTGTTTTTCAGGCTTCTGCTCATTCTAAGATATAAGAAGACATAAGAAGTCATCTTTTCTGAAAGGGCTAAAAGCGATAAAATACACAAAATATGGTAGATATAAATTAGGAACAAGTGTTTCTTTCTGAACTCTCAAAGTTAGAAGCTTGAATGCTAGTCTCTATTTTGTGTATTTTATCACTTTCAGCTCTTTGTATTTTATCAGTTCTTAAATGTTCTTATTATATTTACCTTCTCCATTTTATATTTTATTAATTCATTTATTTATTTTCCTGCATTGGAGACAAGAATATTTTACTGATCAGAAAGGCTCTGCTGGTAAGGTTAAGAACCAGAAGATATGCTGTTTGTTGTTTGTTAGTTATTTGGTTTTTAGGAGCATTAGCAACTAAGGCCATATTGCTCCGGGATATGCTGTGGTCATTCCTTGACCTTTCCGCATCCTCCGTATTTGGTAGTGACGGGCTTGAACCCCGGTCTAATCAAGAAGCGTGTGCTACGCACTGCTGCTCCTTCCCACCTGGCTACGGAGGTGCCCAGAAGATATGCACGGGCAAAAACATTTGCATGACACTGGTGTAAAAAAAAAAAAAAAAAAAAATTAAGGCAGAGTAGCATTGTTTTCTAAAACCATTTCAATACCTACACATAAAAAGCACACCAATTTTAATCTGCTGGATTCAGATATATTACACAATGAAAGTTACAATTTTCATTTAGAAGTTTTTCTTCCATACACTACTTGGCTGCTTGTTTAAATTGGACTTTGAACCAATAAGTCCCATCTGATGATAGAGCCAAATAGCCTCAAAACAAATCACAGTAGTGCCTTCTGAGTTTCAATGAATAAGAGTAAGAATAAATCTTCTTGATTAACATCAAGAAGATGAATCTTATTCAATAAAAAATTACATTAGTAACTTTAGGTTGACTTAGGGATAAGCACAGCTGACAGAAGTACAATAGTGTCACCAGACAGAGACACAGAAAGAAAAACATAACGATACAAAACAACGGTGGAATGTAGCATTATTTTCTAAAAGTATTAAAAAATGTAAACAAAAATGTTCTGTGATGCTATGCAAAACATATTTCACATAAGAATTAACATGAGAGGAACCAATAAGTCCTCAAGTTCCACCTTTCTTTCAATATAGAATATTTTACATTTTTCATTAAACTACTTGAACTAAATGCCATAAATTAAGATGGTAAAGGACCTTCAAAACACTTCTGAATAAATACCTTGACAGTAATTAAGGACTGTTTCCATTGCACAGCGACGATCAACATTCCAACGAACTGTGGCAGAGCCTGTTGCAACATTATCCCCATCTTCTTTTCCTTCAGGCCACCAACCTTGCCATAAATACACTTCACTGTCATTGTCTAATAAGAACAAGGCTAAAGAGAAAGAAAGATAATTTGAAAATGTAATCAAATTTGTCTTATTTAAAACTAGTATTAATGCCTTTCATATGATAGGCAAAAAAAACATTTTACAACTTATCTGTTTTAGGTGAGAGTGGTGATGTATATCTACTTTTAACAGATATCTTATAACCATCTGCCATTGCAAATATTTCTAACTGCTTCAGAATGGTCTTGAGGGTTATGAGAACCTCAAATCATGATAAAAATACATTTTATAATGGAACTTGATGAGTTTCCAGTAATTTCCTCTTGATAACTTACCAGAGGTTTTAGTTTGTGATACAACAGACTAATACGGCACCTCCGTAGCCAGGAGCAGCAGTGCGTAGCACACGCTTCTTGATTAGACTGGGGTTCGAGCCCGTGATCACCAAATACGGAGGATGCGGAAAGGTCAGTGAATGACCATCGCATATCCCCGGAGCAATATGGCCTTAGTTGCTAATGCTCTTAAAAAAACCAAATAACAACAACAGACTAAAGTAAAATTCCGTATGCAAATTGTTTTCCTTTAAAGCCACAGAGGTCTACTAAAATACTAAAACATATTTAGAGACTAACAAGGTGGGAGAAAATTAAATGTAGAATGTATATTTTTTATGAACATTAATTTGCAACATACAATATACATCTTTGTCTGGAGATGTGGAAAATTACCTAGATACCAATCATGAATAATCAAAATTCCTAGAAACATTAGCTAAAAAACTGACAGTTGTGAAAATATATCCAGATTATCAACTTGTCAGCCAAACACGTGTTTTTCAGGGTGCATATATGTTTTTATCAAATTTAATTATTACAGAACATCCAATTTTCTGAATATTTCTCACAATTTTTTTTCCAATTAGTAATAGTGTTATCACTGTTCACATGAAATGTCCTATGGTAATAATTTAACCCATCATATCCTATTATTTCAATATATATGTATGTTTTAATAAATATTTTCACTACTACTCCCGGTTTTAACCCATCATATCCTAAATTTCACACACACACACACACACACACACACACACACACACACACACACACACACACACACACCACTACCAAAGATGGAACAAAGGGAAGAAGTGGTCCTCAGTAGGAGATATGGTCACCCCCTAATGTTGATTCAAGCTTTGCACCGCCTGTCCATACTTAGAACAATGTTGTTGATAAGTTCTTGCGGTAACATCGTCCATTCCTCTGTCAGCGCCATCTTCAACTGGTGAACGTGCCACTAGGCGTCTACCTAGAGCATCCCATATGTGTTTGATGGGATTTAGATCGGCGGAATGGGCAGGCCAATCCATACGAAAAATGTCCTCACTTTCCAAAAGCCTATCAACAGCTGCAGTGCGATGGGGTTATCATCCATAAATATGAACTCGGTGACAACAGCACCTCAGAACAGATGCAGGATTACCTCAGTACAGTAGTGTGCACTGGTTACAGTACCGCCTTCCAGTTCTAGAGTTGTGTACGTCCATCTAGGGTAACGCCTCCCTAAACAAGAACACCTCGACCGCCATATCGATCCTTCTCAGTGATGTTTGCAGGGCGATACCATGTGCCAACCTCTCACCAGATTAGCTGACGTCCACAATCGCTGCTGAGACTGAATCTACTCTCATCAGTAAAGAGTACCTTAAGTAAAGATTTTGTGGTCATAACCTTTAGAAATAGTGTTGGTCCTAAGTTTTGCACACCAGTGTGTACGTGTTAAATATGTATGAATAGATATATTAGATAAAGTATGCATAGATGGAGGTGAAAATTAGATATGGGGGGATATATTTAGATAAAGAGTTTGGGACTACCTTGTCCATACTGTATAAGAATGTGCTCATTTCATTTTTTTTTTTTTTTTTTGACATTTCACCTTTCTTCTACTACTATATAGGACAAGTATGGAAACAGTTCCTGATGTCAGGTATTTCATCAGGTGTAGTCCCCTGATGAAATACCTGACCATGTATCAATATTTAATTTAGCTGGCATCAGATTCTGCATATCTGCCTTACCTGTATTCGACTTATCTAAATATATCCCCCCATATATGAATGGAACAAAAGGTTGCTCTTATAAAGAAAGGCTTAAATTTTGCAAATTAGTGTCTGGAGACTAGGCACCTGCGAGGTGATCTGATTGAGGTGTATAAAGCCTTGAATGGTTTGAGCATACTCAATGCTGATGGGATTCTTCCTCTTGCTCAGAATAATAACCTGAGAGGGCATAAATTCAAATTGAGGAAAGACAGAGGTAGGACTGATGTGCGGAAGTTTGCCTTTAGCCAGCGGGTAATTGGTTGGTGGAACAGACTTCCACCCTTTGTTGTGGAAGTTGATAGCCTAAACAAATTTAAGGCTGAGCTGGACAGGTATTTGGAATAAACAGAGGGGTGAAATGGGAGCGGTTTTTTTTTTTTTTTTTTTTTTTGGCTGATGCTACATAAGTTTGCTTTCTTGCATTGTATGCCTTTACTAATGCTAACACTAATATCTGATGACAGGTCTACCACCTTTTAATTTATTTGTATTATATTTTACCTTATTATTAATAATTTTACTTCACAGTTTACTCGCCTCCTATTGGCTTTGTAATTCAGCCCATAATTTTCTTAATTCATCATAACTTTTAGGATATTAACATTCTTTCACCTTTTACATATCTACTATACTTCTTTTTCTACTATCCTTACTCTTCTAGTCACTGGCACTTTGTGTAATTTTCACCTCCATCTATGCATACTTTATCTAATATATCTATTCATACATACTTATATATACTTTTGCATCCTTTAATGCTGCTTTGCACTTTTAAAGTGTATTAATAAGTCATACCTGACTTATTAATTTTTCATCCACTGAACCTTATTTTAAAATTACATTTAATATATATATATATATATATATATATAAACTCGTATGTGTGTTGCTAGTAGTACAGTAAATCAATTTGACAAATTTGAAGTTTATAGATTACAGACATTTATAGGGATATAAGAAATATTGTATTGTTCAGACATAGGGGATGCAGAATTTAAATATAAGTACAATGTGTACAGAAAGGAGAGACACGGCAGGAAGGGGGGATTATATTCTTGCTTAACACATTCATTGCCTTTACACAGAGGAGCATTAAATGATACTAGAAATGCACCATCATACATACATGAGTTCAAAAGGCACCCAAGCACTGAACCATAATGCACATGTGGTCATTCTTAGGTGATCAATAAATGAGTGACAAATGTAAAGGCACATAAAATTAACCAACTCAATATTGGCACAATGACTGAACTATTTGCAGCGATGCTTCAATAAGCTTTTTATAAAATTTTAAGATTTGTTCTGATTTATTGAACAGCATAAAAGGTGTTTGCTTTTAGCTATGAATTCCAAACTTTTACTTTGACAATGACAGAATGTTGATGTTTTTGAACATTCCTAAAATTATGGCACATTGGACAAACTCTCAAATATAGGTAGTAGCAAACATATTAAGAAGTACATAAAATCAAAGGCTGATATGAGCTGCCAGTGGAACATTTAGCCAGCTCAGGTGTGATATTAGCATTCAAAAACAAAAGTGAGAGTAGCAGTATGTTATAGACCAAATGGTTGAGATGAGTATTAATGAATACCTATACAGACAGAGTGAATCAGTAAATCAGAATGTCATATAATGGGGGGGGGGGGATTTTAACTTCCCATATATTGACTGGAAATTGTGTTGGTCACCAAACAGTAACAGAACTTTTCTGGATTTAATGGACGACTGTTTTTTAACATCAGCATATTAGACATCAAAGAAGGCACTGCTGATTATCAGCAGTAACTCTTTGTGCATTAAGCATCTTCGGATAAAGGATTCCACTAGGAAGCAATGTTCACAGTGCATTGATGTGGAATTTTCTTGAAAATACAACTATTGTCAAAGGAAGGGATTTTACTTTTGTAAAGGTGACGGCAGTAAAACTTCATCAATTTGTAAAGGGACCAAAATACATCTCATTTGATTTAAATGGATTCAAAGCCTTTGTAAGGTTCAGAACATGTCAGTATTTATTAATCAAGAGGAATTTGGTCAGGTACCCTTACTAACATTGTGCAGAATTAATGATTCTCATTTAATATTAATAATCTTTTAGTTTTCTTGTTTTAGCATTCATGAATAGACAGTTAATGCATCTATATAGGAAAGATAATTGTGCTGTGGAGCAATTCAATAAATTTCTTGTATGTGATATTGCTAAGTTTCCATGAAGATTAATTACTATATTTAATAACCACTCTTTATACCACATGAATTTAACAATATAATTTATTAAGCCCAAGTTTGTGCAATAAGCTTAATAAACTATATTATTAACTTCAAGTGGTTATTAAATATAGTAATTAATCTCCGTGGAAAATAAATATGTATCCTTCTCTATATTGCTAAGTTTTTTTTAAAATCATGCAGCTCTAGATATATGAGCTGAATATAAAAACAAACGCTGTGTTGTTTATTATGTATAATTGTACATACCTTCTAAAGATGGAAGGGTATCCATATTTTGGGATATTATTTGCTGTTTAATACAACAAATAGGACATAAGAAGATTTAACACAAGAAAAGTAGAACAAGTATTAAGGGAAAACAAAGGATTTAAATCAGCAGCCATGAGCAGTAATACAGAAAGACAAATGATACTGAAGCTGAAGAAGAGCGATGGTGTACTTATAAACAGCAGAAGACTACTATAGAGAATTATACAAGGAGCAGGGGAATGATGCCAGCAGTAGGGAAGATGGATTGCAAATTAGGAACACATACGACATACTCGATATTCTTCCTGATGAGGCAGAACATGCATTGAAGAAAATTAAGAATCAGAAAGCGCCGGGGGAAGATGAAGTTAGATGAAGCACTTTGTGAAGTGCAAGGCTCTTCACAAAGTGCATTAGAAAAGGTGTAACGCCTAAGCAGTGGAATAATGCAATCATAGTTCTGTTGCATAAGAAAGGAGATAAATCAGAAATTGGAAATTATAGACCAATTAGCTGGTTATCCCACATCTACAAGTTGTTCACAAGGGTCATTACTAACAGATTAGAAAGAATACTTGATGAGAATCAACCGAAAGGGAAAGCTGGCTTTAGGACAGGATTCTCAACTATGGATCACCTTCACATAATATCACAGCTAATGGAGAAAGCAAATGAATATAAAACACCATTATGCCTGGCATTTGTGGATTATGCAAAGGCATTTGACTCCATACGGCATAAGGCAATGTTTTGGGCACTGGAAAGACAAGGCATAGATACCCCACATATTATGATTTTGAAGAAAATATATGAGAATGCTACCTCCTTTATTAGACTAGACAAAGACAGTAGACGAAATTTAAAATCGAGAAAGGAGTTCGACAAGGAGACAATATCTCTGAAGCTGTTTACTGCTGCCCTTGAGGAAGCTTTCAGAAGATTAGACTGGTCGCAGAAAGGAGTCAATGTGAACGGAGAGTACCTAAACCAGTTACGATTTGCAGATGACATTGTGGTCATAAGCCTCGATCCCAAAGAATTAGAGGAAAATCTTAATCAGTTAGTAAGGATTTTGGACTAAAGATGAATATGGCTTAAACAAAAGTAATGATGAACAAGTATGCCACAGAAAGGGAAATAATGATTGAAGGAGCAGTAATTGAAAAGGTGGGGTCATATACTTATCTGGGACAAGTTATTAGCTGTAATAATAATAAATGGCTGGAAGTCAAGAGAAGAATAAATTTTGGATGGATAGCATTCAGGAAATATAGTCACATACTGAAGAGCAATATCCCAGTTTGTCTGAAACGTAAAATAATGAACCAATGTATACTCCCCACCATGACTTATGGAAGTGAAACTTGGGCACTCATCAAAAGAATGGAAGAGAAGCTGAGAACTATACAGCAAAGAATGGAACGAATTATATTGGGAATCAGACTGTTAGATAAGAAGAGAAACACATGGATTAGGCAGCAAACTCAAGTAAAGGACATTCTTATCAAAACTAAAGAACTAAAATGGTCTTGGGCAGGACACATAGCTCGAAGACATGATGACCGATGGACTAAGAAAATGACAGAATGGTACCCAAGAGGAACTAGAAGAAAACCTGGAAGACAAAGGCAGAGAGGGATAGATAAAATTCACGAGTTTGTGGGTAGTAAATGGATGGCCAGTGCTCAAAACAGAAGGAACTGGAAAGTTGCTGGAGAGGCCTTCATCCTGCAGTGGATTGAAAGTGGCTGATGATGATGATGGACAAACATTTAGAGGGAATGGTTGTGTGAATTTTTTTTTTTTTTTTTTTTTTTTTGGCTGATGCTACATAAGCTTATACACTTGCTTTCTTGCATCACATGCACGATTACCACTACTACGTGAGAAATTCTTTAGAGGAAGGGATGCCAGAAGTTTATCCAACTCTAATGAGGAGCTAAATGACTGTGAAAGTTGAAAGGAAAGTAGAGAAATTGTTAAAGATGAACTTGAAAGGCACCCAAGGATGGATGGAATCTATCCAATTATATTTAGGGAGGCAGCAAAGGAGGTAAGCAAACCATTAGCCAAAGTTATGCGAGCAGCCTCGGATTTAGGGGAAGGTCCCTATGGACTGGAGATGTGTGAATGTATCCTCAGTTCATAAAGGGGGGGGATCAAAGGGTGATATGAATAATTACAGATCTGTTAGCTTAACATCTGTTCCAGAAAAAAAATAGTGGAATCACCGGTTAAAGGAGTAATGCAGGACCATCTGGACAAGCATGCAATTATACTGCAGTCACAGCACAATTTGTTAAGAGGTAGTCTAACCCCATGGTCGTCAACCTTTCGAACCTCACGGACCACTAAACTCAAAATTTTGAATCCCGTGGATCACTACAATGATTTTTTTCATAAAAGTAACATTCTAAATATGAAATGGTACTTACACTTGTTTTTGCACTCCAAGTTATTTGCAAAAAATTGGATATCATTATTGTTAATATAATTAATAATATAATGGCCTTATTAGCATTAGCAGAGGCATATGATGCAAGAAAGCAAGCTTATTCAGCATCAGACAAAAAAAAAAAAAAGAAAACACACCACTCACATTTCACCCCTCCGTTCGTTCGAAATACCTGTCCAGTTGAGCCTTAAATTTGTTTAGGCTATCAACTTCAACAACAAATGATGGAAGTCGGTTCCACCAACCAACCACCCGCTGGCTAAAGGCAAATTTCCGCACGTCTATCCTACATCTGTCTTTCCTCAATTTGAATTTATGCCCTCTGAGGTGATTATTTTGAGCAAGAGGAAGAATCCCATTGGCATTGAGCATGCTCAAACCATTCAAAGCCTTATACACCTCTATCAGACCACCCGCCGGTGCCTAGTCTCCAGACTCTGTAATTTGCAAAACTTAAGCCTTTCTTCGTAAGAGCAACCCTTTGTTCCATTCACTAATCTTGTTGCCCTTCTCTGTACCCGTTCCAGCAGCTCTACATCCTTCTTGAAATGAGGCTTCCAGACCTGTATACAGAACTCAAGATGTGGCCTAACCATTGCCTTATACAAGGGAATAATCACCTCCTTATCCCTGCTAGAAAAATTCCTGTATATCATTGACAAGACACCATGAGCTACTCTTGCAGCTCGTCTGCACTGCTCAGAGAACTTCATATCTGCCTGCACAATTACCCCCAGGTCCTTTTCATTCTCCACCACTGTCAGTGTAGTACCGCAGAGTTGATACGTTGCTCTGGGGTTACTGTTTCCCATATGTAGTACATTACATTTGTCAATGTTAAACTTCATTTGCCACCTCTCAGCCCATCTGTTCAACCTTTCCAGATCCTGTTGCAGCAGCATAGTGTCAGTAGTGTCCTTAACAACCCTGCCAACCTTTGTATCATCTGCAAACTTGGACATTAAACGATATACCATCATCAATATCATTCATAAACACCGAAAACAACGGACCCGACACTGAACCCTGAGGAACTCCATTAATAACATTAGTCCACGTTGAGCAGTGTCCATTGATTACCACTCTGTCTTCTGCCACTAAACCATCCCCTTATCCATAGCAGCAATTTCCCTCCAATGCCACACTGCTCCAATTTGTGCAGCAGTCTTCCATGTGCAACAGTATCAAAAGCCTTTCTAAGATCCAAATATATAATATCAAAGTTATTCCCTGCATCCAGTTCTTTTGTGACTACATCTTAGTATCCAATCAAATTGGTCAGGCAAGACCTGCCCTTAACAAAACCATGCTGCGTCTGAGCTATAACTGAATTCTTGTCTAGATGATCCTGCAGTGCTTCTTTAACCAGTGCCTCCATTAATTTTCCTGGAACAGAAGTTAAACTAACAGGTCTATAATTACTTGTCAGCCTTTGATCCTCCTTTGTGAATTGGGCTTACATTTGCACATCTCCAGTCTATGGGTACCTCCCCTGAGTCCAAAGAAGCTCTCATAATTATGGCTAGGGGTTTGCTTACTTCCTTTGCTGCCTCCTTTAATATAACTGGATAGATCCCATCCACCCAAGATGCCTTTTTTATGTTTATCCTCAACAATCTCTCCTCCACTTTCCTCTCAGTTATTACAAAATCATCTAGCTCACTGCCAATGTCTACTTTACCTACGTCATTCTCCTTCCTGAATAACTCCTCATGCGTGAATGTAGATGCAAAATACTCGTTTAGATTGTTAGCCACCTGAGCAGGATCCTCAACTGTTGAACCATCAATATCCAGTGGACCAATCTGATTCATCCCTTTCCTTCTTGAGTTTAAATAAGTAAAGAACTCTTTTCTGTTTTTCTTTGCATCCTTTGCCAAAGATTTTTCGTAGTCTGCCTTTGCCTGCCTAATCTCCTTTGTGATTTGTTTACAGACCAACTTATATCTATCATAGGCTTCCATGTCGCCCATTAATTTGTATGTATTCCATGCATTTTTCTTCTCTGCCACATGTCTCATTAGTTCATCTGACAACCATTTAGGCCTAAACTTTGAACAATATTTCTTAGTTGGTATGTAAAGCCTGGTAGCTTCCAAGATTAGTTCCTTGAATGCTTCCCATTTTGAGTTTGCTGTTGGTAACATCATCAGTTGGTCCCACTGTATAGAATTTAAATACTGTCTCAGACCATCATAGTCGCCTTTACGAAAATAAAAACCCTTCCCTTTACCTCTGATGGTAGTTACCTCCTTGAATAAATCTCACTTCAACACACTGATCGCTGCCACCTAGTGGTTCATTTATCTGCAGATTCTTAATGCATGAAGAATCACTACTGATAATCAGATCAAGAGTATTGCTCCCTCTTGTTGCCTCACGAACATGCTGATGTAGAAAACAATCATCCAATAAATCCACAAAAGCCTGGCTAGTGTGTGAGTGACCAATCCACAAATTCCAGTCAATATCTGGGAAATTAAAATCCCCCATTATAAGACTCTCTGATTTACTGGCCCACTCCATTTCCCTGTACAATATCTTATTATACTCATCAGAGTCATTAGGCCTATAGCACACTCCTACTCTCAATTTTGATTTCCCTATGCTTATGTCACACCAAACTGACTCGACACTGCCCTGTCCATCGATGTCGACTGGCTTCACTTCCTTGGATTTTATGTGTTTCTTAACTAATAGCATAACCCCTCCTCCCCTCCTGTCCTGTCTATCCTTTCTATACCCATTGTATTCCCCAAATTCCAGTTCCGCATTCCTTATATCTGTGTGACACCACGTCTCTGATATCCCAACAATATCTGCCTTTGATGTTTTGAGCAATACCTCAAATTCATCAAATTTATTTACCAAACTCCTAGCATTGGTGTACACGCAAGTATGCATGCACCTGTTCCTATTCTTAGCTACCCTAACACAACCCATGTGTTTACTTGTACCGCAATGACTCCCAGCAGTCTCTGAAATATCCTGCATCTTGTTTTTCAGGCTTCTGCTCATTTCAATAGAAGCAGTGCAAGAATCACTTCCACCTCTGCCAGTGGCTACTGTTAATCTATTAGTCCTTGCATCCCCCCCAACTAGCAGTTTTCCGATCCACCTAACACTGCCTCGACAGCATCAGCAAAAATTCTTGCACACTTTCTATTTAAGTGTATCCCATCCCTGTAGAAGCAGTCTCTCCTGTTAACAAGTACAGACCAGGCTGAAAAAAATTCTACCCCTTGAGCCTTGCACAATCCCTCCAGGGCCGAATTGATCGACAAGGCTCTCATCATATACTCCCTCCTATCGTGTCTGGCCAGTATTGCAGACACTTTCAAATTCAACCCTAATTCTCGGCTTTTGTTCAACAGTGACCTGTACTTGTTAAGTAATTCTGCCGGTCTCCTACTCTTAATATTATTAGTGCCAACGTGTACAACTATATCACCTTTTGTGCCCTTAAAAGATGATAATCGCTCTACAACGTCATCAACCTTTGCCCCTGGCAGACATACCCTGGTCCTATTCCACCTATCCTTTTTACAAAGCATGTTCCCCGTTTCCCTGACAATAGTCACCAACAACTACTATAATGATAAAAAAAGTATAATAAATAAACGCAGATATATTCATTATGAAAAATGCAAAAAAACATTTTAAATTTCATTTTATTAAAATCAGAATTAACAGAAACAGTTATCAAATATCGACTTTTTTTTTTTTTTTTTTTTTTTTGATTTGGTAGTTGTTGGCGCATCGGCTTCTGTGGCCATATTGCACCTCCCAAGGTTTTTGCAGTACTTTGATCCAAGCCCGAGGCGGGAATCGAACCCGCGACCTTTGGGTTGCCGGGCAGGTACTTTACCCACTCGGCTAGCCCGGTCGGCCAAATATCGACTGCACTTCGACATAGAGGTGTATAAAGGATTAATTATAGCAAAATAATCAGTGTGACATTTGTTGCTGCTTGTTTGAAATAAGTTGTTGGATTTTTGGCTCCAATGATCTTACTGCAACACGGAGAGCCATTTGTATTTCTAGCCGATAGCGGTACTTGTTTTTAATTGCCGTAACTGATTAAAATGTCTTTTCACACATATAAGTAGTTGCGAATGGAATTAAAATTTTTATGGCCTTTTCACTCAGCACTCGGTACTCACTTTTTACGGAAAGCCAAAAATGAGAACTTGTTAGGGATGAATGGAATTTACCTTTGAGACTGTCGTCGGATGATAGATCGATTAGGCTTTCTTTTTCTTTCATGTTCAAATTACTATCCTCGATTTTCGCCGAAAATGGATCTATTATCCATGTATTTCCGTGTCTGGGGTCCTCTTCCTTTGGGTAATAACGACCAAAAGAGTTGGTGAGTGTGAAAGAAGTGCAATCGAACAAGAGTTATTACCTGTCGGTTGACATCCTCCTGTTTCATATAATCATCAAAATTTGGGAACATTTGCAGATCTTCTTCAGCCAACTGCGTTTGCCACAGCAATATCTTCCTTTGAAATGCATCCATTTTGCCTCACAGTGTGAACATGTCCGTAAGCTGTCCTTGCAAGGACATGTTCAGCTTGTTTAAGAGAGAAAAAATATCTGCCAGGTATGCAAGCTTGGCTAGCCAATCATTGTTGGACAAGAGATCATGGAACCTCGAATTATTTTGCTGCTGGAAGAATAACTTAGACTTATTCAGGTCGAACAATCGAGTTAGTACTTTGCCCCTCGACAGCAATCTCACCTCAGCCTGAAGAAGAACATGAGTATGCTGAGAGCCCATTTCTTCACAAAGTGCCTCAAATATTCAAGAACTGAGTGCTTTATGGCAAATTTCTTTTACAATTTTAATTACAATTTTACCAGAGAGTACTTCATGCAAATATATTCAGATTGCAAATATATTCAGATTACTCTGATGCAGTTCTGGAGATAATCTTTTCACCACAAGTTGCTCACAATGTATAATACAATAAGTAAACAAGATGTCTGGGTGTCCAACGTCTTTCACTTTTGCAACAACTCCTGAACGATGTCAAGTCATGCTTGCGGCACCGTCTGTGCATATACCAACACATTTCTTCCATTCAATACTGTGTTTCAGGAAATAACCATTAAGTGCATTGAAAATTTCAGAGCCTGTTGTTCTATCCAACAAGATTAGCGAATAGAGGAGTTCTTCCTTTAATTCTCCTTGGCAATCAAACCTCACAAAACAAAGAAAAACTGCCTTGTTAGCTATGTCTGTTGATTTGTCAAATTGAATTGAATAAAACATAGAATTTTTCACGTGCAATCACTTGATTTTCAATATCTTCGGCCATGTCTTCAATTTTGCACTTCACAGTGTTAGGGGATAGGAATTCCTTTCAGTTTCTGGACAGCCTGTTTTCCCAAAACCTCTTCACAGGCTTGTAACAAGCAAGGCTTAATTAATTCTTCTCCAATTGTATATGGCTTTTTACATCTCGTGATCTGAAGTGCTATCAAATAAGATTTTACTAAGGACTTATCTTCAACAATCATTGTTGCTAATGAACTTTTTTGCTTTTGCAAATTTTCATTAATCCTTTGGAAGTATTCATCTGGCTTTTTGGCTAAATCTGGGTGTTTTGACTGCAAGTGCCTGCCGAGTTTCGAACGTTTCATGGCATCATTGGATAAACGCTCAGAACATATAATATAAAGTGGCCGTGGATCCAGTTCATTTCCAGGTTCTTGAATAAATCCAAACTTCAAGTAGTCCGCATCATATTTTCTTGAAACTTTGAACTTTTTCTTCTCTCTGCCTCCAGTTCTAATGTCCTTCCTGATGATGACTTGCGGTGGCTGCGGAGGCTCTGATTCATTAATCAACTCACGACAACGCAATGTATTACCTAAGAAGCGCAAAATGCTTGCTTGTTTTTTCTCACTCATTTGGGTTATTTTATTTGAATCTAAAACCAAACAAGAAATAAGATAGTTATCAAACTCAAGCTCTTTGGATGCCATTAAATATCACACTGTGCACAGTTAAAATAAAAATATCACTGGTCACTTATCTAAGAACTGCAAACCGTGCTGTGCCCAGGCTAGGCCATCAATAAGAAATAGAAATAGCTTTCTATATTTTTTTACAATAAAAGCATTGCTAATACCGGATATTGCACTGGGCCTTTTATAAACATGCAACGTAATAAGGCAAAAATTGCAAAAAAAGTATAATCAGAATATAATGAAACATTTTAATAAACACGAAAATTGCAAATATATTCAGATTACTCTGCGGACCACCAAAATTCTCTCACGGGCCACCGGTGGTCCGCGGACCACTGGTCTAACCAATCTGACAGGTTACTATGATGACAGTGACCAAGGAACTGGATGCAAAAAATAATATTGACATCATATACTTAGATTTCAGAAACGCTTTTGATATTGTTGCACATAAAAGGCTGCTGTAAAAACTGGAGCAATGTGGCATTAAGAGCAAGTTAATGCTACAGATAAAGGGATGGGTAAATGGAAGAAGACAGTGGTTATCAATAGGCACTGCTCTTTTGTGGATTAATGTTATTAGTGGAATCCCCCAGGGTTCAGTGCCTGGTCCATTGTTGTTTTCAATATTTATCAATGAGATTGATCGAGGTATATCTGGCTTAATATCTAAGATTGCAGATGATACAAAGGTTGGCAGAGTGGTTAACAGCAGTCATCAGAGTGAACTACTGCAACACGATCTAGGAAAATTGGGTTGAAGGGCTGAGAAATGGCAGCTGAAGTTAAATATTGACAAATGCAAGGTATATGGGTAGCAGTAACCCCAGAATAGCTTATCAACTGTGGTACTACACTCAGGGTAGTGGAGAATGAAAAAGATCTTTGGGGGGGGGGTAATTGTGCAGTCGGACATGAAATTATCTGAGCATTGGAGACATGTTGCCAGCACAGCTCATGGGGTTTTGTCAATGATATATAGAAACTTTGCTAGCAGGGATGAAGAGGTGATTATCCGTTTGCATAAGGCCATGGTCTTGAGTGCTGTAGACAGGTCCGGAGGTCTCACTTTAAGAAGTATGTATATATGCTGGAATGGGTACAGATAAGGGCAACCAGACTGGTGAAGGGAATAATAGGGTGCTCATACCTATAAAGGATTCAGTTCTGCAAATTGCAGCATCTCGAGATGATGCAATTGGTTGTTGGAACTGGCTTCAATTTGTTGTGGAAGTGGATGGGCTGAATAAATTCAAGGAAGAACTAGACAAATTCTTGGAGGGTACAGTTGGGTGAACTGTGTAGATTTTTTTTGGGCTGATGCTATATAAGCTTCCTTTCTTGCATCATTGTCAATTACTACTACTAATTTTTCACACAGTCCTGCATTATTTAGCATTAGCATTAGTAGAGGCATTTGATGCAAGAAAGCAAGCTTATGCAGCATCAGCCAAAAAAAAAAAAAAAACCCACTTCCACTTCACCCCTCTGTTCGTTCAAAATACCTGTCCAGCTGAGCCTTAAACTTATTTAGGCTATCAACCTCCACCACAAGGGATGGAAGTCTGTTCCACCAACCAACCACCCGCTGGCTAAAGGCAAATTTCCGCACGTCTATCCTACATCTGTCTTTCCTCAATTTGAATTTATGCCCTCTCAGGTGATTTTTCTGAGCTAGAGGAAGAATCCCATCAGCATTGAGCATGCTTAAACCATTCAAGGCTTTATACACCTCTATCAGATCACCTCGCAGGTGCCTAGTCTCCAGACACTGTAATTTGCAAAACTTAAGCCTTTCTTCGTAAGAGCACCCCTTTGTTCCATTCACTAATCTTGTTGCCCTTCTCTGTACTCGTTCCAGCAGCTCTACATCCTTCTTGAAATGAGGCCTCCAGACCTGTATACAGTACTCTAGGTGTGGCCTGACCATCGCCTTATACAATGGAATAATCACCTCCTTATCCCTGCTGGAAAAATTCCTGTATATCATTGACAATACTCCATGAGCTACTCTTGCAGCCCTTCTGCACTGCTCAGAGAACTTCATATCTGCCTGCACAACCACCCCCAAGTCCCTTTCATTCTCTACCACTGTCAGTGTAGTACCACAGAGTTGATACGTTGCTCTGGGGTTGCTGTTTCCCATGTGTAGTATTTTACATTTATCAATGTTAAACGTCATTTGCCACCTCTCAGCCCATCTGCTCAACCTTTCCAGATCCTGTTGCAGCAGCATAGTGTCAGTAGTGTCCTTGACAACCCTGCCAACCTTTGTATCGTCTGCAAACTTGGACATTAAGCCCGATATACCATCATCAATATCATTTATAAATACAGAAAACAATAATGGACCCAACACTGAGCCCTGAGGGACTCCACTAATAATATTAGTCCACGATGAGCAGTGTCCATTGATTACCACTCTGTCTTCTCCCCCTCAACCACCCCTTTATCCATAGCAGCAATTTGCCTCCAATGTCACACTGCTCCAATTTGTGTAGCAGTCTTCCATGTGCAACAGTATCAAAAGCCTTTCTAAGATCCAAGTATATAATATCAAAGTTATTCCCTGCATCCAGTTCTTTTGTGACTGCATCATAGTATCCAATCAAGTTGGTCAGGCAAGACTTCCCCTTAACAAAACCATGCTGTGTCTGAGCTATAACTGAAGTCTTGTCTAAATGATCCTGCAGTGCTTCTTTAACCAGTGCCTCCATTAATTTTCCTGGAACAGAAGTTAAGCTCACAGGTCTATAATTACTTGTGTCAGCCTTTGATCCTCCTTTGTGAATTGGGGTCACATTTGCACATTTCCAGTCTATGGGTACCTCCCCTGAGTCCAAGGAAGCTCTCATAATTATGGCTAAGGGTTTGCTTACTTCCTTTGCTGCCTCCTTTAATATAACTGGATAGATCCCATCCACCCCGGGTGCCTTTCTTGTGTTTATCTTCAACAGTTTCTCCTCCACTTTACTCCCAGTTATTTCAAGATTCTGTAGCTTACTGCTAGAGTTGAATACACCTCTGGCATTCCCCTCGCTGAATAACTCCTCATGTGTGAATGTCGATGCAAAAATTTCTTGCAATAATCTGCTACTCTCATGCTCCTCTTTGAAAACATTCAGATTTGTAGACAAGAACATATCCTTATTAGGATTACTCTGACTTTTAATCTCTCTTGGCATAAGTACATTACAAATATTACTTCTTCTTCTGCATCAAAGGGGAAGGGGTCACTCTCTAAATGGCTACCAACACTGTACAACTTTTAAATTTGCTCAAACACCAAATCCTGTTCCCACATTAGGGCGATGAGACCTCTACTGAAACTCTAGTGAGCTCCAAGACTCTATACAAAGGAAGAATACCAGGTTAATTAAGGGCATGTCTCTTACAACTTCTTTACCCCTTCCCCTCAACTCTAAAAGAGACGTTCCATTTTTGCTGCAAGCTTTTTAATACACAACTCTATGGTCAGTGCTTCTTCAATACTGACATCAGTAATTTGACATCTACCTTCCAAATCAGTCTGAATAAGTGCTGCAACTTGCCAATGTCTATTCAACAAACTCCAAACTTGCAGAACTAAATTTTACAGTTTCTCATTTATCCTTTAGAGAAACTGTAAAACCTTCTTTCACAAGTATTTGCTGAAAATTAATATTTACAGAAATACAATGGGGGGACAAAAAAGATTTGCATTTACTCAGAAGTAAATGTGATAGAAAGATGAAATATTTTTTTGTTTGATACCTTGAAATCTCTATAGCAAGCACACAAATTTTGGTTTTGATCTAACAATTCATTTTTCCTTCCTGCAGTGCTGAATGAAGTGAAGTACCAGAATGGATAAAGTGGAATACAGATCAGTGATTCGGTTCACTTTTTCTGCAAGGGAAAACCACCCAAAATAATCCACAAAGAAATGTCACTGTTTATGGACAAGACTGCCCAGGCTAGTTTTGTTGCACATTGGTACAATTCAAACGTGGAAGAACCTTACTGCATGAAGAAATCCCAGGATGCCCAGCAGTTACTATAACAGAAGAGTTCTGCAAAAATTGTGGATTAATCCTGGAAGATCACCATATTAGCATCAAAGATGCTAACTGCAGAGCTCCAAATTAGTGTAGGTTCTGTGGAGAACATCATCCATCAACAGTTGCATATGAGTAAAGTGTCTGCTAGATGGGTTCCCAGACTTCTGACCTCTTACCAGAAGGCAAAGACACAATGTACAAGTGAAACATTGTTGATGTGCCAAGAAAAGCAAGAGAAGGGATTTTCCACAGCTAGTCACCATGGATGACATCCATTACTATGATCCCAAAACTAAACAAATGTCAAAACAGTGGAAGTAGGCAGAATCACCCCCCTCCAAAGGCAAATGTACATCTGTCAGTTTTTTTTTGGACCAGCATGGTGTAATACTAATGGATTACCTTCACTAGGATGGTGAAATGCCCCTGCATATTCCTCGCATGCTGCAATGAGGTGTGCCCATGAATGTGGATTTGAAATATTGCTACATCTTGCTTATTCCTTCTGACCCTGCACCCTCAGATTTCTTCCTCTTTCCTGGTCTGAAGTCCTTTCTTGGTGGAAACTGCTGTTGCTGATAAGGTGATTTCTGCTGCCGAGTCATAGTTTGAAGGACAGTCAGAGGTGGAAAAAATGTGTAATTTTGTCTGATCACTATGTAGAAAAAATGTAACATGGCATTTGTTTCAATCTTCTATCACAACTACCTCTGGGTAAAATCTTTTTTTAATCCCCCCCCCCACCCAAATACAAGTCTAATATCAATACAGTCTACTGTCTCAACCTTCAAACCCATACACATTGTCTAATACCCTTCATGTTTGGGGTTATCATTTACAAAAAAAAAAAAAAAAAAAAAAAAAAAAAAAAAAATTTAAATAAAAACCAAATTTTATTACTTCCAAACCAACCTGCATGCTATCCCTGAAAGGCAGTCAAGGTTTTTCCAGGATTTGAATTTAGCACTGCAGACAGCTGCAATTTTCATATACGTTGACTGATTAAATGGCAAACAAGTATCACTTTTATTTACTGTTCAGTACAATTGCCATAAATTATAAAGATGTTAGCTTATCTTAAGAGGACTAACTTTGCCATACAGCAAGCTTTTAAACATGTACACAATATTACCAGGTTGAGTTGCCATGTAGAGATCACATTGCAGGAATGGGAAAGGACAAGTCTGACTGCTGCTACGAAATGGACAGAGTATCTCTTGAGCTGAGAATGACCCAGACACACTGCTGAGGTAGAAAAGTCGTGGAGTATTGTTATATGGCGAGTCACCTAATAAGCAGAAAAAACAAACACTTAGCATCAAAAAGACCTTTCATCTTGAAACAAACAAATACATCATTTATGCATAATGCCCAAGATGGAATATTTCCATGCTAGATCAGACAAGTTAGGTTATAAATATGGTGCATTACTTTTCAGGTGCATCTGATTTTTATTTCTTGAATTAACTGAAGTGAAAATAAATAACTAATATTATCCTGTTACCAATTAATAATTAAAAGTATTTGCTTTCACTTTACTGCACACATCTCAACAATATTCACACAAAGTTATTTATGACTTTGTAATCAGAGCATGTGAAATGCAACACATTGTCTGTGATTTAATAAATTAAACAATCACAGTATGCTATTGGTGCTTTTTTAATATAGTTTATTTTTTCCTGGATTTTAATAACAGTTGAAATATAACATATATTTAATGTTTCTGCTGTGATTAATATAAGCAGATAGTAACAATTGACGATTTATGTCTTTAGCAAACTGATAACAAAAGAAATGAGCAAAAAAAAGACTTATGAGTAAATTGAGAACATTTCATTTCTGTACATTCCCCCAATTGCCCATTCGTTCTTCCTATCAGCACATGGCAACAAACAATAACTAGTGATTCAGCTACAGTATACTATATGAATAGCCTATGAAAAAAATTGCCAGATTCCTAATCAGAGATTAAAAAATTGCATGATTTTTCCAATTTTAATTCAATTTGGGATGGTTTGACAACCATTCTAAAAGAGCTAAATATAAAATTTCATAAAAATCTGTCTAGTGCTTCATCTACGATATACAGTATTTGGTTAGCTTATTTGATATATATGCTTTTTTTTTTCCTGAATTTCCAATGTTAATGAAATTTGAAATGATTTGACAAATCTTTCTAAAAGACTCAAAATTTCATCAAAATCCAACCACTGGGAGTAGAGTTGTTACATGCAGCTGGACAGATGGTTTGTTATTTGGTTTTTAGGAGCTTTAGCAACTAAGGCCATATTGCTCCGGGAATATGCGGTGGTCATTCCCTTGACCTTTCCGCATCCTCCATATTTGGTGGTGACGAGCTCGAACCCCGGTCTAATCAAGAAGCGTGTGCTACGCACTGCTGCTCCTTACCACCTGGCTACGGAGACACCCTGGACAGATGGATGGACATGGTGAAGACAACAGGTGATTTATGCACACATATTAACCTGCCTTAAAAAAGCCAAAATTTTCTCTTATGTATAATGCAATGCCCAAAGGCAAACTTCATGAGATCCAGTCTTGTTACTACGATTTTAAATTTATGAACAGTGTTTTATGTTTCTACTATGAACAAGAATAAACCTTCCCTTGTTTATATTTTACTGATCCCTTCAGGGTTTTGTACACTTTAAGTGTCCCAAAAGTGTCCAGTATCCAGTATTAAGCTTTGCAGTCTACACCTAAGTCTTTCTTCTTAGTGCCCTCATTAACCCGGTTGTCTGTCACTGAACCCTCTCTAAAAGCAGTCTTTCCCCCCCGCCACCTTTTTTTGTGCGGCCTCCAAGACCTGAATACAATATTCCAAATGAAGTCTCACCATCACCTTATATAAAGGGGAAAATAACATCCTTCTCCCTACTTGCAACTCCCCATTTATATATAATGCCTGGATTTCTGTTCTCCAAGTGTAAAAACCATACATTTTGAATATTAAGTTTACTTTCCCTCTTTCAGACTATATCTGCAACTTTTCAAAGTCATTTTGAAGAAACTAATCCACATCTGTCATTAACTAGTCTTCTACCTTCAAATCATCAGCAAACTGATACCTTTCCCAGCACTCTCTCATCAATATCATTAAGGAAGAGTGATGGTGGTAAGGGGCAGAACTATTCTATGGGGAGCTACAAACTGGTCCACCCCGAAGACTACATTTGTGATCATTCATTGTTTCTTTTTAGCCAATCCATTATCCAATGAACTGGCTAAAAAGATAATACCAATTTGCTCCAATTCATACAATAGCCTTTCATGCAAAACCCTACTGAAAGCTTTACTGAAGTTCTTTCATGCTGTCTTCATCATATGAAATAATTAACCACAGTCCTTTCATGTACCTGTGCTGTAATCCATTAAAGATACAATTCCTATCAAGATGGCCCTGTACCTTATCCTTAACTATAGACTCCATCTTACCCACCAATGAAGCAAAACTCACATTGCCCATCACTTCTTTTGAATCTCCTTTGTGAATTAGGAGATATTAGTTCTCTAGTCTAAGAGAATCACATGGAATCTAATGATCTCATCAGAATTCTCAGTGGAGCCTTATCTTCCCTCAGCTCAACTTTTCTAAGAGACCCTTCTCCAAGGTCATTATATCACTTATTTTTCAGCAGTTTGCCTATTCGCTACTATACTCCTTTGTCTGAATCTTTCTACTGTAAATTTGACTGCTAAGTACGAACTCAACTCTTAGGTCACTTCTGTTAAACTTTCTACAATTCTTCGTATTTAATCAAGGAGCCCATTTGATTCACCTCTTCTTTTTTTTTTTTTTTTTTTCACATGAGTAGAACTCCTTGTCCCCATTCTTAATTCTCTTTGCAAGTGATTTCTCATACTCAAGCTTTCATATAAACTGATACTCTGTCCTTTTCTTCTGATCAATCAAACCCTTAATCTCTTGTCATCCATTTTGGCATTTTTCATTGGCAAAACATCTTCAGTGAAATCAATGGACTTGTGGCTTCCAGGATAAATCCTTTGATTACTTCCTATAATGAACTGGTATTAAGTAGCACAGTCTCTCTCTCCCCCCCTCCTCCCTCACATGCCTAAAAAAAAAAAAAAACTGATGTGCACTCTGTACAAATGAAAGAGGTTTTAAGTGAAAACATTTTTGATGAAAATCAGAACCGCTTTAAAAATCAAACAAATCTAGAACTGAAGTTCATGAACGGAGTCACAAAGGCAGTGTTCGGCTGTTGGCAATATGTGTGGAGTGCTTGTTACCCAACGGCCAAATTAAACTTACAATGGCTGTCGATATTTCTCCTAACATTGATATACAGAATAATTGGCTTCATTCATTTTGTTTTGCTGCCGTACTCAATTCAAGGTGCATCACTTTTAAAGGAAGATTTACATAAAATACCCATGATCATAAGTGGCGATTTCAACATTAACTTTGGACTGGAAGAAAGTAAACTGCTAATTACTTTCCTGCAAGAAATGTTCAATCAGATTGGTTTTAATACAGTGAAATTTAGTAGGTGCCACTAAAGGTGTTTTCACATCAAAAAGACATGGGGGAAAGGGTCCAGTTGAAAGGGCCCAAGAAATTCCTGAATCCACTATAATCTATGCTCACCTTTTTCTCTGACCACAGCAATCTCTTTGGACAGTATTCTGGATAATAAAATGATTCCTATTATGAATGTTTTCTACTGGCAAAGGTTTTCCAGCTATCAGAAATAAATATACAGAACTATGCCAGGAATTTATAACTTTTTTCCAAACAGACTATTTCATGTATCTACAAGAATCTATAAACAGACACATTTGCAATTTAATATGGTGTTTTTTAATATGATTAATTAAGGAGTGCACATTAATTTACTTACTTTCATAAAGTGACATATAAGCATTATGATTTCTCCCACCGAGTCCTTCCCAAAATTCTTTGCATTCAGATCCCTCTTCTTGCTCTTTAATATCAAATTCTACACCAGGTCTAAGTAGAAGTTCTTGGGGAATTCTATAATATAATGAAGTTATTGAAACATTAAATTGGTGTAATGAAAACGCTATTTAAAAATTCCTTAAAATTATGAAAATCTAAGGTTAAAACAATGATAAAAAAATAAGCATTTTTTTCTTTATAATTAAAATAGTAAAAAAAGAACAGCACACAATCACTATTCTAAAAAAATCTACATCAGAAGGAGATAACTGCAATGAGTTAATTTAGTGCAATGAAAGGAAAAAAAGCTTACTGCTTACTTATTCACAATGTTTTGCACAGCAGAAGTGGCAATTTGTTGATGGTGATTGGGTGATTTGGCTCCATGCCAAATAAATACACTGCCAGTTGAAATATTGATCAAAACAAAGGAAGATCGACTCCTAAGACTGTAAGCTCCTCGGTATATTTCTACAAGAGCACCTTCTGACTCTACCTCACCTCGAACCATAAAAAATTTCCATGGACCTGGAAAAAACGAGCAAGTCAAAACAAATCAAACACCTGTGTTCTCAACACAACTTGTTTGCTATTAAATTAAATGACATACCAAATACATAGTTGTTGTTTGGTTTTTAGGAGCATTAGCAACTAAGGCCATATTGCTCTCAGAATAATACATAGTAAATTCTTACCTTTTGTGTTAGTTGATTCATCCTCCCGTTTACCTCTATGCACTACCATTTGTCCTTCAAAAAGATTCAAAAAGCATGGAGGTTCTTTTCCTTCAACTACTCGTACCTAAAGATAAAAAGTTGAACTGAATGATCTGAAAAAATAATTCAAATAAAATATAACTCATTTCAATGCATGAAATTAGAAGTTTGCGACTGAAATATTGCAAATATACACAGTCACAAAAGGAGTTTTTCTGAGGAGCTTAAGTATTTTAATTTAGATTAATAGAAGCTTTACTCTCTCCCAAATCATGAAGTATAAGCTTTTACTAAAAATGTTCTATACCGATGCAATGACTAAATGATTTCATATTCTGAAGGCTCTCAAACTGAATAATTTTTATTTTCGTGTGTGTGTGTGTGTGTGTGTGTACGCGCACTCCAGATATGTATGCCACATTCTAAGTGCAGTCACATCATTGCTTTATATAAAGGGATAATGATTGTCCTTTTCTTATTGCAAAGGTTTGATAAGTCATTCAGAAGATACCATTATGCTTATTAGCACAGCATGGTTTTTGAAAAGAGTTTTTGGAACATTACGAACATTACTTAATGTTCATGCTCTTATTTAAAAAAAAATATAATATATAAAAATGAGTTAAATAAATAAACAGAAGTACATGTACTACACAGAATATTTACCAACAGCACAAAAGGATACCACCCTATGTATTTAGAATTTATTTTATTTTCATTATTATTTTATTACTTTTTTTTTTTTTTACAAATAAACACTTAGGGTAAAGTTTACCAAGAATGTTCTTCTACCAATCAATTTACCATCTAACAACCAGTCTTTGTTTTCTTGGTCTTTAATAACAAGAGGATTGAGTAGTAATTTAATACTTTACAGGGAGGGCATCATTATAGGTCCATACCATTTTCATTTTCCATTTAGAAATTAAAATGCCCACAGAAAAAAGTTTTCTTGATAGTTAATTGAACAACTGCAGCAAACTTTCCCAGTTATTAAACACTGTCACAGCAGAAGCTAGAAGGCTTTATATCACGAGTTTGTGAGGCTACAGTATTTCTGGCAGCTGAAATTTCTGGCACAGAATGCACAACAGAAAAGCAAGCTTTTGGAAGCCATTGAATCAAATATTTATTTAAGTATAACAGTATTCAGAAAACCAATTTATCACCCGGGGGGGGGGGGGGGGGGGGGGGGAAGGAAGCTTAAAAGTTTGCATTTTGGATGTTATACTGTATAACATCCAAAATTAAATTCAAAAATCAAATTGAGGTGTATGTGGAAGTATTATATACAACATATACCTCAGGGTTTGAATTTGACTGATGCGAACATCCTGGCTTGGATTTACATCCATACAACCATTATAAAAAAGATACAATAAACTAAGCATTATTACTAAGCAACACAAATAAAAATGCTTAATTTCCCAAAAGAGATGGAGTTTACTGCGAATTGCATTGACAATATATATACATAAAAATATATATATTTTTATGTCAATGCAATTCGCAGTAGACTCCAAATGTCAAGAGTGGTCAGAAAATAATTTTCCTAAATAATCCACAAAACTGAAGAACTAAATATGAAAAAATATTTAAAATTATTTACATTTGTGATATTGTTTTTGTCATACTTCTATTAAAAAAAACAAAAAAAACATAAGAATCAAATAATTACAAAATTTACAAAATAAGGATGTTGCCACACAACTTAGAAAACCAGCCTCTTATCAGGTGTCAATGGCACGGATTGCAAGCAAAACAGCAACTTGTCTCCATTTCTGGTGTAAACCACATACCAAAAGGTAAAAAAAGCATAAACATAAATAAAAATGAGAATAATATTTTGTTACCGAAATAAATGAATATGAAATTAAAAAGGTTTTTGAAAATGCCTTGTGAACTTTACAGTTGACATGTTTGTTTGTTATTTGTTTTTTAGGAGCATTAGCAACTAAGGCCATATTGCTCCGGATATGCGGTGGTCATTCCCTGACCTTTCCGCATCCTCCGTATTTGGTGGTGACGGGCTCGAACCCCGGTCTAATCAAGAAGCGTGTGCTACGCACTGCTGCTCCTCCTCACCTGGCTACGGAGGCGCCACAGTCGACATGATGCAGATGAGAAATTAAAAACTGGAATTGACAACAGAAATTTCTAAAAACAACTTGTTTCTAGAATTTTTGTAAAAATGATTAAGCCAAAATGATAAATTAATAGAAGTAATGGTAGCTGGCATCCGATAAGGGTGGGTAAATTTGGCTATAATTCAAAAGGGGTAGAGCAAATATGCGATTAATACATGATCTGGTATTTCTTCAGGGAACTACACCAGATCATGCATCAAGTATAGGACAAGCATATAAACTGTGTTTCTATACTTGTCCATAACTCACCCTCAGGGTCCTAAGCAGAATATCATCATTCTTCTCTTTCTTGGTGATTTCCTTCTACTTCTCTCTTTTTCTCTCAGTGTAACTTGGAAATTTTTTTTGGCTAGTGCAGCATAAGCCTCAGGCTTCCTTGCACCATATTGCTAATAATAAATTAAGTGGGATCGATAAGGGAAACAGTACAATGCTAACAAAGTATAGCCTATATAATATTACACACACACATATATATATACAGGGTGTCTCAAAAATATTGATACAGATGTTTAGGGGAGGTAGGTAACACTACCTACATGTACCGGACCACAAACGGTGGTCCGGTACATGTCTGTCTAGGAAGTGTTCTCCATAAATTCGTTGAGCGGCTCGTCTATTGGCCTCTGCTAATCCATACACTAGGTGCATGTCTGCCAGCTCACAGTTCGTATATCGATGCATGCTCTTCGTGCGGCGAATACTGCTTGAATAAGTAAATCAGAAATTTTCCCTCTTGCGAACTGATAAACAGCGCCGTGTACCGACTTATGGTGACGTTTCAGGTTATGGGTTCCTATGCGATTCACATTCCTTCAGATGTTACCACCTCCCCTAAACGTTTGTACCAAAATAAGCAGTAGAAGGATGAAAGCGGTAAAAATTATAAAAGTGAACATATGTCTAATGCTCCAAATGCACAGGGCAGCAATAACGGAAGCAAAAGTATACAGACATCGTGTGGTTTGTATCATTAATAGTGTCTGTAAAGATGGAAATGAATGGAAATGAAAACTACACAAAGTGCCTGAACTAAGAGAGATTTAAAGGAAAGTGGAGACTGGAAGTAAAGTAGTGGTGAAAAAGTGAAAAAATTTCAAAAACCTAGTGCAAAAATGAAATGGGACTAAGGAAGCAAACATATACAAAAATAAACTGTACAAATAAATAATACTGTATTCAGATATGGGAGAGCAATTTTAGAAAGAGGTCAAATAAAGGGATGGCAAATATGCAAAATCTGAATAAAGTAAACGAAAAAAAATGATACATGGCCAGAAATTTCATCAGGGGACTACTCCTGACCATGTATCAGGCACTGTATTTCCAAACTTGTCTATAGTATACGAAAAAAGGGGAGGGGGCAAATATATGGCCCTTATCTTAATACTATCAAGGGACTACCTTGTCTGATAGTATTAAGATAAAGGCCGCATATTTGTCCTTTTTTAATGTGTTATTTTATTGTATTATTTTTTATTTAAAATTAGAAATCTCCACAATTCTGGTGGAGATTTCTATTTTTAAATCCAAGTAATTGGCCATGTTATCTGAGGTGTCAGTTTTTTCAAGGGTAGGCTCTTCTGGATATAGGCTGCCACAATCCTGAATAAAAATTCTATTATTTGTTATATAACCTCAGAACTGATTTAGCTTTAGTGCATATTGATTATTACAGAAACAGAGAACCTCTGTTTCTGTAATAATTGTCATTGTTTTTTCCTTTCAATTTGGGTGGTTGACCCCAGCAGAAGTTACCCAGATTGCAAATATACAGCAAAACGTTTTTGTACATTAACCTTTTCATTTATTATCATTTGCGTATATATGTAACTACTTACTTAGATAAATCTATGCATTCTCCATAGATTTATCTAAGTATGTCTCTTACAATAATCTTCCCCATAAACAACTAATACATATATTTAATAAAATAATACTATGTGTGTGTGTGCATATACATAAAATTATGGACGTAGTACATCTATTGCCACTGTATGGCACTAGCCCATAATTTCAGTATATTAATGATTATTAATCTACCACTTTACTTACTTAATATACAGTTGTGTCCCCCGTATCCACTGATTCGGTATCCGCTGATTCAGTTACCCGCAGTTAACCACAGAAAAAAAAAAAAAAAAAAAAAAACCAAAAACAACAAGTACTACTCGCGTGTCCAATACGATGCCTCCCTTTATTTTTTATGATGTCGATTTTAAATTGAATAGCTTCCCTTTATTTTTTACAATGTCGCATATGGTTTGGTCACCAACATTATAATGATTCATTAGTTCATCGTTTTCAAACTTTTGAATAATTTCAGGTTTTTGTTTAATTTGAATGATGGGCAAAAGCAACAACTCTTGTGTTTGCCCATCATTTTTGCGATTTCTAAACAAAAAAAAAAAAAAATACTATTAAAAAAATAAATTCCGACATCCCTGACATAACAAAACAAAATTTTTCCTTTTCCAGTGCGACGGAACACAACACTTGACACGATGCACTAAATCAAACTAAACATTTGGGTTTTTTTTGGTTTTTTTTAGCGGTAGGTGTGAAGACAGCAGGAGTTGTACGATAATAGGTACACTAATCTCCCAATGACTACTTATAATGCTCGTTCTTGTTGCTTATTTTAGTTATTACTTTAGTTATACCTATTCTAGTTATTACTTGAATTTTATGATTTCTGGTTGATTTTTTTTTTTTTTTTTAATTTGGAGTCAAAGTGTCCCGGTTAATCCAATCCCGGTAAATTGACAGTCTGCTATACTTTATTATTACCGTATTTAACGTTGGTAATGTCTTACTTTGTGTTTAATTTATCAATTAAACTTTATTATATGTATGTATGTATGTACAAGACAATCACATTATATATGGGATCAGCAGGTTTATTATTGTTTATTGTTGTTTTTTAGGAGCATTAGCAACTAAGGCCATATTGCTCTGGGGATATGCGGTGGTCATTCCCTGACCTTTCCGCATCCTCCGTATTTGGTGGGCACGGGCTCGAACCCCGGTCTAATCAAGAAGCGTGTGCTACGCACTGCTGCTCCTGCCCACCTGGCTATGGAGGCGCTGATCAGCAGGTGTTTGCTTATATCCACGGTTTCAGCCATCCATGGTAGTTTTGGAATGTATCACCCACAGATACGGGAGTCTTACTGTGTATATATATTTTTTTATTTTGGGGGAGAACTTGAAACATTTCACAAGTTTCACAAAACTTGTAAAATGTTTTGGGGGGGGGGGGTGTTCAAAGTATAAAATTTTGGTAACCTTGTTCTAAATGAATAATTTAGAATGAGCTATGTACAATTATCGATTTCAGTGAAATTATTTTTAATAATGTACAATTTATGGACTTAATTAATGTGAATCAAGTATACACAAACATTTCTATCAAAATTAAAAATTAAAATTATAAATTATTAGAACTGCGGAAATTTACACAGCATTAATATCTGACTGAAAATTGGTCTTGATTTATACTGATATGTTCTTATTTCATTTGGACACTTCAAGGCAGTTTATATGGAAATATATATATTTTGAACTTCAAATTAAATAAGGTTTTACTGTATTACATATAAAACACTATGGTAAATAATTATAACAGCCTTGGGAAGGACTGGAGAAGAACTGTAAATCACTGATATGGATATATTAAGGATTAACAAAGTATACTTGCTATTTAAAAATATGGAACATTGAGATACACTAAATTCTGAGTGTCACAGAAGCTGCTAAAAGACACAGTAAGCTTCATTAAACAGAAAAATAATTACAACATATGACATACATGAGGTCCTCTTTCTTCATCTAATTCAACAGTCATCAATGCAGAGGCTCCTTTTTCTGTGATTGTTGAGTCATGACCTTGCCAGAAGAAATAAGCACAACGTTCTCTGCCAACAAAGGAATGTCGAGATGCCTGTCCTGAGAGATCACGACCTGTTTCAATGTAAAATCAAATGTAAGAATTTTAGTGTGCACTAAATATAAAAGATAAAATATAGTGTATAACTTTGTCATGAAAAGCTTTTCCCAAATCAGCCTAAACTAATAGATATCCCAGAAAACAACACAATTTTTAAAATGTTCCTGTGAGGGAAAATTAAGCATTGCAATGGTGGGTTTTATTAACTAGAAAGTTTGCAAAGACATTCAAAATCTAGCATCAAGCACAAATCTGCAATGTATCATTAGAATCTAATGTACAGTATACAATCACAACTGAATGACAAAGTAGTACATTTACTTCAGAGAAGAACTACCAAAGCTTAACTTCTACTTCTCTGAACATGGTGGATAATAGGACCCATTTTAACTTTGTAAACTGACAACAAATTAGAATAAAATTACCCCCACCAAATTTTCTGTAAACTTGGTTTGTACTGAACTAAATGAGTTTTAAAACAATGGCCTTTATATTTTGAGTGGTTGCCATTTTGTTTATTTTTGATCTAAATCAGACTGTAAAAATAAGGAGTACAGCAACAAAAAGTGCATAAACTAGGTGCACTTCACATGCATCTTCATGAACTGAATAGGATTAATTTGTGAAGGGAATTAACATCAGATGTCTGGCAGACAAATTTTTTTTATAAAACTTCTTTAAAATTTATTTACTGTAATTTTTAAATATCTTATTTCAGTAATTTGGTATATTTTATTAATTTAAATTCTGTAATATATTGTAAATTTAAATTCTGTAATTTTCTATTTCTGTAACAAACAAACCAAGTTCAACTGAGAATTCTTTCCTTTGCATCCGATGTAAGGGGTGTACTGGTCTAAAATTAGAACTTGGTGCTTTACTAGAAGAATGAGTCAATGAAAATGAGTCACAGGTGCTTGCCCTAGAAACAAATGTAATTGGGAGCTCATCAGGGACTCAAGTATCTCATGACCTGCCAAGTGATGTACCCCTGATTTGGGTCCAAAATAAGAATAGTCAGGTGTGCATACTGCTCTAGTTGAAGGAGATTTAGTTTTATTGGAAGACTACTATCAGGGAAACTGGTAACATTTTTTTTTTTTTTTTTTTTTTGGGTAATGAAAATAGGTGGGTCAGAACCATGGTGTGTTTGCCAGGAGCAACAATTAATGATGTTACCAACTGACTGTCAGATTTGGGGTGAGAGGGGGAAGGGGGTTGAGCAGTATTATTCATGAGGGTATTAATGGCATTAAATGAACATGAACTAACCATTTGTTGGATAAATATAGCACCACACTGAAAAAATGCCGCAAGTTAGGCAGAATATGTATGTGTCTGCAATTCTCCCCAAAATGATAGGAGGGATTATGTATTGAAAGCATTGCAGATTAACTCAAAGCTTGAGGGAATCTGCAAGGTTCTAAGGAGAAAATTTATCAGCAAGAACTGCACTTGCAGGTATGTAGGTAAAAGGAATATATTTTGTTGAGACAGTACTCATTTGAACAAAGGTGGCGTAAGGATTTTTGCCAGTTTCCCTGAACCCTTAAGGTTCAGGGAAACTGCTAGTTAGGGAGGAGAAGGGTAATATATATCTTCATTTATTTGATGATATGGGTCAGAGTAATGCTTGCACCCACCTCAAAAATTCTTGTTTGTTGCCTCAACAGCCAATGTTGGCAAGATGTTCTGAGGGAAGCAACAATTTAAACGAGTGGGAATATAAAGCTAGGGTAACAAGCCTAAATAACTTCAAGAGTTGTGTCAGGGTAGTAAACTATAGAAGAATACTTAGTCTTAACTGTGTTTACAGTTAAGACTCCATTTACCAACAGGTGCACGGCACAGCCAATGGGTTCCCTAATTAGTTCAGTCACGGCAAATATTGCGATGGAAGAATTAGAGGATCGTGCATTTACGAATGTACCAGATCCATTACCTTTTGATGTCGATATGGGGATGATGTGTTTGTGGTTATCCCCAGAAATTCGGGTGACCGACTCTTAGACCATCTAAATTCTCTGTTGCCTTTCATAAAATTCACCATCAAGCTAGAATTGGACAATACCATACCATACTTAGACACCCTTGTCTGACGCGAGGGCATGCACTTGAAGACAACTGCCTATCGTAAACCAACGTGTGCTGGCCAATTTACCAACTTCCGGTCAGCACACATGCGCCACCATCTTCTTGCTACTGCATGAACCTTGTTAACCCGTGCCTGGACCCACTAGTTCTGTAGATGAGAGGTGCACCGAGATTGCTAAAGTCAAGGTAGATCTTGCGAGGTGTGGCTATCCCACCAGTACCCTTTAACAGGTGTGACCTACAGACATGACCACGTAGCAATCAACAGGAACATCCAAGGTAATGACTCAACCGTGAGTGCCTTTATCCCATACTACCCAAACCTATCACAACAAGTTTCTAGGGTCCTAAAATTACATGGGATAAAATGCATACAACTTTCATGCAGAAAGTTACGATCCCTCATCTCTAAAGTAAAAAACACCAGTTCCCACCTTACTACAAAGTGGTCTAGTCTACCACATCTCTTGCCATGACTGCACTAGCTGCTACATTGAGGAAACTGGGAGACGGCTCGGAAAACAAAGCCATCTGCTTAGTGGACATACAACACTCGGCCATTGCCGAACACTTCTGGTCAATGTACCACAACATTGACCCACACTGCGATGTCGTGATTGTAGATATAGGTCCTGCCACTACCGGCGATGTGCCTGGTTGGAGTCGTTGAAGATTACATGCTTTAATACCTCAGTCAACAGGAGCAGTGGATGTCATGGCCACCCTGTTATTGAAGCAACCATTTTGATGAATGACAAACGTTGGCAACATTCATATGTGTCACAGCCACAGGCTTCAACATCCAACAAGTAACCATCACATCATGCAGTTCATATGCATGACTGGCAGTACACGCCCTCATGTTCGACAATCTAACTGTCAGTTTGACTGATGAAAGTTAACAACTAACTGAAAGCTTTTGTATGTATTTAGTTTAATATGTGTGTTTTCCAATTAATATTAAATCTGTAATTATTTATTCTGTCTTCATTTTGCTCTGTGTCACGCAATTATTCACAATAATAATATTGACATATATTTTCATAATACATTACAGACTGTGTATATTAAGTATTTAATAATAAGCATAGCTCTTGGCTGGAGCTTCAGTAATCAATAGTTGGAGGATTTGAGAATATTTCTAAGGAAATGTACTTTGCTGCGTCCAAAAGACTACAGTTTTGTAGAGACCAAAATGGTGGCATACTGAATAGATGTTGTAAACATTTTTAAGTTTACATATATCCTTTCTATTTTGCTAATATTAATTAAAATATATTTAAAATAGTGTTATTATTTACAGTCAAACATGTTTCCTTGCTTGTGGACCACCCTATATAAAAAGAAATCGACTCAATAAGAAAAATGAACATAAAGGAATGCACATTTTAAGTAGCTTTACCATCATAGCACATTAGTTTACCTTCCTAAAATAACTTCTAAATTTCATTTTTACCATGAAATAACCATGGATGCAAGTAAGCAACAGTTAATATCAGGTATGCAGTTTTGCACACACAATGTGTAAAATTACCCCTATTGTTAACTTTTGCACTACAAAGATGCTTAGTCAATTATCCATTAACAAATATTCCACTTATCCTCAAGAAAAAATTGTCAAAAAATAATCTTTAATTATATATATATATATATAATGTACACCTGATTTTACTATTAAAAAAAAAAAAAAAAAACTACCTACCCATCTGAGTAATCATATACTGCCAACGAACTACATATGTGTCTCCTCCATGAAATTGTCCCCAACTTTCTTTGGACAGTTCCACATGTTGATATTCCATCACATGCCATATTTTTACAGCCAAGGTGGTAATTTCAAAATTTCTCCTCTCCTCAACATCATGATACTCTAACCCTCTCCCTAGATGGCTTCCTTCTAAAAACAGGTCAGGCTCTCCTGGCTGCTTAGACAACATTTCTTTGACATCACAGGGATGTAGGTCAGATAAGCTTTCTGCAGCCTTTCAAATTAAACAAAAATGACTTTGACTGAAACATTAAACACTGATCGATAACTGAAGGGAATTAATGTAAAACAAATAATTAAAATTAAGTAATATTTATATAATTATAAAGAAAATTTTCACTAATTTTAAGGTACATTAGGTTTGAATTCCCAAACTTCCACATATGATTTCACTGTCAAAATCCATGCAAAATCTGTTGTTTGAGATTCTTGTTAATATAAAATTAAATTATTTCAGAGAAATCCTTAATTGACACTACCCACTGCAACTTTTTTTTTTTTTTATATCTGCATTATGCAACTAATATATCTACATTATGCAACTAATTCATTTAAGCAACAAATGAAAAACTCAATAACAGGAGTTTTAACTGATCAACAAAGCACGTCTTTTCAGCAGGCATTCTGTACATATTTGCATGAATGCAGGGATTAAAAAAAGAAACACACATTTTTTTTATAAAAAGGATATTACAATTTTGAAACCCCCTCTTTAATAATAATGAAGACATCCTCAGTAAAAATGTGGTACCCTCCAGGAATTAATTGACTCTACATACTCATCATGACTATCAAAATTACCCTGATGGTTGACAGTCCTAAATTAGAGTACTAGAGTGTGTCATGCAATATGTTGTCCCAGTGTATTCCATGCATCCTCTATAGGGTTCCAGTTCAGTGAAGGAAACAACAATCCACTTCCTCAATTCTGTTATCAAAAAGTCATTCAATGAGTGGTGTTGCCAACTAAAATGCCCAATTTGATTACCCACTATGATGCAGTAACAAAGGAATTGGGTGAAAACAATAATTCTGATATCAACAAGTAATACTTCAGTAAAACTTTTAACACTGTTCTACATGAAAAACTGTTGAACAAATTGGAGCAACATGCCATTAGGGAAAACGTGCTGTTAAGGATAAAGGGATGGTTGAATGGCAGAAGACAGTGGTTATAAAGGGACATTACTCTTCTGGACTGATGTTATTAGTGAAGCCCCTCAGGGCTCAATGCTGGGCCCCTTACTATTTATAATATTTATTAATGATATTGATGAAGACATATCAAGCTTATTGTCTCAGTCTGCAGATGATAAAGGTTACCAAGGTGGTTAATAACAGGAATGAAGGCCTAGAAAAATTAGATGGGCTGAGAAGTGAAAATTGAAGTTTAGCACTGATAATGCAACTTGATGCATATGGGCAGCAGCAATTTGAGAATAACATACCAATTAGGTAGTACGACACTCAAGATAAAAAAAAAAAAAAAAAAAAGTAGAACAAGAGATAACTGTAGCTGACAAGTTCTCAGAGCAATGCAGACAGGTTTATAGAGCAGCTCATGATTCTGTCAGTAACTTTTCCAGCAGGAAAGAAGACAATTATCCCATTATATAAAGAAATGGTTAAGCCACATTATAAGTACTACATACAGGTCTGGAAACCTCATTTTAAGAAGGATGTAGATCTTTTGGAATGGGTACAGAGAAGAGCAATCAGATTAGTTAAGAACACGAAGGGGTACTCTTACCACAAAAGATTTTAGTTCTGCAAATTGCAACACTTGGAAATTAGGCACTTGTGAGGAAACCTGACAATTGTTTAAGGCTTTAAATGGATTGAGTAAATTTAACAAGAGCATCCTTACTCTTTCTGAGACATTACACACAAGGGGATATAGAGTGAAAAAGGGTGACTGCAGGACAGATGTGTGAAAATTATTTGCTTCCAGCCAGAGAGTAACTGATTGTTGCACAAGTAGATACTTTGAATAAATATAAAAAAGAATTATACATATTATTAGAGGGGGTGGACAGATGAAGTGGGTAGTTTTTTTGTTAATGCTGTATAAGCTTGTTGTCTTACATCATTTTCCACTAGTACTACTACTACTGATAATAGTAAAACCTTGAAGTTGCTAATTATTTAAAGTGTACTTTTACTATACAGCTATCTATGAACAAGTATTAAAAAAGAGAAGACGGCATCAGCTCATCACAAGAAAAAAAAAAATTATCTGTAGAATACACCCTGAAGAGTTTTTTTTTTTTTTCCTTCCTTCAGTACCTTTAGAAAGGAGATTCACTAGGTGGAAAAAACAACTTGGAAAATTTTACCAATTAACTGTCAATTTTACAATTACAATTAACTGGTTAAAAATGCAATGGATTCAACATGAAAAAAATTGTCCTTTTAAGATTCTGTACAAGGAGATCCTTTACAATTTTATGGGCTTTGGAATTTAAAAACAAATATTGGTCAGATTTTGAATTTGAAATCTAATCAAAATTGTTCTCAATTATCACAATTGGGAAATTATATGCAACCAAACAACCAATCAAAAAAATTTAAAGAAAATAATATAATGTAAATCTTGCCTTTTACTCCTGTGTATCACCACACCCACTGAGGAAACAGATAAGACTTAAACTTTCATGAAGAATAGGTTTAAAAGTTAAACCGAATTTAGTTGTTTTCCTTTATATCTTATTTAAAAATAGTAGTAGTAGTGGCATGTGATGCAAGAAAGCAAGTGTATGAGCTTATGCAGCATCAGCCAAAAAAAAAAAAAAAAAATTCACACCATTCCCTCCAAATGCCTGTTCAGTTCCTCCTTAAATTTATTTAAGGAGGAACTGAACTAACCTAACTTATATTTAACCTAACTTCCACAACGACAGATCGAAATTTGTTCCAGCAATTAACCACCCACTGGCTAAAGGCAAATTTCCGCACATCTATTCTACATCTGTCTTTTCTTAATTTGAATTTATGCCCCCTTAGGTTCGTAATCTGAACAAGTGGAAGGATCCCATCAGAATTCAGCATGCTCAACCCATTCAAGGCCTTATACACCTCAATCAGATCACTGTGCAGATTCCTAGTCTCCAGCCATTGCAATTTGCAGAACTTAAGCCTCTCTTGGTAAGAGGATCCCTTCATTCCCCTCACCAATCTTGTTGCTCTTCTCTGTACACGCTCAAGCAAATCTACATCCTTCCTAAAATGAGGCCTTCAGACCTGTACGCAGTACTCAAGGTGTGGCCTGACCATTGCCTCATACAGAGGTACAATCACCTCCTTTTCCCTGCTAGCAAAATTCCTATATATATCATTGAGAAAACCCCATGACCTGCCCTGGGAGCCTGTCTGCATTGCTCAGAAAACTTCATATCTGACTGCACAATTACTCTCAGGTATTTTTCATTTTCTACCACCCTAAGTGTAGTACTACACAGTTGGTATGTTCGTCTGGGGTTACTTCTACCCATATGCAGTACTTTGCATTTGTCAAGGTTAAACTTCAGTTGCCACTTAGCCCATCTGCCCAAATTTTCTACATCCTGTTGCAGTAGCACACTGCCATTACTGTCATTAACAACCCTGCCAACTTTGTATCTAGTTTTTAATATTAAAGTTTTCAGTATTTTCTAATTTGTTTGCTAATCTTTTTATTTCATGTGAAAATTAAGATAATGTTATATTTTCTTTATCCATTTTTATTAGCCTTAAATGATTGATGAAAGTCATTTAAATGGAAATGGAAAGCATGTATTTTTTCAATGTTCTTAATTTTAATTAAATAAATTAATTTAAATTTTCTATATTTCAGCCTTTTCTATGAATTTTTTTTCTTTTTCTAAGCAATTTTTATCCATATTATTGTAATTTTATCTTTATATTGTGCACCCACTCACTCACCCAACATTTGGAAAGATGTCCTATACCCAATCCTCAAAGGGTTCTCCCCCCCAATATATATAATTTCATTGAAAGTAGTTCTATGAACTAACAACAACATCTGCATGAAAGTATTTTATTTTATTTTTTTTTTTGGAATAATGGCCACTTATGTTCATATATGGCTAAACACAGTGGAATTAGTCTAAACACAGTTTGAAATGCTCTTTCCATTCTCACAGAACTATGTGTTTATTCCACTGGAATACTCCTTGAATGTTTTCTGCTAAGAAAAGGTTCCAATAAAATTTAGCTATCTACTGATGTTGACATCAAGTTTTCTTTGAAACTGAAATCTGCCAAAATGCTAGAACAAATTTATTCTGAAGGAGGAAAAGTACTTTGAAAGGTGGCTATTTGTTTTTATTGTGCTAACTACATAAGTAAGAATAAACTCCAAGTCAAACTGCACTCCCCCAACCCACATAAATTTAAAGCATCTTGTCACCACTACTTTCCCAGGTCATGGAACTCCATGTTGCAGAATAGCAAACTAAAGCACAATAAATTTACTCCATTAAACTATTGAATCACTTTAAACTTTTACCTTGAAATACCAAGAAATCTTAAAGGTCAAGGTTCCCTATTCTCTAAAATAAAATTTTTTAAAATTACCATTTCATTTCTCAAATGTAGATTCAATTCAACCTCAGATTCATTTCTATTTACATTCTACATGCCACTTTAATAAGTGCCCAGTTTGTTTCTTGATTGCTGCTTATTCCATTTAGGCTATTCCATTAAACTTAATTGAAACTTTAAAATTCCTTTCAATACAAAGCAATTTTTATTCCAGTTCCCTCCATTGCAACTTTGAGAGTTGTGCAAATGTGCATGCATATGGGGGGGGAGAGAGGGAGAGAGAGAGAGAGGGAGAGAGGGAGAGAGAGAGAGAGAGAGAGATTAAAATAAAATCTCTTTTTGGTCTTCTTTACTCTTCTAGGTTCAATTATTCTGAGCCATGCACTTTTCTCCATTAAACACTGCCTTCATCCAATACAACTTTACTAGTAATTACGGCACTTCATTAATCTATTTCAAATTACTTTCTTTCAGTTGTACAGATCCAGAGAAGCAAATTCCAGTGTATTATTACAAATCATCTATCAAAAACTGTTCACTCTCCCATTAGAAAACTATAACTGTAAACCACCATGTGTATAGCATGCAGGATATTTCTCACACAAATAATCCTTCCTAGTATACCTCTGACAACAGCTTACCTTTAGATAACTGATAAATTGGCCATAAACTCCTAATTTTAATTTAAATCCACAGACCAGCTCTCCAACAATCACCTTCAGCACTGTGTTATTTGGCATTATAACAAAAAAAAAAAAAAAAGATGATTTGCATAATTCATATTCCCTTTCTCCTTACACTGCATCAAAATCTTGTTATCTAAATAACATTAAATTATATTCACAAAAATGAAAACCTTTATTCTTCATTCTACTATAGCCTCCCATCCTTTATTTCAAGGATGAAAGGTAACCTCTCATCCTTTGTTTTCCAAAAAATATGTTTTAGCCATTCAAGATAAAATTGGAGAATTAAGATAAGAAAACTGCCTATCATTCAAAACACATCCTAATCAAGACTCCCTTTTTCAAGTTTATAAAGAACTTTAACTAACCACAAAGAAATATTCTACCATTTTTATATAATCTCAAACATAAAAATGCTATTGCTTTATTGATAATCAAGTTCACTGAATATCAATAAATTATAATTTAGGAACTTTCAGAGGCATGAATGAAGAGAAAGAAAACTAAACACAGAGAGTTCTAAGCTAAGTGAAGAATAATGTCACTGGTTGCTGAATGTCTTATAGCAGATTAAGAGAATGGTAGGTTCATAGATACAATTTGAATGAACAGCATCAATGAGAACTTCTACAGAAAAGACATGCAGAAGAAACTGAAACAATGAAAGAAGTCACTGATTAGCCTAATTAAGGAATAAGTAGAATAAAAAGTTGACGAGGAGTCAGATCATGATTTCAAAAGCAAATGGAGACATGCTGTTGAGACTAGAAAATTTTTTGGTATAAAATATTGCTCAAAGTTCTTATACTCTTTTCTGGTGTAAAATCAGGAACAGAGTAGGATATAGTATAGCATTAGGATATTTTCTAAGATAGTCAATTAACAATTTGGAAGAAAACCATATTTAAGTCAGTTTACTTTTAGATAAAGTTGCAATAGAATCACATGTTTTTTTTTTTTTTTAGGAGCATTAGCAACTAAGGTCATATTGTTCTGGGGATATGCGGTGGTCATTCCCTGACCTTTCCACATCCTCCGTATTTGGTGGTCATGGGCTCGAACCCCGGTCTAATCAAGAAGCGTGTGCTACGCACTGCTGCTCCTGCCCACCTGGCTAC
The DNA here is from genome assembly GCF_048544385.1 of Mastigoproctus giganteus. Classification (NCBI taxonomy): domain Eukaryota; kingdom Metazoa; phylum Arthropoda; class Arachnida; order Uropygi; family Thelyphonidae; genus Mastigoproctus; species Mastigoproctus giganteus. Next base: position 39,103,328 of record NC_143587.1, on the reverse strand, counting down.
GGAGGCGCCAGAATCACATGTGTGTAAAAACAGATCAACATAAGTTACAAGCATAGTTTACTAAGGCACAGAAAGCAAGGTTGTCTGTCATCTGTAAGAGAGTCAAATTTGTTATGATGAGACTTGAAACTAACTTTAGATTTATTAATAACTTGTCTGGAAGCCTCTGTAGCCGAGTGGTCGGGAGTGCAGTAGCACACGCTCTTTGAGTAGACCGGGGTTCAAGCCCGATTGCTAAATATGGTTGATCTGCCAACCAGCGTGGCAGATTATGCTCTATTTCCCTCAGCACGAATTGTTAAGGAGGCTTTCATCCTGCAGTGGGTTGATAATGGCTGCAGTTTACCTTTTTTTTTTTTTATATATATTTTTTTTTTTATCATAAAACCTTAGAGTTTTAAGATACTTCCTTCCTATAAAGAAGGAAGAAATCTTTGGATTTTAAAGCAAACCGAAATATATGCAATACTTTAAGTAAAGCTAATCTTTAAAATCCTAGTATTCCCAGAAGCTAAACCAATTAAAGTGAGTATTTCAGATTGTGGTGATATCATTATTAAAATCAAATGAATTAAAAATCAGATTAATATCCTCATGACAAGTAGCAAGAGGGGCTTTTATATATTATTACAGTTTAGTGCCTTGAATAATGAATTCAAATATCTACCTTTTTATCATCATTAGTCTGTGATTTAACTTTAATAATACGAGACATATCTGGCCAATCTATAAACTTCTCTTTAAAAAGAGCAGGTTCCATATGTTGATTGATCTTAGCAAACACAGCCCAGGTAGGACGCTCTGTCTCACTCAAAGGATACTTTTTGTCTTAAAAAAGAAAAGCACATTAAAGGTTGATTAGTCAGTTAATCGATTAATTAATTAAACTAAAGGCAAAATGTAGCTAACAACAAATATGATTTGTAAGATTTATTCCCTACTGTTTTATTAAAAGCAAGGATTTTGTTTACTGCACAAAAAACTGTCAAAGAAGCTTATTTGAAAGATGTAAAATGTAGCAAAGCAAGTTACAAATTATCATACATGATATAAACATTTGCAAATTTCAAAAATGCATATGCAAAAATGAACAACTATTTTAAAATATTACACTTTAATAAATAAAAGTTTAGATCTTTTTGAATGTTTTCTGAAAATATTTCAGAAAATTTAGGGCTTAAGTTTAACTCAATTGAAACTTACCAAATCTTGGATATAGAGGATTGATATCACATTCAGAATAGTCATAACCCTGTTCCCAGAGTTCTTTAGCTAATCTGCACCCTGTTTTTCTCAGCTCAAATGGAGCCTGTTTACCATTCCACACATACATCTCACTTCCAAAGTCAAATACAATTACCTGTATAACAACAAAATAAAAACATCTCAAAAACAGATCAACGGGCATACCAGAATATCTGGCGGGGCATATTGGTTATTGTTCGAGTTAAATTCCTTATCAATTCCCAAACATTAATAAAGAATATTAGCCCATCTGTTATAACATGACTGATAAGTTAAAATGTACATTAATACCATCAATAGCAAACCCATTTCTTTTATCAAGCCAGAACTTAAGATAAAGAATTAAGATTAATTAATCTCATTAAGATAAAGGTTCAAAATATTACAAAGGGAATCATTCTCTTTGTAGACAGCAGTGATTTCAGAATTTTTCCCATCTGTCAAAGGCTGCAACACAATAATCAGAATGTCTTGGTAATGCACTAATTTTTCTTTATTGTATTTTAACAAAGTTAACCTAGTTCAAGTTCAATCATAATTAGTATTAGCCATATAGTGCAAGGAAGATTTTGCTGCACTAACCTGATGATAATATGAAGAGGAGAAATAAATAAGAAATAAAAAATAATCATAAAAACAAAAATAAAACAAACTGTAATGATTTATAAAAGTGAAAATTTCACCTTCATTCATTTTATAATCCCCTTTTAAGAGCTTTATAAATCAAAATCAGGTTCCCCCCCCTCCCTCCAAGGCTGCTAAATTCCGCAGCCTGCATATTTGAAGTCTTTTCTCATAGATGCCCTTTTGCAGGTCCCATTAAGCAGAATGGGACCTGCTTTTTGGCCCCTTCAAGAAGGTCAGGTCTTTTTTTAAGACCGTTTCCATACTTCAACAGAATATCCAAGTTTGGTCATACAACTGCCTTATACAGGGGGGATTATAATATCCCTATCTCTGCAACCAAACATTGGACACCACGGGCCTTCCTCGCCACCTGTCTAGGCTGCTCAAAGAATGTTGTTCAACTATATTGTAGCTCCCAAATCTCTTCCTTCCACTACTATTTTTAATTAAACCCAAACAAGTCTAATTTATTTTGGGGTTGCCATTCCCCAAGTGAATGGCATTCACTTGGGAAGTTAAATTGCAATAAGACCTTGAATTTTACTGCATTAAACATAGCTGCCACTTTCCTGGCCATTCTTGAAGCCTATCCAAGTCATCCTAAAGGAGCAATGCTTGGTGTGCTGATCATTAACCACTGTCCAAATCTTCACATCATCTCCAAACTTTGACATCATGCCCTGTAATCCCTTCAAAGTATAAAAGTCAGAAACAACAGTGGTCCCAGAACCTTCCTAACTTCTGTAACATGAGGCCTTTCAAGAGCTGAAGAAGGAGAGTATTTAGGCAAGTTTATCTCTCAATGAGGTAAGTGTGGCAAAAGGATATTTTCCAAAACAAACACAAATACACCAGTGAATGCTTGGAAACTGTCAATTTGAACAAATGGGATGATTTCATTCTCGGACATGACACATGGTCAGAGGAGGTCTTAGTCACTGACTTCTGACTGTGTGGTCATCTGGAATACAAGCCGAAAATTTATTTATTTTTAATATCTATCTCTTAGAGAAGAAAGCAATAGATGCAATAAATGCCATAACAAATAAAATATCCTTGGGTGTCAATCTTATTCCTACTTTTGCATTGAAAATGCCAGTCTCCTCACTGGTGACACTCCAAAGTGCAATCTTTAACAAAATCTTTCACCAGTCTGCTATCCCTAAAATCTGGTCAGAATTAAGAGTTTTCCAGTTCAAGTGGCATTTCCAAAAACAATAACTGATTTCAGACAAACTGCCTTTCCATCTCCAGGTCTAAAAACTTAGAAATCTGTGTATGAGAAAGCTCAAATGCCGTATGACTTTGTCGATCCTTGTCAAAAACCTTGTCAATCAATTCGGTATTGGAGAGACTTTGTAAGACTCATGGGGTAGAAATTTTCTCAGCATGATCTGTGCTTGTTAACAGGAGAGACTGTTTCTATAGGGATGGGATACAGTTAAACATAAGGGGTGTAAAAATATTTGCTGATGCCAATGAAGTAGTGTTAGACTGGTCAGAAAACTGCTAGTCTGGTGGGGGGGGGGGAAATACACAGACAAATAGGTTAACAACAGCCACAGGCAGAGCTGAAAGTGATTCCTGCTTTTTTTTTTTTTTTATTTATTTATATATATATATATATATATATATATATATAGTGGATATGGCAAATAGTTAACAGTTATAAACGTAAGATAATTAATTATAATGGTGATACAATCAGTGAAAACCTAAACAAAGAACCTGACAAGGGAGAGAAGAGCTGATTAATGCCATCAATGTCTAGATAAAACATTACATCAGTCTTAATATCTATGAACATAATGTGAATGAGCAGGTGGTAACTAAGTGCTGTGATAGCTGTCATAGCTGTCTCTGGTCCATGGTAATAACCTGGTAGGGAAACAATGGTTATATGCAAAAATGAAACATATATATATAAGGATAATTACTAAATCACTATGTCAAGCCAATTGTAGTAAAGGTAGGAGGGCACATTGTAAGGGTTAGCCCTCGATAAAGTCCTTTGCAATGTGTCCAACCTATCTTTACTACAATTGGCTTGACATAGTGATTTAGTAATTATCCTTATATATATATGTTTCATTTTTGCATATAACCATTGTTTCCCTACCAGGTTATTACCATGGACAGCTATGACAGCTATCACAGCACTTAGTTACCACCTGCTCATTCACATTATGTTCATACATATATATATATATATAAATATATTTTTTTTTTTTTTTTTTTTATGACAGACCCTAACACAAAAGGTTTTAGAACTTGTAGTACTTAGTACCATATGTGGGTTGAAAGCTGAGAAGAATGAAATAAGATACTTGTTAACATTAGACTTGCATTTTCATAGATATAATTTTCAGGAAGTGTGTGAAGGGAGTAATTCCAGAAAATAGATGTTGAGGGAATAAATAAGGAAGAAGAAGTTGGTTCTGTGAGTCTGAAGTTGGAGAATAAAAGGATACTAACTGGTTGTGGCACGTGTTCAAACTGGTTTGGAAAGGAGAGAGGGGTAAATTATAGAACAGGCATCCAGCAGAAACAGAACATTTATGAGACACAATGGATAGACTTTGTAAGAGATGAATCATTAATCTAACTGCCATCTTTTGAATGGAATCTAGAAGCCTGGGAGAGGTTATGGGGCACCATCCCAGATGTGGCAACAATATTCCATGGTAGGTTGGATTTGTATAGAGTAGATGTTTAGAAGAAAAGCAATGCTGAGCGTGAAAGATAAAACCCAGTTTTTTATGCAGAGAAAGTAATAATTGTGATGTGCTTATGCACAAGAAAGATGAGTCAGGGTAATCCCTAACAGAGATAGGTGATCTTGTCTAGAAATCTGAGTGTATCAAAGATAAGCATAGGAGCAGAAGAATACTTTTTGCAAGATATAAGAGAGGAATGAGTTTTAGAAGGATTCAAATTAACTAGATTTACCTGGAGGTTAGAATTTAAGGAATAGTAGTGGATATTCCAGAAATGGAAGCTGTTTGTGCAGGGCAAAGTTTCTCAAGCTGGAAGGTGGAATGCAATGTACTAACAGCAGCAAAACTATGGGTAGGATTTCCAGTCAATGGGAGAAGGTCATTAACATACAAGAGAAAAAGAGCGGAAAAAAGAACTGAACCTTGTGGCACACCAGCATCAGTGGAGAAGTTAAGACAGAGATGTCTACTGTCATTGGCAGTGAGTGGTCAGGGGAGAAACTGGACATCCAATTACAAAAAACAGTTGGCAATCCAAAAAATGGAAGCTTACTTAGAAGACTTTTAAGACCAAATAGGATCAAAATCCTTTGAAATGTCAAGAGCAACCACTTGAGTTTCACCACACTTTTCCATTGAATCTGATCATGGGTGGGTAACATAAGCTAGTATATCACCAATGGATCAACAGTGACTTACCTCCCTTGTTGCCTCCCTTAATATAACTGATCCCATCCACCCCAGGTGCCTTTTTTATGTTTAACTTCAATTTCTTTTCCACTTTCCTCACAAAATACTACTTATTCAATTTGTCAGCAACCAGTCAACAGTTAAACTCTCCTTATCAAGTGGACCAATATGATCCATCCTCTTCATTCTAGCGTTAACATAAGTAAAGAAAGTCTTTGCTGTTTTTCTTTGCCAAAGAATTCTCGTACTCTGCCTTAGCTTGCCTAACCTCCTTTGTGATTTGATCGCAGACCAGTTTATATCTAGCACAGGCCTGTTTACCATTCCACACATACATCTCACTTCCAAAGTCAAATACAATTACCTGTATAACAACAAAATAAACCCATTTCTTTTATCAAGCCAGAACTTAAGATAAAGAATTATCTTAAGACAAAATTATCAGTACTAAAATTATACAAGAGAACCAAAATGCATCCAATGCATTTTGGTTCTCTTGTATGAGTCTTATCAGTTCATCTTAAATCCATTTAGGTCTAAGCCTTGAACAGCATTTCTTAATTGGTATGAAAAGTCTAGTAGAAGCTTCTCTGATTATTTCCCCGACTGTTTTCCATTTAAAATTTGCTGTTGGTGACATCATCAGTGGGTTCCACTGCATACAATTTAAAAACTTGCTAAGACCACTTTTGTTACCTTTACAAAAGCAAAAGCCCTTTCCCCTGCTTTTGAGAGTAGTTAATGACTTTAAGTAAATCCTACCTAATACATTGTGATCACTGTCACCTAGTGGGTCTTTTATCTGCAGATGCTAATAAATCCCCAGAAGTCTTGCTGGTATGTGTAACCAACTCACAAGTTTCAGTCAGTATCTGAAAAGTTAAAATCCTCCATATAAGACATTCTGATTTAATTTACTGGCCCACTCTATTTCTCTCTATAGTTGTTTGTTATGCTCGTTACAGTCGTTAGGGTTATAACACCCACTTGCCCTCAATTTTGTTTTCCCAGGACTATATCACACAAAACTGACTCAGCATTGCACTGACCATCCATGTCATCTGGATGCTGTAGCCTCAAATTTAATATGCTTCTTAACTAAGAACATAGCCCCCATCTTGTACTCCCCATATTCAAATTCTGCATCTGTTATGTCTGAGTGACACCGTATCTCCAATACCACACAATGGCTGCATTTGGCAATTTAAATAGTACTTCAAAATCTCCAAATTTATTTATTATGTCCCTAGCATTAGTGTACATGCAATTCTTCTTACTGTTATTCACCATAACATAAGTCCTTGTATTTGTTTGTTTATTCAATGGGGGCCCCCATTCCCCCTCCCCTGCAGGCCTTGAAATCCCCAACACCTTGCTTTCCAGGCTGCTGCATGTTCCAGCAGAAGCAGTCTAACTAATGATTGCCAATATGGACTAGTTGTTGACTACTACATATAGCAACTAATAATTTACAGCTTAAAGTGATGAACTGCTTACAAAATGTTCTTGTGTCTGCAATTCTGACTAGATGTGGCAAGATGGATTTTATGATGAAAGCTTTGTGGATTAATTCTAAACTTGATGGACTTTACAAGAGTTATAGGGGAATTTTTTCTCTGCATGGCCTGACTCAATTGGTGGAATTTATTTTGTAAAAATGGTCTTCACTTGTGGTATGAGACAAAATTACATCTGCAATCTCTTCTCCAAGAGCACTTGTGCACAACTATTAATAACTTTAAACAACACTGAAAGGGAAAGTGTAATAGAAGCAAAATCGATTAGCAATTGAAGACCACAAGGAAGAACACTTAAGTATCTGTAGTGGGTTTATCAGAATTATCAAAAAACAGTAAAAAAACTACTTTGTCTATAGAGTAATGCAAGAAGTACTGTAAAGAAATTAAATGAATTTAGCTTCTGATCAGCTCAACCAATGCTGATGTGGTGCTGAGAGATAAGAGATGAAGAATTTCATTTTGCTGAATACCGTGTTACGTTGCAGGGAAGGATAGAAAAGTAATGCTTCTGATCAAAAACTTGCTGAAAATAACAAGAATCTTCTCCAAGTTAGAATAAGGTAATAAAGATGTTGTGGCTAAAATGACTTACAGTACAGGGCAGATTATAGTTGAGTTATGTTATAGGCCAAATGACTGAGAAGTGTGACAAAAATCCCTTTAGGAAATTTTAATGGGCCAGCAACTTTGACTGTCTCATAATGAGCAACTTCAATTTACCTCTTATAGATTGTAAAATATGGATTGAAAATACAATATATAGTAACAGGTTTTTTGAACACAAATATGTGTGAATTTGTGTACAAATTAAAAATTTCAGGGTAAAACAGAAGATCTCATAACATTCAGCTATGGTTAGGAGGGTGTGAAATATTGGAATAAGTTGCCTCCCCAACATGGGAGAGGCAATGAGTCTAGCAAAGTCATTAAAGCAGAATTGGATAATTGTTTTGTGGAAACGGGAATGGTATGAAGACCCTGCTTTATTTTAATTATTTTATTTATTTATTTATTTTGGCTGATGCAGAAAAAGTTCTTCCTTGTATCATTTGGCCTTACTAATACTAAGAATAAATATCCTATACTGAAAGACTAACAGTACACAAAATGTAATACCATCTAAAGTTAGCCTAATTAGGAAAGAAGCAGTCTTTCCTAATTTGTTCACATTTCCAGAAGAGACAGAGGTAACATAGAAAAAATCATTTTCAATGAAATGAAGTAAGATGACCATATAAGAGATAGCTTAATGAAGTATGGGCCTGACTAAACAAGGACTTGAGAATTAAACTGCAGATGGCAGTAGATAGAAAACAGAGAAAAACCTATATACAGGCTCTTCGGCAGTGAAAAGGTAAGTGAGAGAGGGAGAGGCTATTTTCTTGGATTGACCAGTTGACCCAGATGGAAAAATCATTAATTAATATTTAAATCATAAATTAAACATTCTATGTACTTGAAGGTATGGGATATCAGTTGGAATTCATCAAATGAATTGGTAGTAGATTATTACTTTCTATTTCATAATATCAAATTATCCTTACCTCATCAGTTTTAAGCATCTCTATTTTTGGAAGAGAACCCCAGTATTCCTCATATGGAATCAGTTCGTCTTTCTCTACCTTGTACACCATATTCGTATCTACAATGGCTGCTTCATACAACTAGGAAACAAAATGAAGACACATAATTGTAAGACCAAAGAAAAAGCAAATTAAAATTAACCAAAAGAATGTATAAAGTTTACATTTCCATTAATAGCAATTGTTAATATTTGAATAAACTTACCAAACTCACAGGGACTTTATACAAAATAAAAGCATATTTAAATAGAAATCCCCAAAAGTGGAGATGCACCATTGTTCCATACTTTTGGAAAGTTTATGAAAATTAAGACAAAATGCAATGGGTATACTTATCCAAAACATTGACATAATTGTGATTAATGATGCTGGTCAGGTTGAGCTTCTTTGGAATGGGGACAGGTTTATGGACAGTTGCAGAAATTGTAGTTGTGTTAATGCTGCCAAATGTAATGCATTTGGAAATAATCCAAGTATTAATAATATAATGCCTTAATATGGAATTGCATTTTATAGAAGGAACTGACTATCTAAAAAGCTTACTTTCAAGAACTACAAAAGTAAATCTGAAAATGTAATTCTCAATAGATTCGATGAATCTACTTCATCTGATGAAGAAAATAAACAAATTCCTTTGTCTATTAAGATGAACAACAATGCATATTTGCATAAAATATATAGTTAATAATTTATATAAATATTGGTATTAATTCATATCTTTCCAACAAGCATTTAATGCTCAACATGTCTACTTAAAATTTTAGACAATTTTTAGTGCTTCAAAGGTCAACCTATATGCTGGAATATAGAGTAAAAATATGTTATAAAATTTACTTGACATCTGATTAATTTTATTCCAAAAAAAAGATATCTGGATTGCAATTAACAATGGTCCCTATACTATACTATCTGGAAGGCATGAAATCTGTTAACAAATGAGCAATATACACCAAACTATCACTGGTGGATCAACACCAGAACAAATGTTACTCAGATGTAAGGTTTAAAGATAGTATTTGTGACCCTTGTTTGGAACAGATACAAATCAAACTGATGATTTTTACATCAACTTACATACAGACACATACTACTGACTCTCTCCAGTCATGGCTGGCTGAGTAGAGGAAGCAAGATTATATGCTAATTGAGGAATAGGAAGAAAACAATCATACAAAAAAGCTAAATGTAGTCTGGCACACTGCCAGACTACCTTTAGCTTTTTATAAAGATCTGATAAAAAAAAAAAAAAAAACCCTTACAGTATGACCTTTCTACATCAAGTCTATTCAGTTCCACACCATTGATATAAATCATGGATTTATACATGATCCCCTTAGATAACTCTTTCAGAAATAAGGTTCCCTCCCTACTCATCTTCCCTAACAATCTAACATTTCATTTGACAATCTTTACATCATTCATTCTCATCTTGCATCCTATCACAATGTTTCTGAAAAGAAACAAATACAAATCCTAGTACCAGTGCAGAGCATAAGCATCAAGGAGTTTGTTTGTTATTTGGTTTTTAGGAGCATTAGCAACTAAGGCCATATTGCTCCGGGAATAGGCAGTGGTCATTCCCTGACCTTTCCGCATCCTCCGTATATGGTGGTGATGGGCTCAAACCCCGGTCTAATCAAGAAGCGTGTGCTACGCACTGCTGCTCCTTCCCACCTGGCTACAGAGGCACCTCATCAAGGAGTAGCTAGTTGGCTAACTAACACCAGATTCAACATACTCAAGCTCAAATATTTTGAAACTTTAAAAGCTACTGCAGGCAAGGATTTGTAACCACAGGATTTAATACCCAACATGTAGAAAACATGTTAAAAGCACCATTAAGTTTCATTAAAAGCATATTTATTTAGTTTGCTGTGCTGTCAATATAATGATCTGTTATTATTCGGCAAGCCTTCTGTGATGCTTTCACTGAGCACAATTTCCTGCATGCTACATAATTCACACGTATGGCACTGCAATGATGTTTCATAGTGATTCTTACAGTATCACATTACTGCTTTCTTAATTAATGAGCAGTGCAATAATTTTTCTACAAAATAAATACTGGTTTAAAATAAACCAGTCTTCTGGGAATCTCACCATTAGAACTTCCTATGATACATTAAAGTCAAATATTAAAGTGTTATATTCATATAACACTTTAATATTTGATACCTGAAAGAAAATAAAATGCAATAAAATACTTGAAATTTTTATACCACTCCTTTTTATTGCTGACAATTAATATAAAAGATCTTACATTTATTAATAAAATATATGTAAAATAATAAGAGGAGTTTACCTCAATATATTTCAGCTCTGATTCATACTATCTAATAAAATATAATACACAGTGGCCACTTCACTGGGTATACCTGCCCTTTTTGTGAAATGGAGCACTCCTTCAGTAACAGCATTGCTTGTTCATACCATAATATAAAGCAGGTGGGCAGATACATAGGGATGCTGTATGTGGGCAATTAAGTGCAAAATCAGGTATGACAAAAGATTTAACTGACTCTGAACATGGCAGGGTAGCCAGTGCCAGATATGCCTGAATGAGTATCTCGGAAACTAAAACCCTGCTACATTAACTTGTATGCCTGTGTCTTGGATGTATCAAAATTGGTAAAATAACCAAATAGCAGTCAATCAACAGTGATCCTATGATTGAAAACAACCTGCTGATGTGAGAGGCCAATGGAGGTGGACTTGTGCAAGGCAACAGAAAGACTACAGTCATTCAGATGATGACCCAGTAACAATAGTGATAACCAAAGAGGCATCTCAGAATGCAAAGCTCATTGTACTTTGTAGCACTGCCATCAAAAATCAAACTGGATGCCAATCTTGTTAGCAAAAAACAAGAAATTATGGGTACACTCAAGAACACCAACACTGGATAATGGACCAGAATATGCCCAAGTGTAAACGATGCAGGCTAGCAGTGGCAAATGTAATGGAGTGGAGCAACATTTGGATGCTACACGTTACCTGAAAATTTAAGACCATTTATAAAAAATGTTAATTATCACAAAACAAGTTAATGCTACAATTAGGATTATTCTTTGCAAAATGCTGTACTGCTACCTGAAAGAATCCTCAGTATATTAAAATAAAATCATAAAATATGAAAAAAGACAGTGATATTCAACCCTGAGCAGTGCAAGCACACAATCCCACCCAAGTAGACACTGCCACAATTTTATTTACTTGTAAGTGCCACTTACAAGTAAATAAAATTAATCATAGACAGGTAATCCGCAAGCAAAGGGACATAGACATATGTGAACTGCAAAAAAGGATCATATTTCAGTTGTTGACCGTTATCTAGCAAATGTCAATGGATTTCCCTATATGATTCAAAAAAGAATTAAACTAAAATTGTAAAATATTCTACCACTAGGCATAGATTAAGTAAATGTGTGAATTCCCTATATTTGGGTAATTTTATTTACTTAGAAATGATACAAATACTTTAGTGGTTATGGGGGTGCAGGTCATATGCTTGTACTGCTGAGAGGAAGTGTTGTTGGTTTGTCTTCTTATTTTTTGATTTTATTTTAATATTAGGATGCCTTGGTATTCAGGAAATGATATAGCACCTTTCCAAGAATAACTAATTGTAGCATTAATTTGTTTTATAGTAATTAGTATTCCCTACCCCCAGGCCTGGATTTACATATAAGTTAAACAAGCTACAGCTTAGGGACTCACATTACAAGGTACCTCGCTCCACCTTAAAAAAATCCTTTTTAATATTGTCACAGGTGAAGAGAGAAGGGCCTCATACATATTGTAGCTTAGGGCCACAATAAGTTTAAATCCGACCGTGCCTATCCCCATAACAGTCTAAGACAAGTTTGCCTATTGACAAAGTTATCAGGAAACTGTTTCAGACTAGGTGCATCTGTTCATGGCTGTACTGTATCCATATCTGAATGGGTTCTTCCAACAAGATAATGCACCGTGTCACAAGGTCAAAATAGTACAGAACTGGTTCCATGAACATGAGTGAATCTGGCCTACTGTAGTGGCCTCTCCAGTGAGTGGATCTCAATCCAAATGAGCAAGCACCTGCTGGATGAGGTGAAAAGAGCTGTATGGAGTACAGGTCTGCAAACCCAATTTGCAACTGCAGGAAGCAGTCAATCAACATGGAATAGGATCCCTATGGTATGCCTAGTTAAGTCTCTGCCAATGTGAATCCAGGCTTTCTGAGGGCTAATAGTGGCTACTCACTGTAGCTAACAACACTGAAATTAAAAGCATGGCTGTAATATCAAGAATTCAAACTGTTTTAAAAAAAAAAAGCTTTACAGCATTAGGGTATAAATATTATATATATTAAAAATGCACTAAAACACAATGTTTTATTACCATGACTGTTTTTTCAATATTTTATTATATATTTTAATTATTAAATTTTCCACTAAAGATTAATCATGAAAATAACCTCATCTTCTTCTGGTAAACCAGCAGGTTGGCATTCATCTTCTGATCCTTCCAAAATTGAAAAGAACTTCTCCATTACACTGCTAGATGGATTTTTTTCTTGATCTATAATAACTACATCTGTAGTAGCTTTAAAGCACAAATCCTTTGTAGACTGAATTCTTACTGCTACATCTGATCCCTGAAAAAAATTAAAATAATAAATAATAAATTAAAAATAACAAAAACAACTATGGCAGCCATATGTGATGCAAACATCATATTCAAATCCCAAGTCAATTAAATAAAAAAAAAAAAAAATATATATATATATATATATATCAAAATTCCAGATGTAGGTTTGATTTGCAGTCACAGGCATTACAGTACAAGCATTTGAAAGTTAGTGACTATCAGCTGAGTTTTCCGATTCAATTCAGTGGCAAGTTTGCAAAACAGATGAAATGATTTTCAATTAGTGTTTACTATCTCATAACCCCACCCCCATATATATATATATATATATATACACACACACACACACACAGTAATGGTACTGCCAGTTTAACTGTCTAAAGTTCCAACCAAAGAATGTTGAGTACCACATGGATTCCACTTATCACATCTTAAATAATGAATATTTACTCAAAATATAGCTTCTACAAAACCCAATATCAGAGCAAAAATAAAAGCTTGTTCCAATTCTTGAAACTGAATGCATGCAGAAATTTATATCAGAAGCTTAACATTATCAAATATAAAATTTTTTGCCCATCTAATGTATTCAATATAATTACTAGGCTAGACTACACTGTTTGGATAGTGTCAAGACAGCTCAAGGTGGATGGTGTACAGTGTCTGTAAACTGTGCATGTCTTAGACTAGTTTTTCTACTTTTAGGTTAAAAAAAAAAAAGTGAGGAAATCCTAGGAAAAATAAAAATGCAATGGCTGATTTAAAGTCCAGAGCACACTCACCTTTGCCCTTTCTATAACGTTGCTGAACTCTCCAATCCAATTCTGCACAAGTGTAGGGGTTACAAGTATGTATGTGTCTCCACAATTAACTGACTTGACAGTTGGTTCCACAAGCCTAATCTGCACATGCCTGCGACCTAAAATGTACACAATTTTATTATAACTTACATGCAAACACTGCACAACGATCAGATGTAAATTATATTCTTAAAAAAAAAAAAAAAAAAAAACTCAGAAGGCCAAAAAGAGATATCAGTACCAGAATAAAATGAATCAATTCCAAATATAGATAACAAGAATAGAGATACTTAATATAAGAGTATATAATATAGTAAAATCTTAATAAGTAATGAATAATTTTAAACTGTTTATGCTACTATTATTCTACTTATCTCATTTTTTTTCTCTTTACATTCAACTTAATTTCACTTTCAAAAATTTGTTTACAGTTTGTTAGAAAGGGTGAACTCCTTCACACAAACTGTACTGGAAAGTATTAATGTGTTGTAGCTATTATTAAATAAGAGATAACATTCACAACCATATTTTAGAAGAAATAAACCAGTTCAGTTATGAACTGAGCAATAAAGGAGATAAACATGATTATCCATATCATCAATGGAAGAACAGAATATTTTATGCAATTTGCATAACTTTTAAACATTTTTTTACTCTCATATTTTATATTTATCTCTGAAATGTTTTCAGACATGTTAAAAGTTCCCCCAAAGTAGATACTGAACAATTTGAGAAACTGTTCAAATTGAACATAAGGCTCCTGGGGTGGATGGGATCTATCCAGTTATATTAAAGGAAGTTAGCAAACCCTTAGCCATAATTATGAGAGCATCCTTAGATTCAGGGAGGTCCCCATGGACTGGAGATATGCAAATATATCCCTAATTCACAAAAGGGGATCAAAAGGTGACAAGTAATTACAGACCTGTTAGTTTAACTTCTGTTCCAGGGAAAATAATGGAGTCATTGGTTAAAGAAGCATTGTAGGATCATCTAGACAAGACTGCAGCTATATTTCAGACACAGAATGGGTTTGTTAATGGGAAGTCTTGTCTGACTAATTTCATTGGATACTATAATGTGGTTACAAAGGAATTGGATGCAAAAAATAATTTTGATATCATATATTGGATTTTAGGAAAGCTTTTGATACTGTGGCACATGGAAGACTACTGTACAAATTGGAGCAGAATGGCATTAAGAGCAAGTTGCTACAATGGATAAAAGGATGGTTGAGTGGGAGAAGACAGAGTGGTAATAAATGGACAATGCTCTTCATGGACTAATGTTAATAGTGGAGTCCCCCAGGGTTTGGTGTTGAGCCTGTTGTTGTTTTCTGTATTTATCAATGATTCTGATGAAGGTATATTAGGGTTAATGTCGAAGTTTGCAGATGATACAAAGGTTGGCAGAGTTGATAGCACACTACTGCAACAGGATCTGGTTAAGTTGAGCAGATGGGCTGAGAGGTGGCAACTGAAGTTTAACACTGACAAATGTAAAGTACAGGCTGACCTCAATTAACACAATTAATTCTTCCCGCGAGCACATCGTGCAAAACGGAAACACGTTAATCGAATATAATAATCAATAGGAAAAATTATAATTGGTCCTTGACCTTTGGGAATGTCCATAAAAAATTTAAAAATACCTTTTAAATAACTTTTTAAACTGTATACCATGTAAAAGATAATGAAAATAATTATGGAATTAAATGTTTATTGCATAAAACAGCGGTTCCCAAACTGCGCCGTGGAATATTTTAAATTTTCGAGGGAAATACAGCGATACTCGACATCTGTCGGACACCATGCAAACTACTAGCTCGAGGTAGTTCATAGTTTCGACATTTCTTATTAAGTTGTTTGGACCTAACTACTTAATAAAAGAAACTGTTAGGTATTTCTTTTGGTCTAGGTGTGCCTTGAAAAAAATTACTGAGACACTAAGGGCGCCATGAACCGAGAAAGTTTGGGAACTTCTGACATAAAATACACAATGAAGAAACAATTTGTTACGGAAATATTTGAACAGGGTCGTCTGAACAGTGTTGACTCTCTTTTCATCGATAAATTTCCGATAGCCGACAACAATCTTCTCTGGGCCCTGGTGAAATAAATATCGCAGAGAACCTAAAACCTTTTGTTTGAGGTTCTATGCGATAGGAAAGATTTCATCTAGTTCTTTTACTGTTATCTCCTTCGCGATAACATGTTCATCTGGCTCATTTAAAAATTAGAATTTTTAAATGCAAGTCTGCATTGACTTTATTAGCGGGAGACAAACAAGTAACACATCTTCTTCTGATGGCTGATGGGACACACTGAGGCGGGCAGCAGGCAAATGTTTGTTTGTTGCCCATCCGACACGCGATTCAAATCCTCTTCAACTATCACATAAAAATAATAATAATCGCATTAACTGCAAATTTGCATTGTGTAAAGTAAAAAGTGGTATAATTTTTTCAAATAGTGATAAGTGAAAAACGCATTAATCGAACTTGCATTATGCGAAGCCTGGCTGTGCTGCATATGGGTAGCAGTAATCCCTCAGTAATGTATCAACTGGTTAGTATTACTCAGAGTTGTGGAGAATGAAAAGGGCCTGGGGTAATTGTGCAGTCAGATAAAGTTTTCTGGGCAGTGCAGATAGGCTACAAGAGTAGCTCATGGTGTCTTGTCAATGATATACAGGAATTTTACTAGCAGGGTAAGGAGTTGATTGTCCCCTTGTATAAGGCATGGTCAGGCCACACCTTGAGTACTGTATACACTATTGTATACAGTACTTACAGTACTCAAGCACTGCGAAAGCAAAAATAAGAGTAGGAGTGTGTTATAGGCCTAATGACTCGAATGAGTACAATGAACAATTGTACAGAGAAATAGAGTGGGCTAGTAAATCGGAATGTCTTATAATGGGGGATTTTAACTTCCCAGATATTGACTGGAACTTGTGGGTTGGTCACTCACACACTAGTCAGACTTTTGTGGATTTATTGGATGATTGTTTTCTGCAGCAGCATGTTCAAGAGGCAACCAGAGAAGATTTGATTGATTTGGTAGTTGTTGGCGCATCGGCTTCTGTGGCCATATTGCACCTCCCAAGGTTTTTGCAGTACTTTGATCCAAGCCCGAGGCGGGAATCGAACCCGCGACCTTTGGGTTGCCGGGCAGGTACTTTACCCACTCGGCTAGCCCGGTCGGCAGGCAACCAGAGAAAGTAATACTCTTGATCTGGTTATCAGCAGTGATCATTCATGTATTAGGAATTTGCAGATAAAAGAACCACTAGGTGGCAGTGATCACAGTGTACTGACGTGGGATTTAATTACCATCAGTAATGTATCAACTGGTAAAGTATCATGTATCATCAGGGGTAAAGTAATGTATCATCAGGGGTAAAGGAAAGGGTTTTTGCTACCGTAAAGGCGAGTACAGTGGTCTCCGACAGTTTTTAAATTCTGTACAGTGGGATCAACTGACGATGTTACCAACAGTAAATTCTAAGTGGGAAGCATTCAAGGAATTAATCGTGGAAGCTACTAAAAGTTTCATACCTATTAAGAAATATTGTTCAAGGTTTAGGCCTAAATGGTTGTCAAATGAACTAATGAGACTCGTAACAGAGAAGAAAAATGCATGGGATGCATATAAATTATCAAGCGACTCAGAAGCCTATGGCAGATATAAGTTAATCTGTAATCAGGTCACAAAGGAGGTTCGGCAGGCGAAGGCAGATTACGAGAAATCCTTGGCAAAAGATGCTAAGAAAAACAGCAAGGATTTCTTTACTTATATAAACTCTAAAAGGAAGGGGATGAATCTGATTGGTCCACTTGACATCGATGGTTCGACTGTTGATGATCCTGCTCAGATAGCAAACAAACTGAATGAGTATTTTGCATCTACATTCACACGTGAGGAATTATTAAGGTTTGAAAATGGCAGAAGGTTATCAAATTGTAGCAGGATACTTAATGATTTTGTAAAAACTGAGAGCAAAGTGGAAGAGAAACTGTTAAGTTAAACGTAAGAAAAGCACCTGGGGTGGATGGGATCTATCCAGTTATATTAAAGGAGGCGGCAAAGCAACTAAGCAAACCCTTAGCCATAATTATGAGAGCATCCTTGGACTCAGGGGAGGTTCCCACGGACTGGAGATGTGCAAATGTATCCCCAATTCACAAAGGGGATCGAAGGGTGACACGAGTAATTACAGACCAGTTAGTTTAACTTCTGTTCCGGGTAAAATAATGGAGTCACTGGTTAAAGATGCATTGCAGGATCATCTAGACAAGACTGCAGCAATAATTCAGACACAGCATGGGTTTGTTAAGAGAAAGTCTTGTCTGACAAATTTGATAGGTTATTATGATGTGGTTACAAAGGAACTGGATGCAAAAAATAATTTTGATATCATATATTTGGATTTCAGGAAATCTTTTGACACTGTTGCGCATGGAAGACTATTGCACAAATTGGAGCAGAATGGTATTAAGGGTAAGTTGCTACAATGGATAAAAGGATGGTTAAGTGAGAGAAGACAGAGGGTGGTAATCAATGGGTGCTGCTCTTCTTGGACTAATGTTATTAGTGGAGTCCCACAGGGTTCGGTGTTGGGCCCACTGTTGTTTTGTATATTTATCAATGATATTGATGAAGGTATATCAGGCTTAGTGTCGAAGTTTGCAGATGATACAAAGGTTGGCAGGGTTGTTAATGACAGTAATGGCAGTGTGCTACTGCAACAGGATCTAGATAATTTGGGCAGATGGGCTAAGAAGTGGCAACTGAAGTTTAACCTTGACAAATGCAAAGTACTGCATACGGGTAGAAGTAACCCCAGAGAAACGTACCAACTGTGTGGTACTACACTTAAGGTGGTAGAAAATGAAAGACCTGGGAGTAATTGTGCAGGCAGATATGAAGTTTTCTGAACAATGCAGACAGGCTGCCAGGGCAGGTCATGGGGTTTTGTCAATGATATATAGGAATTTTGCTAGCAGGGAAAAGGAGGTGATTATCCCACTGTATAAGGCAATGGTCAGGCCACGCCTTGAGTACTGCG
Source organism: Mastigoproctus giganteus (assembly GCF_048544385.1). Classification (NCBI taxonomy): domain Eukaryota; kingdom Metazoa; phylum Arthropoda; class Arachnida; order Uropygi; family Thelyphonidae; genus Mastigoproctus; species Mastigoproctus giganteus. Next base: position 39,084,447 of record NC_143587.1, on the reverse strand, counting down.
TACAGGTCTGGAGGCTTCATTTTAGGAAGGATGTAGATTTGCTTGAGCGTGTACAGAGAAGGGCAACAAGATTGGTGAGGGGAATTAGCATTAGCATTAGTAGAGGCATTTGATGCAAGAAAGCAAGCTTATGCAGCATCAGCCAAAAAAAAAAAAAAAAAAAAAAGTAACATAAATAAATAAAAATAACCACTTCCACTTCACCCCTCTGTTCGTTCGAAATACCTGTCCAGCTGAGCCTTAAACTTATTTAGGCTATCAACTTCCACGACAAGGGATGGAAGTCTGTTCCACCCACCAACCACCCGCTGGCTAAAGGCAAATTTCCGCACATCTATCCTACATCTGTCTTTCCTCAATTTGAATTTATGCCCTCTCAGGTGATTTTTCTGAGCTAGAGGAAGAATCCCATCAGCATTGAGCATGCTCAAACCATTCAAGGCTTTGTACACCTCTATCAGATTACCCCGCTGGTGCCTAGTTTCCAGACACTGTAATTTGCAAAACTTAAGCCTTTCTTCGTAAGAGAACCCCTTTGTCCCATTCACCAATCTAGTTGCCCTTCTCTGTACTCGTTCCAGCAGCTCTACATCCTTCCTGAAATGAGGCCTCCAGGCCTGTATACAGTACTCTAGGTGTGGCCTGACCATTGCCTTATACAAGGGAATAATCACCTCCTTATCCCTGCTAGAAAAATTCCTATATATCATTGACAATACACCATGAGCTACTCTTGCAGCTCGTCTGCACTGCTCAGAGAACTTCATATCTGCCTGCACCACCACCCCCAGGTCCCTTTCATTCTCTACCACTGTCAGTGTAGTACCACAGAGTTGATACGTTGCTCTGGGGTTGCTGTTTCCCATATGTAGTACTTTACATTTGTCAATGTTAAACTTCATTTGCCACCTCTCAGCCCATCTGCTCAACCTTTCCAAATCCTGTTGCAGCAGCATAGTGTCAGTAGTGTCCTTGACAACATTGCCAACCTTCGTATCGTCTGCAAACTTGGACATTAAGCCTGATATACCATCATCAATATCATTTATAAATACAGAAAACAATAAAGGCCCCAATACTGAACCCTGAGGGACTCCACTAATAACATTAGTCCACGATGAGCAGTGTCCATTGATTACCACTCTCTGTCTTCTCCCCCTCAACCACCCCTTTATCCATAGCACCAACTTGCCTCCAATGCCACACTGCTCCAATTTGTGCAGCAGTCTTCCATGTGCAACAGTATCAAAAGCCTTTCTAAGATCCAAGTATATAATATCAAAGTTATTCCCTGCATCCAGTTCTTTTGTGACTGCATCATAGTATCCAATCAAATTGGTCAGGCAAGACTTCCCCTTAACAAAACCATGCTGTGTCCTAGCTATAACTGAAGTCTTGTCTAGATGATCCTGCAGTGCTTCTTTCACCAGTGCCTCCATTAATTTTCCGGGAACAGAAGTTAAACTCACAGGTCTATAATTACTTGTGTCAGCCTTTGATCCCCCTTGGTGAATTGGGGTCACATTTGCACATCTCCAGTCAATGGGTACCTCCCCTGAGTCCAAGGAAGCTCTCATAATTATGGCTAAGGGTTTGCTTACCTCCTTTGCTGCCTCCTTTAATATAACTGGATAGATCCCATCCACCCCAGGTGCCTTTCTTGTGTTTATCTTCAACAATTTCTCCTCCACTTTGCTCTCAGTTATTACAAGATTCTCTAGCTTACTGCTAGAGTTGAATACACCTCTGGCATTCCCCTCGCTGAATAACTCCTCATGTGTGAATGTCGATGCAAAATATTCATTTAGTTTGTTAGCTACCCGAGCAGGGTCATCAACAGTTGACCCATCGATCTCAAGTGGACCAATCTGATTCATCCCCTTCCTTCTAGAGTTTACATAAGTAAAGAACTCTTTGCTGTTTTTCTTCGCATCCCTTGCCAAGGATCTCTCGTAATCTGCCTTCGCCTGCCTAACCTCCTTTGTAACTTGGTTACAGATCAACTTGTATCTATCATAGGCGTCCGTGTCACGTGTTAATTTGTATGTATCCCATGCATTTTTCTTCTCTGCCATATGCCTCATTAGTTCATCTGACAACCATTTAGGCCTAAACCTTGAACAATATTTCTTAGTTGGTATGTAAAGCCTAGTAGCTTCCACTATAAGTTCTTTGAATGCTTCCCATTTTGAATTTGCTGTTGGCAATATCATCAGTTGATCCCACTGTATAGAATTTAAATACTGTCTCAGTCCATTGTAGTCGCCTTTACGAAAGCAATACCCCTTCCCTTTACCCCTAATGGTAGTTACCTCTTTGAGTAACTCCCACTTCAGCACACTGTGATCACTGCCACCAAGTGGTTCATTTATCTGCAGATTCTTAATGCATGAAGAATCACTACTGATAATCAAATCAAGAGTATTACTCCCTCTAGTTGCCTCCCGAACATGCTGATGTAGAAAACAATCATCCAATAAATCCACAAAAGCCTTGCTACTGTGTGAGTGACCAGCCCCCAATGAAGGGATCCTCTTATCAAGAGAGGCTTATGTTCTGCAAATTGCAGTGGCTGTAGACTAGGCACCTGTGCGGTGATCTGATTGAGGTGTATAAGGCCTTGAATGGGTTCAGTACGCTGAATTCTGATGGGATCCTTCCACTTGTTCAGATTACGAACCTAAGGGGGCATAAATTCAAATTAAGAAAGGACAGATGTAGAATAGATGTGTGGAAATTTGCCTTTAGCCAGCGGGTGGTTAATTGCTGGAACAAACTTCCATCTGTCGTTGTGGAAGTTGATAGGTTGAATAAATTTAAGGAGGAACTGGACAGGCATTTGGAGGGAATGGTGTGATTTTTTTTTTTTTGGCTGATGCTGCATAAGCTCATACATTTGCTTTCTTGCATCACATGCCACTACTACTACAGGTCTAGAGGCCCTTGTTTTAGGAAAGATATAGAGCTGCTGGAACGAGCACAGAGAAGGGCTATGATATTGGTGAGTGGAACAAAGGGTTGTGTTACCAAGAAAGGCTGAAGTTCAGCAAATTGCGGTTTCTGGAGGCTAGGCACCGTAATTGAGGTGTATAAGGTCTTTGAATGGTTTTTGAGCAAGCTCAATGCTGATGGGACATAAATTGAAATTGAGGAAAGACAATTGTAAAATAGATGTGAGGAAGTTTGCCTTTAGCCAGCAGGTGGTTGATAGTTGGAACAAACTTCCATATAATGTAGTGGAAGTCAATAACTTAAATAAGTTCAAGGCAGAACTAAACAAACATTTGGAGTGCACGGATGGGTAAAATGGGAAGGTTTTTTTTTTTTTTTTTTTTTTTGGCTGATACTATATAAGCTTGCTTTCTTGCATCAGACATTGCCTCTTGCATCGTTTGTGTGTATGTTGTGTGCAATGGTGCTCTTGTACATGAACTAAACATATTCAAGAGCACTGCATTGCACACAACACACACGAACAATGCAAGAGGCAATGGATATTTTTACACACACAAACAATGCAAGAGGCAATGGATATTTTGTACATCTTTCAAGAAAGATAACGTCAGTTAAGTAAAATATTATTTAAAAAAATAAAAATACTATTGCACTTACAATGATGATTTACTACACGCTAAAATTATGTGGTAACTTATTCATCTAGTAAATTTCTCAGTCTGAGGCTTTCAGACCTAAATCCTTTTTTAGTACTTTACTATTGCACACCATCTGGCATCTCTCACACTGTGAAGTTAGACTTCATAAATGAGTTATTCATTGTATCACTGGGGTACCTACCTACCTGCCCACCGATGAGAAGATAAACTTCGAAACAGTGCAATCTGGGTGGTGGTATCCACCGAGAATAAGTGACATTAGTTCTTATCTACTGGGGAAGTGCTGCTTATTTGAAGTACTGCATTAACAAGCAACTCGTGAAGGAGTTCACAATAACAAAAATGATGCCATTTCACCTACTTTGGTGATTCACTACAAACTAAAATGATGCTTTGCACTAACTTTTTTGTCTAGTACAATTAACAAGTCAAGTTCAAACAATGCCAGGGGCTCACATATGGTGAGTATGGGTCTTGGCACACCCAGGATCCTGAGCTGGATATCACTATTATTCTCTCTCTCTCTCTCTCTCTCTCTCTCAGGGTAACTCGAGAATTTTTTTTTTTTTTTTGGCTGGTGCAGCATAAACCTCAGGCTTCCTTGCACCATATAGCTAGCTAATAATAATAATAATGCAAAAATAAATAATAATAATATTAATAATATAAATAATAATAATAATGCAAAAGTCCAATACACCACGTACAATTTCAAGTTATCTTATAAAAGTTTGTCTGGCACTCAACTCAAGCATGTAATTAGATTATGATATATGAACTTTGAAGGTTCTCTTCAAAAGAGAACCTTCAAAATTAATCACAAATTACCTGATTATATAAAGTAATAGGTCCAATGGGAGATTTGGTTTAATACATGTTACAGCTCAATACTCTGAAATATCAGTTAACTTTTAAATCGTAATTCAGTCACTGTTAGTGGTAAAATATGGTTATTCACCCTCTCTTTTGAAGTCCATCACCATATCACTCAAACAAGAACAGAAAAGTAGCCCAAAAAAAATAAGCAGCAAAACAAGTGAAAATGCCATGGCACGGCAATTTCAGAGAAATTGAAAACAACATTGATAAGAAGAGACAACTGAAACTACAAAATAATATAAAAATGTACTGATTATATTATTCAGATATGAAGTATGACTAAAAAGTTCAAGGACTAAACTAATATTTTGGATTTTATGAAATTTGGAATTTATTCAGATGATTTGTCTTTGAAGTAGCCTTTTTGATAGTGTGTATACCAATTCCAATGCAACTTCTGGACGCATAGCTGATTTGCTTCTTTTGGAATTACTAATAGTTCCTGTGTTACATCCTCAATTTCCTGTCATTGCAAATCTGTGATCTTTAAAACAGCTTTAAGTTATGGTGGATATCCATTGGAGTTTAGTATGTATGGCAGACAGGGGACCACAGTGATGGAACACCTCACAAGAAATGCTTGAATAGGAACAATGAGTGTACACTGGAAATGCCATGATATAAGCACCAATTCCCCAAAGTTCAATTTTCCACCTGTTTTCTCTGACCAGCTTTGCACTATTGCCATGGAACTGATTTGTAGCATTCTTGGTTCATTTCATCATACAAGACAAATTCATAATGAACAATGTCCTGCAAGTCAGAAAATATGATAAACATGATCTCCACATTCGGTCAAGGTTGTCTGACTTTTTTTGGACCATGGAGATGCCATTCACTAAGAAGACTTTATTTCTGAGTCATAGCCAAACACCCACAATTTGTCACCAGTATGAGTATGAATCAGCAGTAGCACACTGACCAATCATTTTTGACATGCAAAAACTCACTGCACTCTGATCAGTAAGAAAGCAAAGCACAAACTTGGCTGTGCCTCATAAGAAATACCAATTTTACTAGCAATTTCACAGATAGTTAAACTCTTGATCACTTCTGATCAGACCACAAATACAAGTAATTAATTGTTGGTTTTTAAAGTGAAGGTCAGCAAGAGTGAGGATCATCTTTGACAGAGAAGCAGCCCTCTAAAATTTGCAAACCACTGAAAAGCCTTTGAACAATATGGCATCTACTTCAACAAGCTGTTTTTAACATTTAGTGGGATTTTGCTGCACTTTTCCCTAATTAAGAAACAAATGATGCAAATTCACACATTTTACAATGCAATTAAACATAAAAAACACTTTCTATTTGATGTATGCTAATTCAGACTTAATGCATATAAACAGGTTATTCATGTGTTACTACGTCTAGATGAGTAACCATACATGTTGAAACAAATCGAAACTTGCTAAAACACCACAATTTAAAGATAAAAAGTCACTTCCAAAACTTTGTGATCACAGATATCATGATATAATTCAAAAAGCAGGATATAGAAGGGATAGAATCTAGGGAAAGAAAGAACTGGAGAGGCAAAAAGTCAGACAGTAGACACTATATTAAAGTGACCAGATCCTTAGTATTCCAATGTGGGACATTTGGGATGGCAGGTTTCAACCCCCAACCCCACAGAAACAATATATGCATATTAAAAATTTTTTATATATAAAAAATATTCACATACAAAATATAAATTAAATACATATACAGGCGGGCCTCGATTAACGTGATTAATTCGTCCCGCGAGCGCATCGCACAAACGCATTAATCGAATATCATAACCAATAGGAAAAATTATAATTGGTCCTTGACCTTCTGGAATGTCCATAAAGAATTTTAAAAATACCTTTTTAATAACTTTTTAACTGTATATAATGTAAAAGATAATGAAAATAATTATGGAATTAAATGTTTATTGCATAAAACAGCAGTTCTTAAACTGTGCGCCGTGGATTATTTTAAATTGGAGGGAAACACAGCGATACTCGACATCTGTCTGACACCACACGAACTACTAGCTCGAGGTAGTCCACAGTTTCAGCATTTCTTATTAAGTTGTTTGGACCTAACTACTAAACGAAAATGTTAGGTATTTCTTTTGGTCTGGGTGCGCCTTGAAAAAATTACTGAGACATTAAAGGCGCCGTGAACCAAGAAACTTTGGGAACCTCTGACATAAAATACACAATGAAGAAATTACTGTTGCGGAAATATTTGAACAGTGTTGACTTTCTCTTTTCATCAATCAATTTCCGATAGCCGACAACAACCTTCTCTGGGCCCTGGCGAAATAAATATCGCAGAGAACATCAAACCTTTTGTTTGAGGTTCTATGTGATACGAAAGATTTCATCTAATTCTTTTACCGTTATCTCCTTCGCGGTAACATTTTCATCTGGCTCATTTAAAAATTTTAAATTTTAAATGCAAGTCTGCATTGACTTTATTAGCAGGAGACAAACACGTCTTGTTCCGATGGTTGATGGAACACACCGAGGCGGGCAGCAGGCAAACATTTGTTTATTGACCGTACGACTTGCGGTAAGCTTAACGTGCGATTCAAATCTTTTTCAACTATTGCATAAAAAAAAAAAAAAAGATCGCGTTAACTGGAAATTTGCATTGTGTAAAGTGGTATCATTTTTCAAATAGCGTTAACTGAATATCGCATTAATCGAACTCACGTTATGCGAGGCCTAGCTGTACTTCTTTGAACTAAACTTATAAAATATCACACTTCTTAAAAACAACAACAAATAGCCTATATTTGTTTTGGTTTTTTTCACAGAAAGTTTGAAATTTGGTATACGGTACCTCTCGTGTTACGCTACGCAACGAACAGAAAGTTGTGTGAAGGACTTGAACTGAGAAAAAGTTGTAATTAGAAGGAGGGAGGGAGGGAGAGAGAGAGGGAAAAAAAACACTTATTAGAGGGGGGGGGGTCATGTTTTTAATCGATTTTCATTTTTGTTTAGTGAATAAAAGGTTAGGTTTTTTTCAGTGAAATAATAATAATAATAATACATACTTCTTTCAACAATAAAAACAAGAGAAATTAAATAATATAATTAAATATATTTTTTGGCTGAGTGAATTTTTCTTAATTCTTCATTATTTGCTATTTCTTCGTAAAATTCTTCACAAGGATTAGCAAAATTGCACTTAACTTGTAGTATTGCTTTCAGCATTTCTACAGTCAGTTGTTTTTGTTGACATCTACAGCTTATTTACTAGCGAGAGAAAAAAAAAAAAAAAAAAACAACCTCTTCCGTACCATTGGTTCCCGGCAAACATAATGCAAATCATTTGCATTATGTTTGCCATTAAGTATGAAGGCTACATGTCCAATCCGGGACAGTGTGCCATGTGAGACAAACAACTGAAATCTGGGACGTCTGGTCACTTTCCACTAGATGATTCTGCTACGATTGAGAATGAAAATTAATATTATCTGGTGTGGGGTACTTAACTATATAAGATTCTATGGAACTGACCAGGATCCCCAAATTTTTCTAGTTAAAATTTAAGATTCTGAAATTACCTATAATTTAAGTTTTTTTCAGTAACTATTGTTATACTCCATCAGCTGCCAGAAGGTCCAGCTGCATCTTATATTCTGTCCGACTGTCAACCCTGATCACCAAGGACGAACTGGAAAAATTCTTGGGGGGGGTTTCCTTAGAGCATCAGCCTTTTGGCTGATGCTCTATAAGCTTGCTTTCTTGCATCATTTGCCACTATAATACTAACAGTGACCACATGTTAACTTCTCAAGATCAAATCTCACAACCTTCCAACTGTTTGTACACATTTATGCCCTCTGGTTTTTGTATCCTATTATGATATAAGTATATGAAGAGGTCTCACATTTTATATATATATAAAGATAAAGATGCAATGAAATTATGAAAGTCTTATCAAACAGGAATGGGCTATACGAGTTTATGCAAAATTTATAAAATGTATATAAGACCGGGTTATGGATCCAGGAACTATGGTAGATGCAGAAAGGACCGGCAACCATAATGAATAATAGACAAAAAGGTAAAAATCAGCATATTTGTGTATATGGTAGGGAAGTTGAGCTATAAGGTGTAGTAACCATGGAAGAATAGGGAGAACCTGTAAGTATAAAATCAATTTTATACAAAGCTGTGGGTCCTAGGATTTCAACTACTTCTACTGTAGAAGTTGTTAAAATCCTAGGACCCACAGCTTTTGGTGCTTATTAATTGCATTTTATATTTATTTCAGGTAAATTGATTTTTTACTTACTCTTCTTCTTCCATGGTTACTACACCTTATAGCTCAACTCCCCTACCATATACACAAATATACTGAATTTTACCTTTTTGTCTATATATATATATATATATATATATATATATATATATATATATATATATCCCCCCCCCTTTAGAGTGCTATAAAGTTTGGTGCTCTGTAGCAATGGTTCCCAACTAGTGGGAACCCAAGATTAGGAAAAACTCCACTGAGTTCAATGGCAATCACTATTCAGGTATTTACAAGTTTCTTGAATGTTATGTTCACACTTTAGTTTACATTCTGCCACTGTGCCCAGTGAAAGGCACCATAATTAACAATTACTGCTCTGAAATTGAGCAACAACCTTTTCTTCCCATTAGTAAAGAGTTTTGAAATTAACCTCTACACTGTTGTTGCACACAGTCTGGATGCAGAAGTTACAGTGACTTCTTAATTTATGCATGTTTAAATTATGCAAATTTAAAATAATGTGCAACAACCTGAAGAAACTGAAGTCAACATAACTCACAGGGGAAATTCTATCATCTCCAGCTGAGACTGACTAACTACAGCTTGATTTAAGAACCCTCTCTCTCTCTCTCTCTCTCTCTCTCTCACACCCAGAGGCAAGTTATGGAGAACACCCTCTGATAACACCCATGCTTCATGATATGCTTGCCATAATATCACCTGTTTCTTGTTATACTATGCCTAAGGTATAATAGTACTTTAATTCACACAAGAATACTACTGGCAGATAACATACTAGATACTACCTATCATTCACAGCAAAGTACAGTATGTAGTATCTGAAAGCATATACCTGAAAGAACATCACCCACAAAAAGCCAACTAAGTGTCATCATAACATTTTCCCCTAGAATAAATTACACTGTCAAGCAATTTTCAACAAATTTTATCAAACAGCTGATGTACTGGAGCAAGTCTGTCACTTTCTTTTTCAATCATTCAGACCTTTGAATCTCAGATATCTTAGAAGAAAGAAAAAATTTTGACAAGGCAGTCAAACATACAATTTCCAGACCCAATTTATTGAGTGAAAATAAATCATTGTAGTTCAAATGCAGAACTCAAAATTACTGATAAAAACAGCACTGACTTAATTAATATTGGCAAAACTGCCATCTCTCTTTCTACTAAAATTTTGTTGGATTTTTATAATTATATATATTTGTGCAATTAGCAATTATATAAATTATATTTCTGGAAAAAAATGGAATAAAGGCATCAAGCAATGTTTGCATTTTTAGCAGTTATGATGATGTTATGACTATCATTACTGTATTACTATAGACCTACTTTCTGAATTAATTCAGAGGAATGATAATCCTGTATAAAAAGGTCTGACTGGTGAAAAATCATATATTGCCTCTATATTTCTATATTTCAAAACCATACTACATTTTTATGTTAATAGTTTTTCAAAATATTTAAAGTTTTTTTTTTTTTATGTTAAAATATTAAGCGATATATTTTGGAAAGACTATTTTTGGTATCTGATTTTCAGTCATTTTTCCATTTAAATTTGCTCTGTGCCTGCAAGACACCAGGCAACTACTTAAGCGTTAAAACTATTTAAGGTGAATATAAAATGTGTATAAACTAGCTATTCCTTTAATTTGTATCAGTCAAGTTGTCTGTCCAATAAAAACTATTGGACAGAACTCGAGACGCGCTAAAACAATTAGCGGGTTTCAACTACTCAAGTTTTCTGTCCAACTTTCTAATAAAGTTTTGAGACTTTAGGACCTCCATATTTTTTTACACTATGTCATAAAAACTATATGAAAAACTATATATGGAAAACTGTTCTTTATATTCCTATCCATGAACTAAAATAAGACATTTTAAAGCAAGATTTTTGCTTCAAATTTAACTTCAGAAAAAACAATTACCTTTCACTTGTATCAGCATAACATCCTTATGAGGCAGAAGAGGACCTGTTCCTGTTGTGCCCTTTTTTAAGGCTATAGCCTTAAAATCTTCAGTGCTAGCAAGTCCAGCCAATGCTGAGAGAGCTAGATCTGATGTTTTTGCCACTGGAAAAAAAAATAATAAATAATATTAAAACGTTGTTTGTTCAAAGGATTCACTGATTGTGAAGATTCTGATGATTCACTGACACAAATGATGTATTGTATGTAATATTTAATCAAAATCTAATTAACACTTTCCTATACCTTAGATAGGATGATTAGGATCCTCACTGTCAGTTGGAAACACACTCAAGCACATTGATATTATTTAAAATTTAAACTCTGAAATGAAAAGTTGCTAAAAGTAATTATAATATCAAGCAAACTTTGGCAAGTTTCATTTCAGAGGTCAACTTAAATTATAAATGGAAGGGGGCCGAAAAACCTTTAATAGTTTCAGTCACCAAAAGAGGGGAAATTCTTAATCACTTTATTCTGAAAAATAAAAATTCAAAATTTACACTTCACCATTCAAATCTTTTATGCCCACAAGATGTAGAGGTCACTATTAGTATAACTCCATCTTTCTGCCCTATCTATTGCTTTTTTGAACCATGATGATATGCAGGACCATGCAAAGGTACTTGGGTGGGGGGAGGGCACAAAAGGGGTTAAGGGACCTCGTTTATTTATGTTGAGACTTTGTGGCTCCCTCGTGTGGGCCCCTAGATCAGAGGGCCCCTGGCACTGTACATTTTCTATGGTGCAGAAATATGGGCCTCTGCTGAAACCTTAAGCGGGTGTACACTGCTGAATACTGGCTACTGAAACAAGCTTCGTCTACCTCCCACTACCACAACCACCATGATGGCACAAGCACTCGACATCTTGAGGATGAAGTTCCTGATCGTGGAAAAGAGGCTGGTTTTCACAGCTAAACTCATCACAGGCCAGATATCATCTCCGAATATTTAGAACGCTTGCTCTTGGAGGATCCCACAGCCAAGCCTAGGGTCGGCACCTGCACTTGTGGCTCACCACAACAGGCTTGTACTCACTGAGAGATTTCTCCCCAAGCAGATGCTTGCCGCCCTGAACTGTGTGGACGCTGACATCGACAGGATAATAAGTAACAAGCAGGATAGACACAACTTTATCAAAGCCCTTGAGCCCTGAAAAGTTGTATTTGTTTTTCTGTATGTGTTCAGCTGTGTTTTTATGCTGTATTTGTGTTTTTTTTTTTTTTTTTTTTTTTGAATGTGTAATCTGTATTTTGTATTTGTTCGCTGTATTTTGTAGTCTTTTGTATTTGTATGCTGTATATGTGAACCCCTGGCACTCATCGCCGTGATGGGATATTGTGCTGTAAATTTATTTCACAATAAAGATTTATTTATTTATTTACATGCAATGCACCTGCTGTGGGTGAATGGTTGTTATTTACATGCAATGCACCTGGTGAATGGTTGTAGGCACCTGCTCATCTATTTGGTATTTTTTTTTATTCAGTAAGTTTGATTTTTCTTGTTTCTGCCATGAAAGTGGCAGCTGGAGTTTAGCAGCAATAAATCTTTAGACAGATTATATGCAACAATATTAATTAAAATAAAACATATATGCTTTTAAATTGCTTTTTATTAGCATAGGCATATGACACAAGAAAGCAAGCTTATACAGTATTAGCTGGAAAAAATAAATCTTCCCATTTCTCCCATTCAGTCACTCCAAATGTTTGTCTACTTCAGCCTTAAATTTATTTAAGGCTGAAGTAGACAAACAGATGAAAGTCTATTCCAGCAATCAACTACCTGCTGGCTAAAGGCAAATTTCTGCACATCTATTCTACAAGTGTCTTTCTCAATTTGAATCTATGCTCCCGCAGGTTCTTAAACTGACAAGCAGCAGAATTCCATCGGCATTAAGCCTGCTCAAACCATTCAAGGCCTTATACACCTCAATCAGATCACCTCGCAGGTTCGTAGTCTCCATTTGCTGAAACTTGCAGACTTAAGCCTTTCTTGGAAAGCACTCCTTTGTTCCTCTCACCAATCTTGTTGCCCTCCTCTGTACTCATTCCAGCAGCTCTACATCCTTCCTAAAATGAGCCTTCCATAACTTTATGCAGTACTCAAGGTGTACATTGTGGCAAAGTTTCTGTATACCATGGATCAAGCACCATGAGCTGTTCTGGAAATCTGTCTGCACTGTTCTGAAAACTTCATATCTGACTGCACAATTACCCCAGTCTTTTTCGTTCTCCACTAACCTGAGCATAGTACCACACAGTTGGTATGTTTCTCTTGGCTTACTGCTACCCATACGTGTTACTTCGCTTTTGTCTATGTTAAACTTCAGTTGCCACTTCTCAGTCCATCTGCCTAACTTTTCTAGATCCTGTTGCAGTAGCATACTGTACACATACTGTACCTTTGTATCATCTGCAAACTTGGACATTAAGCCAGATATGATATACCTTCATCAATATCATTAATAAATACAAAAAACAACAATGTGCACAACACTTAACCCCGAGGGACTCCACTAATAACATTAGTTCATGAAGAGCAGTGTCTATTGATTACTACTCTCTTCTCCTACTCAACCATCCCTTTATCCATTGTAGCAACTTGCCCTTAATGCCATACTGCTCCAATTTGTACAGCAGTCTTCCATGTGCAACAGTATCAAAAGCTTTCCTGAAATCCAAAGTATATAATATCAAAATTATTTTTTGCATCCAGTTTCTTTGTGATCACCTTGTAATATCCAATCATATTGGTCAGACAAGACTTCCTCTTAACAAATCCATGCTGTGTGTGAACTATTACCGCAGTCTTCTCTAGGTGATCCTGCATCACTTCTTTAACCAGTGACTCAATTATTTTCCCCGGAACAGAAGTTAAAATAGCAGGGCTATAATTATTTGTGTCACCCTTTGCACCCCCTTTGTGAATTTGGGATACATTTGCACATCTCCAGTCCATGGGGATCACCCCTGAATCTAAGGATGCTCACATAATTATGGCTAATGATTTGCTTACTTCCCTTGCTGCCTCCTTCAATATAACTAAATAGAGTCCATCTGCCCAAGGTGCCACTTTTATGTTTAATTTCAATAATTTCTCTTCCACTTTGCTCAGTTATTACACAAAATCCCTTGGTTCCCTGTTAGAGTTTGATAAACTTCTGGCATTCCCCTCTTTGAATGACTCCTCATGTGTGAATGTAGATGCAAAATACTCATACAGTTTATCAGCTACATGAGCAGGAGCATCAACTGTCGAACCCCAATATCAAGTGGACCAATCTGATTCATCCCCTTCCTTCTAGAGTTTAGATAAGTAAAGATGTCTTTGTATCCTTTGCCAAGGATTTCTCATAATCAGCCTTCACTTTCCCAACCTCCTTTGTGACTTGATTACAGACTAGCTTATATCTACTATAGGTTTGTTTCTCCTGATAATTTATATGCATCCAATGCAGTTTTCTTTCCTGTCATGAGCCTCATTAATTCATTTGATATCCATTTAGGTCTAAATCTTGAACAGTATTTCTTAGTTGGTATGATAAACCTAGTAGCTTCCAACATCAATTCCTTGAAGGCAGCCCATTTAGAATTCACTGTTTTTATTATCTTCAGTTGATTCCACTGTATAGAATTTAAAAACTGTTTGAGACCACTGTAGTCACCTTTATGAAAGCAAAACCCTTCCCTTTACCCTTGATGGTAGTTACATCTTTAAGTAAATCTCACATCAGTACACTGTGATCACTGTCACCTAGTGGTTCCTTTATCTGCAAATTCTTAATTCATGAATAATCACTGCTGATAATCAGACCAAGGGTATTACTCCCTCTGGTTGCCTCTCGAACATGTTGCTGTAGAAAACAATCCTCCAATAAATCCACAAAAGTCTTGCTAGTGTGCGAGTGACCAACCCACAAGTTCCAGTCAATATCTGGAAAGTTAAAAATCCCCCATTAAGAGATGTTCTGATTTACTGGCCCACTATTTCTCTGCACAATTGTTTGTTGTACTCAGAGTCATTAGGCCTATACACACTCTTACTTTCGTTTTCCCTTCCCCAGTGTTTATATAACACCAAACTGACTCAACATAGCACTGCCCGCCCATGTCAACTGGATGCATTTCCTTAGATTTCATGTGTTTCTTAACTAACAGCATAACCCCTGCTCCCTTCCTACCGTCTATCCTTTCTGTACACATTGTACTCCCAAAATTCCAATTCTGCATTTCAATTATTGAATGATAAAGCCCATAATGTTAAGTCCTTTGTCAACTGACAAATTAAGGTATATACTGTAATTAACATAATCACTGCAATCGTTTACATTTTGTGATTAACACATGCACTGATGAGAAGTAAAGTTTTGTATGACTGGAAGATATGAAACCAGCAGTTATTTATTAGTCAAGAGTTAGCCTCTGGTTTTTAATAACAATTCTATTGCTTGGAAGAATGTTGCAAAGTATTACGAGAAGAAACAGCTGAAATTTTTTTTTTACTAATAATAATAGTAGTTTTGTTTAAGAACAAATGATATAAAATCAATTGCTCTTAAACATAGTTAAAAAATGCTCAAGTAATTTTGGTCCTTTAGCATTTTTTTAAGATGGTTATCAAAACCCTTGTAAATTTTCAGTCAAGAACATCACATTTGTGATCATGTTTGGCCAACACAAAAGCAGTATAGCAGACACACCAATCATGAAAAAAATATTTATGCCAACGAGTACAAAGAACAATTCACTACAAAGCCATTGTAAAACTGGAGGGCAAGATGATTCTATTTGAAATATTTAAAATGCTTACACTGTTCCACTTTGATCCTTCGAACCTCCTTTTCAGCAACTCCTGTGCAGTGTTCTAGGTATTCTTGCTGCAAATCTGTACGTGATGATAAAGCTTTAATAGGATTACGAGATGCAACATGTCTCCTTTGTATCCTTATATTCTTCTTTTGTGATAACCTTTAAATAAAGGTTCATGAAAACAAATACTACATATAAAATCTTTAAACAAATTGTGAAATAACTGCCATTAATTACACAATAATTACTGTTTCCAAAATACACAAATAAAAAGATGCCACCCACACTATGTCAAGTGAAATAAAAAGATTTTCTCACCAAGAGATCAATAATTTCTCAAAATAATCTCTACCTATCTACCACTTTCCCCCAAAACTATTGAAGCCTCAGGATGACAAATCTGAACTATGGGAAAAATACTCAAACTCTGCCCAGTGAAGTCCCTGGAAGGTACCCAAAGTATGGTGCACCATGCATGGTTCATACAATGTCCTGTTACACTGTGTGAATGCAATCTGGGGCTCTGTGACATGCAAAATGGTACAGCAGTGTGACCATCTATGTGTAACTTAGGTCTGGGAGAATTAATTTTTCTGCTAGCACATGTAACACACCAACCAGAATGCTGGTAAGTTTGTCTACCCAGAATTGGGATATATATATATATATGATTTTGTAATAAATTAGAGCAAAGTGGAGGAGAAATTGAAGCTAAACATAAGAAAAGAAAGGCACCAGGAGTGGATGGGGCGCTATCCAGTTATTATTAAGGAGGGCTGCAAAGGATGTAACCACAGCCATAATTATGAAGGCAGCCCTGGATTAAGAGGAGGCCACCACAGACTGCAGAATTGCAATTGCATCACCAATTCACAAAGGGGATCAAAGGGATACAAAAATAGTAGTAGTAGTGGCATGTGATGCAAGAAAGCAAGTGAATGAGCTTATGCAGCATCAGCCAAAAAAAAAAAAAAAAAAAAAACCATTCCCTCCAAATGCCTGTCCAGTTCCTCCTTAAATTTATTTAACCTATCAACTTCCACAATGACAGACGGAAGTTTGTTCCAGCAATTAGCCACCCGCTGGCTAAAGGCAAATTTCCGCACATCTATTCTACATCTGTCTTTTCATAATTTGAATTTATGCCCCCTTAGGTCCGTAATCTGAACAAGTGGAAAGATCCCATCAGAATTCAGCGTGCTCAATCCATTCAAGGCTTTATACACCTCAATCAGATAACCGCGCAGTTGCCTTAGTCTCCAGCCACTGCAATTTGCAGAACTTAAGCCTCTCTTGGTAAGAGGATCCCTTCATTCCTCTCACCAATCTTGTTGCCCTTCTCTGTACACGTTCAAGCAAATCTACATCCTTCCTAAAATGAGGCCTCCAGACCTGTACGCAGTACTCAAGGCGTGGCCTGACCATTGCCTTATACAGAGGGACAATCACCTCCTTTTCCCTGCTAGCAAAATTCCTATATATCATTGACAAAACCCCATGATCTGCCATAGCAGCCTGTCTGCATTGCTCAGAAAACATCATATCTGACTGCACAATTACTCCCAGGTCTTTTTCATTTTCTACCACCTTAAGTGTAGTACCACACAGTTGGTATGTTTCTCTGGGGTTACTTCTACCTATATGCAGTACTTTGCATTTGTCAAGGTTAAACTTCAGTTGTCACCTCTTAGCCCATCTGCCCAAATTATCTAGATCCTGTTGCAGTACCACACTGCCATTACTGTCATTAACAACCCTGCCAACCTTTGTATCATCTGCAAACTTTGACACTAAGCCTGATATACCTTCATCAATATCATTGATAAATACACAAAACAACAGAGGACCCAACACCGAACCCTGTGGGACTCCACTAATAACATTAGTCCACGAAGAGCAGCACCCATTAATTACCATCCTCTGTCTTCTCCCACTCAACCATCCTTTTATCCACTGTAGCAACTTACCCTTAATACCATTCTGCTCAAATTTGTACAATAGTCTTCCATGCGCAACAGTGTCAAAAGCTTTCCTGAAATCCAAATATATGATATTAAAATTATTTTTTTGCATCCAGTTCTTTTGTAACCACATCATAATATCCTATCAAATTTGTCAGACAAGACTTTCCCTTAACAAACCCATGATGTGTCTGAATTATTGCTGCAGTCTTGTCTAGATGATCCTGCAATGCAACTTTAACAAGTGACTCCATTATTTCACTCGGAACAGAAGTTAAACTAACTGGTCTGTAATTACTCGTGTCACCCTTCAATCCCCCTTTGTGAATTGGGGATACATTTTCACATCTCCAGTCCGTGGGAACCTCCCCTGAGTCCAAGGATGCTCTCATAATTATGGTTAAGAGTTTGCTTAGTTGCTTTGCCGCCTCCTTTAATATAACTGGATAGATCCCATCCACCCCAGCTGCTTTTCTTACGTTTAACTTCAGTTTCTCTTCCACTTTGCTCTCAGTTATTACAAAATCATTAAGTATCCTGCTACAATTTGATAACCTTCTGCCATTTTCAAACCTTAATAACTCCTCATGTGTGAATGTAGATGCAAAATACTCATTCAGTTTGTTTGCTATCTGAGCAGGATCATCAACAGTCGAACCATCAATATCAAGTGGACCAATCAGATTCATCCCCTTCCTTTTAGAATTTATATAAGTAAAGAAATCCTTGCTGTTTTTCTTAGCATCTTTTGCCAAAGATTTCTCGTAATCTGCTGAGTAATTACAGACCTGTTAGTTTAACATCTGTTTCAGGTGAAATAATGGTGTCACTGGTTAAAAAAAGTAATCCAGGATCATCTAGACAAGACTGCAGTTATAGTTCAGACACAACATGGGTTTGTTAAGGGGAAATCTTGTCTGACCAATCTGATTGGATACTATGATGTGGTCACAAAGGAACTGGATGCAAAAAATAATTTTGATATCCTATATTGGGATACACCCACACACGCATATATTTAAATAATGAACAACGGTTAAAAACAGAATCATTAATGAAAGAAAGTAAAAATAAAATGGTAAAGAAAACACCAGAGGCAGAAAATTACATATTCTTCTACATGATGCTTGAAATATAAAACTAAAATGATATGAAACTAAAAAATAAAATTAAAATAAAACTTATGCCAGTACCACGGCAAAACAGTAGAGCAAAAACAGTGAAAATTAAATGTAAAAAAATCAAACCAGTAGGGAGAGAAGGGAAGAAAGGTAATAAAGACTAAAGATATTGTAGCAGAAACAGTCCAAAATAATTTAGAAAATCTAAATAAAGAATAATAAATTAAATTTAAAAGCCAAATACATAAGAATTTGCCTTCGCCCTCCATGACGAAGTCCAAATTGCATGAAATATCGCAAATAGAGACTTAAACTAACTACAATAAAATAAAACCAAAATAAATAAACAAAAAAAAAAAAAGACTGACCATTATAACCCATTTGGACTTGGTATCCATCATATGTAATTGGCTTTTAACTTTAATTTATTATTCTTTATTTAGATTTTCCAAATTATTTTTGAGCGTTTCTGCTACATCTTTAGTCTTGTTACCTTTCTTTCCTCCCTACTGGTTTGATTTTTTAAGTTTAATTTATTTTCACTCTACTGTTTTGCCATGCTACTGGCATAAGTTTTATTTTCATTTCATTTTTATATATATATACATAATAATGATGTACAGAGGAGACCACCACAGACTGCAGAACCTACCATTAATATCGAGACACCTCTCCTTGGATGTGGAAACAGGTCCTATGCATGTAACACATCACAGAACCTGCTATAAATATGCACACTTGGCATTGAACAGACAATTGCAAAAGTGGGCATGCAAGATGACATTCAACAGAATTAAGACTTCCATCGTGTAATGATAGTAGGATGCCACATATGCAAGCATTCTGTATTAGACAATGCAGTCACTCTGGGGATCCCTGGGTCAACAGTAAGTATCATCATATGCAAATGGAAGAGGAATGGGACTGAATCTGCCAAGAAACGGCCTGGTAAACCCAGAAAACTAACAGAATGGGACAAGAGAACTCTGCAAAGAACTGTGCACACAAATTGTAATTTGCCCTTGTCATAAGTTACACAAACCCTCTGTGAGAATATTGGGACTAATGTCAGTACTAGTACAATACGAAGGACACTCCATGATATGGGTTACAATGGTCGTGCAGCTGTTTACAAGCCATTGATCACCTCAACAAATTCTAGATGCTGATTAACATGGTGTAAGGAGTGTGAACCCTAGACTGTAAAGCAGTGGAAAACAGACCTATGGACAGATGAGTCGAGGTTTGCACACTACCAGTCTGATGGCTGTTCCTGGTGTTGCGAATGCCAGGAGAACAGTTCCTTCCTGGTCGTATCCTCCCAACAATGAAGTTTGGTGAGGCAGTGTCATGGTATGGGGCTGCTTTTCATGGTTTGGCTTAGCCTGTTAGTCACTATCGACAAAACCATGAATGCTGTGCAATACCAGGACATCCTGGACAATTATGCACTTAGAACATTATGGAAATTCTTGGGGGAAGGCCCATACCTGTATCAGCAAGACAACGCACCATACCATACCATACTGCTTGGGACATGGCAGAGTAGTATGAGGATGTGGGTGTGGAAAAGGTGGATTGGCGAGCTCAGAGTCCTGATCTGAACCCTATCGAGCATCTTTGGGATGTATTGGATCGTCGGGTACGTGCACATCGAGAACAAGGCAGAACTGGTGGCTGTGTTAAAAGTCAAGTGGAGAAACGAGAACATATCACCTGACATTTATAAAAAGCTGGTTGAGAGTATGCCGAGAAGATTGAAGGCTGTCATAAAAGCAAAATGTTTCAGCACAAAATATTAAATGACACAATAAAAGCTTTTTTTTTTTTTGTCTAAAGGCAGGTGTCTGGATATTAATGGTAGGGCAGTGTGTGTGTGTACAGAAAAGTACAATTATTTACTCTGTACAAATCTCAAATCTGCTCTACCATGCAATATTTTACCCACACTTGGGGTGATGTCCCAAAACCTCTCTCAAGCTGTTAGACTCCATTCAAAAGCATTTTTCATAAACATTCATCATAAACATTTTTGACTCATATGCATTTCGATAGGCATCACTTCTTCCTTCGTAAGAAATTCAATCACCACTCTTTGCTTGATACGTATATCTGTAGCATCCATCATTTTGAACAAGTCTAGGAAAGTTTATCGCCAGCAATTTACCGCCGCGTCAGTTTTTCACATTTTACCATCTAGAAGCAATGAGACGTGTTTGGTCAAATCATAAAAAGTTATTTTTTATTTAAGTTTCTGCCTTAAGCTATGATTAGCATATTTTTGGAATTCTAGGAACTGAGAGGGAATAGTATGGAAATAAAAAAAACACATGTACGGAAATATGTAATTTAATAGGTAGATTATGTATTTTAATAATTACATGTATCACAAAAATAGTAAAAAAAAAACATTATTTGAACAATATAACAATTGGTTAATTATAACATTAGGTATGTCATAGTAGATTGCAAAAATTCAAAATGAATGTTTTTGCAATCTTCAGAATCAGTCACGTTGGGATAATTAATTACTAAGAAACTGTAAAATTTACAACACAGTATGTAAATTATTAATAAGAAATATAATGCACCATACCTCTTAGATAATCAACAATATCAACCTGTTCATCGTATGCACTAACAAGCCTTTTAATTCATTCATCACAATACTTCATTTTTTTGTTCCCCAGATCACTTGCACTTAAATATTGTTCAATGTGCATTTCGTTAATACTTTGTTCTTTTTTAATGCAATCGATAAATTTCCAAATGTTGGGATGATAAACAGCGACTTGTTCCTCAAATCCTCTATGCCACCCTTCAGCAGAATTAATCGTTCTTAGTAATCCTTCAAGAACAAGCTGGCCTACGTTCCACATTTCATGGGAATACTTTGGTGGTCGATGAAGATGGCGTCTGGTTGGGTGTCCAATCCATGTATCCTCAAAATAATCAACAACTTCTTGCGATTATGGAGGAAAAACACCATTTTCACACAAATGTTCAAAAACGACCGTCACAATTGGAGGGGCACAAATGCAATTGCTGCCAAAATTCGCATATTTAAAGCAAAATTATGCATCAGTTTCATAACGTTGTTTCAATCCATTATTCTGAATGGAATGAAAAGTACATTGTGAAAAGTGGAAAAAACAACCCCGTTGCAAAGCGTCAGGAAAAACCCTTCTGCAAGCATTCAATCATTGCCATCTCAAAATCTATAGTTATTGATTGCGGGGACATAGCCGGTTCCAATACTTTCAGCTGCTACAGTAGAGATACATACGTTTCCTCAGACTTGTTAGGCAATAATGCATAAACTAATGGAAGTATACATTTCCTAGAAATACATACCATTGTAGGTGCTTTAATTTAATTGCCTGTTATTTTCCAAAATTGGAATTAGGTACGTACCTACTTAATTCCTTTAACTTAAATAGCATGTTTTAGGGGAGTAGGGGTAGGGCATGCCGATTAGGGAGGTACTTATATATTTATAATCTCTTACAATCACAACATTTTCTTATTTTGAGTTTATTTTTCATACTTTTGAGTTTGTGAACGCATCACGTCGGTGGAATTTTTGAAATCAGGAAAAGGAAAACTGAAATTGTGCTTTAGTGGACATTTGTTTTATAAAGACAGGAAAAATGAAATAAAAATTCATTGGAAGTGTCAAAATTACGTAAAAACCAAATGTGCCGTTCGAGTTACTACGGTAGATAACACCATCGTTAAAACATGGAAGGAGCATAATCATTGTGGAGATGCAGCAGGAATTCAGGCAGCACAACTTCTTGATACCATTTGAACTTATGCAGAAACAACAAATAATATGCCTCAATAGTATTATTTCAAATGTTTCGAGAATCTGTAGCCAAGCAGCAGCCCCTAAGCTTCCAAGTGTAGATACAATGAAACAAACGATCCGAAATATAAGAAATCGAAATTTTGATGGCCCAGTTCTTCCAACGCATCGTAGAGACAATTTTTACAGAAGAATATAAAACATCGTGCAATGGAGAATTGTTTCTACAATTTGATTCTGGACGCGAGCCAATCGTATGTTAATTTTCAGTACGAAAAGAAATTTGCAGTTGTTAGCGTGAAGTGAACACTGGTATGCCGATAGGACTTTCAAAACTGTTCCCTTACTTTTTTTTTATCTGCTGTATACAATACATGGATTCAAGGACAAAATATCGCTTCCATTAGTTTATGCATTATTGCCTAACAAGTCTGAGGAAAAGTATGTATCTTTACTACAGCAGCTGAAAGTATTGGAACCGGCTATGTCCCCGCAATCAATAACTATAGATTTTGTGATGGCAATGATGAATGCTTGCAGAAGAGTTTTTCCTGACGCTTTGCAATGGGGTTGTTCTTTCCACTTTTCACAATGTATTTTTCGTTCCATTCAGAATAATGGATTGAAACAATGTTATGAAACTGATGCTAATTCTGCTTTAAATATGCGAATTTTGACAGCAATTGCATTTGTGCCCACTCCAATTGTGACGGTCGTTTTTGAACATTTGTGTGAAAATGGTGTTTTTCCTCCATAATCGCGAAGAAGTTGATTATTTTGAGGATATATGGATTGGACGCCCAACCAGACAACATCTTCATTGACCACCAAAGTATTCCCATGAAATGTGGAACGTATGCCAGCTTGTTCTTGAAGGATTACTAAGAACGAATAATTCTGTTGAAGGGTGGCATAGAGGATTTGAGGAACAAGTCGCTGTTTATCATCCCAACATTTGGAAATTTATCGATTGCATTAAAAAAGAACAAAGTATTAATGAAATGCGCATTGAACAATATTTAAGTGGAAGTGATCCAGGCAACAAAAAAAAAAAAGAAGTATCGCGATTGTGATGAACAAATTAAAAGGCTTGTTAGTGCATACGATGAACGAGGTGATATTGTTAATTATCTAAGAGGTATAGCGCATAATATTTCTTATTAATAATTTACATACTGTGTTGTAAATATTACAGTTTCTTAGTAATTAATTATCCCAACGTGACTGATTCTGAAGATTGCATAAACATTCATTTTGAATTTTTGCAGTGTACTATGACATACCTAATGTTATAATTAGTTTAGTTTAAAATTAACCAATTGTTATATTGTTCAAATAATGGATTTTTTACTATTTTTGTGATACATGTAACTATTAAAATACATAATCTACCTATTAAATTACATATTTCCATACATGTGTTTTTTCTATTTCTGTACTATTCCCTCACAGTTCATAGAATTCCAAAAATTATGCTAATTCCAAAAATATGCTAATATGCTATTAACAATGGAGTACGAGATGGATGCATTTCATGATGTTACAACAGATGCGCGAAGGTTCCACCATGAGATGTGATGCATGTGTGACACCAACGCAGCATAGATTGGCGGACACACCTGGAGTTTCTTTGACAGTAGCAGCAGCGCAGACGAGTCTCACCACGAGATCCATTTCCATCTTCACAGGCGAGTCATACACGATAGATTTGAGGGCCCCCACAGAAAGAAATCAAGGCTCGATAAATCAGGTGAGTGTGGGGGCCAGGCAAAGGGTCCACCATGACCAATCCATCGACGCCCAAAACGCCTGTTCAAATGGTCACGAACACACCTTTCATAATGGGCAGGTGCCCCATCATGTTGAAACCAAATGTTGCATCTCACATTTTCTAGAACATCGTCAAGTAACCATGGTAGAACTTGTTCAAGAAAGATCCGATATTTAGCGGAGTTCATGCGGAATGGTAACAGGTATGGGCCGACTAAGCAGTCACCGACCATACCTGCCCACACATTTATTGCAAAGCGATGTTGTGCTGCATGGGGGCGCACGCCGTGTGGGTTGTCGTGAGCCCACACATGAACATTGTGCTGATTGAATAAGCCTTCATGAGTGAAATAAGCCTCATCCGTGAACAAAACATAGGTTGGAAAATTCAAGTCTTAAACTCTTTCTTGGAAAAACCACTGCGCAAAAGCCACACGTGCAGGATGATCTTGGGGGAGCAGTAACTGAACCCTTTGGAGATGAAAGGGGTATAAGGAATCATTGTGCCAGACACGCTGTACACTGCAACGAGATACTCCTAAGGCAGAGGCAACAGCACGTGTGCTGGTAGTAGGACTATTCTGGCCGGCATTCAACACACTTTCTTCTATGGCAGGAGTTGGCGTCGAACGTGGTCTGCCTGTACTACTCCTGTTACCTCTAAATGGCCCATAATCACACAAATTTTGATGCACACATGCAAACAAACAGTGGTCCGGTACATGTCTGTCTGGGAAGCGTTCTCCATAAATTCTTTGAGCGGCTCGTCCATTGCCCTCTGTTAATCCATACACTAGGTGCATGTCTGCCAGCTCACAGTTTGTATATTGATGCATGCTCTTCATGTGGCGACTACTGCTTGAATGAGTAAACCAGAAATTTTCCCTCTCGCGAACTGATGAACAGTGCCGTCTACCGACTTACAGTGATGTTTCCGGTTATGGGTTCCTATGCGATTCACATTCCTTTAAATGTTACCTACCTCCCCTAAACATTGGTACCAATATTTTTGAGACACCCTGTATAAGTGACCTGATGTAGCCAAGTGGTCAAGTGTTGGGAGGGTGAGTACAGTAGCACATGCATTTGAGTTGACTAAGCCTACATAACTACTAAATAGAGTTAACAATTGTATTTATTGTCAAAATGATTAGCTGTAAACTCCTCTAACTTAATAGTTATACCTGAGTATTCAATGAAGCATAATAATTTACACCATGAGCTAGAAGTTAATTTGAAAACTAAAATTAATAATCCAGATCAGAGCTTTCCAAAGTGGTTATATTTTGTAAAAGTATAACCACTTTGGAAAAATTTTGGGTTATACTTTGAAAAAGTATAACAAGCACCTTTTGAAGCACCTTGGGTTTCACTTTGAAAAAGTATATTTAATTATATACTTCTATCCACTCGCCCTCTTCCCCTTGGGTTATACTTTGAAAAAGTATAACCCAAGGGGAAGTATAAAAAGTATTTTTGAAAAAGTATAACCCAATGTGCTTCAAAAGGTGCGTGTAAATCCAGATGAAGTTGAATTTGCAAAGTGGCATTTAGACATCGGTAATGATAAAGTGGTAAAAGGCGAAAATGTGCAACAAACATTTTTAGCTACAACAAATAATACTGTTAAGTTTAACGAAAAAATTTTATCCGAAATTATTCCAGGAGAATTAAAAATAGTTCAGACCAAATTATGCCAGATAGTTGTAATGCTGAAGAATACAACTCAGTAACATCTGAAACACTTATTCTCTGGAGCCTTCAGGTTTACCTCTGCATAAACTACTATTAAAGATAAATGAAATTATGATTTTAAGAAACTTAAATATAAGAAATGGAATATGTAATGGTACAAGACTTTATGTGTAGTGGAAATAAGGAAGAAATGTTTGGTTTGTGAACATGTCACAGGTGAGAGAGCTGGATCGAAATCATATATTCCATGGATTCATATTTATTCAAATTAATGGGAATATAACTTTATTTTTAAACAAACACAGTTTCCTGTGAAATAGGCTTTTAATATTACAATAAACAAAAACAAGGTCAAACATTATCTAAGGTTGGTGTTGACTTAACATCACCATGTTTTTCCACATGGACAATTATAATACATTGCATTAAGTAGAGTGAAGGCAGCTAAAAATCTTTGTATTAACAGAAAATAAATCAAAAAACAACAAAAAAATTGGACAAGAAATGGTGTTTATAATCAAATATATAAATGGTTTTGTTATTAATTTGTTTTTAGATAATAAAATAATATAATTTTTGTATATCTTTTGATTATTAGAAAGGGAGTGTGGGTATTTGTTAATGCAAATCCCCCCCCACCATCTCAATGAGATGTTTTTGGCTTGAAGCAAAAAAAGAAGTTGCACAAGTTTCATTTATCGTCAAGAAACATAAAAGGGTGGGATATCAAATTACTTCTTGCACATGTAGTGTGTCAACATCAAAAATGTTTGGAAAGCACTGGTCTAGATAATCAGACTGGTAGTTCAAAAGGAATTGATATATAGCACCTAAAACTTTAAAAATTAAACATCTGTGTATTCAAAAATTTTAGCTTAGCAAATAAATACTTACAATTGATGAGATTCTGAAGTCATCAGTTTGAATGCATCATCACTGATTTCCACTCTTTCCTCTTTTGTCTGCATAGATTTCACAGACTCAAAGAAGGAGCTAAAAGTTTCATTATCAGCTTTTGGCACAAGCACCCGGGCATGACTTTCCTCTTCTGATTCAGAAGAGCTGCTTTCCTCCTCTTCTTCCTCCTTCTGATTTTGTTCTTTAGCTAAAAGAAAAATATCTTTTGAAGAATATTTTTTGATGCTTCAGCAAAACATATTCTTCACTAACTTTTGAATTCATTATTATTTCTATCATATTAGATCATCATACCAGCTATGATAATCTACTCTAATTCCCATATTCATGCTCTTTTTTCCTACATGCACACATTTTATACCAATCAGAGCAGATTATGCAGCAAGCAATTCCTCTGCTCACCAGTTGAGTTTATTAGTTGTTGTTGTTGGTATGAAAGTTTCACGACATAAGGGCAAATGTGGCCAATGTGTCTGTCAGTGTCATTACGTTCATTTTAATGATTTAGGATGGATATATCAGAGTGTATTTATTATTCCTAGATGTTTAATATATATAAAGAGCTCACTTAGGTTTGCTTTGTCACCAAGTACATGAGAGAGGGTTAGAGGAGCTTGCAAGTTTGCTAATGATTGGAAGGATGTGGTACGAACAGCTGAATAGGTTGGACAATCAATCAGGATGTGCCTTACTGTAAGTTGTATCTGACAGACAGAACAGAGCGGGGGATCTTCTCTTAAAAGTAAATGTTTGTGAGTGAGGAAGGTATGCCCAATGTGCAGTCTTGTTAATATAACTTCTTCCTATCTATTTGTACGTGAGCTAGAATGCCACAAACAGATCTTTTTTTATTCTGCAAAGTTTATTGCATGATTGATCCCTCCAAAGGTCTGTAAATGGCACAAACTGAAAGTTATCTTGTATATTAAGATCTGGATTTTTTGCGGCTTGGTCTGCATGATTATTTTCTGGGATTCCAGCATGGCTGGGAATCCAACAGATAGACACTTGTTTTCTTGCTTTATGCAAAACTCAGTTGTTTTTTGATATGCTGAATCAAGGAATTTGAGGAATATTTGCTGTTCTGTAAAGCTGCTGCTGAACTAAGGGAGTCAGTATAGATTAGAGCAGGTAGAAGTTGATGCTTGGTAATATCATCCAGTGCTAGTTTAATAGCATATAATTCTGCTGTGAAAATACTGCAAACATGAGGCAAGTAGACAGATATAATATATTCCGGTAAAACTACTGCGGCACCTACTGAGTTGTTCGATTTTGAACCATCCATGTAAATCTGATGACTGTTTCTATTTTCAAAACTGTGCAGTGCATGAAGCTTCTGTATAACAATTGGAGAAATCTCTTTTTTATTCCTGTTTGTAAGATGTGATATGAACAAAGGCACAGTCGGAATCCAAGAGGTTCTGAGTTTATATCTACTGCAGAAATGTGCTGGAAATGTATTTCCCAAAATTGAGCTAAGTGTCTGAGACGCAGTCCTACTGCTTTATTTTCATTTGGCTTGGAATCATAATTCCTTGTCCATGGTGGATCGTGAATAATGGACCAATTTGGATGTGATGGCTGACTGTATATTTTTGCCACATGCATGCACCGTAGATAATCTCGTCGAAGGTGCAGTGGGAGTTCCGATGCATCCGCATACAGGCTGTAAATTGGTGAAGTTCTAAATGCTCCTAGAGCTATGCGGAGAGCATTATGGTGAATGGTATCTAGGCGACGTAAGATCCTCCTTCTTGCTGAAGCATATATAGGAGATTCATAATCCAAACGAGATCTAATCAAAGTTTTATATAATAGTAATAATGTGGACCTGTCGGCTCCCCAGGCCATTGAAGATACTGTGCACAAGATATTAAGTTTTAAGAGGCAACTAGTTCGAAGTCTTAGTATATGTTCATGAAAGTTTAGTTTTCTATCTAATGTTAAGCCCAAGAAGGAGAAATTTTGAACAACAGGTAGAGCAATTTTATTTAAGTATAAGACCGGTTCAGGATGAAGACCACGCATTTTACAGAAGTGTATAGCAGCTGATTTTTTCTCAGATATTCTATATCCATTATTTTTAGTCCATACTTCCATTTTGTTTATGGATAATTGGAGCTGTCATTCTATTGTGTTCATGTTTTGTGATTGAAATGAAATGGAAATATCATCTGCATACATATAGATTTCCAATGATGGTGGTATAACCTTTGTGATATTGTTCACACGCAGTGCAAACAGGGTTGCACTTAATACTGAGCCCTGGGGAACCCCTTCCTGTTGTATATATATTGTAGATAAACAGCCTTTATATCGTACCTGAAATGTTCTGTCAGCAAGGAATTTTTCTATAAATTGTAGACGTTGTCCTCTGTATCCTAATTGAAATAGATCTTGTAGAATTTCGAATCTCCATGTTGTGTCAAAAGCTTTTTCAAGATCTAGATTTACCATCATCATATGCTGCTTTCTTATAAATGAGTTTCTAATACTGTATTTGTTTCCACTTTGACGTATAGATCAAGTGTCGATCTATTTTTTTCTAAATCCAAATTGGTGGGGTGATAAAACATTATCTTTTTCCAGCAACCACGTAAGTCTATTATGCACCATTCGTTCAAGGATTTCCCCTAAGTAACTGGTCAGTGAAATCGGGTGATAATTATATGTATAGGAAGGATCTTTTCCGAGTTTGGGAAATGCAAGGACAATTGCATGCCGCCATATGGATGGATACAGGTTATTCAGAAAAATTCTATTATATAGAGCTAGTAGGATTTCCAGACAATCAGAGTTTAGGTGTTGGATCATAGTATAATAAATGCCATCGAGACCTGGTGCACTATTAGGCAATTTTTTAATGGTTGCAAGTAATTCCTCTTTTAGAAATGGTAGATTATAGGGATGAGATGTCTTGGTAGAGAAATTCAACTTACTCCGTTCAGCTTGCTCTTTATATTTTTGAAAGTCAGTGTTGTAGCTTGTAACTGCTGATATGGAAGCAAAAGAGTCAGCCAGAATTTCTGATATCTGCTCTGTTGCAAAAACGTCCTGCCCTTTCCAATGGAAGATTGGAGATTGTGTGTGCTTGGATATCTTCCACTTAAAATCCAAATTTTTTTCCACACCAAACCAGGACTTGAGTTCCTAGTAAGTGTGGAAGCAAACACAATCCAAGAATTTTTCTTTGCTTTTTCCTGAATTCTCCTCGCTTCAGCTTTGGCTTTTTTATATGCAATCAAATTGAGGGTAGTTGGATATTTTCGGAATCTATTCCATGCACGATTTTGTTTCGTTTTTGCTGTTGCACATTCTGCATTCCACCAAGAGTTGTACCGTGCCTGCCTTGCCTTACTTATTTGAGGTATTGTAGCTTGGAAGCTTCTAATAGTTGATCGTTGATATATAAGACAGCATCATCTATTGGCAGGGATTCTATTAATTGCTTATCCAGTTTGATTAATTGCATATATTTACTCCAATTAGCTTTTTTAAAATTCCACACTGTTCTGGTTCCTTCTGTAAGAGTCGATTGTGTCTGTATGGAACATACTATCGGAAAATTATCACTGTTGTAAGGATCATTCAACACGAACCATTCTATACTAGGATAAATTGATGGAGAACATATTGTTAAGTCTATTGCAGAAGTGATACCTGTACCCAAACTGATATAAGTGTGAGATCCGGTATTCAGTAAATTCAGTTGTTGATCATCTATGAAAGTTTCGATTATATTACCTTTACTGTCTATGTGAGCAGATCCCCACAAATGATGATGGGCATTCATATCTCCCATAAGGCAATAGGGAGGTTGAAGCTGCATAGTAAGATCGTTTAATTCCGATCTGGAGAGAGGGATATTTGGTGGAAGATAAATGGACAAGATTGTGATAGAAATTCCAATGGCTATTCTTACTGATACTGCTTCTAAGTTGGTTCTTAATGTTGTTTGCTTAGCTGGTATATGAGTATTCACCAAAATTGCCACTCCTCCTTTGGCAGTTCTGTTATCATTCCTGTCTCTCCGGAAAAGTGTATAATTTTGAAATGTGGGTGAAGATTGAGAAGTGTTAGATGGGTCTCCTGAAGGCAAATGCAGGTCGGTTTATACTGCTGAATAATATCTTTTATTTCATCCAATTTTCCACGTAAACCACGACAGTTCCATTGTATAATAATACGTTGCATTATTTAGGTCTCGGGACGATTTGTTGAATCTGACTGCGCTTTTGAGTTTTTTCGTTTATCATATTTGGGTCTATCTTTCTTCGGAAAATTAGGACGAGCTGTATCAATATCTTCTGCAGGGTGTAGTTCTAGTACGTTCTCTCTCTGTTCATCAGTATCCATTTGGTCTATGTTTGTTTATTTCTGTTCACACAGTTTACTAGATGCCGTTTGCTTTGTTTTTGAAGATGTTACTTCTGATTTCTGCTTTCCAGGCACGGAAGTATCCTGCTTTTTAGCACTGGATGTTTCTTGTGAAACTGTTTTTGTCATCAATATTACTTTACCCCAGTCTATAATTTGATTTAGAGGTATTGATACCTCCGTTCGAGTGGCTATAGTTTGCTGTCGTTTCACTGCTGAAGCATAGGAACGTGAAGGTTTGGTTGCAAGTATCTGTTTTCTTGCTTCCGTATAAGACACTTTATTTTCTACTTTGTATTTTTGAATTTGCTTTCCCAATACCCACATTCCGCATGTCTTTGAAAAAGCAGGATGATTTTCCTGACAATTAGGAAAGAGTGGTGTAGCAGATGTGCAGTTTGCTTGATTGTGGTCTTTTGATCCACAGAGTGCGATATGTCACCTGAGAGTGTCCGTATCGCTGACAGTTGTAACATCTTATTGGATTTGGTATATATGGTCGGATTTTGCAATTTAAATATCCTGCTTTAACTGAATGGGGAAGAGAAGGATTGTTAAAGGTGAGAATTACTGATTGGGTTGGAATGAGAATTCCGTCTTTCTTCATCATTATCCTCCTAACATGTATCACTTGTTGTTCTGTTAGCTCGCGCAGTAGTTCTTCCTCTGAAACAGTCAAAAGGTCCCATTCGGTAATAACACCTTTCGATGTATTCAGGGAATTATGTGGGGTAATTTCAACTGGTAGTCCTGCAAAAGTTTTTGTTTTTAGCAAATTTCTCAGATTGATGACTTAGTGAGGTTTCTACTAAGAGATCACCTGATTGTAATCGTTTTATCATTTTTGGTGATCCAACCATGGACTCTATAGTCTTCTGAACTAAGAAAGGGGATAATTTTCCAACGGGTTGTGATGATAACGAATGTACCACCAAAAAAAAAGAGGAACAGTAGGCTGAGAGCTGTTTATTTTCATTCTCTTAGCCTGAGACATGTTCAGCTGTAAGTCATCACATTTATTGGAGTTAAATTTCTCCAATCTTGTGTTAGTTTTTTGGTCCATTTTCAACTCCTTTTAGTCCTGGGTGATGTCTTTCACCCAGTTCCAGCCCCGCCATGGGGAGGTGGGAGTAGTGCCACCAAGTGACCAAGCGAGTAAAATAGAAGGTTAGTACACAGAAAAATTAAGAAAGGTTATTTCCTTTCTGAAACTTCTTCCTTATGCTTTAAGAAAGAGAACTTTTATTATATATTTGAATAACGGAAGAAAAAACGTGTGAACTCAAAGTGAAAAGCTTATCTCTCTAATATAATAATTGCAGTATAAGTCGCAGGGAAGATCGCTTGGCAGCCGGGGCCAAAGCCTATTAGTAACTCATCCATTCCTTAAAAAATAAAATAAAATAATAGGAAATTTTAGAGTAAATTTTAGTATGCTGAAGGAGACCAATATTATGCAAGGCAAGCAGGTATTAAAATAGAAATTGAGAAATGCAACTGAAATATCATCACCCTAATTAGAAAACCTTGTAACTCCAAAAATGTTGATTTTACAGGAGACACAAAAAGTATTTTATTAAATAACCTGCGACCACATTTATTCTCTCAGTTTGCGTAGTTTATAATTTTTAGGTGCTGGTTTTACTTCTATAGACTAAATTGTTTTTTTTTTTTTTTTTTTAATTAAGTTATTGGAGTTACATGGTTTTACTTGAAGATAAATGGTTTACTGGAGTTACGAGGTTTTCTAATTAGGGTGACAATATGCAAATAGCTGCAAAATATACATGCTTCAACAATGTTCTTGGAAAAACTTGCACTAGTTGCAATTTTTTCCCCATAAGCATACTGGGTTGCATTCCTAATGGATACTGATAAAGCATATTTTTGGCATTGGCATAGCCCATAAGATGCATGGAAGCTGGCTTTTCCAACATCAGAAAAGGTGGAAGAAAAAGAAAAGAAATCCTTTGTCTATAACAACATATCTCTTTTATCATATTCCTCACACTGGTAGAAAATATTGATCTAGTTACTCTTGAAACCTCACTAGACTGTCAACCTCAACCACCAAGGAAAAGCAAGTTTGGCAACAATGACTGACCAAACAAACTTCCTGAAGTTTGTCCTATTGGTTCCCCCAATAGTTTATATTTATGCTGCCTAGATTGTCTCAAATATGAAAATTTTGCCATTGTTCAATTTTCTCCTCCATCCCTCCCCAAAGCCTTACACACCTCAATCCCCCTCCTCACCACCACAACAAGATTTTTCCAAGCTCTGTACACACCTTTGATCACTGTTCATATGGACAACCATTTGCTTTTCACATTAAATGGGTCACAAATTTTTATATTCTTTCAAGAAGTTTAACACTTTTCTTAAATGCATCCTCTGAACCCGAACACAATATTCCAAATGCAGTCTGATCACTGTGCATGCTTATATTGCATCTAACTTTCATGTCTATTTGTATCAAAACACTGAAGTTTCTTTCCTCATTTATACCCTTCAGCACCACCCCACTTAGCATACAAGTTATTCTAAGCTTGTTATTTCCCAAATGCAGGAAATTACATTTGGGAGCAATTAAAACATACCTTACACTTCTGTAACCATCTAGCTGCTTGCTCAAATCATTTTTAAGAATCTCTTTCTGACTTGCACTGTTAACCACCCTCCCAGCCCTTATATAACTTCTGCAAATTTTTAACACCATACCCTTTATTCCTTCATCTATATCATTCTCATTCAAGATCACACAAAAATAGTGACCACAGGAATTT
This sequence comes from Mastigoproctus giganteus, assembly GCF_048544385.1. Lineage (NCBI taxonomy): Eukaryota > Metazoa > Arthropoda > Arachnida > Uropygi > Thelyphonidae > Mastigoproctus > Mastigoproctus giganteus. Next base: position 39,050,475 of record NC_143587.1, on the reverse strand, counting down.
GCTTATAAATTTGGCCCATTCTGAAGAATGGCCAAATACAACAACCCTCTGCCATTCCTTAATCTACTTCAGGATCATGCTCGTGACCCCAACAGACTCCAGCTTGTATAACAACCTCCCATATGGTACATGCCGAATGCTTTGCTCGAACCCAAGTATATATTATCAAAATTGTGTTATTTTGTTCTTAATTTGTTTAGCTTATTTAAGGCTACTGAACTATTTTAAACATGCAAGAAAAAAACTTGCATGTATTTTCTTGCATGACTGCTATTGTGTTAAGGATGCACAGAGTAAATAAAATATTTTCATTTTTACAGAAGAGAGAAACCTATTCAGTATAAAAATATTGGTGCATGAACTGAAGAATGTAGCCAATTTTGCAAAAAAACATTAGGTGAAAAATATATTTGTTGTTGAATCAAGGCATAAAGAGAAATTCACATTAGCTGAAGGGGTATAATTGTGTTTATTAGATAACTAATTCAAGTTAATTTTCAATTGATAACTTTCAATTACAGAATAAACATAATAAATGTAATATTGAATATGCCATTACTTACATCTCAGAGTATTTGGAGTGGATTTGCTTTTAGAAAGAGGTGTGGGAAGTGGTGGTAATGCAGATATAGCATTTGCCGGTGTTGCCTGTAGTTCGGCTGTAAAAAAAAATAAAATAAATTAAATCAAATAAACAAAAGCAATAACACAAAGTGAAATTAACTTCATTTCTTCTATAATTACCCACTGTTAATATTAAAACAAAGCTTAAAATTTTCCAATATTATATCTATGGCAATATTTTACCTGGAATAAACATATATGACCAAGATGGAAAAAAGACATTTTTTATATGATTACAAAAACAGGTAGTCTGCATTTGTCTGCAGCCATGGCTAGTCTTTTCTGACCACTAATGCAAATGTAAACAAATATTGCACAGTTGATGGGAATTAACAAAAAGTCTAGAACCTTCCTAACGAAATGCATGGGTATTCTTCTACAAGAGGAACCCATCAGCTACCTCACTGCAAAATTAAAGCTGGAAAGAGTTTTGTCTGTAGTGCTCTAGAACAGTGTTTCCCAAACTGGGATCTGCTGACCCCTAGGGGTCTGTAGACCAGTTTCAGGGGATCCGCAGAACAGACCCTCTGGAACTGGTCAAATTATTCATTCTATATATAGCAAATTGATGATAAATAAAGTTTTTATTACATATTTATGTAAAAATAAGAATAAAGTTGAGTTGTTTTAAACATAAAACTTTGAATTTTCTTTTTTGAAAACCCAGTGTACACACACACAGTGAAATGCCCCTATATATATATATATATACACACACACACACACACACACACACACACAGTGAAACTTCTCCTAACGGACATCTCTCTACAACGGACATTTTCAAATTCCCCAACTCACCTCCATTGGTTTTAACGTGTTTGCAGCTTCTGTCTAGCGGACATTCTCTGTAACGGACGCGGACAGGCAATCTGCACTGTTTCGTTTAGATTAGCACTTAATTTGATCTCCCCATAATGGACAGCGGGCGAGCTCACGGCCCTTTTTCTAGGAAAGTTTCTTCCACGTATTGCCTCAATCGTGTGTTTATTTTCTATTTCCGATTCTCTGAATTTTATCAAGGTTTACGTCGCAGTTCTAAACCCTTTTTCAAGAATTTTAAGGCACGTAAAACTTCTGATGAATTCGGTGTGTGCAGGGAGGGGGAGGGAATATGGTCGGCCTTTCGTCTTTTCAGTTTCAGTTTTCAGTTTTGTTCAGTGTCGTGTGAAGTGCACAATGTCTTCTCGTAAACATTTAACTTTAAAAGATAGTCGAACTCATTAATGCGTATGATCGGCAAAAAAAGTGTTCGCAATCTCGCTGTAAAATTCAAAATCGGGAAGACACAGGTAAGCAACATCCTAAAGAAAAAAAATGAAGTGCTCAAACAATTTTGGCAACACGTAAATGATCACGTTCAAAATCATTCCCGAAAACTGTTGTACTTCAAATTTGTCGCACACGTGCTAAAAAAATTCCCATTAATGGGCCTATTATTAGGGAAAAGGCTTTGGAGGTTGCGAAATCTATGGGAGTAAATGAGTTCAACGCTTTTGTGGGATGGCTAGACAAGTTCAAAACTCGGCATAAAATTTCTTGGAAATTTTTCCAAGAAATTCCACTTTGTTGTAACAGAGTGGACCGTCAAATCGGAAGATTTATGTTGTGATTTTGAAGCTAAGGATATTTACAACTGTGACGAAACAGGGTTGTTTTTTTAAAGCTCTTCCTGAAAACACGAGTCTAAAAAACGAAAAGTGCCAGGGCGGAAAAATTTCTAAGGAACGCTTGACTGTACTATTGTGTACAAATATTCTGGGAGACTTTGAACAACCTCTTGTTATAGGAAACCCACAAAATCCTCGTTGTTTCAAGGGCATAAAGTTGAATCTTTTGGATGTTGACTGGAAGTCTAATAAAAAAGCGTGGATGACACGAGATATCATGAGCGAAAGGATAAGTCACTTTAACCAAAACATGATTCGTCAAAACAGAAAAATTATTCTTTTCATGGATAATGCTGCATCTCACCCGCACATTGAATTGTCCAACATTCAAATCGTTTTTCTGCCACCAAACACATCTGCAGAGTGTCAGCCCTTGGATCAAGGGATAATAAAAAATTTTAAACTTCACTACAGAAAACATGTTTTAAGACATCTCATTGCAAACATGAACGATGTAACATGTGCGAGTGACCTTGCAAAGAAAATCAGCATCCTAGATGCGATTCAATGGATTTCCTCTTCAGTAAACGCAATTAGAAAACAAACTGTTTTGTAAAGTCTGGCTTCTCAAACGCAAAAATTGAAGTTGTGAACAGCAATGTGGAGTACCAAGAAGAACAAGAACTTCAACATCTACTGATAATGTATGATACTTCCGCTACAAGTGACCCTGGCTACAAAGATATAGACTCAAACCTCACTACAGAAGATGGTGCTCTAGATATAAACAACATTATCATCGATATTTTTCAAGAAGTTCCTCATGAGGATGAAGAAATGGAAGGAGGTCATTCTGTCGAAGAACATATTAACGACGAACCAACGATGAAAATAGAAGCGCTCATACAAATCAATCGTTTAAAAATGTTTTCGCCGCTGAAGAAGATACTGAAGGACTTTCGATGGTTTCTTCACTCCAAACAAATGTTGAAAACAAAATTATCAGCCGGAAGAAGAAGGTGCAGAAGAAAATAAGTGATTACTGTATGTATTTTTCTTAAGATAAAGTCATAATATGCATAGCACAATTGTATACATTGCACACTATTATTTACAAAAATAGTGTGCAAAATCTGTATATATTTTAATTTAATTTTACATCTGTATATATTTTAATTTAATTTTACATTAAACGTTTAACGATTTTTCTTTTTCTTTTTTTTTTCTCCCTCAGACTTCTTGTTAGCAGACACTTCTCTCTAACGGACACATTTTCGTTCCCCATGGCTGTCCGTTAAAGGGAAGTTTCACTGTATATATATATATATATATAATCATCAAGAATAAAACAATAGAGAAGTAAGATTAGATAAGACAGAGTTACAATAATGTGAATTATGGATCAGGGTCACTGCTATGACCCTGATTTTGGTGGATGACCTCTGATGAAGACAAAAATTATGAAAGACTCTGCAATGCTATCTCCACCTAGGTCGTCTCTTCAAAAATATTCTTTTGGTTTACTTTTCTATCGTTACAATTATTTTTCCGGTTCCTTGCTTCCCACCTTCGTTCACAACACATATCGCTACCAGGGTACACCGTATTTTCAATAGTTCTTTTCCATGCATAAAGTTCATCTACTTAATGTCTTTTATACTAGTAATATTTTATATATATATATATATATATGGGTCTACACACACACACCTTTATGCCTATATATATGGGTCCACAAACTTTTGATTTTTGAAAGGGTCGATAGATCTCAGTAGTTTGGGAACCACTGATCTAGAATATGTAATTGCTGTCCAACCAAAATAACATCTCCCCCCTCCCCCTCTCTCTCAGCAGGAAAGATATGGTGGCAGCATGAGATGAAATGTGCACACAGCAGTTATCAATACTGACAAATTCATGCAAGGATGTAAACAGTTAAAAAGCATTAAAATGTTGAACTGCAAATACTTTAAATCATTATACCACATATTAATATTTATTTCATTTAAGTTGTTTGTTTGTAGGCTCTAGAGCACAAGGCCATAATGCTCCTAACTATAGTAATATGAATACAGTATCTATATAAATGTCACTGAAGTTTACACTGTGTTTTACAGCTGTATCACTTTGAGGAAAGTAAAAATTTTGGCCATGTGTGGCATATCTGCTAGGAGGTCAGTAATACTGAAAGAAGTGTTTGTCGTGGAAAATGAGATTGTCGGTCACTATTGTATTTGGAGCAATTAATGAGTACATGGTGGACAGTGAGCTGGGTGTTGCAGTTTGTGCACTGTGGTGGATCAGTGCCTGCAAGCAGATTAAAATGTGTTAGATTTGTATGGCCTATGAGATCTTTCTTTATACAGAGTAGTTTGTTACCAACTTGACTTTGCCCGACATGTTGTCATTGTTCAAGACATTGCTTCTTTATGATTAATTTGTAATCTGAGACCAATATACTAAAGGATTGATCTATAGGATCTGTAGCAGTTTTGGCAGCTAGGTCGGCATATTCATTTCCAGCAATTCCAACATGACCAGGGATTTCATTTAAGCATCTATTTGATCAGTTGATTGTGATACAGCAGGTGGGCATGAACATTCATATCTACCCTCATTTGAAACTTATTCTAAGTCATGCAAGAGCACTTCTGATGGAATACTCAGCCTCTCCATTGGCCAAAATAACTACATAATAGTCTAAACAAAGACCAGAAGTTTTGATAGTATTGGGCAGAGGTTCATGTACCTTGAAAGCAGTATCAATAAACTGAAAATCGTTAACATCAATGAAGTGTCTCCCTCAATTTTTTAGTTAATTTATAAAATTCACATATAATGTCCTTTAGTGATTACATATCTAATATAATACATATCTAGACATATCTAATATACAGGGTTATTCAAAATGATTCATCCAATTTCAAATGAGCATAATTCTGTACCTAGCAACCATGTATTAACTTGGCATACACCAAATGAAAAAGGAAATTATGAGTTTTAGGTCACCACGAGACAGCTCCACTGTCACTGTAGCTCTGCAACAGACAGTCTGTGAGAAAATGGCAACCTCAAAAACTGCAGATTCACACCTCAAACTTTTTGTGTGCTGCAGTTTCGTTGAAGTTACGGAACTGATCCACCAGGTGCTCAGAGCATCCGTCAGTGGTATCAGCAGTTCGAGGAAACAGGATGTTTGTGTAAAGGCAAGAGCACAGGACAACTGCACGTCTGAGGAAGACAACAAACCGTGCTGGTCGAGAACTGGGAATTCCTCAGACGACTGTTTGGGCTGTCTTTAGACGCCGCTTGATTATGAAACTATACTGGTTACATCTGTTGCAGGCTCTAAGGCCAGGGGACAAGTTAAACTGACCAAACTTCTGCCATCTCATGCACAAGGCTATGGAGGATGACGATTTTGCTCTCCGCTTGGTGTTCAGTGACGAAGCAACTTTTCATTTAAGTGCAAGGTGAGCTGTCACAACCTTCGCATATGGGGCATGGAAAACCCACATGCAACAATCGAGTATGACTGCGACTCACCTAAAGTTAACATCTTCTGTGCCATTTCCTAGGAAAAGGTTTATGGCCCTTTCTTTTTCATGGAGAATACAGTGAGTGGTCGATCCTATCTGGATATTCTGCAGAACTGGCTATTTCCCCAATTGAACGAAGATTCTGGCGACTACATTTTCCAGCAAGATGGGGCGCTGCCTCATTGGCATTTGGATGTCCGCCGTTCCCTCAACGAAGTGCTCCCTCGCCGTTGGATTGGTCCCAGTCGACCCCATGACTTTGTGCTCTACAGCTGGCCCCCTTGGTCATCGGATCTTACACCATGCTGCTACTTCTTTTGGGGGTACATTAAGGATGCTGTGTACATGCCAAGGTTGCCCACAATCCTGGATGAGCTCAAAAAAAAAAAAGCATTGCACATTGTTATTGCTACGGAGTCAGTGACAAAGGACATGTTGGAGAGAGTATGGGAGGAATTCGAATATCATCTCAACGTTGCTCGTGTAACAATGGGAAGTCACACAGAACACTTATAAGGTGAGAGACAAAACTAGGACAGTTTTTCTTTTGGATGATGTATCATAATCACTCTGTATTTGTAAACTTCAAAAATATAGTCATTTGAAATAACCCTGTATATATATATATATCTAGTCCTTCCTTAAATTTAGATCTGCCTTTCAGCTCTTAAGATTATTTGGGAGTTCCAGCAACAGAAATATTTTAAAAGAAACCATTTTTCTTGTAAAATATTTCCCCGACATCACGTTACAATATATCTTGAGATATACTGTGATCTTAAAGAGATAATACTTTACTTACTGCTGAAAGTATTTTATTTATACTGAAAAAAAAAAAAAAAAAAATTCACTAGATAAAGAAAAATGAAAATAAATAAAACAGCTATAGGTACATAATGTCTTTTTATTATTTCACAAAATAACCATAAATAAAAAAATAATAAAATAAAATTAAATATTACCCTTCAGAAAGTTTGTACATGCGTAAAGTGACTATTGTCTTCACCATGTAAGCCTGGCTGTCCACATTTACCAACCCAACTCCTAGTGGGTGGGTTTCCATGAACTTACATATTTGGCTCTTTTAGAAATATTTGTCACAGCATCCAAAATTTCATTAAAATCAGACAAATAAAAATCCAGCAATTATAATTTATTATTTTTTTAAATACATATGACATAGGTTATCCATATTTTAGTTGAATTGTAGACAAACACTGGATTATTATGCTTGCTGCAGGGCACTGATTAGAGGAATAAGTGGCCGATATGACAGATGCACAGAAAAGTTCTCTGTTTAAGTTCACTGTCACCTATTTGAGGGGATTCATTCAATGTGCCGTAATTTTTTGAATGATGAAATAACAACATTCTGAAATCCTCAACATTCTAAAATTTTGTAAATAATAGTTGAAAAGTAAAAGTCTAGAATTCATAACTAAGAATAAACACTTACTTTTGGGCTGAGTTGTAAATCAGAACTCAATTTTATCAAAAAATTATTCCATGTACATAAACTGATCGCCAGCACAAGGAAAACGAAGTAAAAATGTGTACCAAGCTTTAAATAAAAATGAAGAATTGCTGCTAATAGCCCAGAGTTCAATCATTACGTCAACTAAGCAGTTAATTTCATGTGTTTTACTTTTATACCACTCATATACAGACCACCTAATTGCATTATGGCAAGGCACTTGTAGTACTGTTTAAGGTTTATAAGCATCACATGCAGAAATCATGTTAGGCACTGTGAACAAACAAAAGTCATTGCTTTTTTGAAAAGCTTGTTTTTTTGTTATCATGTACCTTGATAATAAAAAACCAAATATATAAACCACAGCAGAAACATTAAATAGATGTTATATTTCAATTTATTAAAATCAAGGAGGAAATATGTAATGTACATTACAAGAATAATGACTGCATACTACAACCAAAGGTACATGTTGCTATTCTGTTTATTTTCTTAAATAAACAAATATTTAAATAATCAAATTTTGTTTCTGACACATCTTCGGATTTCACATTATGTACATTTTTAATTTTTTTTATATGCTCAGGTTGCTCAAATGATTGGCCTTGTTTCTATCACCTCATTTTCAGTTTCACTATTAGCACTCATTAATAAATCTTGCAAAAGTACAAATATCTTTTTTTCATTGTTATCACTTTTAAACACTAGTATTAACCATTATAGCAACTTTTTTCCATTTTTTTTTTTTTCCCTCTAACTCTCGCTATTCTCTTTCTGTCAACAAACTTTTCATTACTTGGTGACTGTATTTAACACAGGGTTCAGTAATGGCACAAGTAGCAAACCGCATGTTGTCATAAGTCTACCACTTCCTCTAATACAGGTAGCCACTTTTTATTTTAGTAAAGCATGGTTAAAATACAATGAAGTAACATAATTTAGGTTTTGTTAATTCGAATTAACTCAAAAACATCAGGAAGTTCTATTAACAAACAAATTATCTATTTACATCATCTTTCTCAACTTAACATTTTAATGTCCATTAAATATATATGACACTAAAACTAATCTTTCAACAACGATAAATTAAATTCAATTACAAAAGCATTAGAAATTCTTTGGCAAATGCTTCTACCGCAAGACTTAATAATTCATAAATAAGTTAATGTACGCAGTGCATTAAATTTTAGGCATGCTAGCAAATAGTAATAATTCATGTTTTATAAAAAAAATAAATAAAAAAGAGAACAAAAAAGCAAAGATATTTTTGCACAAACTAAGAGCATTTCATTTCTGTGCATCTCTCATATTGTCCATTCAATTGTGCAATCAGCACATGGCAACAAACATAATATCCAGTGACTTCAGCTATTTACGGTATATGCACATGATTTTAATATAAATAGTATGAATCAGAGCTGTAATACTCTATATGTTCTGTATGATACTCTTCCGTATGATACTCTCCAGAAATTAAAATGAAAAAATCGAAAACTTACATTAGAGTAAAAAATAAATAATTAAAAACCAATTTAACACAATTTAAAGCAATTAAAAATCAAATAGAATCTAACGAAAATATTCAAAATTGTTTTGAATATTTTCGTTAGATTCTTTTTAATTGCGTTAAATTGATTTAAATTGTGTTAAATTGGTTTTTAATTATTTTTTATTCTCTGGAGAGTATCATATGGAAGTGTTCTACGTACTATATTGAGGTAAACTCCTCTTATTATTTTACAAAGATTTTATTATAAGTAGATGCACAGCCTATGTGACATGTATGAAAAAATAAATAATTTCTGGATTTCTGCTGGTTCAATTTTAGCAAAATTTGGGATGGCTCAACAACAAAAAAATATATATATTCAATAACAGCCAGACAAAATTTCATGAAAAATCAATCTATTGCAAGTTAAGTAATTAACTATGGATGGACAAAGAAATGCTAACTGGTAGGCTTCTACTGGTCTCATTTCAACAAAAATTTGGATGGCACAACAAGTCTCTTTAAAAGAACTAAATATAAAATTTCACAAGAATCCATACACTGATAGTTGAATTATTACATGCAGATGGAAGGACACAAAGAAATAATTTCAGGATTTCTATTGGTCCAATATTAATGAAATTTGGAACAGCTTTCTTTTTACAGAAAAAAGCCAAATATAAAATTTTAAAAATCCATCCATTAGGATTAAAGTTATTACATGCAGACAGACAGACAGACAGACAGACAGACAGACACGGCAAACACAACAAGTGTTTTATGCATATCTAACATCTAAAAATGCGAACACTTCTATAATCCACAGTTATCAAACTTCCCTTAAAGGTTTGAAAACTGAAATTTTGAAAAGATATAGATCCGAATGCAGTGAATAGGAACAGAAAATTAGCCAAAGAACAAAATATACCTCTTTTTTTTTTTTTTTTAAACAGAAACAGACTTCATTCTGTAGGACAGTGATTCCCAACCTTTTTGACTCGCAGACCCCTTTTTAGAATTGATTTGTATGGAGGAGCCCCTGTGCCGGTGCTCCACTCTGCCTCATCGTCGTCTGTCCGTCTCGTACTACAATAATTTTGAAGCTAATGGCAGCAAAATGACTGAAAGTCGCCTGCTAGAGAATGCGCAAAATTCAACTTGGCAAATTTTTATTCAGAATGTGATTTATAGTTTTCTAATTTATGTTTCTAATTCTTTAATTTCATTCAATTTTTAGCTATTTTATTTTCCTCGAGCGGCCGCGGAGCACAGGTTGGGAACCACTGCTGTAGGACATTAGGTAGTTTCATAGTGACTTCATTATGGTGTGTTTTAAAATGGTTAATTAAACTGAAAACTGGGGGTGAGGGTTAGATTTAAATTAGAAAAAGTTAACTGCAAAATACATGTAAGACTAATTGCTTTTAGTCAGAATGTAACCCACTAACGTAAATAAGAAAAAATTCAACTAATCTTATGGAACTGGAAAGTTTATGCAAATTTAATGAGGAACTGGAAAATTACTTAGATGAAATAAAGAAAATAAATGAATGAATCATACATGAGTTACAATTTTCAATGTTTTAAGTTATTTATTTTCTTTAAATATACAAAATGTTTACTCCACTGCATAATGTTTTCAATAGTACATTAGATTATGCAATTCATATAGGTGTGAATCTTATTATCTACTGAATTAATGGGCACTTTAAATAATGGACTACACCTATGATGCTCAGCAAATAAAACCTTACCAGTTTTACTTCGAAATTTTACAGGCTTAGGAGTACGTTTCTTTCTTTCTAAAAGAGGACTCTCGTGAGGTGCTAGTGGTGTTTGCCCCATCTTTCCAGCTACAGTAAACTTTGTTGCATCTTTCTCTTCAACTCTATTTCTCCACTGACTTCGGGATTCTTCTAATTGATTTAAACGATCAGCAATGCTAGACGGAAGTGGAAGTGGCACATATCGCTGTTATAAAATAAAAAATCTGTTCAGCTGGGAATACAAGTTTATTTACTAGAGTCGATATATATATATATATCATGCAAAATGATATAAAGTTAAAAACAGAGCAAAAGATTTAAAAAAAAAAAAAAAATCACACAGAACATACAGTCAGTCCTCGTATAACACGTGTTTACACTACACGAATTCGATCATATACGATTTATAAATAGGGGAACGATATCTTATATAACACTAACCGAATTCGCTTATGCACGATTCACCTTTGTGTTTACAAGAAATGGCAGTCGAACGCAGAATCACCCCAACCGAACACAACAGGAATGAAGAGAAGATTCTGAAAATGTATTTATGTTTTTTATATCGGTGAAGGGGAAACACATTTCACCATAATAACGTAAAAACCAACACAATTCCAGCTATCGGTATAATCGCAAATGCAATTAGATCAAGTTTACTACCAGTTTATAACAGATTCCACTAGCAGAAACGCAACTGGAAATTGTTTTTTGGTAGTAACCTCTAGAAATGTGCTTTAGTAAAATGTGAGGTGTTAATAGTGTATCTCAGCCTTTACGGTGTTGTTTATTCAGTTGCTACATGCGCGCAGCTTTGTTTATGTGTATCAAGCGTGCCTCCTCATTTTGTAATTGTGCTTTATTCCCTAAAAATGAGTAAAATACTTAAAAGGCGTGAAAAGGAAGCGTCCTGGTGAAGATACTGCAGATTCAGAGAGAAAAAGAAAAGCAATATCGATAAACAGAGGCGGACTGGATCAAAAATTCTTACCCGGGAAAATTTATAGTGGCCTCATACTATGGTTTATGGCCAAAATCACACCGGCCTCTGGCCTACCCGGGTTTCCCCGGTAAGGCTTACGGCCAGTCCGCCTCTGTCGATAGAGAAAAACTATGAAATTGTGAAACGCTTTGAGCGAAATGAAAGACCATGTGATATTGCACGTGCTGCAGACCTAAATGAGGCAACGCCGAGAATTAAAAAGAATGCAGAGAAAATAAAAACAACTTTCATAGCAGGAACAACTCAAAGTGTAATTAAAATTCATTAGATTAAGACACAAAGAATTGGAAGAAATGAAATGCCTGTCAACTGTTTGGATAGAAAATCAAACAAAAAACAAGTTTGCTTACGATAGAAGTAAAAGCATTAGCAATATTTAATTACGTAATAGTTGTAATAAAATGCGTAAGTATTTTATTACGATTATTTATTGTGTTTGGTAATGTTTTGGTTACAAATGTGTGTTCAATCTTGGGTGGTCGGCACCTAACCCCATTTTTCCCATAGGGCCTGTTGTTTATATTGCACGATTTTGCATTGCACGAGGGTTTCTAGGAACGCAACTATCGTGCTATACGAGGACTGACTGTACCAGGATTATTTTTTTGATAACATTTATATTATTTTTTAAAAATGTTAACAATTTAGTAATAGTGCAAGGAAGCCAGAGACTTTTGCTGCACTGGTCAGACAGAAAAAAAGAAAAGAAAATGTAAATTATTTGCTTCCCTCCTCACACAAGTAACTATCCAGTTGACCTTTCAATTGATTCAAACTATCAGCCTCAACTATCCGTGAAGGTAGCTTGTTATAGAGATCAATGTCTTTTTTTCGGATGAGATCTAGATACTTGAAAACAGTGGGACTATGACCTCCATATTTTTATAGGATAATGTTCAATAAATCATTGAGAGAACACCATGGGCTTTTCTGGCTGCCTGTTTGCACTGCTCAGAAAACTTCATATCTGCCCGTATTATAACTCCCAGATCCCTTTCTTCCTCTACTTTTTTTAATTCAACCCAACCAAGTGTGCAATTTATTTTTGGGTTGCTATTCCCAAGTGTAAGACCTTGAATTTTGCTAAATTTAAACATACCACTTTTCTGACCATTCTTGCAGCCTGTTCAAGTCATCCTGAAGAGTAGTTAATGATCAATAACAAGCTTTGCTTGGTATTGATCATTAACTACTCTACCAATCTTTACATCGTGAAAATTGGTTTCAAGGCTTCTATTCATTGTCGATGTTGTTTATGAAAATCAGAAACAACACTGGTCCAAGAACTGATTGCTGGTGGGCTCCACTTTTGACTTTATACCAGTCCAAAGAATATCTAACAATCACAACCCTCTGCCTTCTGCCCTACAACCATGCAGTAAACCATCTTAGAACCTTACCAGTAATCCTAAACTGTTCGAGCTTGTATAGTAACTTCTCACGAGTGACCAAGCCAAATGCTTTGCTAAAATCCAAATAAACTGTTGAAATTGTTCTCTTTACCCAGTTCACGAGTAACTGTGTCAAAATAGCTTAAGTTAGTTAAACATGATTTTTTCCTTAACAAAACCATGTTGTGTGTTATTCAGAATGATATATTTATCTAAATGTCCCTGGATTGCACTCAATCATTGTTTCTAAGATTTTCCATACCACTGAAGTCGGACTAACTGGTCTGTAGTTACCAAATTCTCTCTTAGAACCGCCTTTATGTATAGGTGATATGTTGGCACTTCTCCAATCCAAATGAATCTCTAAGTCTAAAGATGTTCTCATAATTAACTTCAATGGTACAGTACACTTCCTGGTGGCCTCTCTCAAAACTACCGGGTAAAAGTAAAGTGCAGTCATTATCAACCCACTGCAGGATGGAAGCTTCCTCAACAATTCATGCTGAGGGAAATGGACCATAATCTTCCACGCTGGTCCAATGTGGGTTGGCAGATCGACCGTATTCAGCAGTCAGGGGCTTGAACCCTGGTCTACTCAGAGCGTGTGCTACTGCACTCCCGCTCCTGACCACTCGGCTACGGAGGCCGGTTTATAAACTACCGGGTATATACCATCAACTTTGGGAGCCTTACTTGCCTTTATGCTCAAAAGATTTCCTAATAAACAGTCATCTGTAATTTCGAAATCACTAATTTAATATGACTCAGTCTCACTCGACAGCCTCTTCTCAGCATGGAATCTTTCTTCAGTAAAGAAAGATGCAAATTACCTGTTTGATTCATCTGCAACATCAGCTGGATTGTCTAAGACTTTCACACATCCAGTGCACAAAGGTCCAATCTGATTCACTTTTTTCTTCCTTGTCCCAATTCTTTGCTCTCTTAGCCAGTGCTTTCTCATACACAGTCTTGGTCTCTCTAACTTTATCTGTGGTACTATTACAAATCAACTTGTAACTGTTGTAGGCTTCAGTACTATTCATCTCTATATAACAGTCCCATGTTATCTCTTTCTGCTTCATTTCACTGGCCAACTCTGGATTCATCCATTTCGGGATCCTGCTCCTGCAACATTTTCTTAATGGTATGTACGGATTCATGGCTTCTGTGATTTTTGCTTTAAAAGGTATTCCATAAAAGACATTTTAGACTATGAAGGAGTTAATTGCATCATTTTTTATACACAGTAAACTACCAAGGTAGATGAATTGGCATAGTTTTAATTATATCTCATATTGGCATAGTTTTAATTATACCTCGAATAAGTAACGCTTCGCCAATGGAGGAGACAAATGTTACTTATTCTCGGTGGATATTGCCACCAAGATGTCAATATTTCAAGGCTTTTTGGCCATTCAGTAAACTCCTTCACAGTCTAAGGCTCTAACCATAAAGATGCCTTTTAGTTTAAACTATTGAACACCATCAGGCATCTCTCATATTGTTGAGTTATACTTCATAACTCGGTTGTCACTATTGCAACACAAGGGTGCCTACCCGCTCACCGATGACACATTCAAAAAGCTTTGAAACAGTGCCGTTAGGATGTTGGCTGCCAAGAATAAGTAACATTAGTCTTCTCCATTCAAAATAGTGCAATATTGTGGCAACTCGTGAAAGTATTCACAATATAAGATACACCAATGAGCCAAAACATTATGACCACTGAGCCATTATGCAAATCAAAGCAACTGCAAGTGAACTATGGCTTGTGCGTGGGTCAGGGCATGGTATAAAAAACACCTGATACTGAGCTCCATTAATCAGTGTTACTCTTGTTCTTCAGATGGGTAAGGCAGCGGACTTAAGCGAGTTTGACAAAGGCCAAATTGTAATGGCAACGACTAGGTCAGAGCATATCTGAAACAGCACGGCTGGTGGGGTGCTCATGGTCAGACGTGGTTAGTACCTACCAAAAGTGTTCCGAGGAGGGGGAACCCACTAACCATCGGTGATGTGTTGGATGACCACGACTCATCAATCCTCGAGGTGAGCAAAGGCTCTCCCAGATGGCACGTGGTAACAGAAAGGTAACTGTGGTGCAACTCACTGGTAACTGAAATGCTGGTGACGGGAGTAATGTGTCACAACACACAGTACATCGAACCCTACTGAAAATGGGGCTGCGTAGCCACAGGCTGCTCCAAGTGCCTGTGCTAACTACGGTTCACTGGCGACAGCAGCTACAATGGGCATTCTAGAATCGACATTGGACCTAGAGTGATTGAAATAAGGTGTGGTCTGATGAATCACGTTTCCTGTTGCACCACGTGGACGGCCGGGTATGTGTGTCATTTACCTGGGGAAGTGATGGCACCTGGATGCACCATGGGACGAAAACAAGCCGGTGGCGGCAGTGTCACTAAAATGTCTTGGATGATGTTCTGCTGGGATACCCTGGGTCTAGTCATTGTTTGTGCCTGGCACTCTGACGTCTACCGCCTACCTAAACATCATTGCTAACCAGTTACACCCTTTCATGGCAATGGTCTTCCCCTTCTAGTGTTGCCGTCTTTCAGCAGGATAATGTGCCATGCCACACCGCCCGGATTGTTTGAGACTGGTTCGCGAAACACGAGGAAGACTTCCAGGTATTGCCCTGGCCCCCAAATTCCCCAGACATCAATCCCATCGAGCGTCTGTGGTTTGTGTTGAAATGGCAACTCAGATCTGTGGCGTCTCAACCATGGACCTTACAGGAGTTATAGGATCTGCTGGTTATGTGTTGTTACCAGATACCACAAGACACATTTAGAAATCTTGTAGCATCCATGCCTTGTTGGGTATGAGCTGTTTTGGCTGCGTGTGGAGGACCAACATCATATTAGGTAGGTGGTCATAATGTTTTGGCTCATTGGTGTATAATTAAAATATGCCAATTCATCTATCTTGGTAGTTTACTGCACATAAAAAAAAAAAAAAAATGATGCAATTGCACTAACTCTCAGGTTTTCCATAATTCAAGTGTATCCACCCTCACTCTGCAATCTGTCCAATTAATAGATGCCATATAGCACCTTACACTGTCAAAGTCCCCTCTTATGAAATTAAAACCTGTGCCTTTACCTTTAACTACTGACACCTTTCTTCATCTTCTAAACTGACAACTTTGTGATCACTACCTGCCAATGGTTCTTGAGGCCAGCACAGAAAAAAATTTTCCCACTTTCCCAATCAATCTGGGGCAGATTGAAGTAACCCACAATAAGACATTCGTGCTTGCTTGCCCATTCCATTTGCATGTAAAGACTCTCGTCGTTTTCTTCACAATCTTCTGGTCTGTAGATTATTCATATTCTCATTACACCTTTGCTCTCAACTAACTCACACCACACACATTCTATGCTGGCAGTTGTAATTTCAGACTCAGCAAAAGCTATTTTTGCACTCAGGCTGCTTTTGATAAGAAGCATGATACCACTACCCCTCCTATCTTCCCTGTCTTTCCTAAATACATTATACATAGCATAGTGGAACTCATCATCCCCAATTTCCAGCTGGCACCAGTTTCCGTTAGCCCTATTATGTCGGCATTAGATGTCTTAACCAGGAGTTCAAATTTAGTAATTTTAATGACAACACTCATGACTTTATTGAAGACACATTTTAAAGCATATATATCAAAAATAAATGAAACCAAAATATCAACCACACAATTTATGCACAGCATGTGTTTTTCGGTAGCATTTTGCAGGCAAGGAAAAATTTTGCGATGTGTATAATATTGTGGGAGGACGTGTAGCAAAAACGTGGAGTACAGTCTAATGTGATGCAAGTGTTCTAGCTTTCATAGTTATGATTTATTCATTTATTTAAAATTTGTTTTCTGAAATTTATAGCTCTAATAATGATCTCCTGTATTGAATTTTATGACAAATATCAGTTAAAGAATTTTCTGTACTATATTAACAACAAAAGACTATAGTAATATCATTTTACAAAAATACCGAATGTATTTCTTTCTTACTCATTTTACTTTCAAAAAGCAACATCTTTAGGAGTTACAGAAGAAGAGAAATTCATAAATTTGAGCACTGAGTTCATAAACTCAATTTGAGGTGTCAAATATTCTTTTTTTTTTTAATAACATTAAAATTTCATAAATCATATCAATATGAACTGGGAGATTCCTATAATAAAGTTGATATGATATAAAATAAAATATCCCCTTAAGTGTGTCATACTTAAAAACATATTTAAGAATCATGCCCACATGCAGAAGGAATGTCAATTCCATACTCTTTAAAAGTCTGTCAATATCTTCATCTAATATTAGCATTCTTTGGAGCAGCGTTTCCCAAATTGTGTTCTGCAGAACACTAGTGTTCCGTGAAAAATCGTAATTAACAATTTAAAATAATAATAAAAAATTTGTAGTGTAGACCTCTTCATTATAATTTTTACTTTTTTTTTTGGTTATTAATATATTTGCATAGACTAAGAAGTATGCACAGAATTATGCTAAGTATGTACCCCCAGAGCTCACATCTAGTGAGTATAGGCTTGGCACACCCAGTGGTCCCTGAACTGGATACACACTCTCTCTCTCTCTCACTCTCTCTCTCCTCTCTCTCTCTCTCTCTCTCTCTCTCTCTCTCTCTCTCTCTCTCTATCTCTCTCTCTCACTCTCTCTCAGGGTAACTCAGAAATTTTTTAAGGCTGGCGCAGCAAAAGCCTCAGGCTTCCTTGCACCATCTGGCTGCTAATAATAATATGCATAGAGGTAATGACATCTACGAAAAAGTAGCAATGTAGTGATCTTATATGCCATTTGTATGCTATGCTACTTAGCCTGAAGTACATGGGTTGAAGGAGAGGGGGGAAGCAAACCGATATCATAATTGAACTCACTTCTTATAAACGTTTTTTTTTTTTTTTTTTTTTTGATAATTATCAGTATTTCGAAAGACAAGCGCTTCTAGAAACAAGTACTTCTAGTATTGCAAATGTGGTCGATGAAAACGAACACACTATGGTTCCACTTCAAAATGAGGATGAACAATTGCAACCTTTTGTTCCCCAAAAATCCGAAGTGAAAAAACAGGAACCAACTAATTAAAGACCAAAATGAAAGTATGATGACAGTAATTTTTACATGTGTTGGATATAAAGATGCTCCTGATGCACAGTGTGTCGTATGTAATAAAATATTAGCAAACAGTTCTTTGGTTCCCATTAAACTTGTTTCGTAAGTGTTCTGTAAATATGTTGTAAGATGAGAAGTGTTCCGTGACTAAAAAGGTTTGGGAAACACTGCTTATTTGTTTATTTGGTTTTTAGGAGCATTAGCAACTAAGGCCATATTGCTCCGGGGATATGCGATGGTCATTCCCTGACCTTTCCGCATCCTCTGTATTTGGTGATCACGAGCTCGAACCCCGGTCTAATTAAGAAGCGTGTGCTACGCACTGCTGCTCCTGCCCACCTAGCTACGGAGGCGCCGGGAAACACTGCTTTACAGTATATGTCTAGTTGATAAATTCAATATGGACACATGTAAGAGGCTTGCACCACCTTAATCTTACTGAGAAACACCTTAGAACAAACAACTTACTCCCAATCAAAAACATTTATGTGGAAGGGGATAAAATTTAAGCTTGTTAATATGATGCCAAAGAAAGTAAAGATGACCATATACAATTAGTAAGTCCAAAATGAAAAAAGGCAAACTGTGTAAGCCCTGATTATAAATGCTTCATTATTTGGAGTTTGAGTTTTGTGAATGTTTTTTTTTTCAATAAAGCTAATAAAAATCTGTAATATTCTAGTTCTGTGTATGATTAAAGGGTTGATGAAACAGATGCAATTCATTGGATACATGAATTTCTTTAGACCGTACTAAATGGATGCTAATTACCTCAAGCATAGGTTTAGATTAGTCCAGAACAAACTCATATTACAATATGCTAATTCAAAAGAATAAGCAGCAGAAATATCCATATAAAAGGCATCAGCAGAGGGTGGGGGGAAAAAATTACTTACACACACAGACAGAGATCCTCATTATCCGAGGATAATTGTTTACAGAAAATTCCACTTAAAACGGGAACAAATTTTTGTAATGTTTATTATTTAAATAAATGAAACTAGGCATAATATTTTAAGTCTATATATTATATTATTCATATAATATCGGTGTAAATACAACACAGACAACTCTTAAGAAAAAGTACGGTAGTAGTGTGAAAGACATTTCATCTGTATCCCATATTGTGCTCATCCTTCGCAACGAGTTTCCCATGTATTGCACAACCTCGAATAAGTAACGTTTCACTAATAGAGAAGACTGTTGTTACTTATTCTCAGTGTGCACCCACCAAGTTGGCACAGTTTCAAAGCTAGTTGGCTTTTCATCGGCTCTTCACCCACCGAACCATCAGACCTGAAAGAGTTTATCTGAGAATGTGTACATAATAACTAACAAGCAACCATTATAATTTTGACCTTTGGTTTCTCCAATTATGTACACTGGTTTTGGAATGCTAAATTCCCTGTTACTTGTAACAAAATATTGGCAACATAACTGGAATTAAACACACTACACAACAAAAATTCTGAGAAGATTTTAGTTCTGAAATTAGCATTAAATTTACAGAGTGGAGAGAACATTTTTAGATGCAAAATTAATTTCCACATTTGAAAACAGCCAGTGGCCACTGCAAATAAATTATACCTAGACACTCTGACTTAAGAACAGTAAACATACTCTATATGCAATATTAGCATTTTAAATAAATCCTTTTAATAGCAAAATTTTTTTTTTTTTTTTTAATGAGTGAAACTGTTGCTCAGTGTTCTTAGCATGTGAAATAAGTAATATTAAAATTACATGACTAGAGAAAATGTTGATATCAAAACATACATGATGCTTGTTTGCAGCAAAAAGAAATTCCTCTTATCTGATGGGAATAATTCATCTTGACTCTCATATAATCGTAACAATTTATAATTTATGTTCAACATGGAAATCTTATTATGCCTAGAATCCTCCAACTTTGTCACACTTCCATTTGATTTAGAGGAAAAGTATAAATCATTTAATCCACATTAATCAAAAAACCAAGCAAATTCCATTACTTCTGAAATCAGGAATTATGTTAGTAAACTCTTTACAACTTATTAAAAATTAAAAGAATCATTACCAGATCTGATTACCCCTGGTAATGATTCATATTTAGTTTTAACCAACTGTAAGACATTTGTTTTTGCACAATATAAAAACTTTGTTGACAGCTGACTCAGTATCAAAACTTCAATGATGAAAAAAAAAAGTAAGTTAATTCTTTCCTTTTTAGTCTTCCATGCATCACCAAGATAAGTATGGTCACAAGCGAAAATGCTGTTGTCATTATTACTGTTATTTTTGGTGAAAGGGCTACTTGGGCCATATTGTGCCTCTTGGGCAACAAGTAATGTAATACATAAAAGTGCAGGAAGCATGAGCACAACTATTAATAACTATAAATAACTATTAATAAATTAAATAACTCACCTCATCCTTAACTTTGATATAAGAGCAGCTTTAACATCTTCCTCGGTACCATCCTCTTTTATCTTCTGAACTCTTCTTTTCCAGTCTTCTTCTCCACTACGTTTCAAAGCAGCTAGCCTATAAAGAAATGGTCAATTAACAGTTAGATTAAACAACAGCATGGCATCATCAGATTAAAAAACACAAATCCTGCTATGAGGGAACAAGGACATTTTATTTAAAGATCAGTAAATAAGACAATTCATGATAACACTACATGCAAATAAATAGTGCAAAAAAAATATCTTTCTACTGTTAATGTTGCTAAACTTTTTCTAGGCTTGTAAGCTTCATAAACTCTTTAGCATCAAATCGAATTCATTTCTATATAAAATACAGAGCATACTGTGATGTTGGATAATACAACTAATGACTCAAACTTATGTTCATCCATATACATATTCAAATTTATGGAAATTAACAGATTGAAAAGAATCTTTTATCAAATGAAACCTCCTTAAAAAAAAGTACATGCTCCATGATATGGTTTCCTCTAAAGAATTACTAGTCATAAATTTTTCAATATATCCTCACAGCCGACCAAATTATGTTTTATACTTTGTTTTGATAGGAAATTGGGAAGATATTTTAAATTACTCATACAACAGAATGAACCCAATTACAATGATATGATTTGTGGTTGCTAACAGGAGAGACTGTTTCTACAGGGATGAGATACACTTAAATAAAACAGCATGCTGATGCCATTGGGGCAGTGTTAGGTGGGTCAGAAAACTGCTAGCCTGGAGGGATACACAGTCTAATACATTAACGGTAGCCATAGGCAAAAATGAACATGATTCTTCCACTGCTACTATAGGAACATTCAGCAGCCAGAAAGCAAGGTGTGAGAGATTTCAAAGACTGCTGGGAGTCCTCGTGGAACAAGCAAACACATGGGTTGTGTTAGAGTCACTAAGAGTGAAAACAGTTGTAGGTATGTGTAAGTACAGTAATGCCAGGAGCATAGTAAATAAATTTAATGAATTTAAAATACTGGTCAAATCATCAAATATAGAGATTACGGGAATATCAGAGACATTATTCCCATAATATCCAAGACAACTCTTGACATCACAAGTTGTCACTCAGATATGAGTGGCAACATATCGGGAGGGAATATATGAGTGGCAACATATCAGAAGCATATTAAATATAAGGAAATGCATCCAGTGGACATGGATGCATATATTAAGCAAAAAAAAAAGGCACTAGGAATATGTTATAGGCCTAACAACTGTGATGAGTATAATGAACTGTACAGAAAAAGTGGTCCAGTAAATCAGAATGTCTTATAATGGGGGATTTTAAACTTTCCAGATATTAACTGGAACTTGTGGATTGGTCACTTACACACTAGCAAGACTTTTGTGGATTTATTGGATGACTTTTTTTTTTTTTTTTTAATCTGCATGTTAGAGTGGCAACCTAGAGAGAGCGAGCAATAACCCTTGACATGATTATCAGCAGTCACCTTCATGCATTAAGAATCTGCAGATAAAGGACTCACTAGGTGGCAGTGATCACAATGTATTAAGGTGGGATTTACTTAAAGACATTAACTACTCCTCAAAGGAAAGGGAGAGTGCTTTTGCTTTCATAAAGGTGGCTAAAATGGTTTCAGACAGTTTTTAAATTCTGTACAGTGGGACCAACTAATGATGTTACCAATGACATTCTAAATGGGTAGCGTTCAGGGAAAGAGGCTACTAGGCTTTTCATACCAACTAAGATATACAGTTCAAAGCTTAGACCTAAATGGATGTCAGATGAATCAATGAGACACATGGCAGAGAAGAAAAATGCATGGGATGCATATATATTATCAGGCACTATAGGCTTCTACCTATGGTAGATATAAAGAAGTCTGCAATCAAGTCACAGAGGAGGTTAGGCAAGCCAAGGCAGATTACAAAACGTCTGTGGCAAAGAAAGCCAAGAAAAGCAGCAAAGACTTCTCTACTTATATTAACAGTAGAAGGAAGGGGTTGAATCAGATTGGTCCACTTGATGTCAATGGTTCAACTGTTGATGAGCATGCTCAGGTTGCTGACTTGCAGAATAGGTATTCTGCATTTTTTTTTTTTTTTTTTTGTTTGGTAGCTGTTGGCACATCAGCTTCTGTGGCCATAATGCACCTCCCAAGGTTTTTGCAGTACTTTGATCCAAGCCTGAGGCAGGATTTGAACCCACGACCTTTAGGTTGCCAGGCAGGCACTTTACCCAACCAGCTAGCCCGGTCAGCATTCTGCATCTATACATGAAGATTTCTTTAAGGATGGGGATGACCAGTCAAATTATGGCAGAGAGCTGAATGATTTTGTGAAAAGTGAGAGGAAAGTAAAGGAGAAATTGTTGAAGCCAAACATAAAAGACACATAGGCTGGATTGCATCTATTCAATTATACTAACAGAGACAGCAAAATAAGCAAAACTTTAACCATGATTATGAGAGTATCTCTGGATTCAGGGGAAGTCCTATGAACTGGAGATGTGTTGGGGGGGGCTGACATCAGAAAAATGTGTTGGCTGACATCAGAAAAATGTGCACATTCAGGATTTATATTTCAATAAACAAACTTTTATGCAGGAAAGTTACCTTGATATTTACTAGGTTTTCTAAACCTCATCTCTTCATGAAAAAATTAACACTAATTCACAGATAAATAACATTATTGATTAACAATACTGTATACATCCTTTCCTGAAACAATCTTATTAGTAGTATTCATAGAGACAAATGATGAGGAAAGCAAGCTTTTATATAGCATCAGCAAAAAAAAAAAAAAAAAAAAAAAAACAAAATAAAATAAAATACTTTCTATATCACCTGTGCATTCCTTCTAACAGATTGTCTAGTTCTTTCTTGAAGTTATTCAAACTACCCAACCCTACCTTATTGTTAGGATCATTAGACAATAGTGGAGTAAACAGTTAGACATGACTACACCATTAATATCACTAGAGTCAGAGATAAAAAAAAAATTGTTTCCTTTTTTGAATATATAAATCACCTTTAACTTATTTTTTTTAATGGCTACTTGGGTTTCCAGAAGTCAAAATTATCTGAGCTGAAGCTAAAAAAAATCAATTTACATATGAAGGGACTAAAATTTCCTACAAAATTGCCAACCACTCATTAAATGTTGTTTTGTTAATTAGCTGCAATTAAAATTTATAGCTTTAGAAATTTTAGTTTGAGATTGCAACAAATTTTCCGTTGGTTTGAGATTACAACAAATAGAACAAAACAGTACTAACATGTTTATGCTAATTCCTAAGTCCACTGGCCATGAATTAAAACTAATTTATATTTAAACATTTTTTTTTTTTTTTTTGTGCAAACAGTATTCACTTTACTCTGTTTGAAATAATACAGAGTTTTAAATAAGTGTCCCGCTTATTGTAAAACATTAACTAATAGTTTAGAAGTTAGTAAATTATTTTATTTCAAAGTTAGTGAGAGATGCTTTTATATAGATCCCTAGGACACCAATATTAACTTGAAAGTAACAATGGGAATGTTAAAGTGAATGCTGAAAGTTACAAAAACTGAAACTTACCTTGTTTCTTCATGGTTTTATTAATTTCTAGTTTCATAAAAGCGATTTTATCTTTTTTATTACCTTTAAATCCTTCAAGTAGTTCTGTTCTGAGAGACAAGAACTACTTACTTTTCAGGCATCTAAAATAACAACATTCGAAATTGTTGGAATAGTTCACACAAATTATCTTCTTATTTACCATATTAGCATAGGCATATAATGCAAGAAAGCAAGCTTATGCAGAATCAGCTAACATTGGGGGGGGGGGGGAAAGAACACCCTCCCATTCTTTCCAAATGCCTGTCCAGCTCAGCCTTAAGTTTATTTAGACTGTCACCTTCCATAACAAAAGATGGAAGTCTGTTCCGCCAATCAACTACCGGCTGGCTAAAGGCAAATTTCTGCACATTTATTCTGCACATTCTTTCCTCAATTTGAACATATGCCCTCTCATGCTCTTAATCTGAGCAAGAGGAAGAATCCCATCAGCATTCAGCTTGCTGAACCCATTCAAGGCCGTATACACCTCAATCAGATCATGTTGTGAGTGCCTACTCTCCAGGCACTGCAATTTGCAGAACTTAAGCCTTTCTTGGTAAGAGCATCCCTTTTTTTCTCTCACCAATCTTGTTGCCCTTCTTTGCAACTCTACATCCTTCCTAAAATGAGGCCTCCAGACCTGTACACACTAGGTGTGGCCTGACCATTGCCTTGTACAACAGGATAATCACCTCCCTGTCACTGCTAGCAAAATTTCTATACAGGGTGTCTCAAAAATATTGGTACAAACGTTTAGGGGAGGTAGGTATCATCTAAAGAAATGTGAATCGCATAGGAACCCATAACCGGAAATGTCACAGGAAAGTAGTAGCAGCAGAAGCACAAGAAGCAGAAATGACACAAGACGGTAATTAGTGGCAAACATTTATTTGACATAATATTAACAATGGAGTACGAAATGGGTGCATTTCATGATGTTACAACAGATGCTAGAAGTTTCTGCCATGGGACACGATGCATGCGTGACACCGACGCAGCATGGATTGGCGGACATGGTCGAACACACCTGGAGTTTCTTTGACAGTAGCAGCAGCACAGACGAGTTTCGCCACGAGATCCATTTCCGTCTCCACAGGCAATTCATACACAACAGATTTGAGGGCCCCGCAGAGAAAGAAATCAAGGCTCGATACAGGTTAGCATGGGGGCCGGACAACGGGTCCACCACGGCCAATCCCTCGATGCTCAAAACGCCTGTTCAAATGGTCAAGAACAAACCTTTCATAATGGGCAAGCGCCCCATCATGTTAAAACCAAATGTTGCGTCTCACATTTGCTGGAACATCGTCAAGTAACCCTGGCAGAACTTGTTCAAGAAAGATCAAATATTTAGGGGAGTTCATGCGGGATGGTAACAAGTATGTGCCAAATAAGCAGTCACCGACCATACCTGCCCACACATTTATTGCGAAGCGATGTTGTGCCGCATGGGGTCGCACACTGTGTAGGCCCTCTGCTGGACTATACACTAGGTGCATGTCTGCCAGCTCACAGTTCGTATATCGATGCATGCTCTTCGTGCGGCGACTACTGCTTGAATGAGTAAACCAGAAATTTTCCCTCTCACGAACTGATGAACAGCGCAGTGTACTGACTTACAGTGACGTTTTTTCCGGTTATGGGTTCCTATGCGATTCACATTCCTTTATATGTTACCTACCTCCCCTAAATGTTTGTACCAATATTTTTGAGACACCCTGTATATCATTTATAAGACTCCATGACCTGCCCTGGCAGCTCGTCTGCACTGCTCAGCAAACTTCATATTTGACTGCACAATTACCCCCGGGTCTTTTTCACTTTCCACTTCCCTGAATGTAGTACCACGTAGTTGGTACATTTATCAATGTTAAACTTCTCAGCCCATTTGCCCAACTTATTTAAATCCAGTTAGAGTAGCATACTGTCTTTACTGTCATTAACAACCCTGTCAACTTTGCATCATCTGCAAACTTGGACATTAATCCTGATATACCTTCACCAATATCATTGACGAATACAAAAAACAACAATGGGCCAAGTGCCGAACCCTGGGGAACTCCACTAATAACATTTGTCCACAAAGAGCAGCGTCCATTGATTACCACTCTCTGCCATCTCCCACTCAACCATACCTTTATCCACTGTAGCAACTTACTCTTAATGCCATACATCTCCATTTTTACAGCAGTCTTCCATGTGCAACAGTATCAAAAGCTTTCCTGAAATCCAAGTACAGATAGCCCTCGATTACATTGGGGTTAGGTTCCTGGGGGGACAGGCAAAATGGAACCCTTTATATAATGGAGTCAATCGGAAATCACAGGGTTAGGTTCCGGGCACCACTTTGCATTGATTGTTTTATTTTATTAGCATTCTTCATAGCTGTAGTTATAGTCGATGGAGGCATATTCATAGCCCTACACACACATTAGGGCAGCTTTCACCAGATTCCATCCTCCGAATATCGAACTAGGATTCAATGAACTTCTTTTACCAGACACGGCTCTCTTTATTCTATTCAATTAAAAACTTTATAACGAGATTGCACACGGATATCACTATTATTATTTAATTTATTAATAGCACAATTAATAAAAAAATGTTAGCATAATAAATTTCCAGCATGTGTAAACAGCATAAACAACAACCAAATGAATGCTTCACCATATGGACCTTTACCACCTGCATCCATGAGTGATTACTTTGAGGGTGGGAATCTTTCTTGTCTCTGCTAAGGATGCGCTAATTGGCTCAGATTGTCCGAAACCACATGAACAGTGCATGATGCATAGCACAGTACGATGTCAATAAATTTTGTCTGACGATTTTAAATACTTCCAATTTATAAAAAAATTGCAAAAATAAATAAAAATGGCGATGTGGTTACTAATCGGCACTACTGCAAATCGGACCAGCAAAAAACAAGGGCTACCTGTATATGATATCAAAATTATTTTTGATATTCAGTTCCTTTGTGACCACATCAAAGTATCCAATCAAATTGGTCAGCCAAGACCTCCCTTTAACAAACCCATGCCGGGTCTTAACTATTATGGCAGCCTTGTCTAGATGATCCTGCAATGCTTCTTTAACCAGTGACTCCATTACTTTCCCGGGAACACAAGTTAAACTAACAGTTCTATAGTTAGTTGTGTCAACTTTTGAACCGTCTTTGTGAAATGGTAATGCATTTGCACTCCTCTAGTCCATGGGGACCTCCCCTGAGTCCAAGGAAGCTCTCATAATTATGGTTAAGGGTTTGCTTATTTCCTTTGCTGCCTCCTTTAATACAACTGGATAGATCCCGTCCACCCCATGTTCCTTCCTTGTGTTTAACTTCAACAATTTATTCTCCATTTTGCTCTCAGTTATTACAAAATTACTTAGCTCCCTGTCAGAGTTTGATAAACTTCTGGCATTCCCCTCATTGAATAACTCCTCATGTGTGAGTGTAGATGCAAAATACTCAATCTGTTTATCAGCTACCTGAGCACGATCATCAATAGTCAACCCATCTATGTTAAGTGGTCCAATCTGATTCACCCCTTTCCTTCTAGAGTTTACATAAGTAAAGAACTCTTGTTTTTCTTTGCATCCTTTGCCAAAGATTTCTCATAATCTGCATTCGCCTCCCTAATATCCTTTGTGACTTGATTGCAGACAAGCTTATATCTGCCATAGGCTTCTGTGTCACCTGATAATTTATATGCATCGCATACATTTTTATTCTCTGCCACAATTCTCGTTAATTCATCTCACATCCATTTAGGCCTTAACCTTGAACAGTATTTCTTAGTTGGAATGAAAAGCCTAGTAGCCTCCAAGATTAAGTCCCTGAAGGCTTCCCATTTAGAATTCAATGTTCATAACAACATCAGTTGATCCCACTGTACAGAATTTAAAAAAACTGTCTGAGACCCCTGTAGTCACCTTTACAAAAGCAAAAGCCCTTCCCTTTAGCCTTGATGGTAGTTACATTTTTAAGTAATTCCCACATCAGTACACTGATCACTATCACCCAGTGGTTCCTTTATCTGCAAATTCTTAATGCATGAATAATCACTGCTGATAATCAGATCAAGAGTAGTACTCCCTCTGGTTGCCTCTCGAACATGTTGCTGTACAAAACCAATAAATCCACAAAAGTCTTGCTAGTGTGCGAGTGACCAACCCACAAGTTCCAGTCAACATCTAGAAAGTTAAAATCCCCCATTAAAAGACATTCTGGTTTGCTGGCCCACTATTTATCTGCACAATTGCTCATTATACTCATCAGTTTCATTAGGCCTATAACACACACCTACTCTCATTTTTCTTTTCCCAGTGCTTATGTCACACTAAACAGACTCAACATTGCATCGTCCACCAACATCAACTGGATGCAGTTCCTCAGATTTTGTGTTTCTTAACTGACAACATAACCCCTCCTCCCTTCCTGTCCATCCTTTCTGTATACATTGTACTCCCCAAATTCCAATTCTGTACTGCTTATATCTGTGTGACACCACATCTCTGATATCCCAACAATATCTGCCTTTGATGTCTTGACTAGCACTTCAAGCTCATCATATTTATTAACTATACTCCTAGCATTGGTGTACATGCAAGTATACCTGCACTTGTTTCTACTCTTAGTTATCCTAACATAGCCCATGTATTTATTTGTCCCACTATGACTCCCAACAGTCCTGGAAATCTCCATTGCCTTGCTTTCTGTGCTGCTACTCATTTTCTAATAGAATCAGTGCAAGAATCACTTTTGCCTCTGCCTGCAGCCACTGTTAACCTTTTAATCTGTGTATCCCTCTGAGACATGAGGAAAGCTCATAAAAGCAATACAGCAATTCCTTTCTCCCATTTTCATCATAAAATACTCTTTACACTAAGCAGAAAAGTCAATTTTAAAACTATCAAAGTTATCAATGAAACAAATCAGTGGTTCACTTTTGTAATTAATTTCCATCTTGCTACTTTTATTTAACTTCTCTATCACTCTTTGTCAAAGTGTATTATTGTCAGTTTTATCAAGCACTAGCCAGTACCACTAACAAGTTAGTGAAAAATTTAGGAAACCCTTTCAGTGAACAATATGTTACAGTTTGCTATATATATTAAAAGTTATTAAATACTACTGTTGTGTAGGTGTGCATGCACATACACACAAACATTACAGTTCCTCTATTTTACCTTTTTAAGTTAAGTTAAAGCAATGAGTTGGAATGAGTAAAAGAGCAATGAGGTAAAAGAGCAAGGCTCATTGCCGCATTGCTCTTTTACATTTAAAGCGATAAGTGTTTGCCTTTTTATTTACCTAATTGTTATTTTATATTGTACTTTATACATAGTCATATAGTTATGCCGGTTATTTTTATTTTTAATTTAAATAAAAAGTTTTTGTAGATTACTACTTAATATACGTAAAACTGTTATTTCGTTCGAATCTTGCAGCCATTGTTTTTGTATAGAGTAGGGAATTCAAATTTTTAATTGTGGTAACTAGGTAGCTCTAACGTATAATTATATAGCGTAATACGTATCACTGCATTTAGGATTCTATTAGATAGCGTAATATTGACAATTATTTAATTAAATTTATTGATCTTATTAATTTAAAATATCATGCCCGAGACTAGAGCAGCAAAGCAACGGGCACAAAGTGGCAGGAGTGCTGTGACTCGGGGGAGAACTGAGGGAGGGGGATTCTCCAACGCATCACAGCCTAAAAAAATGTGCAACTTGTGAAATGTTTGCCGAACTCTCTGCAACAGAACATGATCTAGCCAAGGAGGAGGTCTTTCTTTGTGTGTGCCAGGTGCAGAGAGTGTCTAGAAATTAGGCATCAACTCAGCATTCTACTGGACGTCTATGAGAGCTTGAGGTGTAGGGTAGATGCCCCTTGAAGAAATTAATGAGGAGCCCGTCAAGCTCTCGGCTGCCCAACTCAACACCAGAGCTCACTCCCGGGCATCAGGTAACACAGCGGCAATCTCCAAGGCAGAATGCACTGGTCCCAAAGGAACTAGTTGTTGTTGGTGACTATTGTCAGGGAGATAGGGAATATATTGGGTAAAAAGGATAGATGGAACAGGACCAGGGTATGTCTGCCAGGGGCAGAAGTTGGTGATTTTGTAAAGCATATATCATCTTTTAAGGGCATAAAAGGAGATATTGTTGTACACGTTTGCACCAATGACATTAAGAGTAGGAGATCTGCAGATTTACTTAACAAGTACAGGTCAATGTTGCAAAAAAGTCGTGAGTCAGGGTTAAATTTGAAAGTGTCTGCAATTCTGTCCAGACGCGATAGGAGGGAGTACATGATGAGAGCCTTGTCAATCAATTCGGCCCTGGAGGGAATATGCAAGGCTCAAGGGGTAGAATTTTTTTCAGCGTGGTCTGCGCTTGTTAACAGGAGAGACTGCTTCTACAGGGGTGGGATACACTTAAATAGAAAATAGAAAGGGTGCAAGAATATTTCTATTAAATAGAAAGGGTGCAAGAATATTTGCCGATACTATCGAGGCAGTGTTAGGTGGGTCGGAAAACTGCTACCTTGGGGGGGGATTCACAGACTAAAAGGTTAAAAGTAGCTGCAGGCAGAGGTGAAGGTGATTCTTGCACAACTTCTATTAGAATAAGTAGCGACCTGGAACGAGGGGTGCTGGGGGTTTCAGGGACTGATGGCAGTCATCGTGAAACAGGTGGGTATATGGGATGTGTCAGGGTAACTAGGAATAGGTGCATGTATACCAATGCTAGAAGTATAGTATATAAATTTGATGAATTTGAAGTGTTGGTCAAGACATCAAAGGCGGATATTTTTGGGATATCAGAGATGTGGTGTCACACTGATATTAGGAATGCAGAATTGGAATTTGGGGAGTACAATGTGTACAGAAAGGATAGACAGGATAGGAAGGGAGGAGGTGTCATGCTGTTAATTAAGAAAAACAAAATCAAAAGAAGTGCATCCAGTTGATATAGATACAGTGCACTGTTGAGTCAGTTTGGTGTGACATAAGCACTGCGAAAGCAAAAATAAGAGTAGAAGTGTGTTATAGGCCTAATGACTCAAATGAGTACAATGAACAATTGTACAGAGAAACAGAGTGGGCTAGTAAATCAGAATGTCTTATAATGGGGGATTTTAACTTCCCGGATATTGACGAACTTGTGGGTTGGTCACTCACACACTAGTAAGACTTTTGTGGATTTATCGGATGATTGTTTTCTGCAGCAGCATGTTCAAGAGGCAACTAGAAAGGATAATACTCTTGATCTGGTTATCAGCAATGATTCTTGTATTAAGAATTTGCAGATAAAGGAGCCACTAGGTGACAGTGATCACAATGTACTGATGTGGGATTTACTTAAAGATATAATTACCATCAGGGTTAAAGGAAAGGGTTTTTGCTTCCATAAAGGTGAGTACAGTGGTCTCAGACAGTTTTTAAATTCTGTACAGTGGGATCAACTGACGATGTTACCAACAGTAAATTCTAAGTGGGAAGCATTCAAGGAATTAATCGTGGAAGCTACTAAAAGTTTAATACCTATTAAGAAATATTGTTCAAGGTTTAGGCCTAAATGGTTATCAAATGAACTAATGAGACTCGTGACAGAGAAGAAAAATGCATGGGATGCATATAGATTATCAAGCGAATAAGAAGCCCATGGCAGATATAAATTAGTCTGTAATCAGGTCACAAAGGAGGTTAGGCAGGCGAAGACAGATTACGAGAAATCTTTGGCAAAGGATGCTAAGAAA
Organism: Mastigoproctus giganteus; assembly: GCF_048544385.1. Taxonomy (NCBI): domain Eukaryota; kingdom Metazoa; phylum Arthropoda; class Arachnida; order Uropygi; family Thelyphonidae; genus Mastigoproctus; species Mastigoproctus giganteus. Next base: position 39,018,633 of record NC_143587.1, on the reverse strand, counting down.
AACAGCAATGATTTCTTTACTTATATAAACTCTAAAAGGAAGGGGATCAATCTCATTGGTCCAGTTGATATCGATGGTTCAACTGTTGATGATCCTGCTCAGATAGCAAACAAACTGAATGAGTATTTTGCATCTACATTCACACGTGAGGAGTTATTAAGGTTTGAAAATGGCAGAAGGTTATCAAATTGTAGCAGGGTACTTAATGATTTTGTAATAACTGAGAGCAAAGTGAAGGAGAAACCATTGAAGTTAAACATAAGAGAGGCACCTGGGGTGGATGGATCTATCCAGTTATATTAAAGGAGGCGGCAAAGCAACTAAGCAAACCCTTAGCCATAATTATGAGCGCATCCTTGGACTCAGGGGAGGTCCCCACGGACTGGAGATGTGCAAATGTATCCCCAATTCACAAAGGGGGATCGAAGGGTGACACGAGTAATTACAGACCAGTTAACTTCTGTTCCGAGTAAAATAATGGAGTCATTGGTTAAAGATGCATTGCAGGATCATCTAGACAAGACTGCAGCAATAATTCAGATATGGCATGGGTTTGTTAGGGGAAAGTCTTGTCTGACAAATTTGATAGGATATTATGATGTGGTTACAAAGGAACTGGATGCAAAAAATAATTTTGATATCATATATTTGGATTTCAGGAAAGCTTTTGACACTGTTGCGCATGGAAGACTATTGTACAAATTGGAGCAGAATGGTATTAAGGGTAAGTTGCTACAATGGATAAAAGGATGGTAATCAATGGGTGGTGCTCTTCGTGGACTAATGTTATTAGGAGTCCCACAGGGTTCGGTGTTGGGTCCACTGTTGTTTTGTATATTTATCAATGATATTGATGAAGGTATATCAGGCTTAGTGTTGAAGTTTGCAGATGATACAAAGGTTGGCAGGGTTGTTAATGAGAGTAATGGACTGGATATGTGCCAACACATCAACAATCCATAAAACAATTCTAACAGTGATGTGCCTAATTACAGACCAGTTCTGCATTTGCTGGAAAATCATGGAGTTGATCAGATTTTTCTTTACATGGTTTGTAAAGGAAAAATAGTTTAATTAATCTAATTAGTTATTTTGAAAGGGTCACTAATGAGCTGGATGTAGGAAATACCATATTTCCCAGACTATAAGATACGCCAGGCCGTAATATTCATCCGGGTTTAGAAGACAAATTTTGGGAAAAAAATATTTTATTACATATCTGAAACACAAATTCACAAGTGCTTACTAAATATTAATTGTCAGTGTAGAATGAATTTATTCTTTGTAGAATCAGAAAAACCCAGTACAGTTACATTGTCATTACCAATGTTATGTTGGTCTGAACTTTCAATTTCTTTAAAGTGTTCATCTTTAGTGCCATCAAGAACGTTGCTGATTCGATATTTCATGAAAGTCTTGAGGCCTTTAGAAAGATCTAACGTTTTATTGATCTTTACCTTGGTAAAAAGGTTGGTTGTTTTAGGATGGATTTTATGGTGCATTAGCATCTAAGGCTACAATGCTCACATCAACGGTAAAAAAGGACAAGTTCTAATGAAACACAAGTAAGGCTCTGCTCAAATATTCTACACAACAATAATAGAATATAACCTAAGAAAAAGTAACAAGCAGAACTGACCAATTAGTAAAAGCTTAGTGTTTTATTTAATTTAAGATATAATCTGGTCTTAAAAGTTAAGTCTTAAAAATTAAAGGTTGTTCACAAAAGCCCACTCAGAGCACAGATGCAAGTGAATTTTGCAAACGACTAACAATACTGGACTATTCTTTGGGCAAAAAATTGGACTATTAGCTATTTATTATTGATAAATTTTATCTATTTTAATAAATCAACAATTCATAATAAGTGGAGAAAGTTAAAAACAGACACTGCATACCTATCAGCAATACTACCACCAGCAACTCCTTTTTCCTCTTGTGTTAATGGCTGAGTTTGACTTCGTTGAGGTGTAAAGAGCCTGGACTGATCTGTACCATTAATTTCCACTTGATGTGTTTCCGAACTAAAAGCCTTTTGTGTTTCCACAGAGAAGCATTTTTGAGTTTCTGCAGATATAAAAGAGGAAGAAGTAGCAGATGTGATGAGCTCATGGCTCTTCATTTCATGCATACTCTTCCTGAAAAAGAAAAAAATAATAACATGTAAAATGAATAATTTATGATAACACAGAATACCATCAATTTCTACACAATTCATACATTTTTTCTATAATGAAACAACTCAAATTGAATTGCCTTCAATTTTAAACTGATTGTAAACAGCTCTGTGTAATGTATTATACATTCTTTCTTAGTCAAATGGAAAATCACTAATAAATAAAGCAATTATATATATATATATATATATATATATGTACTACTACAGAAAAATATGGTGATATATCACTGATATTCTTATAATGAATTACCAATCCGTAGCCTATTACGCCTTGTGTATTCATTTTTTTGAATACATGTGTGTGAGTGCAGGCAAGTGTGCATACACACATAAATACAGAATGTGTGTTTGAAAAATTTTGTAAACTAGATGTTTGTGTATATTAAAGTAATTATAACAGCTACTCTCAAACTAAGCAAATTTGCATAGAAAATTTGGTTGAACAGTGACAAATGATAATTTTAACATTTGAGAGCCTTGCTGTTAACTCCTTTGGCTGATCATATGTTTGAACGAAGCAATAAAAAAAAAAAAAAACAAATAAAAAATAATAATATATAAATAAAATGCACATGTGCCAAACTGAAATAGCTTTTTTTTTTTCTTTGTTTGGAATAAAAACTGAAAAACTTTGTATACGAAATTTTCAAAGCTGCTAATATTATGATACCTAATGATTCATTTACATAAAATATATTCCATAAAAAATAAATTATGAAATGCTATTTTTCAAAAAAACTTTGACCTTTATTCAGTCCAACTGTAAACAGAATCAGAAAATGATATCGTTTTTAAAAGCTGCTAATCACTAGTCATTATTAACATTAGGAATTGGTTGTAGGAGAAGGAGAGAGGATTGATTAAAGTAGCTTTTTTTTTTTTTTTTTTAAATCCAAATGGCAGCAAAAATTTAAAAAAAAAAAAAAAAAATTAGGCATTTCAGTGTTACAGAAATATTTCTAATTAAAAAAAAAATTGTGCATTATCAAAAATAAAGAGAACTATAAACCACCTTAATCACATGCCATATACGGTCATTCAAGAGGGAAGTTTTACCTTACCTTCAAAATCAATTTCCTAGTACATGCTACATTTTACAAATATTCGGCAGATCAAAATAAATTTACTACAAAACTTCTACCATCTGATATCAATTTTTACAGTGCACGTTCAATTCATCAGAACCTTTTCCCCCGACTTTATCATTGCAAACAACGGAAAAATGGGATTATTAGTGCAGCAATTAAGCTCAATACAGTAACAACTCATGGCGTCTGCCAGCTCGAATCGTGAAACAACCGCGGGCAGAAGCCTTGACACATTCTGACCTCACACTCGTCTCCCAACTCGTGGAGTATTTATATAGACAATTTAAGGCGCAGCATCGCTGTCTAGGAAGTAAAAGCCAGTTTCCGAAGTGTACGGTACAGCAATATCTTAATATTGAGGTTATATTTTCATGAAGTTGGTAAAATTAAAATCAGCACGAAATAAAACTATATTCCGATTAACGATCTAAATATCAAATACACGAAAAGGTTTAAAACAGAATACTATGTGAAGTTTGTTCCACTCCTACTCTAATCAATACTAAGGGAAATAACTAACTGGAATAATTTTTAAGCTAAAATAGTCAAGTTAAAAAGGTTACTTATATGTAATTTGGTTTCGTTTACGCGATTACTAATAAATTGTCTGGTGCCATTCACAAACGCAAGGAGGCGGTGAAATCAGGCAAAATGCAACGCGTTATAAGTGGGAGGCGAAGTTGTGGTTTGAATGATTTTTTGAATTCTTTCAAAAGTGGCTTGAGTCCCGCGCTAATTATGAATTTATCTTTGTAATTTATTTTCATTAAAATATTTCGTTGTAATAATGTGGGGAAATTAAAAGTGTTATTACCAAGTATAATAGGTCATAACTAAACAGAGGACCAGTAACCTACTTAATTCTCAGGTATACTGATGATATTTTAAAATTTATCCTAAATTGTGGACAAACCCTTCCCTTCCTGGAATTCAGTAGGCGTCTAGTGATTTTCAGGGGAAAGATATTACCAAGTGATGAGCAATTATGGAAAAGGGGAAAGAGATAGTTTTCTAATGTAATCGTTTTTCCTCGGTGGAAAATTGTATCTTGTCTTTGATTTAGTCTGAAAACATCGTTGGTGCACTTCTGAAACTATAGTAAACTGTTTAAAAAAAGGAAAATAAACTGATTGTTGGTTATTTTTCAAAAACTAATCAACTAGACTATTCATTGACATATAGATTAAATATTTTTAACAGCGAGATTCACAAAATACATATAAAAACTTATAAAAAAACTGCGATTGTATTTAATACTTCCATTCGTTAATTTAAGAAATCGTGTAAAAATCAAATTATATTAATTTTAATATATTTCAAGTTGTTTCAAAAAGGCAGTTACGTGACTGAAAATAAACACTTCTCGTAATAATAATAATAAAGATGAAACGCATAATAGAAGTTTATCTGCGCCCATACCAAAGCACGTTTACTGTATTTACATAAAATACGCCTTATATACATTACTTTATAATGGAATACATCGTGCTCCAATGATGTGGAATAGAAGTATCATGCTAAGGCTTATTATGGTTCAACGATAACCAGATGGTTGCTCCTACAAACCATTCGCTATGTCAGGTATGCACTTGTCAATTCCAGACAAACTAGCTCCTACTGCTCCAAAGGCCTGCAGAGAATCAAAGCTGCATCGGCCCACATTACTCACAGGTGTAACTACCTTTGTGCGTGGCCATGAGCAAAAAATAAAGAAAAAAGTGTATGGCAAATTGTAGCTTTTTCACTATAATAAAAGAGCCCTATGAGATGGACAAAAGTAACAGATTTGTTCCATTCACACATATATATATATATATATATATTTTTTTTTTTTTTACAGGTACTGAATTATCTGCAAAATTCACTATAGAAACGCAATTAGATGGATAGAAAATCAGTAGCAGCAAACTTTCAGGTTTGTTTTTTACCCCTTTAATAAAAAATATAACAAAAATGTGAAGGTCGAATAAATGCAGATATTCCCTGCGATACTGAACGCTTAATACACCCAAGTATAGCGTGCGATTTCGTCAGCTAACAGAGAAAAACATTTTCCGGGATACTAATAGAAATAATTAGTATTAGCATATGATGCAATCTCATGAAATATCAGCCAAAGAACTATCCTCAATTTGTCCATCCCCCCTCTAATAATTGTTTACTCCTTACTTAAATTTATTCCAACTATTCACTTCCACAACGTCAGACGGGAGTTTGATCCAACAATTCATTACTCTCTAGCTTAAAGCAAATTTTCGCGCATCTATCCTGCAACCATCTTTTTTCAATTCCTTAAATTTATGCTCTTTTATGCGTGTCAGCAGAGAAAGAGTAAAGATGCTATCAGCATTTAGTTTACTCAATCCATTTAAAGCCTTAAACAAGTGTATTTCTCAGGCGCCGCAATTTACACAATTGAAGTCTTTCTTGGGAAGAGTACTCTTTCGTGCTTCCGGCTTATCTTCTTACTCTTCTCTGCAACCATTCCAAAACGTTCTTTCCTAAAAAGAGGCTCTATACCTGTATGCAGTACTCACTCAAGATGCAATCTAACCATTGCTTTTTTTTTTTTTTTTTTGTTGGCGCATCGGCTTCTGTGGCCATATGCACCTCCCAAAGCTTTTTCATTTTACTCTGATCAAAGCCCGAGGCGGGATTCTAACCCGCGCCCTTTGGGTTGCCAGGAACCATTGCCTTATACGAGACAATCAAATCGTTGTCCCTGCTGGAAAAATTCCCGTATATCACTGAGCCCCCCCCATGAGTTGTCCCAGCACCCTAGCCGACGAAAAGGACATAGGGGTAATTGTACAGTCTGATATGCAGCTCAGAGAGCTCCAAGTCACGGTACAATTATTCCCATGTTCTTTTCATTCTCCAATAGATTGAGTGTGGTACCACCCATGTGTAGTACCTACCTTGCATTTATCAATGTTAAACCCCAAATGCTAATTCTCAGCTAACCTCAGAAAACTTATAAATTAAACTTTATATGTCTTCATAAATATCATTAATAAATATTGGATACAATAAAGGGCCCAACTCTGAATTCTGGGGTACTCCAATAAAAGTCCAAGAAGTCTTTAATAACCACTGTATGTCTTCTAATACCCAAATATACCTTTATCTGCAGTAACTTGCCCTAATATAACACTACTTCATAGAACAGTATCAAAAACTTTCTTGAATATATAATGCCAAAATTATTTTTTGCATCCGGTTCCTTTTCGACTGTCATAGCTGCTGATCAGAAATAAGATCTCCTCTTAACACTTTTCTTTATTGTTTACATTAATGATCCGCCAACTTTATTTCAGTCTGTTAATGTTGAGTGGCAACTCTATGCAGATGGCATTAAACTTTACAAAGTTATACGTTCTTCAAATGACTGATGAACTCCAGTCCTGTCTTGATTCCCCTCTCACTCTGGCTCATTAAAAATAACTTGTTTCTAAACCCATTAAAATGTAAATTATGTAGTAGTAGTGGCATGTGATGCAAGAAAGCAAATGTATGAGCTTATGCAGCATCAGCCAAAAAAAAAAAAAAAAAAAAAAACACACCATTCCCTCCAAATGCCTGTCCAGTTCCTCCTTAAATTTATTCAAGCTATCAACTTCCACAACGACAGATGGAAGTTTGTTCCAGCAATTAACCACCCGCTGGCTAAAGACAAATTTCCGCACATCTATTCTACATCTGTCTTTTCTTAATTTGAATTTATGCCCCCTTAGGTTCGTAATCTGAACAAGTGGAAGGATCCCATCAGAATTCAGCGTGCTCAATCCATTCAAGGCCTTATATACCTCAATCAGATATATCACCGCGCAGGTGCCTAGTCTCCAGCCACTGCAATTTGCAGAACTTAAGCCCCTCTCTTGGTAAGAGGATCCCTTCATTCCCCTCACCAATCTTGTTGCCCTTCTCTGTACCCGCTCAAGTAAATCTACATCCTTCCTAAAATGAGGTCTCCAGACCTGTAACGCAGTACTCAAGGCGTGGCCTGACCATTGCCTTATACAGAGGGATAATCACCTCCTTTTCCCTGCTAGTAACTGCACGATTGTCGCTTTCGCTCGAATCGTGCAGTTACCCTCCGTCTTGTCTTTACTGATTATTATATTGGAAACTAATTGCAAGTACTGATACATTCAAGGACTTAGGTGTACTATTCCGATCTGACTCTCAATCTCTCTTGCCATGCAGTTCATATAATTTCTGACTTTCAAACTTCTTTGCTTAATTAAGCTTCCTTCCTCGATTTTTTTTAAAGAGCAACAAAGTTATAATTCTTCTCTACAAGTAGCTTATACTTCCCATTTTTGATTACTGTGATATTATTTGGTTCCCACAACAGGAATATCCTTCTCACAGACGTGAGCGAATTCAAATCACATTCATTCAATTCTTAATGCTTTCGCAATCGCGGTGCCTTTCATCGTCAAAACTATGGAGCTCTTTGTCGTTGCTTCACTTCAAACGACAACTCCGTAGGTCTCTTCGTGTCTAAAATATCAAACTCTATTATCTCGATTTTCCATCCCTTCTTGAACAAATACCTTTTAGTATACCCAGCATGAATTCTCGTTATAAAACGAATTTCTCACTGCTTGTCCTTCGTACTCAACACTTACTTGGTATTCCCCTTTTCCACATCCTTTCGGTATTGAATAATCACAATATTGATTTTACACTTAAACAGTATATGTACAAGAAATTGTATTTTACTCTGTTTTGTTAATTCAAATTTTGTAAATATTTTAATATTAGTGATTGCTTTGTATTCTCTGCAACTGTCAGTTCTCTGCCATTATCCAGAGTTTGCGTGCCCTGTGAGTGAGAAATTTGTAAATAAAATAAACAAATCCGTGTGATTGTCGTATAAATACATTCTTCTAGGATTACTTCTTAACCACTGACTTCATTAGAGAGAGAGAGAGAGATAATCTTTAATGCCCTTCACGGCCAAAAAGCCAGGGGTTAATTATTTCTTATAGAAGAGAAAAAACTCACAGGGCTGTATTTACTCACTTAGCCCTTTAATTCCCCTCTGTGAAATAGGTGCGTTTGCACATCTCCAATCTATAATACCTATTCCCCACACGACTCCAAGATGCGCTCATAATTATGGCAAAAGGTCTGCTTACCTATTTTGCTGCTGCTTTTAATACAAGTGGACAGATCCCATCATTCTCAGGTGCGTTATTTTCTTTTAGCTTCAGCAATTTCTCTTCTACTTTCCTCTCAGTTATTATAAAATTATTTAGCTCCCAGCAAGAATTTGCTTATGATATAAGGGTTTTTCAATTAAAAAGCACTGGAGGTCTAACTTGCTTATTATTAGGTTTTGGGCAATTTGTCGTCTGGATTTTTTTTTTTTTTTTTTTTTAAAGTCGTATTTGGGCTGAAATTTTTGGATTTGCTGTTAAAACTTGACAGATTGCCGTTTGGATTTTACGATTTCTATATTAAAATTAGGCCGTATGAATTGGTGATTTCCTCAGTGGTAAAGCTGTTTCCTCCGTCTCCGGTTTAATCTAAAAACGTCATCGGAGTACTTCTGAAACCGAACGTAGCCAGCTGTAAACAGCTGACTACAAGTAGGAAGTTTACAAGTAGTTTTATCTTATTCGCCCGTGCTGAAGGGCGAATAAGATAAAATTGTTACGTTTGTTTCGTTCGTTTTTCCTTAAGTAAAATCTGTTATGTTCCTTTCGGAAGTACAGAGATGACGTCTTTGATAATTTAGACAACTGAAGACGAGGGATAACTTTCCAAATTGGAAAAAAAAAAACAGTTGATTAAGTAAGTGTGAATTTAAAAATCGCAAATGTAATACAGTACTTCATCCAATTTTAGCCCAAATATGACAGAAACGTTCCAGACAACAAATAGCATAAATCTAAAAACAGGCGAAAAAGACCTCAGTACATTTAAATTTCTCTTATATGCTTCTGGTCCCATCCCTGACGCGCATTACCGCGCGTCATCGTGAATACAGGTGCACAGTATTTATTCAGTTTACCAGCAGCCTGATCAGAATCATCAATAGTTATGTATCAATGTGGTTCAGCCTTTCCAGAAATAAACTAAATAAATATATGTACATTAAAATCCATTTAAAGTAGACTGTCGAAATAACGGCACCCCAAATAACGACTAATTAAGATCGGATATTTACATACAGCGCAGATGCCTTGCAGTGCCGGATTAAAAAAAAAAAAAAAAAAAAGTCACGTGATTACTGTACCATTATTTTTTTTTTTTTTTTTTTTTTACGTTCGCCATTTTCAAAGTGAATTCTGTATCCTGAGGTATATGCTGCACCAGGAAAAAAAAAAAAAAAATCCCTATTACCCTGAGAGAGAAAGAGAGTAGAAATGAATCACCAAGAAAGGGAAGAATGATGATATCCAAGCTCAGGACCCTGGGTGTGCCAAGCCCACACTCACCAGACGTGAGCCCCTGAGGATTATACCGCTGTTTTACATTTATTTTAAATTAAAAACCTCTCACTATGGCTACGAAAGTTAATGAACCTCATACAGAGAAGAAAAGAACAACAACATAACAACTTCGTGACAAACTTGATATAATCCAAACATTAGGGTCACCCGGAATGCTAATTCATATATCAATGTAAATTGCTTGTGTTCTCAGCTCGATTTGTCTGTTTTGCTTAACGAAAAACCACAGTTTCTGGGAGGGGTAGCCTTGCTATCCACTCCTGAGACCCACTAACTCAGTCACGGAGTGAAAAATGCCCATAAAAGTTCCGCGCGTTATCGAAGGGATTTGAACCCAGGCTTTTTCCAACCGGTGTGGAAAGAAGGACGGCGACGATACCACTGTTCTACACGCGCAGACTAAACTTGATATAATAAAGAAAATAGAACGAGGCGTATTAATGGCAGAATATAACATTGGCTCGTCAACATGTTTGTTTTTTTATGTGCAGTTAATAAAATTGCATTCTTAATCTATTTCTAATCTGGCCTCATTATTTCTGAATTAACTACATTAAAAATAAAAACTTTCTAGATAACGGAAAAATCGAAATAACGGCACCTTGAATCCCCGAAGGTGCCGTTATTTCGAAAGTCACTGTACAAGGAACTTCGCAGGATATACGAATCATTAATTTCTTGTAAAGAATTTTCCTTAAGAAAATCAATTGAAAGTGATTTAAAAAGAATCTTTATTTGCATAAATAAAAACTTGTTTGTTTTTCTAATATATAAGTTGTAATTTCTGCTTTATTTTATATAAATTGACTGCAAAATCAATGATAAATAAAATAAAAAGCATAAGCATTCAAAATGATGGAAAATGTAGCATAGATCAGTTTGCAACTTTATGAAATGATTATACACCGCTGATATAATAAATGCATGTAGCTGGGACCCAAATTTCGGTCTATACACCACGCAACATAAACGAATTTTCAAACAATTTTCAACGTATTCTTTTTCGGTGTTTAACGTAGAGCAGACTTAAAAATGGCAATTCGTTACATTTTAGAAAGCCAAGTCACCTCTCGCCTTCAAGTTAAAGCTTACGTCTCAACATATTTAAATGAACTTTGATATTAGTAACAAACCTCAGTATAAAAGAGAAACTGTTTTCTTAACTCGGATTTTTCAAGTATTGATATGCAAGAATTTCCTAAGCAGAGCCAATTTTATAAATTGCGGAACCTAGACAAAATATCTGTAAATTGGGCCCTACAGAGGGAACTCGAGGATGAACAAATGGTGTTCGAAACACTGATGTCTTTTCTTTTTTTCTTAAAAAAGAAAAAAAAAAAAATGGTATAATGGATGTGCTGTGTTAGCAAACTGGTTCAGTGCAATCTTCAGCATCGGAAGGGGGGGGGGGAATTGACTACGTGAATAATTTTTTTCTAAAAAAGGAATTAATTGCTAACTACGGTGGAAAAATTAAACACGAAAATTACATTTTTCCTCATAGCATATCTAGCTTTGAATTATTTCAAAACTAATTTCGAGCTACTTTTTTAAAGCAGTTGAAAGAAATTTACCTATTCGAAAGAGGATGCGGGGAGAAAAAAGGTAAGGTACGAGCGCAAAAGCTCTAATCTGCAACGAAGACGAAAAATAAGTGTTATTGGGCACTCAAAATGACAGATGCATTTTTCCCCCCCCGTGATGTGTCATTATTCTTTCATCACCATAAAATAAAGTGATAAAAGTAAAATGAGTTTCACATTTAGGCTCATCAAAAAGGAAAGCTTTTATTTTTTTTTTTTTTACTTTATCCCTCACTATTAAATTTCATGTCTTTCAAAATGTGACTTCTGCAAGGTGTACTTATCAAGATTAAGGGATAACATAAGTACTTGTAATTATCTGTCAAATTAAAATTTGTTAATTTGGTGATTTAGTAACTAAGTACGAGTATATTCACATTTTCGATTCAAGGCACTATTCGAGTGCATTATGTATTGATCACCCAGTCTGGTTCTTATTCAAAAAGGACGGTTGACAACTGAATTAGACAGGGTTTGAGGGGTGGGGGTGGGGAGGCGTAATTAAACTGAATTTGACATTTGTAAGAAAAATGCGAAGAATCGTGATTCTTTCTTTTGTCGCCGTTTTATTTTTCTCAGTCTATTTACTAACCCTACAATTAAAAATATACACACACACAGGGTGATTCAAAAAAGAATTAAACACTCAAAAATTTATTACTCAGTAACTAGGTTATATATGAACATGCAGTCAAAAACAATTTGTAAAGGAACTATCACAGTTATTTATACAATCTTAAAATGCTCAATATGCGCCCATAATGTCGCACATCAATCCTGTAGTCTAATTCATTCCAGACCCTTGGCAGCATATCACCGTCGATGATTGAAATGGCAGCCACGATGCGTTCCTTCATTTCCTTAAGGCTGCGGAGAAAGAGGTGTTCTCCACAAGAAGTCGCGTGGTGTGATATCTGGGTGGCCACTGTTCCAGAGGCAAGTTATATATGTTCAATTATTTTTGATATATACCGAATAAACTTATTTATTAACACGGTGAATTTCAAACTTTGAAATACCCGCGACCCCTAAAATGATAAATTATTTTGTGCGATCTACCACCCCCCTCCAGGATGAATTAAACTGATGATTTCATTTGTGTTAAAATTGAAGAAAGAAATATACCTTTACTTTTAGCATCAAATAAAACAACGATAAAACCTTACAACTTTTTACGAAACAAAAAACATTTCGCAAAAAAATAAATAAATAAACCTCACAAATTTTTTTGCTACCTCCAGTTATGAGTTTAACCGTTTGATAGTGGCTGTCCAAAATGAAACGTATCAACCTGAGGTTTTCACGGTATTAAGTTCAGTTTCTCTGCCACTGGACTCAAATAACAAACAGGGACGTCTTTCATCCCTCACAAGATGTAACCTCCCAAGAAAGGGCTGGAAAATACACCTGCGAATGAGATGAGTTGGGTGTGTCGATGAAATGGACACTTCTTTCTTTCCATTCATTCAGAAACCAAAGCCATGGAGCGTATAGCTTCTTTAAATTAGCTTAATTTAAGGTCTGTGGAAGAGCATCGGACGAGCAGACAGAAATAAAATTGGTTAAGGAAAAAATGTGATGCGCAATGCTGGATTTAGGGTCCCAGGGGCCATGCGCACATTTTTTCTATGGCCTCACTTAGAAACATTGGCAAAAGAAACAAGCATATATTTGCCTGTACATTTTTATTTTGCTTTGGCCGTGAGGATTTCGGGACTTTACCATAACTGCTGCTCCCTGTTAAATCCAACCTTGGAGATGTAGGTCCAAACAAAAGCGTCAGGAGCAAGAGTTTCCAGTTAACCAAGTTTAGGCAAAATAAAAGGAAACCAAATTTTTAAATTAAGTTTTATATCAATCTGAAAACGAATTTTACACCACGTCAGTTTAAAAAAATAATAAATAAATAAATAATAATAACAATAAATAAACCGCAATAACTATAACTGATCTTCATAATGTGCAACGTTATGAAATTACGTTCATTTTCTCTGAGTTGTTTTGATTTTGAGCCAAAACAACTAAGGCCATGAGGAATCAATGTACTGTTTGTAATTTGCGTATATTCTATAATCTGTTTGCAGAAATAAATAAATAAAAATTTTCCGAGACCAACAAACTCGGCCACGGAATGAAAACGATCCATAAAATTTCTCCCTGGCTATACAGAACTCCAGCTCAGGCCTTTAATCATAATAACTCGAATCTTGGCCTATTATGATCAAAATCGAAATGAATATAAAAGAAATAACTGATTATGACCGCTCGATTAGGCCTATTACTAGTCATACATAGTCATCAGTTATCTGCGGATTTGAGACCGGTTGTGCTTTATATCTTTGTTTATGTTTTGTCTAAAATGGGTTTCTTGATAATTAGTGTGGAGGCATTACAGTCTAAAACCCTACAACCAATTAATTGTCAGACATTATAGTTTAAAAGTGTCTGACTATAATGTCACTTGGGTGAATTGGACAATTTACATCAGAATCACACGGTCTATAATAAAACGATTAAAAATGCTTATTATCTCTGCTCTGCATACCACTTGGAAGATCAAGATAGAAGTTGGACACCTAATATATGCTGCATATCGTGCTACGCAAAAATCATTGAACGGATGAAAAAGAAGAGTAAGCCGTTCCAATGGTATGAAGTAAGCCGGGTGGGCCATAATAAAGCCTATTAAAAAAAAAAAAAAAAAACAGGACTTTTCGAGCGGCAGCAAAAATAAAGGCAGAAATGAAGTCAGTCGCGCATGGAGAAGGACTTTGCACTATTATACCACCAACTAATGGGAAAGAACTGTCTTATTTTCATCTATCTAAGCAACAAGCAGAACATTTTATAGCCCTAATCCGAAAAGAATTTCAGACAACACATTGGCGCCTCATGAAGTTAGTTGTCATCGCTATTTAATTTTACGTCAAGACAATTTTACGGACAGTTTGTTGTTCATATCTATAACAGCCTATCCCGTGTTATACTGCAAAGACAGAAAAACTTCAAATGTTGTTGTTCTAGCAAAAACCACGGGCCAAAAGCAATGCTGCAAGCAGTTTCAACACCAGCCTTCAAAACCATGACACCCCCCCCCCCCCAAACACACACAACACATCCTGTTTCTTGTGCCGGGAATTAACGTTTCTCCGTCTTAACTGCGTGTTGAATAGAATGCCATGTGTACGAAAGCAAGTGCACGAAAGAAAGAATACTGACAATATTCCTATTTGACTTCATTATGTTTTTATCTTGCTTTTTTTTTTTTTTTTTTTTAAGTTATGCATTAAAGGTTAAGGGAAAGTTCACAAACAATGGGAGTGAAACACTTTTTTCCCTAAAGTGTGAGTGTTGGGTTTTCTAACCTTCCAGGAATGTCAGACCAGTTCAGTCTACTGAGGATATTAAAAGTCCTCTGCTGCAGTTTTAGTTCAGCAATCAACAGGAGTGCCATCGTCGAGCTGCTCTGGATAACAGCCAAAACGCCAGATCCAACAGTGAGGAAACGTATGTATTCCACAACAGAAAAGAGAAGTCCATAATACTGTTGAAAATCAATGCAACCCAAGTGCCGAACTGTCTATAGTTTTCATCAGACCAACCAGGTGATTTCTGAAAATGCCACATTACGACAATGATACTTTCTTTATTACTTTTACAATCGTATATAAAATGTACACGTTACCTCAAATTTTACATGCCTCTTGTACAATAACCCATGTTTATTTCCGTAAACAGCTTTATCTGCATAAGAGAGGAATCATTTGCTCAAGGGAAATTACTAATCTAAAGCGGACACATTCCATGTTCGTCCGTCTCTCTCTCGGGAAATGTAATGATGCGACTGCTGGTAACGACTGCATTAGAGGAAGACAACTAAGATGAAGGAAGCAGATAATGTATATGTCGAAGATGTAAACGAATGAGCTAAATCTAAAACACAGAAAAGCACTCGTTCGAAAATTTTATCCACTTCAAGGACGAAAATACCAATAGAGCGATCACAATTTCAGTGTTCATTTATTCACAGTCAATAGTACTGTATTTAGTATGAGAGGAATGAGGGGAAAATATACAGTATATACATAGGGTGGACAAAGTAATGGAAGCACCGGAATTACTGAAAGCAGTAACTTCTGTAATGGCTGTATGACGCATTTATGAACATGCAGTGATGATCCCCCGTCCCTCTGGTATAGCGAAGGAAAGACGATAAAAGCTGTTGTTTATTTAGAGGTAATATAAAAAGATGCATGAAAAAAATGACCGACCTGCCTGAATTCCAGAGTTCAAATTGTTGGTACACGTTTAGCGGGGGCATCGGTGACTAAAACTGATGATTTCTTTAACGTATACAGGGCAACTGCATTGAAAGTGATGTCTGCATTCACCAAAAATAGAAAAAAAAAAAATTTATAGAATGAACTGCTGTAGAAAATCGAAGCTGATTGAAAGAGGTCGCCGAACGCTAAAAAAGGACTGTAGCCAAAAACATAAAACTACTGCCTCAAAAATAACTGCAGAACTTAATGCGTCTCAGTAATCCTGTTTCTAGCAAAACAGTTCGGAGAGAACTTCATAAATTTGAAATTTATGAAGTTGGTGTAAGCAGCACAAAAACTGAACACTTAATTGAAAACTTCATTTTCAGACAAATCATCATTCATATTTTTTTTCTGTCAGGGAGAATTTGCGTTTGGCGAATTCCAAAAGGAAACGCATCATCCTAACTGTTTTGTGCCAACCGTCAAACATGGAGAAGAATCAACAATGGTTTCGGCTATTTTTCGCTCCTGTCATCCTGGCGATTTACTGTCACTAGACTATCTTAATATTCTGAGTGACCATGTTCATCCCACAGTACAAACATTTTTTTCCCACAAATGCAATGTTTCAAGATGGTAATGCTTCAATACACACAGCCAGATGTGTACAATCTTGGTTTGAGGAGCATGAAGCTGAGGCTAAACATCTCTCATGCCCTGCGAAATAACAAAACTTAAAAAGATATTGAGCCACTGTGGGCATATGCGGAAAAGAAGAAAAATAGATTTCTTTCACTTTCATCACTCAAGGAGCTAGAAACGTTCCTCCATGAAGAATGGTCCAATACTCTTCTTCAGACAATTCAAGATCTATTTGAATCTATTCTACAACAGATGTTTTCCAGGCATCCTCCCCACCCGCCCATCTGATCAGAAGAGGATGCAGAGAGATTTATTATTCCATAAACCCATTTCCACTGCTTTATGGATTAATTAGAGAGTTCGTTGCAACATGCAGGGCGAGACCACTGATTGCAGCTGGGGCAGTGGAGCTCCATACAAACTTCAACCACTGTTGAAGCTTAACTCCTGGCTGGTGTTTTTACAGTGATGTCTAGCGAAATTGTATTACCCTTCTGAGTATTTTCTCGAGCAATTGCATGTATCAACAGGCCAGCAATATGACATCAGTCATTAACACACCTCTCGAAATTAGTCAGTACGGCTTTATATACCATGACGAGAACTAGCTGGTGCGGCTCACATGTCTTTCTTATATACAGGCCTGAATCACTTTATCTGGAGGTCAATGGACTATGAAAACAACTGTGCGCGAATACTTTTTGTAAGGCGGTGTAAATTCTCTCTTAACACGTCACATATTCATTAATGCTGGAGCATTAATTAATTGCATATATAAGTCACACACTAAATTATCATTTGAATGTTAAAGTAGTTTGATATTGAGGAAAGTCGTTTCTAAGATTAACAGTTTTTATTCTGAGGATTAACCCAATTATCAATTCATTCAAGACCCAGCAAATAAAGTTATCAATACAACTTAATGCAAGAGTTCACTGGATATCGTTAGGCCTAAACAACATCACGAACAAATAATGCATTGGATTTACAACGCTACAAAACCATTTTTTTTTTTTTTTTTTTTTTTTTTTTAATTGAGAAAAACTTGGTATTTTCTCAATACGTATTTTACGTATCTTGGTATTTTCTCAATACTATGCCAGCAGTCACCCTGACTGCTGGCATAGTATTGAGAATGACCTATCTTATTACGAGACACAATAAGTATGCTTTTTATTTTCAAAATTACCTTTTGTGCTTTTTGAAAGCACATGTCCATGTGTCAAATGTAACAGATTACATAATTCTATATAAGTGTATTGTGTATATACTGTTCTTTCCTTATGTAAACTGCATTTGTTTGATACTGGCTCTGTTATGCCAGTTTTATTAATAAATTTTAGAGTCCTATACAGCTTAAAACCGATATTGTAAACACTCCTTTAAACTGGGTACGTCTCAGCAGTTTCGTGCTTTGGGCATATATTAAGGATTCCAACTTAATTATTATTCACAGTTATGGCCCTGAATATCCTTGAATTTGTCTCTAATCTAGTCTTAACGGAAAAGTACACGCATCAAACATTAAAACCAAAGTACTCAAAGCATATGAAGTTATACGAGTATGGCAAAACCCACTTGAAAGATTATCTCCATGACAACAACCTTCAGTCACTGGTTAGGAATGTTTTAAGTGCCCTTCATTTTTGTCCCCCTTTTACAAAAAAATTCATAGCCGTGGTTTTATCAACGATAACTTTCTACCACACGTTAATCAGCCTGCCTGCCTGCCTAAACGATTGAAGAACTGTTCGCCTTCCATTTCGGAAGAAATTATCTTTGTTACAATCCATTATTTTTCCTACTCGTAGATTAAATATCTGAACCCTCTTTAACCTATGTCAACAGAGAATAATATATTGAAACACACGCTCCTTTCATGAATTTCATTATATTCCTTTTACATTACATATAACTGCCACATTATGCAGTTCATTATCCTCTTACGTAACATTCAGAATGAGATGTTTTTATGAATCCCTCTCCCCTATTTTATACCCTGGAATACGGACTGCATTCTGGGGTTATTCAACGGAACTCTGATGTTTAAATTAAATCTGTTATCACGTGGTTTACACAAAACCCTGACAGAAATTAATAATAATAATAAAAAAAAAAAAAAAAAAAAGAGCAGCTGACAGAGAAATGCCAATTTTAGCTCAGTGCCACTGAGTTCAATGGAAATCACTAGTTAAGGTGTTCGGCGAATATGCGTCCTTTGACTTCAAGTGTGACTTGGGTGACAAAAGATTGAGAACCACTGCTCTAGGTTAAAAAATATGGGAGGGGATGAAGGGCGTCAATAAAAACATCTGTAACTGTGAACAGTTAGAGCTATGGCAGTTTGAATTTTAAAAACTGGCAATGAAATTTTGAATGGCAAAAAAAAAAAAAAAAAAGAGAGAACAGTCAGAAGGGTGCCCAGCAAAATGTTCATCATACTATATACATAACTGCTTATTCCTTTTTTTTTTTTTTTATTATATTTCTACAACTCAATTCAAAATTACATGGCCATTTTTGAAAATTCAACATCCACTGCTCAGTAACTGAACAGAATCGGATATGTTCATGACTTTATCAACACATCTACAAATAGCCATTATTTACAAGAAAATTAATAACGTGTTTTGGAACCTTTATCACAGCCTTTAGTCTTCGTGGAACACTCGTCGCCAATTTTTCGTAAATTTCCTCCGATATTTTTCAGCATTCAAAGCGGCGACTAGTTCAGCTCTATCTTCTAGGGAGTTTGTTCTCATATGCACCCGACGATCCATTTCATTCCAGTTCTCTACAGTATTCAGGTCACAGCTCTGGGTTGATCAATCCAACTTTTCGACCCTCATGTCCCCAAACCAGCCGATCACAATGCGGTCCTACTGATACAGATATGGACATTTCCAGACTTAATTTTATTTGATTTTGGTTTTTTATGGTGCAAGGGCGACTAAGGCCATGACGCACCAAGTACCTTCCCAGACGTACTACCACAACGTGGGTAAAGCATTATTGTCTAGCTGGACCTCAGCATTCAAGGTTTTGACCATAACAGCTAATAGTCCCAAGCCAAAACTCGAAAAACACCCCCAGACCATCAAACGCTGCCTCTTCCAAACTTCACTGTCTGGACGATACAGTCCGGCAGACAGCCCCTGTACCGTGACTAATCACTCTGAAGCACAGCTTTTCATTGGTCAACAGTCAAAAATGGTGGGGTTTACACCAAACTAGATAGTGTCTGGCGTTAGTCAGGGGGTGATGGCTTGTGCGCAGTTGCACGACCATGGTAACCCATATCATGCAGCGTCTTGCGCCTGTACTGACAGGTGTCCCAATCGTCTGCCTGTAGGTCTGTTGTGCTGCGATAACGTCGACCTGCGTTCTGAGCGGACAATTCTTTGCAGGGTTCTTGTCACGTTCCGTCAGCTTTGGAGGTTTTTTTCGGGTAGTTCCTTGCCGATGGGTGGTGATGTGACCATTTGCGGGTCACATCACCACCCGTCGATCTAGGGATCTTCAGTGACGTTGAATTGTCACGTGCAGACAGATTTGTTATGTGACACCCTATTATCATTCCGTGCTGGAAGTCTTAACTCCGTCGATCGCGGCATCTTTCATTCATAATCACACTACTCTCGACTGGAATGGCCCACAAGCATATTTATAATTGTATCTGACACGTGGTGTTTGAGTAGGACGTGACCAACTGCACACCCAATCAACGGATTGGGTGTGCAGATATTAATGGCAGGGCAACGTACTCTTGAAATACCCTGTATACAGCACACTTACAATATTCGCTACAAGGTCATTATATAGTCAATAATAGCAACAGACTTCAGGAGAATTGAAGCATTTGAGATGTTTTGCTGGAGAACATTGATGAAAATTAACTGGAGAGACAAAAAAGACGAATGAAGAAGTCCTAAGTAGCTGAGTAACAAATAACAATCAAGAAAACCATAATAAAGAGGAGGATGCGGTTGCTAGAACATCTCTGGAGCCAATGATTGGATAGTAAATTTACTAGGACAGCTTGAAGGAAAAAGAAGCAAGGGACGACCAAGAATCATACCACGTGATGACGTGCTCCGACTCTCAAGAATGAACTACAGGGAAGCTAAACAAAAAGCCTAAATTCGGGTTGAGTGGAGAAAAAAGATCTCTATGGCGACAAGGCTTGGCTCACAGAATGATAATGAGATTTTATTACTTATTTTTTTGTAACAAGTATTGATTTTCAATTATGCATACCGATAATATTAATGAGCCAGAAACATAAATTCCGCAATATTTTATAACTGATATCGTAATAATTTGCAATAAAAAATTAAATCAAAATTACAATAAAAACAAAATTAACACTTGTTATTGTGTACTTTAAAATACACAATCATTTTCTCATTACTGTACTATTTATGGCTCCCAAGTTCAAGACAGCAGCAGCATCACCGATTGAATGAAAAAAAAAAAAAATAATAAAAAAAAAATATATATATATATATATATATATAATAAAATAAAATTAAATTAAAAAACAATAATAAAAAAATTAAATTTAATTTTAAAAAAATAAAATAAAATAAATAATAATTAAAAAATATATATAGGATGTCTCAAAAATACACGGCATAACTTCAGGAATGAGTTCCTCATGTGTAGACAATAAAAATATTTTATATCAACATAGTTCCTTAAATGCTTGATTCCCGCGTTATTAACCAGAATGTCTTATCTCCCGCAGGTGATTTCCTTCATCACAAGGTACTGACAGAATCTGGTGGTTTTCCATTCCGACCATGTAGTGAAATAAGGAGCAAGCGGATATACACTTTATGTACGGTTTGGCGGAGGCAACGTTCTGGAGGCTCGTCGTCTGTACTACGAAAGGTTCCCAGAACGAAGACGTCCAGACAGGAAAACGTTTGAAGGTATCCATCGCCGCCTTTGTGAACATGGGATCTTTACACCTCGTGCTGCCGACAGAGGACGACCAAGATCTACGACTCCTGAAGTAGAGGAGATTTTGGATGTTGTGCATGCTACTCCTGGAATCAGCACACGCAGAATAGCAATGCAACTGACTGTTCAAAAGTTCGACTATTTGGAGAGTGTTGCGAGAACACACCAACTGTATCCTTACCATCTGCAACGGGTACAGACCTTATCAGTAGATTACCCTGCGCTTACCCTCCACGCTCATCTGTTTTAAACCCACTAGATCTCTTCTTGTGGGGCCATTTAAAGTTATTGGTGTATTCGACTCCGGTAGCTGATGTGGAAACTCTCCGCAATCGATTGTGAGACAATACGAAAACATGCCAGGAATTTGGCATCGTCTTCGCGAGTCCATGAGACGTCGATGTGAGGCCTGTATTCAGGCAGAAGGTGGACATTTTGAACAATTACTATAAGGTGATGTGAAAAGTTAAGTGTCACAGACAGACCTTCAAAACTCGGAAACCAAGCATTACCGGAACTATGTTGATATAAAATATTTTTATTGTCTACATATGAGGAACTCATTCCTTTTTTTTGAGACACCCTGTGTGTGCGTGTGTGTGTAGGCTGGAGAAACTGAGCAGGAGATTTTTCTGGCCAAAACAAACCAGAAAACAGGAATTGTAAAATTTGTTAACCATAAATTAAAATTTGTAATATTTCAAACTTTATTGTGCACTTGTCAGTTCCAAGGACCACTCTACATCAATCCTTTCTCCTTTCATAAAACAGTAGTGTCTGGTAATTCCTCATACCGAAACTAGCAGAACAGATACTGAAGACCATTTATTTCTCTAATGATGCCAAAATGTACTGGAAACGTATTCACACACACAAAGTTTACATAATCATACGCTCAAAATCCTTTGTGTACGAGTTACAGCCTAGCGCTTGAATATACGCCTCGACATGGACTGCCTTAATGGGTTCAAGAAATCTAGTTATTGTCGGCATCCCTATTCTACATGTTGGCTTGATCAAGCATTTCAATTTCAACACTGTCAACGGGTGTCGCTTAAATGATGGATTTCACATGACCCTCATAGGTTAAATTCGAGTAGATTCAGATTGGAGGAGCGAGAAGGCCACGAAACGGGAGCCACCACGGCCTATCCATTAATCAGGGAAATGCTCATTCAGAAAGTCTGAATACAATAAGGCGGAGCATCGGCATGCATAAACTACACAGGACGTCGGAGAGCTAGAGAAAATCCTAGAAAATAGGGTAAATCACACTAAAAAAAACACGGAATAAAATTTTCTTATTTTATTCCGTGGCAAAACGAAATGGCTGATTATTTAGCAATAATTCCTGCCAATATAAATCGTTGCTGTTGCCTTGACTGGATGATGGCATGCTGGTGCTCTTCTGCCCAGTCATGAGTGTTGAGAGAACTGACCACGCCATTTCTTGTGAATAAATCACCAGGAAGCAACATGGACGGTAGGAAAGAGAGGATCGCAAGCAAACTGTTATAATAAGTTTTTTTTTTTTTTTTTAAATGAAAACTCCAAATACGAAAAGCATCAGAACCTACAGTACATAGCACCGAACGTGGGTTAAAGGTTGAAAATATTTTCATCTCGACCCACGAAAGAAGATACTTGTTGACATTAGACTTGAATTGATTGCTTTAATAGTCAATAATACAACAGCTAATGGGGATATAAGCCTCTGTGTTCCTCGGAGAGACAGCAGGTATTGGGATGTCACCTGCTAAAGTCCGTATCTGAACCCATTTAGTCATCTTAAAAGATTAAAAATGCGGACTTTCAGGCGGTCTTGGTGAATTCAGGAACACTGCTTGCCAGTCGCTGATAAGTGGTTTTGGCCTTGTCAGCAGGAAGGGCCGCTGTAGCCTAGTGGTCAGGCGCGCGGGTGCATAAGTACACGTGCCTTGAGTGACCGGGGTTCAAGACCGTGACTGCTGAATACTGTGCTGTTTCTTGTATTCTGTCTATCTGGTTAACTCCTCTGACTGTTTGGTCGTCCCGGAGTATAAACAGAAAATTTATTTATTTTAGATGAATTATTCTGGAGTACCCAGTGCTGTACAATGAATTCACTGCCTTGCTAAGAATTCATTCGTTCATTTATTTTTTTGAAACTTCTTTTACGCACAGTGGATGGCATGAACAGACTTAATTTTCTTTGATAATGAAGACTTTTTCATCTGAAAGGATACAGTGGGACTTGCTGTCCGCGTATCAAAGAAACAGTTATTTCTCTATGGACCTACGAATTGCTCATTGATATAACCATCACATGGAACCTCTGCTATAACATCGTTCGAGCTGATGAGTAATTAGCACCTGGTCGAGATATAATGCATTAACTTCTGCTTTCGAAGTGGATTTCGCTGAAATATCAATTACACATCAATTACACATCAATTGCACAGATGGACCTGCAGAATTAATACATCGGCGTTTCTAAAAGCGTGGTCCGCGGACCGGAGAATATTGTCCAAATGTCTTACTCGTATATTTTATAAAATGAATGGATGAATCCTATGAAAGAATTTAAATAACTGTTGACTTTAGACTTGAATTGTTGCTTTCATAATACAACAGCTAATGGGGATATAAGCCAATGTTCCTCGGAGAGACAACACGTTTTTCTAAGCTCAGGTGTCAACGAAAAAAAAATTAAGCTAAAAGAGGGTCCACATGTCACTAAACTTTAAGGAATCACTGAACTAGATCTTGCATTACTTGGATGTCCCAAAGAATGCAAGTGATTGAGTCTAATAACCTAGACGGCTACGTAACGGTTGCAGAGTTTTAAAATATCTCCAGGTGCCAAACCAACTTAATGCAGAGCAATGGAGTAATAGGGATCTCTGTTATCACTCCGTGTTAACTGTTCAATACACAAAGCTATTACGTGACAGGGCTTATAAGCCATCAATTGCCAGAGCATGGCTTGTTTATATTCGGCGTGCGTTTGCTTGCGTAACAGTATTGATGGCGTGACTAGGTATATAAAAGCCGTTTCAAATGTCGCCGAGTGAAACGTCACTAGAAAACCGCATGTAAGATACACTGCAAAACCTTGAAATACTGTGCTGTAATTTTATCTTCAAGATAATATTCCGATGAAAATAATATCCCAGGAGCATAACGTTATAGATTACTCTTAAGAAGAAAGGGAAGTGCATTTGCCTACCGATTTAACATCTTGCTTTTTTGTTGGAATGGTGAAGAATTACTCCCGCTTGATGCAACATGATCGTCGGATCAGAGCTGACAGGTCATTCTCTTTTAGGTAAAGAGTTGTTAACTTTTGTAATAAATTATCAAGTAATCTTGTAGAGTTAGAGAGCATATGTAAATTTATGAGAGCATTGGACGAACAGATAACTAAATGAAACCAAGCGCGTTTTTTTTTTTTAATGCTGATCCATTCAAGAATCCTGAATAAGTCAAGCTTATTCAGGATCCTTGAATTGATTTGGATTAATTAATACTAATTCCAAATAAATCTCACCGCAACACTAGAAATGAATATTGAATGTACAATTAAACTGATCAGATTGTAATAAAGACCACAGGTACACTTGTACGAATTAACTAAATTAATTCGTACAATAACAAATTGAAGATTGTTATTGTTTGTTTGCTGTTTGGTTTTTAAGAGCAACTATTAGCAACTAAGGCCATATTGCTCCGGGATTTTGCGGTGGTCATTCCCTGACCTTTCCGCATCCTCCGTATTTGGTGGTCACGGGCTCGAACCCCGGTCTAATCAGAAAGCGTGTGTTACGCACTGCTGCTCCTGCCCACCTGGCTACGGAGGCGCCTGCTAAAACCAACTTATGCAGGGGGCTTAAAGAGCGAGAGAGACTGTATTGTATATATACACGTCATTAAAATAATAATAATAAACACAGGCCTCTTTGCCACCAGGGAGCAGGCACTATCTGAGTGCCTGATACCTGGTGGCCCATCCCTAAGACATGAAGCCGGGCCAGGGTTTACTGCGCTATCAGCGGTCAAAAGATCCCGCACCCAGGCTGCCCAAACCTGGAAGCCAGGAAAAAAAAAAAAAAAAAAAAATGGGGGCAGAGAAGAAAGCGAAGAAAAAAATTTTTTTTTATTTCATTTTTACGGCGCATGGGCATCAGAGGCCACAATCCGCGAAAACAAAGGTGAAAAAGAATTGTGGGCCAAAACTGGAGATAGAATCCGAATTCCACACAATCGCATTTATGGCTAGTGTGTTTAGGGTCAAACGGCACCAGGGGTTTCCCCCATCTCCACTTATGGCTAATGGATGGAAAGGCCATCTTGCTAGGCTCCATACATCAAGTTTTTGCAATAATATACCAGTAATGTTCCAGAGTTAAGCGCATCGCGAGTGACAAAATTCATGACAAAACATAGTAATATTTTTGTAAACTTCGGTCCCATGTGCTATCCCGGAGTAATGATAATGAAAAACTTCCACTATCACATTAGTTAATACGAAACAGAACTACCAAAGCAACATAAATGGTTACTGTACACCGCGCAGTATTTCGGGATTTTTATTTAAACATTTAAGTAGCCATTCCTATCACAATATAACTCCAAAATAAAATTTCTACAGTAATGCAGAAATTCATGTGTGTTAAAATAAAACAACAACAAAAAACAAAATATATTAAACTTAACGTAAGCAATTCCGTCTATAACTGATACAATTTATTCAGTTGTAGAGTAATGCATTCTATATGGAACTTGGTGAAATCTCACAACCTAATACGTTATTTTAGAAATTTGAGTTTGAGCCAGGGGCCTTCTCCAAAACAAACTGTCGACCCCAATAATAACAAATTTCTAATGCTGATATATTTTCCTCTGAAGAAACAACAGTAAGTATTGGCTAACTACTGCTGCTATAAGAGGTGGGGGGGGGGGGGGGGGAAGCACATGTAAAAGCAAGCTGACAGCAAATGGCATCTACAATTCAAATTGAACATACAAGCTGCGCAGGACATCTGCAATGCTAAAACTAGTCATCCGACGTTTCCAACAAATGTTGATGGAAAGAAATGGTGCAATCAGTCTACAAATATGTAAATCATATTCTGTACGATCGGAATTTTGGCAGAAATAGGTGTATGACCTGAAATAAGAGGTTTACTATGTGTTCTGGAAATTCATTATTTGTGAGAAAATTAGGCAGTTAATGAAAAGGTGCAAAGCGAATAAAATCTGGGTATTCGTAAATAAAAGTGCATAACTCGTATTTATGAATACAAGTTATACATTTGTATAACTTCTGCTGTAAGTTAAGATTCTGAACCTTCGGAGTTGAAATTCCGATTAAGAATGTTCGATAATAAATGGTTCATCGTAATTGATGATCCTCTGGAATACAAATACAGTACATATTACAAGACCGAATAACTAACAAACAAAAAAAAAAACAAAACAAACACGAAATTACTCACTTGTCTTCGCCCAACCTGTTGTTTCACGATTTAGAGCGCTGTAGGCGTTTTGTTTATCAAAGAAATAAAAATGACAAATCCATGAATCTCATTAAGGCGTCACGCTATGTAAATAATAAGGCCATACTCGTACAGCGTGCTTCTTTAGTCTACCGAAAAATTTAAATGACGTCCGCTTTTGATGCAATCAACTGTTTTAAGAAATTTAATTAAACCATATACTTAAACGCCTGTATATTAATTACTGACTCATGTCTTTAGTGGCACGTAATATTCCACAAGCTGGAGCCACTCCTACTTTGAATCCACGTGCTCGCTGACCGTACAGGTATAATGGAACACGTGTAACAAAAGCAGTATGCAATCTGCCACGATTCGTCCAAGCATTTAGGATGTATTTAAAACTTATACCTGCAATAAATGGAAGTAAACAGTCACTTGGACTTGTATCACGTGAAAATAGAGCATTTTAGCAGTAATTAACACCAAGAGTAAACAAAATTGGAACCATTGATTACTCCAAAGCTACTTAAAAAAAAATAAAAATAAATAATAATAAATATATATATATAAATAATTTTCCTCCTTTTCTAAAGAGTTCAATAACAAAATTACACAAGAATGCCATCCGATGACCTAAATTACATAGTACTACTACTACACAGGTATCTTTCACACTACAAAACGGTATTTGTTAGCAAATGTTGCTGTGCAGTATTTTGGTGGAAATTATGCACACAGTACTTAAGGAAAATGTCTAAATATTAGTCTAAATGTCTAAGTATATAAATAAAAAAAAGTCCACCATCAATGGAAATCGGATCATATTTGAATCAATACAAAATACAGTGAACAACAAATTTGTAAGTTATTGATTTTGTTTCCTCCAGAAATACGGTATATCTCATGGATTTTGACGAGTCGAATCCACATTTGAAGAAAGGTATTGCCCAACACCCAAAGATTTGGAGAGGAATGCAAGTTACGCTTAATGAAAATTTAACACATATTATAATAAACTAGATAAAAATATAGGTTTTTTTTTTTCCCCCGTTTGCAATGATTAAGTCTCCTGATCAGCAATAGTGCGACAGCAAAACAGACTTCCACCTTCTCTGGTAACGTCAATTACGAGAAAACGAAAATATGAAATATCTTTTTTTTTTTTTTTTTTGTGAACCCCAAACACGAGAGGTATTAGAACCTATAGTACTTAGTACCGTGCTTGGTTACGAATTCAGGTTGCTAGAAAACGCTGTGCATTCGAAATCAGCACTAAAAATAAGTCTAACCACAGTTCTATTTATTTTTTTTTTTTCGCTGTTTTTTTTTTTTTTTTTTGGTAGTTGTTGGCGCATCGGCTTCTGTCGCCATAATGCACCTCCCAAGGTTTTTGCAGTACTTTGATCCAAGCCCGAGGCGGGATTCGAACCCGCGACCTTTGGGTTGCCAGGCAGGCACTTTACCCACCTGGCTAACCCGGTCGGCACTGTTGTTCAGTGTAATCAGACATCAGTAGTACCAGTGCAAATACGTAGTGCATTCAAAAAGTTGCCGGATTAGCACAGTTGTATTTAAATGGTTTTGACACGTTTGCGTGAGAATGTCAGGCAAAGATGACGTCAAAAAGGGTACCACAGTTAACCCATAAATTTGAACTACGTATGTAGTGTAAAAGACATCGTTTCAATAGTATCTCATATTGTGGGTGCCTTCACAACGAGATAGCCGGTATTGTGGTCAGGAGCGAGAGTGCATAGCACGCATTCCTTGAGTGTACCCGGGTTCAAGCCCGTGACTACTAAATACGATAATTATGTGTATTGACGATTTACTGTAAACGCTGACTTGGTTGTCGTGCTGGAGTATAAACAGAAAATTTATTTAAATAACGCATATCTAGTAGAGAAGACTATTGTTATTTATTTTCAGAGGATACCACCACCCAGACGATGAAGCCTTCAACTACCTTCGAAACGATCGTCTGGGTGGTGGTATCCTCTGAAAATAAATAGCAGTAGTCCTCTACTAGAAGCGTTATTTATTTGAAGTAGTGCAATACCAGCTATCTCGTTGTGAAAACACCCACAATATGAGATATTATTAAAACGATGCCTTTTACACTACATACGTAGTTCAAATTTATGGGTTAACTATGGTGTATCTACACCGATATTATATAGCTAATTACCAAAACCCATAAGGATTATGCCTGGTCTTGTGCATTTCGTTTTCAAAATACATTATGTATAATGCACTGGATGAAAGGAGTAGCAAAGAAACCTTTATTTCCAGGGCCATCATGTTCTCAAATCTCAATATGTACATGGAGATAACAATTGTTTCGAGAAATCTAGACACGCTGGTACAGAAGATAAAGAATAATGTTCCACAAAAACAAGCAAATTGGTATAGAGTCCGAGTATTGAAGATCAACAGAACAGCAATCCAAGACATCATTTACGTAGTCTGATAATTAACCTGGAATGTTTGCGGCGAAAGTGGAATTTTTAATGATTTGGTCACTGGTACTAATAAATACAAGAAGTCCTGGAACATGCATTTCAGCTAGTCTCATTCTGATACAAGAATATTTTACTATTGTGTAGTGATATAATAATTATGCAAACATTTTAAAAAATTAAATATAGATATGAAATGTTAAACAGATATAAAAAGTACCATACATTTAACAGACGTAGTACAGGGACGTTACTCATAAATTTGCGGTATAATGATTACGATCCGTCCTTCCACACCCTGTAGAAAACGCCTGGTTTCCAATCGAGTAGAGAAAAGTAGATTTTAATGGTTCGAATTCGGTCAAGTGAGGGAAGAGTTTTTATAGATCTTTTGTTAATCGTGGCCAGATCTCGGGCGAAGACACGAAACGTTTCCAACCTGGAGTGTTTCAATTCTATGCCTTAACTCCGCTAGTGTTGATATTTTAGTATACATACACTATTTTTATCATCGGCAAAGTGTCAGTAGCCCGTTGTTTATTTTAACTGCTGTTTCCGTTCTCCATCAGTAAAACGATGGAGAACGGAAACATCTACTATTAAATAAAGTATGGAGATATGAGCATTCTTAATGCATGCCTTCGTTGATTACTTTCCGGTCATACATTTCAGCGTTTAACTTGAATTTCATTATCTTTATAAATGTAAGTACTAATAACATTTCCTTTAACAAGCAAACAATGAAAAACAAAAGAAATGTTAGCATAGTTCATATTAGAATTTAGCACTTCCCAACTACGCCTATTACTCACTTTGTTTCGCAGCCTTGGCCTGTTTTTCAAGTAGAGATTCTGGTTTCGAAAAGACAAGTTGGATCGGCATGGTATTCTATCGAAGCAAGTTTTAAAAGTAATTTATCCTCTTAGGTTGCGACTCTGTTACATACTTGAAGAAGCTGCACTGTTAGCTTTCTCCACGAATCAACACTTTCTCGATTTGCCAAATTTGTT
Organism: Mastigoproctus giganteus; assembly: GCF_048544385.1. Classification (NCBI taxonomy): domain Eukaryota; kingdom Metazoa; phylum Arthropoda; class Arachnida; order Uropygi; family Thelyphonidae; genus Mastigoproctus; species Mastigoproctus giganteus. The sequence goes on along the minus strand of NC_143587.1, from coordinate 38,988,495 downwards.
TAAGTTAGAGGAAGCCAAAATTTTCGCCTTTGGTATAATCATTTTAAAGAATGTATTCCAGAACAGATATCACATGCGGCTCTTAACAACATTATGTACTCCTCCCACTGTTCGTGAGTGAGAATCGCCAACCAAATTTCACCGAAATCATTAATTTGTGTTCAGTTTTTCACAGCACACTTAACTACTAAACATTTTAATTTTTGCAAGATACGGTTTTTTTTGGCATGAGTTTTAAATACACATTTGCTAAAAAAAAATATATATATATATATATAAGTGATTAAAACTAGATTTTTTTTCACCACCAAACAGAGCGTCACATACATAATGTAAATTAAGTTACATATGAAAATTAGTGTGTCAGCACAATGGGTATGTCTGCGAACAGCGAATACAACAACAAAAAAAAAGTTATAAATAAAAGTTAAAAAGTAGTTGCTAGGCTCTGCTACAGATTGGTTAATTTTATATTTTAAGTCCATATTTATACTTCGCTTTTCAGTTGGCAGTTTGGCTTCGCACTGTGAGGGTGCTTAAGCTATCTTGGTTTTATTTTTCACAGCATAAGGGCCACCGTTGTGCAAAAATATTGCATTAGCGCACTGATGATGTTCTGCAGGCTGCTGGCCGATACATTGATTTGTGTGACGTCGAGAGGGAGGTTTTAATGGTTCGAATTCAGTCAAGTGAGAGAGGAGTTTATACAGCTTTTTTTTTTTTTTTTTCTCTCTCTACCATAGCTAAGGTAGTCAAGTCTCTGGGGCAGACTGAACGTTCCCCCGTTAACTAGTGTTTCATCCGGCGAAACAGGCAAACCAAATATAGAATACACGCAATTCACAGACAACACATGACGCGTCATAACTTTCGCCACAACTATTGTCCTGTGGCATTCTGACGAGATAGGATAAGATTCAATGGTCGTACTACCGTTTTTAAATTTTAGTCGTTTCATGTATTGGTCATGTTGTCAACAGTTTAGAGCAGTGGTTCTCAACGGGAGGCATGCCGTATTTCTGAAGGGTCACAAGTCATAAAATTGGGGGCCATGGTACCTGTTAAGTGGGCCACGAAAAGTTCACTTCTAAAATAAAATTACTAATATAAAAAAATTAGGGAACTAAGGGAAAATAATATTATTGTAATATTTTTTGTTAGGAGCATAATTGTATATTGTGAATAAACAATATCATATGAGTAAAAATTCTATTATAAATAAAGATTGTAGTTAATAAATCCCTTTTTATTATTAATATTCTTTATATTATAAACAAATAATAATGTTATAAATAAAAAGTGCAGTTGAAAAAAGTACATATTTATTATTAATAGTATATGGTGCAAGGAAGCCTGAGGCTTATGCTGCACCAGCCAAAAAAAAAAAAAAAAAAAAAAAAATTCCAGAGTTACTCTGAGAGGGTGAGAATCGGAAGTAGAAGGGAATCACCAAGAAAGAGAAGGATGATAATATCCAGCTCAGGCCACTGGGTGTGCCAAGTCCATAACTCACCAGATGTGAGCCCCTGGGATTGATTATAAATATTACATTTATTATAATTAAACAATATGAGGGGCGGGACCATAGAGGTGAATGAAACTCAGAAGTGGGCCACAAACGAAAAAAAACAAAAAGGTTGAGAACCACCGGTTTAGAGTATCCGTGTCGTGATATTTCACGTTACAGTATTTGGCTTCTGCGTTTTCAGGGGACGCTGGTGTAAATTATGTCTTTTGGCTTTATTAATCTGAGCATGATGCTTCAGAATTTTAAAGGATCATCCCAATGCAAGTATCTTGCAATGTCTGAAAATACTAACATGACGTAGCCCGGAATAATCCGGGTGGCTTAGAATATATCTGATGTCAATAGAGTTGGCAAAGCCGCTTCGCGCATGTTTGCGTAAAGGTGTAGTTGCCTGACTGCAACGACAATAAAATTCACGTATGTGATGAATCATGACATGTAACGTAATAAAAGAAAACCAGGCACAGAAGGCTGCCCGCTTCAGACAGTGAAAACTTTATACGTTCAAGGTCTTAAAAGAAGGAAACGCACTTACTCATTTTAAACAACAAATAGTGGCATGAAAGGCGAATTCTGGTTATCTAGTATGAGCAACGATAGATCCGGGGTGAGAGAAATGGAATTGGGTTAATTAGATCATTCCAAAATAAGACAGAATTCTGTTTTATTAATAACTGTGGGAAATATTACACTATTTTAAAGTTCATCATGATAAACTATTTTACTGAAACCATGCACTGTTTTCTTAGTGCTGGAGGATATTTATACATTTATGGTAATACCATGAGTATCTATACAACAAAAATGCGTATTAAAATATGATTTCCTATTAATTTAAACTTTTCTTTAAGGTGGGTTTTTTTTTTTTTTTTATAAATCCATAAAATCTGTCATGATCAGTTTTATCGGGACATGAGTTTTAAAAAAAAAATTTTATTTTTTTTACTGTCCCCACAAAAAAAACAAAACAAAAAAAATCACGGGCCGACCCACCTTTCTGTGTGTGTGTGTGTGGGGGGGGGGGGGGGTGTTGTTAGTCTAGGCCTGGTGCAGCTGCTCAGCACAGAAAATCCAATCCATTCTATTGCAGTGCGGCGAGTCTCCAAGGGAATACTGTGCTTTACTGCTCCACTGAGCAGGAAGTTCATAAAACATCAGTGGGTGTGCCAGGTCCGTATGAACTAAATGCAACAACGGTCACAGCTAAATATGCGGAAGAAAAACAGGCCCACAGAACTTGGAAGAGTCGCCCGGCCTACCTATAAACATAATTTCCAAGTACATAAAAATATATGTACCTCAAAAAAAAAAAAAAAAAAAAAAAAACATGCAGTTCTACACGTTTGTTAACATGAACTGGATGTTTAAAGTACCCTGTCCACCACAAGATCGTTTCATGCAATTACCGCCGGATCAACAGCGCAACCCCAGATTATACAAGTATATATATATATATATATATATTATATATATATATATATATACACACACACACACTGTATATATACACACACTGTATATAGGTTTGCATAAATTCCTTTACTGTCATGGGAGGAAAAAAGTATATACACACAAAGCAATTTTCAGTGGATAATAAATCCACTAGTTTATACCTGAAATGGGGTAACGAACAGCTGCCCCAAAATTATCAAGACAAGAGAGCAAACCATGACAGGCCATATTAGCTCCCACACATCTGGGAATTATGTCACACCCTCACCATCTCTTAGGTCAGGGGTCGACAACCTTTTTTGAGTGAAGAGCCATCTAATTAAAAAAAATAAAAAGGAATCCGAAGAGCCGCACCTCAGCTCAAGCTGGCGGGAAGGGGGGGATCTGAGAAATGAGAGTCAAAGGTGTTTTCATTAAAAAAATATTTTTTGAAATATCATTTATTAATACTGAAAAACGTAACAAACATCCAATTAGGTACGAATTAATGTGACTTTTACCGTAATTACGGTGAGTATGCCGTAATTTTTAACCATGTTGAGAGACTCGCGTTGTTCAGATGGTTTCTTGACTTTTAATATACAGTAGTTCATGTTCGAAAATATTTGCTCGCAGAAATACATCGCTTGTCGTACATGTGGGCTAAAAGTTAGAGCTGCAAGTTGCCGACCCCTGTCTTAGGTCAAACCTGAATCGCCTCCATATTGCAGAAAGTTCCTGCCTACTCAAATACCTCAAGGCAGCAAAGGGCCTGGATGCGGATTTGAAATGCTTTGCTGATGACAGCAAATACAGGAGGGCTAATCTTGAAGGAATCACATGATTCCTTCCCAATTATTAGCCATGTTCAAACCGTTGTTAAAGACCATGAGCGTTCTAATCAGTGCTTCATCTGCCTTGTCGGAAATAGCAACCAGCGAAATAATTTTAATCTAATCACATACAAAAGTTTCTCTTTCTTCCTTGTTTACTTTGTATAGTTATTTAATAGATCTTTACATTATTTAGTGTGTAATGACATATTGGGGGAAGGGGTTGAAAGAGAAATCCCAATGAAATGGCAGAGATATTTACACATTTTCCCATCGGTTATACCAGGTGCAGTGTTAAGTTTGAGGCCTGGCTTTATCTTGAAATTGCGGCATGATGTTCGGCGATCCATCCTGACAGTAACGCATGAATCACACGTTTTAAGCAGCCAATCAAAATAGTAATTAGCCACGTTTTGAACAGAACGTTTTGTGCGTTTCGTCTATTTTGAGTTTGGAAAGTTCTTTGGCACACATTGGATGTTCTTTGGCACACATTGGATGTTTATTGTTTGGGATTTATCATCGGCATCTATGTCCATAGTGCGCCAGCACACATTGGATGTGGCAATATTATTGCCAAATGCAACGTCGTTTCACACCATTTTAAAATTAGTGATTTTGCGTGAGCAACGAATTTGTACCAAATTTTGTTTCAAATTAGAGAAGACTGCAACAGAAGTCCACAAAAAAAGTTAAAAACAGCTTCGGAGAAGATGCTGTGTCATTCGAAGACTCAGTGGTACATGAAGTTTAAAGAAGGCCGCTTGTCCGTCGAAGATTTCCTCCACTCGGGATGCCCTTCAACTAATGATTTAATTGCTCGTGTTTTGATCTGATTCAGGAACGATCGACGTTTCACCTGTGACACCAACTTTCTCAACCACACCGTTTCATGTAATGCAGTCTCTACAAATCATCAAATGAATTTCCCGCACGTTCAAATCTTGTAATGTCATCACCCAACTTTATAAACCGTTGATATTCTCAATTCTTGATTACGTTAGCATCATTTGGTTACCTTCTCAGGAAGGTCTATCAAAGGAGTCTATAAAAGTAAACTTCATTTGCTTCCCACGTTACCTCCAGCGTATCCCTTACCGTTGTAAGAATTTCCTGTACTTATGTAAGATGTTTGGTTTATTACCACTTTTTGTATGCAGCAAAAGTTGTAGTCTAAGCAGAAGCACTGATTACGATTTCTCTATAACCTGATTCATTCGAGAGTGGATTCACCTTCCTTACTCTCTGAACTTGTCGGTACAGCACTTTCTCCATTCCTTACTTCGACCTCATATTCCGAAATACCGGCCAATCACCTGCACTCAGATGTTTTTACTCCTCTTGTTCCACCAGTTTCTGCTAAACTCAAATTTAAGGTGTTCTCACTTATAATTATCATGTAATATATTCTGTATTGTTATATTTGTGTTTATATTGTAAAAATAAAATAAATTGTCTGTTTATACTCCGGCACGACAACCAAGTCAGTAGAGTTTACAATAAATCGTCAATACAAGTATTTATCGTATTTAGTAGTCACGGGCTTGAACCCCGGTCCACTCAAGGAACGCGTGCTCTGCACTCTCGCTCCTGACCACTGGGTTACGTCAGGCCTGTACTATTTATTCATACTTTTCTTATTCATTATGTACCTGTTAGCACACTAATGTACGTAATGAAGAATAAATCAATTATCTGCGAAGTTGACATTTTTATAGATATGTCAATCAATTTTAACATGCGAATTTTGAATGCGAAATGTTTCAGCCAAATTTGTGCTTCGCACTCTCGTTGATATTCGGAGAGCGGAAAGTTTTCGCATATCAAGATCTTCGTCAACGTGCTGCTGCCGACCTATACTTTGTTTCTTCCATCATTACTGGTGATTAATCATGAGCAATGATTCGAAAACAAAGGACTTTCTCAATGAAAAATTCCCGTTTCTCCAAAGCCCAAAAAAGCATGAAAATCGTGGTAAAATGTGATCATTCTTGTCGTATTTTCTAACTCACCGGGACAACTTCATTATGAATTTGCCTCATGTGATCAAACACTGAAACACTATGAAATAGTTCTACAGCGTAAGTGATGCTGTTCGGAGAAAACGGCCGGAAAATACCCTTACACACTGAGCGCTTTCCATTCAAGAATTTCTTGTGCACTGGATTTAGCTCCCTGTGATTTTTTTTTTTTTTTTTGTTGTTTCCAAGCTTAAAGCCCCCAATGAAAGGTACAGGTTTGTAAAGACAAAGGAAATTATTCAAACAACAGGAATTGCCCCATATTCTCTTCACAATTCCAAAAAGAAGGCCTATCAATAATGGGTCCAGAAGCTTTGAAACTGATGTGTAAAGCCTCAAGGAGACTACGGTGGAATTCCGTCCGAATAGTGGTAAGCGTCATTTTCCAAATATTAGATTCTTTAATAAGTTCATTTTGGTAAAAAAAAAAAATAATAATAATAACCTCAAGTGAATAAGTAGGATGTTGTATGGCAGTTATTCGGAAACCACTGACGCACAATGAGAAAAAGCGTGGTCACGGTGTAATTTCCACCACATGATCGGGTCGTATCCTTTGATTGCATCTCTCAAGTTTTAATGATTTTTCACTCCCCTCTGGGTATGAATCCATGATGAATTATGCCTTTACAGTCAAACAATAATGCTAGCAAAACTATGTTCAGTCCTGTCATCTAATTTGTTTTCTTTCCGGGAGATGTAGAATAGATGTGCAGAAATTTGCCTTTAGCCAGCGGGTGGTTAATTGCTGCAACAACTTCCATCTGCCGTTGTGAAGTTGATTGGTTAAATAAATTTAAGTAGGAACTGGACAAACATTTAAAGGGAATTTTGTATTTTTTTTTTTTTTTTTTGGCTGATGCTGCATAAGCTCATAACACTTGCATCGCATGACACTACTGCTACTACCTCCATTCAGAAGTTTATGTAGTTAGTCCATTCTGTGGTCATTAACGCTTTATTTCCTGTCACTTTTTTTTAACTTCTGGACCATGATTACAAATTTGATTTTTTTTTTAAGTTAAACTCCTCTTTCCATCAGATCAACCGTTAAAAACTTGGAAACAAGTTATATAACCTTAGTGACTACCATATTGACATTCTAACTTGAGGGGATGTCTTCGATTCTTATTTGATGATCAGTCTGAATAATGTTCTAATGCGGGAGACAAGTTCGTCATTTTGCACCGTCACAAACCTGCTAGCCCATAGCTAAAAAAAAAAAAAAAAGAGTTCTAATTCGTTTATTGACGTGCAGTCTCCCACACGTTACGTCATCTTTGAACCGTTTGCACCATTCAAATTTCCTAGATTGAATTTTTCAACAAAAAGCAAAATTTTATAGATCTTTATTCAAAAGATGACATTCTTAAAAAAAAAAAAATAAATAAATAAATAAATAAAAAAAAAAAAAACACGAAACTACCATCAACAGTAGAAATTCCCAGACATTTACCTACAATTATACTGTATATATACAGTATATTAATTACTGCTAAACCAAAAGTTAATTCAAATTACTGCATTGATAAAATATAATTTTTAAATTTTGGGCCGTTAGAACAAAAGCATAATAAAATACATTAAACTTAACAATAAACTTATGTTTTAATTCGACGTTCGGTTGTTTTTAACAAATTCAGGTCTGGAACAGTTTGATCTTTCCCTTGCAATTGAAATTGGGATTACCAAAACAAAGTTGCGTTAATGTCCTTCACAATTAGCTTCAACCAGTGTTAATAAAAACGAATAATGCTAACACTGCAAATCGCTAGTCACAGCGACCCCATGGCCATATTAGTCGTCTTAAGCAAACACATGGCATTACCAAGACATTAATTGATCACTTCCACTTGTTAGAACATCTCTTTCAAGTCATGTAATTCACTACCATTTACAGTACCTCCCTAATCATTCCGCTATAGCGCCGAAGCCTCAGCTGTTGTCTGAACTTTTCATATTATATCATTTTCATTTATTTACACTCGTATTCGTATTTTGTCAACGGAGATTGCTATTTGCATATGGGTCACACACTCTTAGCCAGTTGTCATTGAGATGTGGGCGAGTACGGTTAAATAGTACTGTTTTTTTTTTTTTTTTTTGCTGCAAAATAAATTCATTATACGTACTGACATTCTCTTCCCATATATCATAAAAAAATTAATGATATCCTAATTAAATATGCTGTCAAAGTAAAAATGCTAAAAACTAATTACATCCTCACAAGTGGCGTTAAATGCAAATTTTCGTGTCAAAGATTTGTAACTTTCCAGGAAATTTAAGGAGAGTCCAGCAATTTTTTTTAAATTTAATTTTGTTACTGAAAGGATTTTTGTCCTTTCTTTCACATTCTATTCTATAAAAGCTGTACGTAAAGTTGTCTTATTATAGAAAGTATTTATTATTCTAGGTGGTAGATGACTCTCATCAACCGGTGAAACACCACCCCTTTTTGCTTATTCGAAGCTTGAAGTGGTGGAACCCATGTTTAGTCTCTAGAGCTAAGTTCCGGTCAACCCTTCCCTATCTCTTCCATCATGCAGTATGATTTATGACTTTTCAGGTTATGATGAACATCATGGCGAGATACAATATTCCTTACATTTCGAGGGTACAGTTCCAAAACGGTGTTCGCAGGCCGGCCGCAGGTTAGTACACCCGATCGAACCTATTGGTAATTCTCTAGGAGGCTTCCGGATCAGCTAGTGTACAATCTTGCTCTACTCTGCCAGATACTGACTGGAGGGAGTCCGAGTAGTGTGTATGTGGGGAGCACTGCCGAGGCCACGTTATGTCAAGGATCTGGGTATATTCTTACCATGTGTATGCCATATTCAAAAATTTTATTACTTCATACAGCATGTTCCACCCATTTTTTCTTACTACTGAATACACCATGAATTGTCAAACTAATAGAGCAAGCTTATCTGCGAAAAGATCTAAACCTCCCAAGCACTTCCTAATTCATTTCACAAATATACGTGGTCTCAATTCTAATCTCAACGATGTCCATTTGCACTTGCAGTCTGCCAAACCCCATGTACTTTTTCTGACAGAATCTCAGTTATCGGTTGATTCAACTACTGCTCATCTCAGATGCCCACATTATTCACTGTATGATTCCTATCGCCTCAAAGGTGGTACTTGTGCATATATCCGTTCTGATATTCCCTGTCAGAGACTTGGCAATTTGGAATCTCCTCTGGCTTAAAATCTCTACCTCATTGTGTCAAATTCATCTGTTGTATCTACCGTTCTCCCAACTCCACTAATCACTTGTAGCTTTTTGACTTCCTCTCTTTGCAACTTGACTTTCTCCAGTCCAACTTTCCTAACAGTGAGGTAATTTTCCTTGGTGATTTTAATGTTCACAACTCCAGCTGGCTTCCGTTTTCTAGTTAGATTGACCCAGTTGGTCGAGATGCTGATGCTTTTGCAATTACTAATGACCTAGCACAGATTATTCATTTACCTACAAGAATACCGGACAATCCCAATCATACAGCCAACACGCTTGATCTTTTTCTCACAAACAACCCTTATAAGTACACGGTCGAAGTGAGAGGTCCTTTAGGCATTCACATCACAACTTGGTGATTGTCTCTCTTCTCCAATGGAGCCTTTATCTCATGGCTATTCCCAACCTCGTGTTGTTTGGCAATACAAGAATGCAAAATGGGATGACCTGCGAGATTTCTTTTCTTCTTTTCCTTGGACGGATTACTGTTTCAAAACTTCTGGTGTCAACGTTTGCTCAGATCGTGTCAATGAAGTTATTCTTGCAGAAATGGAATCCTTTATCCCACGCTCCACTTTAAAATCTCGTCCTTTATCTAAACCTTGGTTTTCCAATAAATGTGCTACGGCTGTTCAAGAGAAGAATGTTGCATATCATAATTGGCTTGTTTCTAATTCTTCAGTTTCATTTCTGCCTACACCAAAGCTCGCAACAATTGTAAAGCAGTTATTAATCAGTCCAAACTAGAGTTTGAACAGGCTAAGAGTAGAAAACTTGCTTCTTGCCCTAATGGTAGCCGAGCATTCTGGTCTCTTGCCAAAGCTATTGGCTGCAACTTTTGCCCATTTCTGCTCCCACCTCTGTCCAAACCAGATGGTTCTGTTGTCACTTCAGCCAAGGATAAAGCTGACCTGCTAGCATCCTATTTTATTTTTCTTCCAACTCATGTATTAATGATCTTGGTAAAACATCTCCCACCATTCCCAACACTCTCCATTCAATACCTCCTGTGGTCTTCCGTCAAAAGGATTTTGACGAATCTTGATGCTAAGAAAGCTCCAGGTTCCGATGGTATTTCTCCACCTGTTCTCAAAACCTGTGCTCCTGAACTTACTGCTATTCTTTGCCGCCTTTTTTCACTTTCTTATTCTAAAGGTGTCTTTCCTTCGGCTTGGAAATTTGCTCATATCCAGCCAGTTCCTAAAAAAGGTGGCAAATCCCTCCCATCCAATTATCGTCCCATTGCAATTATTTCTACTCTTTCTAAAATAATTAAGAAATCAATTAACCGCCAACTTTTAAACTACCTAGAAACCTTCCGTCTGATCAACGATCGCCAGTATGGATTCCGTCAGTGTCGATCCACTGGTGATATTCTGGCTTATGTTACCCATTTATGGACTAATTCAATGGAAAGGTTCGGTGAAACACAAGTAGTTGCTCTTAATATTTCAAAGGCTTTCGATCGTGTTTGGCATAAAGGTCTTCTAAACAAGCTTCCATCTTATGGTTTGCCAACTGTTTTTAGTAATTGGTTATCCATTTTTCTCTCCGATCGCTCACTGAGGGTGATGGCTCTGTCTTCTAACTTTTACACTAATGCCGGTATCCCTCAAGGTTCAGTTCTTTCCCTCTTGTATATTAATGACCTTCTTCCATTGACTGGAAATCCTATCCATAGTTTTGCCGATGATAGCACATTGGATTCTACTTTCCATTTTGAGAAACCTTGCCCTGCTCAATGAGCTTCAACTTCTCGAAAATCTGCTACCAATTCCTTAAATGACGATCTTCAGGTAATTCTCCAGTGGGGCAAAAACAACTTAGTTGATTTCAACCCTTTTAAAACTCAGTCTTGTCTTATATCTCGCAAAAAGGATTCTTCTGCTCCTATGCTTATCTTTAGTGACACTCCGATTTCTAGGCAAAATGATATATCTCTCTTGGCACAAGCACATTACAAATATTGCTTCCTCTGCATCTTAAAAACTTGGTTTTCTCTTTCGCTCTCGGTGTTACTTTTCTTCCAATCAGCTGCTCACTCTGTATAAATCGCAAATCCGCCCTGCCATGGACTATTGTTCCCACAACTGGGGCCCCCAGAACGTCTCTCAGGCTTCTTGATTCCATTCAGAAGATGGCAGTTATGTTAATTAATGATTCATCTCTAACAGTCTCTTCACTCGCTGTCTCATAGACGTACTGTTTCTGCTGCATGCCTCTTCTACAGATACTTCCATGGGCACTCTTCTTCTGAATTGGCTTCTATAATTCCCGCTCTCTTTCAAAACAGTCCGAACACGTGTCGCCAACAGCAAAACATCCATTTACTGTCCAACTTCAAACTCACAGAACCAACTTTTCATCTTACTCGTTTATTCATTCAACTGCCGTTTTCTGGAACAACCTTCCTCCTTACGTATTTCCTGAAAATTGCAGTCTACAGAAGTTCAAGTCCAATGTCAACAAATATCTTCTTTTGTCTTCTCAACCTCCAACCGAAGCACGGTACTAAATACTATAGGTTCTAATACCTCTCGTGTTTGGGGGTTACATAAAAAAAAACCCTATAAATATCGGATCTGCGAGCGCAAATCCCCCCCCCCCTCCCTTTATACTGCTATAGGAAATATAACCGAGTTCACCATATCCCATATATTCAAATTCTGCATGACGAGCAAGATTCAACACTAATAATAAGCTACCTTCCTTACAGGCATATCAATGTTACAAAAGTGGAGCATCGTATACCCTTATTATTATTATTATTATTATTAATGGCCATATGGTACAAGGAAGCCTGAGGCTTATGCTGCACCAGCCAAAAAAAAAAAAAAAAAAATTCCCAAGTTACCCCCTGAGAGAGAGAGAGAGAGAGAGAGAGAGAGAAGTAGAAAGGAATCACCAAGAAAGAGAAGAATGATGATATCCAGCTCAGGACCCTGGGTTTGCCATTTCCATATGTAAGATTGCCGTGTCAAATGAACGGCTCGAATATTTCAACTAAAGTTGTTTTGCATTACATAAATCTTATAAATTATATTTAAATGATCTTGCATTCCTTACCCCCTCCCCCCGCAACAAATAGAACGGTTTCAGCAATCGCAGAGAGAATGAGAACACATTTGTAAATAAACGGTGATGCGTTTATCATTACTATCTTCGTACCTAGTTACAGGTTTAACATTAATATCAACCAGTAAAACGAAGTTCAGCGCCCAATTATAACAATATTAATTTATGAGCACCTTCTGGATTAAAACTGGAAGTTCAAATTCGCCATCAGTTGTAAAAAATAAATAATATTAATTAAAAAAATGCATATGCAGAGGGTGCCAATTTGTAATGTTTCTTAATTAATCTTTCGATTACGATAACTGCCCTTCCCCTCCCTCCCCATGCAAAGCATAAGAAAACTAAGCCCAAGTATATCTATCTAACCATCTTTCGCCCATTATTTCTTCGTTCAAACATTGGTTAACTGTAATGCTAACTCCCAAATTTAAAAGCTTAAACCGATTAATAATGAATTGAAAATGCTTCGAATTTCGCTCACTGTTACTAATAATTACTAAATCATTCAAAATAAAATAAAATAAATACTTACTTACGTTAGTAAAGCATGACTAAAAACACTACAAAACGTGCAGCAAAGACGAAAACATGTTAAAATCGCATTTGTTTTCTCGAGTGATACATCTAGTCGCTTTTCCGTGGCGGCGACACAAACGCTGACAGCGACGAGATGGCTAGAAGAAAATGATTCTCCTTACGTGAACCGAATTTGCGGTACCGTCTCCTACGTCACAGAACGCATGGCAATAAGGAGCGCTACAAACAACTCGAACGCCATCTTCAGGATAATTAAAAAAGACTCCTATTTAACGAGAACGGATCACTTCCTGGCTTCGTTTGATATACAAGTGAAATATAACCACACGTGACTATCCCCGTATAAGATTACAAGGCCGCTAATCACATGACTTCTGGTGTTTGTCAACTGATCGTGACGTCGTCTAATGTCCAGTTGAGTAGTTCCTCTTCATCATGAAAGAATCTTTTCTGTGGTTGCTTCGTGTAAATTTACACACTAAGGGCTTACTGTCCCGTTTTTTTCCCTCTAATTTAAATGAGATAGGGGGGGGGAAGGCCTTATGTTTGGCGATTTACCCTCTCATTAACGGATGTAGATGTAACCAAGTTTCGTTGCAGACATCAAAAAAAAAATTTAGTGGGCAAACATTAACATTTCTAACAGCTAGTATCCTAAACAAGTCTCGAAAACGTGATTAAAAATTGGGTAAGCGTGATATATAAATAGCCTTATTATGATTCGGTGCAAAACACAGCAAAAAGGGTGGAAATTCTGAAATTCAGTCCATTATGGAGGAATCCAAATAGGCCTTACAATTACAGCCTTTCAGTCTAAATATCTTTGATCATTCTGTTCAAGTAATTCGGGCGTAAAGATCTCTAAGTACACTGATTCAAGTTTTATTACCACTGATTGAGATAAACATTTTAATATGATGCCTTGTGTCACTTCAAAACAGCAAAATATCTAGCAAAATGCCAATCTGATTGGGGTATCACAGAAGTCTACTATGTCAAAAGTAACAGGGATTCTGGCACTGAAAGTAGTTCCTTTTAAATGAAAGAAATAATTCTTAACTGACCCTAAAAGACAAAAAGTTATGCAGTACTGGTTTCGAAATATTTTTACAGAAGAACACACTGGTTTCTCACCTAAGGTAAATAAGAGAGTTTCTAATTAAGGAGCATGAAAGATACCCATGTTTGCAGAACAGTAAAACATGAATAAGGAACAAGGATATGTGTCAAGTGATATCACAATTAATGCATTCTGCTGTCAAATTTAAATAGTGTAACATCATGTACAAATAAGCACAACACTATTTCCTCATAAACTGATAATCCTTGCATCAAAAGAATAAAGGAAATAGAAAACTTTTAAAAATGGTCACATGAAATATTATAAAGGAGCTACTCCAAGCCTCCACTTCCAAAAGAAGTTTTTCCGCACCAAAAATAAAATTAGAATTGCCCTGTCTTAAACTGCAAAATAATTCATACTCTAGCACTTCTAAACTGAATACTATGAATTGGCTGGTCTTAGATACAGCAGTGGACAAAATAACAGAAACACCTAATATGAAAGTAGTAGTTTTTGTAATGGATGTATGATGTATTTATGAACATGCAGTGGTGATTTCCCCTCCCCCCTCAGGAGTACTGCAAAGGAAAGATGATAAAAGCTGATGGTTATTTAGAGGTAATATAAAAAGGCATATGAACAAAATGAATGACCGACCTTCCTGAATTTCAAAGAGATCAAACTGTTGGTGTACACTTAGTCACAGGCTTCAGTGACTAAAACTGCCAATTTTTTAATTGTATATCCAGAGCAACTGGCATCAAAAGTGGTGTCTGCATTCACCAAGTATGAAAAAACAAAATCTGATAGGACGAATTCCGGCAGAAAATTGAAGCTGACTGAAAGAGATCACTAGACACCAGAAAGGATTGTAGCCTGAAAACATAAAACTACTGCCTCAAAAATAACAATAGAACTTAATGTGAAACTTAGCAATCTAGTTTGCTAAGAACTACATAAAGCTGAAATTTATGGCAGAACCACTGTTGCCAAGCCACTCATTACTAATGGTAATGCTAGAAAGAGGATGCAATGGTTACTGTAAGGAGCACAAAACCGGACACTAGATGATTGGAAATGTCATATTTTCAGAAAAATCATCAATAAAACTTTTTTTCAATGTAAGGGAGAACTTATGTTTGGTGAATGCCAAAAGAAGTGCATCACCCTGACCTTTTTGTGCCAACTGTCAAATACTATGGAGGATCAACAATATCTTGGTATTTTTTAGGTCCTATTTTCACCCAGAATGGGCAATTACTGCCACTAATTACCTTGATATTTTGAGTGACCAGGTTCATCCCACAGTGCAAACATCTTTTTCCACAATAATGCTCCAACCCAGCCGGATTGTCCAATCTTGGTCTGAGGCTAAGTAGCTCCCATGGCCTGCACAAACACCAGATGTTAAAATTATTGAGCTATTGCAAGCATATTTGGGAAGGAGAGCAAGAAGCACATTTCCTCCACCTTCATCACCCAAGGAACTTGAAACATTCCTCCATGAAGAATGGTCCAATATTCCTTTTAAGACAGTGCAAGATTTATTTGAATCTATTCCACACAGAATACAAGTTGTTTTAAAAGCAAAGGGTGCCCAACAACCCCAGAGCTCACATCTGGTGAGCATGGGCTTGGCACACCCAGGGTCCTGAGCTGAATATCATCATTCTTCTCTTTTTGGTGATTTCCTTCTCTCTCTCTCAGGGTAACTTGGAAATTTTTTTTCAGCTGGTGCAGCATAAGCCTTAGGCTTCCTTGCACTATATGGCTAGTAATAATAATAATAATAACACCATATTAGTGCATATCTGTAACTCTTATCACAGGTGTTTCCATTATTTTGTCCATCCCCTATATCTGAAATGTTTAGGATTGATTATTTCCATTTGTGATGATTATGCACATGTCCCTTAATGCCATGGTCTCTTAAAGCCATCTTCAGTAAAAACTGAATGATTTAGTCAATTCAGGAGTGTTCAGCAATAGTAGTGCCCAAAAAATCAAATGAATCATCCTGCATATACAAAATGATTTAGTCAAGTTCATATGGCTTTCAGCAATGTGGAAATTACATGTGCATGTGGGTCTCTTTAGTAACCCGAAGGTATTACCCACATTCACAGATGGATATAGCACAAACATGCAACTTGTCTTATTTATATAAATAAATTTTCTGGTTTATGCATTGGAACAGCCATATAAGACAAGAGAGTTTTATAACTACAATGATTTACAAAAGACAGACAAGCTTTTGTAAAATCATGTGGATTTGAATACTCTATATATGGAACCAATTACTTGGCTATGTTTGGCCATTGTTCACCATCTCGGATTTTGGGACTATATGGTGGTTACTGCAGTACAGTTAACCACCATAGTTACTGCAGTACAATTTAAAATAACTAACCTTGATAGGAATAATTCAAAGTGGATACACTGCAATGGATGGACATAATGAACTGGTATGAAAACCTAAGCAGAGTGGTACAAATCTCCATCTAACAATGATACAACGTGAAAAAGATTCCCTCACATCTATATAGCAGCTTCAATTATGATATCATTGTATGTGCAAGTGTGAAGTATAAAGAGATATAAGTGTTGCTGTAAGCCTTTAAATAAAGCCAAATATATTCAATCTTTGATACAGAAGAGAGTACAAAGTAAAAATTCATGTGATGACAAGAAGCAGTAATGTAATCTGCTATAATGACCAACAGCTAGCCAGCTGACAATGATTAAGTGTTTATCAGGTGTTTAGACTGAAAATGCCAAGTAAAAACTGGTGGTTAGCAAACATGGAACAAACTTAGAAGCCTCAACTCCAATGAAAAAATCTTATCAATAAGAGATGGATTACCAGAGTTCTTGCCAATTTTAACTGCAAAGACCCAATACGCTTCGATAACCAAAGAGTCCAATTGGGGATTAAAGTAAAGTTGGGAATCAAAATACAATTTCATGATGCTACAATGTACAGTTTTGCACACACAAAAAAAAAGATAAAAGCCACAAAAATGCAGGATAAGCATCACACTGAAACATCTTCCATGATTGCTAGCAAGAGTAGTATATGAGCTTCTTATCACTATAAGGTAGCTTGTGATGCCTAGTGAAAACAAGGAGAGCACTTATTAAAAAGAAAAGTTACAAGGCCAACATATTTATACACCACTGCAAACGAGGTGATAATGCTATTGTGTATTGGTAACTTCATGCATGCAATTCCATCACACTTGCCTACATTTGGTAGTCTGTTATACTATGTGTATAGTACCAGGGCATGTGTAAGCCTAGTAAGGCCTTGAAATGGCCAATTCTAAAGACCATGTACTTCTTAATTAAGCCTTTACTTTGAACTCAAGAAGACACATAAAATGCTGCAAACAGCATTTTGTGATAAAGGATTAAGCTGTGCAATAACATTTCAATGGTTTTCAAAGATTAAAAATTGCCATAAAATATATGGCAGGTGATGGTGCATTTTTTTGAATGGGAATATCTAATTAACCAAGAGTACCTCCCTAGAAAAAAATCTGAATTAGACATCTATTAAGAAGTTCAAGTGTATGTGTGTCAGGTAGAAGGAAAGAGCAACAATAGGAAAAATGATTGTGACTCCTTCAACATGACAATCATCCCCCCATACGCTACTGCCTTCAGTTGATGATGAAACAACAATGAAAAAGTACCAAATCCTCAATACCTCCTTCCATATTTGATTCTCCTCTGCGATTTCTTCCTCTTTGCTAAACTTTAAGCTTAACTTTATAAAGAAGAAATAAGTTTATAAAGTGGATGCCATTTTGGAAATATGAAAATAATGACAGCCACTTTAAAAGTTTCAGGCATGCTTCAGTGAGTGTAAGAACTGCTGGAATAAGGCTATTCAGTCACAAGAAGACTACTTGGCGCGGGGGGGGGGGTGGTCAATACATTCCAACTGCATGCTACTGAATCACAGGACTTTCTGACATACAAGTAACCTAGATGTTACACATATAAGTTTGACAAAATTGAGGTATTTCATTGGAAATGTTGCATTTTCACTATTTTTGAATCTAGTAATTTCTCCTACCTAAATTTCTCAAAACACAATAGTTCTTTTTACAATTGTTCATTTGAGACTAATACTTCAATTTCCATTTGGATCTGACTCCTTTACAACTTAGTGGTAATACCAGATAACTGATGTTCTATTATAATTTGAATCTCTTGGGCGAAATAACTTAAATGGACTCCATCATAATTCATGTATGATGGTTTATCAGAAAGTTCTGAAAGACATTCTTATTCAAGCACTAAAGAGTTTACTGTGAAGAGCTGCAAGCAGCAACACTGTCATGTGTTTGTGACTTCACACGCAATCAGTTATCTATTACAGGAACTCCCTGACTTACGTAACACCGAACTTACGCAAATTCTACTTTACGTAAATTTTTTTTTCCGGCCAGTGCAAACTGAAAAAAATATGGAAACATATTTTACATCTGTAGTGATAAATGGAGGTATTGCGAAAATATCGTAATTTTAATCCAATAACATATTGTGCTTTTTTTTTTTTTTCTGTAATTTGTTCCAAGTCCTTGGAAGTTGAAAATTTCACTATATTACTAAGCTATGTATCTTTCTAAAAGGTCATATTTATAATGGAAATTGCACTACACTTACATCATTATCATATGTTCCCGTTATAAGAATCAATTTGAATGCCTTTGTGATATTTTACTAAAGCACGTTTTTGGAGGTAACGAACAAAAACAATTTGCACTTTCTGGTTTATCGGGCTTTTCTGTTAGTGCAATGGGGTAGTAAACTCAATCTTATTGCATTTGCGATAATCCTGTTAACTGGAATTCTGTGGGTTTTTATGTTACGGTATTATATTGAAATGTGTTCCCCTTCACAGAAATCTTCAATCATACAAAAAAAACAAATTTTCAGAAACTTCTCTTCATTCCTATTTACATATTACAATGATGAAGGGAAAGGGACCAACGGAAAGTGCAGTGCAATCACATATCAAGGTGAGGTTGTTCGTACTTTTCAACCAAAGCCTATTTCCTGAAGGTCAATCTGCGAATCTAGAATTCCATCCAAGCAGTGTGTGTGTGTGTCTGCAGTACATATACAGGGTGTCTCAAAAATATTGGTACAAACGTTTACAGGAGGTAGGTAACATCTAAAGGAATGTGAATTGCATAGGAACCCATAACCGGAAACGTCACGGGAAAGTAGTAGCAGAGGCACAAGAAGCAGAAATGACACAAGACAGTAATTAGTGGCAAACATTTATTTGACATAATATTAACAATGGAGTACGAGATGGATGCATTTCATGATGTTACAACAGATGCTTGAAGGTTCCACGATGAGACACAACATGGATTGGTGGACATGGTTGAACACACCTGGAGTTTCTTCGACAGTAGCAGCAGCGCAGACAAGTCTCGCCACAAGATCCATTTCCATCTCCACAGGCGATTCATACACAATATATTTGAGGGGCCCCCCCACAGAAAGAAATCAAGGCTCGATAAATCAGGTGAGCGTGGGGGCCAGGCAACGGGTCCACCACGGCCAATCCATCGACGCCCAAAACACCTGTTCAAATGGTCACGAATACACCTTCCATAATGGGCAGGTGCCGCATCATGTTGAAACCAAATGTTGCGTCTCACATTTGCTGGAACATTGTCAAGTAACCCTGGTAGAACTTGTTCAAGAAAGATCCGATATTTAGCAGAGTTCATGCGGGATGGTAACAGGTATGGGCCGACTAAGCAGTCACTGACCATACCTGCCCGCACATTTATTGCGAAGTGATGTTGTGCTGCATGGAGGTGCACATAGTGTGGGTTGTCGTGAGCCCACACATGAGCATTGTGCTGATTGAATAAGCCTTCTCAAGCGAAATAAGCCTCATCTGTGAACAAAACATAGGCTGGAAAATTCAAGTCTTGAACACTTTCTTGGAGAAACCACTGAGCAAAAGCCACACGTGCAGGATGATCATGGGGGACAGTAACTGAACCCTTTGGAGATGAAAGGGGTGTAAGGAATCGTCGTGCCAGACACGCTGTACACTGCAACAAGACACTCCTAAGGCAGGGGCAACGGCACGTGTACTGGTAGTAGGATTATTCTGGACGGCATTCAACACACTTTCTTCCAAGGCGGGAGTTCGCGTCGAGTGTGGTCTGCCCGCACTACTCCTGTTACCTCTAAATGACCCATAATCGCACAAATTTTGATGCACACGGGCAAACAAACGGTGGTCCGGTACATGTCTGTCTGGGAAGCTTTCTCCATAAATTTGTTGAGTGGCTCGTCCACTGCCCTGTGCTAATCCATACACTAGGTGCATGTCTGCCAGCTCACAGTTCGTATATCGATGCATGCTCTTCGTGCGGCGACTACCACGCTGTCTACCGACTTACAGTGATGTTTCCGGTTATGGGTTCCTATGCGATTCACATTCCTTTAGATGTTACCTACCTCCCCTAAACGTTTGTACCAATATTTTTGAGACACCCTGTAGATGCAATATGTACTGCTACAATTTAGGTTTACATGATGTCGCAAATAACCTTGGCTACATGCATGTTTGAGATAAGACCATTGCATCCAGAGGTTCGAAAGAGCAATACTAAGCATATTAAGTTGAACAAAAGAAAAAAAAAAATTGTTATGATAATATACAGCGACACATATATTGGCCAAAACCTTAAATGTTTCCTTATTGTTAATGAAACTGAATCAAGAAAGTTCAGTTGAAATCACAGACCACAAATTCATGGTTTTTGGCTACTCTTACCTTCCAAATGACTCAGACTTTGGGCTCATTGAACAAGATGTAAAAAACAAGATTATCTATGTTGTTGTTGTTGTTTGGTTTTTAGGAGCATTAGCAACTAAGGCCATATTGCTCCAGGATATGCGGCGGTCATTCCTTAACCTTTCCGCATCCTCCGTATTTGGTGGTGACGGGGTCGAACCCCGGTCTAATCAAGAAGCGTGTGCTACGCACTGCTGCTCCTTCCCACCTGGCTACGGAGGCGCCTATCTATGTTGTGGATGGATGGTATGATACTATGAAGTCTGCCAGAAGACACAGCATCAGCCAAAAAAAACCCCTCCCATTTCACCCCTCCATTCGTTCCAAATGCCTGTCCAGCTCAGCCTTGATTTATTTAGGCAATCAACATCCACAACAAAAGATGAAAGTCTGTTCCACCCATCAACTACCCACTGGCTAAAGGCAAATTTCTGCACATCTATTCTACAAGTGTCTTTCTCAATTTGAATCTATGCTCCCTCAGGTTCTTAAACTGAGCAAGCAGCAGAATTCCATTGGCACTAAGCCTGCTCAACCAATTCAAGGCCTTATACACCTCAGTCAGACCATCTCACAGGTACCTACTCTCCAGGCACTGCAATTTGCAGAGCTTAAGCCTTTCTTGGTAAGAGCACCCCTTTGTTCCCCTCACCAATCTTGTTGCCCTCCTCTGTATTTGTTCTATAAACTCTACATCCTTCCTAAAATGAGGACTCCAGACCTTTACACAGTACTCTAGGTGTGGCCTGACCATTACCTTGTATAACAGGATAATCACCTCCCTGTTCCTGCTAGCAAAATTCCTATATATCATTGACAAGATGCCATGACCTGCCCTGGCAGCCATTCTGCACTGCTCAGCAAACTACATATTTGATTGCACAATTAACCCCAGGTCTTTTTCACTTTCCACTTCCCTGAGTGTAGTACCACACAGCTGGTACGTTTCTCTTCGGTTATTGTTACCCATATGCAGTACTTTACATTTGTCAATGTTAAACTTCAGTTGCCACTTTTCAGCCCATTTTCCCAACTTATCTAGATCCAGTTGGAGTAGCATACTGTCGTTCACAACCATGCCAACCTTTGTATCATCTGCAAACTTGGACATTAAACCTGATATACCTTCATCAATATCATTGATAAATATGCAAAACAACAATGGGCCCAACGCCGAACCCTGGGGAACTCCACTAATAACATTAGTCCACAAAGAGCAGTGTCCATTGATTACCACTCTCTGTTGTCTCCCACTCAACCATCCCTTTATCCATTGTAGCAACTTACCCTTAATGCCATACCTCTCCAATTTGTACAGCAGTCTTCCACGTGCAACAGTATCAAAATATTTACTGAAATCCAAGTATATGATATCAAAATTATTTTTGGCATTCAGTTCCATTGTGACCAAATCATAGAATCCAATCGAATTGGTTAGACAAGATTTCCCTTTAATAAACCCATGCTGTATATTAACTATTACTGCAGACTTGTCTAGATGATCCTGCAACGCTTCTTTAACGAGTGATTCCATTATTTTCCTTGGAACACAAGGTAAAGTAACAGGTCTATAGTTACCTGTGTTACCTTTTGAAACCCCTTTGTGAATTGGTGATACATTTGCACACCTCCAGTCCATGGGGACCTTCCCTGCATCCAAGGAAGCTCTCATAATTAAGGCTAAGTTTACTTCCTTTATTTGCTTACTTCCTTTTCTGCCTCCTTTAATATAACTGGATAGATATCGTCCACCTCAGGTGCCTTTTTTATGTTTAATTACAACAAGTTACTGTTCAAGGTTTAGGCTTAAATGGGTGTCAGACGAATTAATGAGGCTAGTGGCAGAGAAGAAGAATGTATGGGATGCATATAAAGTATCAGGCGACACAGAAGTTTATGGCAGGTATAAACAAGTCTGTAATCGTCACAAAGGAGGTTAGGCAGGCAAAGGCAGATTAAGAGAAATCTTTGGCAAAGGATGCAAAGAAAAACAGCAAGGAGTTCTTTACTTATGCAAACTCTAGAAGGAAAGGGATGAATCAGATTGGACCACTTAACATAGATGGGTTGACTATTGATGATCATTCTCAGGTAGCTGATAAACAGAATCAGTATTTTGCATCTACATTCACACACGAGAAGTTATTCAATGAGGAGAGTGCCAGAGGTTTATCAAATGCTAACAGGGAGCTAAGTCATTTTGTAATAACTGAGAGCAAAGTGGAGGAGAAATTGTTTAACATAAGGAAGGCACCTGGGGTGGACGGGATCTATCCAGTTATATTAAAGGAGGCAGCAAAGGAAGTAAGCAAACCCTTAGCCATAATTATGAAAGCTCTCTTGGACTCAGTGGAGGTCCCCATAGACTGGAGGTGTGCAAATGTATCACTAATTCACAAAGGGGTTTCAAAAGGTAACACAAGTAACTACAGACCTGTTAGTTTAACTTGTGTTCCTGGGAAAATAATGGAATCACTGATTAAAGAAGCATTGCAGGATCATCTAGACGAGACTGCAGTAATAGTTAAGACACAGCATGGGTTTGTCAGAGGGAGGTCTTGTCTGACCAATTTAATTGGTTACTATGATGTGTTCACAAAGGAAGTGAATGCCAAAAATAATTTTGATATCATATACTTGGATTTCAGAAAAGCTTTTGATACTGTTGCACATGGAAGACTGCTGTACAAAATGGAGAGGTATAGCATCAAGGGTAAGCTGATACAATGGATAAAGGGATGGTTGAGTGGGAGAAAACAAAGAGTGGTAATCAATGGACACTGCTCTTCATGGACAAATGTTATTAGTGGAGTTCCCCAGGGTTCGGCGTTGGACCCATTGTTGTTTTGCATATTTATCAATGATATTGATAAAGGTATATCAGGTTTAATGTCCAAGTTTGCAGATGATACAAAGGTTGGCAGGGTTGTGAACGACAGCATCCTACTCCAACTGGATCTAGATAACTAGATCCAGTTGGAGTAGGATGCATGAATAATCAGATCAAGGTCTGAGAAGTGGCAACTGGAGTTTAACATTGACAAATGCAAAGTACTGCATATGGTTAGCAATAAGCGAAGAGAAATGTACCAACTGGGTGACACTATACTCAGGGAAGTGGAAAGTGAAAAAGACCTGGGGGTAATTGTGCAGTCAAATATGAAGTTTGCTGAGCAGTGCAGGCAGGGCAGGTCATGGAGTCTTTGTCAATGATAAATAGGAATTTTGCTAGCAGGGACAGGGAGGCGATAATCCAGTTATACAAGGCAATGCTCAGGTCACACCTAGAGTACTGTGTACTGGTCTGGAGGCCTCACTTTAGGAAGGATGTAGAGTTGCTAGAACGAGTACAAAGAAGGGCAACAAGATTGGTGAGGGGAACAAAGGGGTGCTCTTACCAAGAAAGGCTTAAATTCTACAAATTGCAGCACCTAGAGTAGGCACCTGCGAGGTGAACTGATTGAGATGTATAAGGCTTTGAATTGGTTGAGCAAGCTCAATGCTGATGGGATTCTTCATCTTGTTCAGACTAAGAACCTGAGGGGGCACAGTTTCAAATTGAGGAAAGATAGTTGTAGAATAGATGTGCAGAAATGTGCCTTTAGCCAGCGGATAATTGATTGGTGGAACAGGCTTCCATCTGTTGTTGTGGAAGCTAATATCCTAAATAAATTTAAGGCTGAGCTGGACAGGCATTTGGAACGAATGGAGGGATGAAATTGGAGGGTTTTTTTTTTTTTTTTGCTGATGCTGCATAAGCTTGCTTTCTTGCATCGTATGCCTCTACTAACGGTAATGCTAAAATCTCCTCCACTTTGCTTTCAGTTATTACAAAATCACTTAACTCCCTGTTAGAGTTTGATAAACTTCTGGCATTCCCCTTATTGAATAACTCCTCGTGTGCGAATGTTGATGCAAAATACTCATTCAGTTTATCAGCTATCTGAGTATGATCATCAATAGATCTTTCCTTCTAGAGTTTACATAAGTAAAGAACTCTTTGTTGTTTTTCTTTGCATCCTTTGCCAATGGTTTCTCATTTTTTTTTTTTTTTTAGGAGCATTAGCAACTAAGGCCATATTGCTCCGGGGTTATGCGGTTTTCATTCCCTGACCTTTCCATATCCTCCGTATTTGGTGGTCACGGGCTCGAACCCACCTGGCTACGGAGGCGCCTTAGGTTTCTCGTACTCTGCCTTCGCCTGCCTGACCTCCTTTGTGACTTGATTGCAAACATGCTTATATCTGCCATAGGCTTCTGTGTCACCTGATAATTTATATGCATCCCATACATTTTTTTTCTCTGCCATGAGCCACATAAGTTCATCTGACATCCATTTAGGCCTAAACCTTGAACAGTATTCTTAGTTGGAGTGAAAAACCTAGTAGCCTCCAAAATTAAGTCCTTGAAGTCTTCCCATTTAGAATTCAATGTTGATAGCATCAAATGATCCCACTGTACAAAATTTAAAAACTGTCAGAGACCCTTGTAGTCACCTTTATGAAAGCAAAAGTCCTTCCTTTTAGTCTTGATGGTAGTTAAATTTTTAAGTAATTCCCACATCAGTACATTGTGATCACTGTCACCCAGTGGTTCCTTTATCTGCAAATTCTTAATGCATGAATAATCACTGCTGATAATCAGATCAAGGGTAGTACTCCCTCTGGTTGCCTCTCGAACATGTTGCTGTACAAAACAGTCATCCAATAAATCCACAAAAGTCTTGCTAGTGTGCAAGTGACCAACCCACAAGTTCCAGTCAATAACTGGAAAGTTAAAATCCCCCATTATAAGACATTCTGATTTACTGGCCCACTCTATTTCTCTGCACAACTGCTCATTATACTCATCAGATTCATTAGGCCTATAACACACACCTACTCTCATTTTTCCTTTACCAGTGCTTATGTCACACCAAACAGACTCAACATTGCATCGTTCACCAACATCAATTAGATGCAGTTCCTTAGATTTTATGTTTTTCTTAACCCCTCCTCCCTTCCTGTCCTGTCCATCCTTTCTGGGTTCTGTGTTGGGCCCATTGTTGTTTTGTATATTTTTCAATGATATTGATGAAGGTATATCAAGCTTAATGTCAAAGTTTGCAGATGATACAAAGGTTGGCAGGGTTGTTAATAACAGTAATGATAGTGTGTTGCTGCAACAGGATCTGGAAAAGTTGGGCAGATGAGCTGAGCAAAGAAGAAGTGGACTGACATTAACATTGACAAATGCAAAGTACTGCATATGGGAAGCAGTAACCCCACAGTAACTTATCAATTGTGTGGTACTACACTGAGTGGTAGAGAGTGAAAAGGACCTGGGGTTAATTGTGCAGGCAGATATGAAGTTTTCTGAGCAGTGCAGATAGGCTGCCGAAGTAGGTCATGGTGTCTTGTCAATGATATACAGGAATTTTGCTAAGCAGGGATAAGGAGGTGATTATCCCCTTGTATAAGGCAATGGTCAAGCCACACCTTTAGTACTTTGTACAGGTCTGGAAGCCTCATTTTAGGAAGGATGTAGAGTTGTTAGAACGAGCACAGAGAAGGGCAACAATAAGTGAGGGGAACAAACGGGTGCGCTTACAGATAAAGGCTTAAGTTCTGCAAATTTCAGCATCTGGAGACTCCTGCAAGGTGATCTCATCGAGGTGTATAAGGACTTGAATGGATTGAGCAGGCTCAATGCTGATGGGATTCTTCCTCCTGCTCAGATTACAAACCTGAGGGGGCATAAACTGAAATTGAGGGAAGACAGTTGTTGAATACATGTGGGGAAATTTGCCTTTAGCCAGCGGGTAGTTGATTGCTGGAACAAACTTCTATCTGTCATTGTGGAAGTTGATAGCTTAAATAAATTGGAAGAAGCAAGGAAGAAGTGGACAAACTTTTGCAGCGAATGGATGGATGAAATGGTAAGGGTTTTTTTTTTTTTTTTGGCTGATGCTGTATAAGCTTGCTTTCTTGCATCATAAGCCTCTACTAATGCTAAAGTAACTAATTTTTTTTTTTTTAATCTTGTGACCATCTTTTATATTATAATTAAATTCATTATGTTCATCTTAGCTTTTTTATGATCATTTTCTGCAAGCAACTAAGACAATCTTAACTACATTGACAAAAAATTCCCAATGCCTATCGCTCGGGTTTTTTAAAATTTTGTTACGGTGCACTTTTTACATTGAAAAAATATCTCCTCTGTATGAAATCATAGTTCTGATAACACAGTCGTCTCCTTACAGTAATTTACCATTTTTAAATAGGTAAACCACCTAGAAACACAATGGTGTAAGTCAAGTATATCAACACCGCCGACCAAAAAATTGAATATTAACAAAAATTATCAAGCTCATGCAACTTTTTTGTTTTTTTTAGCTTCCAGGTATATCACAATTCATTAAATTAAAATTTTTGAATTTTTTATGAATGCAAACACAAAACACCTTGTTCTCAAAACACAGAATAGACTGACTTACACCACTATGATTCTCAACACCCCATATATTACATTATGAACTTAGTGTACCTGTTGCCATTGCAACAGCACTAGACCATCAATTCAGTATATTAATGATTATCAACTTACCATAAAACTCATTTAATATATATAAATGATAAGGAATTTTCAAATCAAAAATTTTGTTTCTAAAACCTCACCTTCATTCCACTATTAGAAAAACTGAGTTAGAATTAGTAGAGGCTTATGATGCAAGAAAGCAAGCTTATACGGCATCTGCCAAAAATAAAAACCTTCCCATTTCACCCATCCATTCACAACAAATGTTTGTCTAGTTCTGCCTTAAATTTATTTAAGCTGTCAACTTCCACAATGACGGATGAAAGTTTGTTCCAGCAATCGACCGCCCACTGGTTAAAGCCAAATTTCTGCACATCTATTCCACAACTGTCTCTCCTCAATTTGAATTCATGTCCCCTCAGGAGATTAATTTGGGCAAGAGGGAGAACCCATCAGCATTGAGCTTTCTCAAACCATTCAAGGCCTTATACACCTCAATCAGACACTGCAATTTGCAGAACTTACACCTTTCTTTGTAAGAGCAATCCTTTGTTCCATTCACCAATCTCGTTGCCCTTCTCTGCACTTGTTCCAGCAGCTCAATGTCCTTCCTAAAATTAGGCCTCCAGACCTGTATACAGTACTCAAGGGGTGGCCTGACCATTGCTTTATACAAGGGGATAATCACCTCCTTACCCCTGCTAGAAAAACTCCTGTATATCATTGACAAGACGCCATGAGCTACTCTTGCAGACTGTCTGCACTGCTCAGAAAACTTCATATGTGATGGCAAAATTACCCACAGGTCTTTTTCTTTCTCCACTACACCGAGTGTAATACGACACAGTTGATATAATACTCTGGGGTTACTGCTACCCATATGTAGTACTTTACATTTGTCAATGTTAAATTTCGGTTTCCACCTCTCAGCCCATCTGCGTAATTTTTCTAGATCCTGTTGCAGTAGTGTACCGTCATTAGTGTCATTAACAACCTTGCCAACCTTTGTACCATCTGCAGACTTGGATGTTAAGCCTGATATCTCTTCATCAATATCATTAATAAATACAGAAAACAACAATGGGCCCAACACCGAACCCTGGGATACTCCACTAATAACATTCGTCCATGAAGAGCAGTGTCCATTGATTACCAATCTGTCTTCTTGAACTCAACCATCCCTTTATCCATAGCAGCAATAATGCCATATTGCTCCAATTTGTATAGTAGTGTTCCATGTGCAGCAGTATCACAAGCTTCCCTAAAATCCAAGTACATTCAGTTAGCATTAGCATTAGTAGAGGCATATGATGCAAGAAAGCAAGCTTATGCAGCATCAGCCAAAAAAAAAAAAAAACACACTCCCATTTCACCCCTCTGTTCATTCCAAGTACCTGTCCAGCCCAGCCTTAAATTTATTTAGGCTATCAACTTCCACAACAAAGGATGGAAGTCTGTTCCACCAACCAACCACCTGCTGGCTAAAGGCAAACTTCCGCACATGTATCATACATTTGTCTTTTCTCAATTTGAATTTATGCCCTCTCAAATGATTATTCTGAGCAAGAGGAAGAATTCCATCAGCATTGAGCATGCTCAAACCATTCAAGGCTTTATACAGCTCAATCAGATCACTTCGCAGGTGCCCAGTCTCCAGACACTGTAATTTGCAAAATTTAAGCCTTTCTTCGTAAGAGCAACCCTTTGTTCCATTCAATAATCTTGTTGCCCTTCTCTGTACTTGTTCCAACAGCTCTACAAACTTCTTAAAATGAGGCCTCCAGACCTGTATACAGTACTCAAGGTGTGGCCTGACCACTGCTTTATATAAGGGGATAATCACCTTCTTATCCCTGCTAGAAAAATTCCTGTATATCATTGACAAGACACTATGAGCTACTCTTGCAGACCGGCTGCACTGCTCAGAAAATTTCATATATATGCCTGCACAATTACCCCCAGGTCCTTTTCGTTCTCTACCACTGTCAGTGTAGTACCATAGAGTTGATACGTCACTCTGCGTTGCTGCTTCCCATATGTAGTACTTTACATTTCTCAATGTTAAACTTCATTTGCCCACCTCTCAGCCCATCTGCTCAACTTTTCTAGATCCTGTTGCAGCAGCGTACTGTCATTAGTGTCCTTAACAACCCTGCCAACCTTCGTATCGTCTGCAAACTTGGACATTAAGCTTGATATACCATCATTAATATCATTTATAGATACAGAAAACAACAATGGACTCAATACTGAACCTTGAGGGACTCCACTAATAACATTAGTCTAGTCCACGATGAGCAGTGTCCATTGATTACTACTCTCTGTCTTGTCCCCCTCAACCATCCCTTTATCCATAGCAGCAATTTGTCTCCAATGCCACACTGCTCCAATTTGTGCAGCAGTCTCCCATGTACAACAATATCAAAAGCCTTTCTAAGGTCCAAATATATGATATCAAAGTTATTCCCTGCATCCAGTTCCTTTGTGACTGCATCATAGTATCCAATCAAATTGGTCAGGCAAGACTTTTCCTTAACAAAACTATGCTGTGTCCGAGCTATAACTGAAGTCTCGTCTAGATGATCCTGCTGGGCTTCTTTAACCAGTGTCTCCATTAATTTTCCTGGAAAAGAAGTTAAATTAACAGGTCTATAATTACTTGTGTTGCCCTTTGATCCTCCTTTGTGAATTGGGGTCACATTTGCACATCTCCAGTCCATGGGTACCTCCCCTCTGTCCAAAGAAGCTCTCGTAATTATGGCGAAGGGTTTGCTTACTTCCTTTGCTGCCTCATTTAATATAACTGGATAGATCCAATCCACCCCCGGGTGCCTTTTTTATGTTTATCGTCAACAATTTCTCCTCCACTTTCTTCTCAGTTATTACAAAATCATCTAGCTCACTGCCAGAGCTAAATTCACCTCTGGCATTCCCCTCCCTGAATAACTCCTCATGTGTGAATGCAAATGCAAAATACTCATTTAGTTTGTTAGCCACCTGAGCAGGATCAACAGTTGAACCATCGATATCCAGTGGACCAATCTGATTCATCCCCTTCCTTCTAGAGTTTACATAGGTAAAGAACTCTTTGCTGTTTTTCTTTGCATCCTTTGCCAAAGATTTCTCATAATCTGCCTTTGCCTGCCTAATCTCCTTTGTGACTTGGTTACAGATCAGCTTATATCTATCATAGGCTTCCATGTCACTCATTAAGTTCTGCTATGACGTGGTACATGTGTTCTTAAAAATCTCCATGTTATGGCATTTCACGCATTAAAAACAACAGGGCTTATGGGGAAAATGGGGATAGGGACAGAGCACAAAAAAAAAAATGTTCAGTCTGGTAAGTGAAATACTAAAAAAAGTTAGAAACTCAATAAAATTGCTAACACAGTTTAAATCATCTTAAATTTCTAATAAATAAATAAAATATTACAGTAAATATAGCACTTTACCTTGACAAGATATGAAGTTTGCTTGATCGATATTTCTGTTGACTGACATTTTCTCTTTTTTTGGATTGTAAAATTTAAAACAGTAAAAAAGATAATCAAACAATAACAATGAACACGAGACGCACAAATTGCACAAGTGAGACAAGTTTATGAAGTTTAAAAAATAGGAATGAAGAGAAGATTCTGAAAATTTATTTATGTTTTTTATATGATTGAAGATTTCAGTGAAGGGGGAACACATTTAACTAAAAGAGCATACAAACCCACAGAATTCCAGCTATTGGTACAAAAATGCAGTAAGATCGAGTTTACTACCTGTTTATAATTGGATTGCACTAACTGAATAAACTTGGAACTACAAATTGTTTTATGGTAGTGGCCTCCAGAAATGTGTTCTGTTCATGCTATCATGCCTCACGAAATTTCTGTTTGAACAGAAAAATGTGGACTCCTGAAAACATGAGTCGGCCTACAATAATGTGTTATCTTGTGAATACAGCAAATGACAACATCGTGTCTCCGACAATACAACTACAATAAATAGGAAATATAGCTCTCACACATTTGACGGTTGACATTTTTCAAGCTTCATAAACTTGTATGCATTGCTGCACAGGTTGCTAACTTCAGCTTGGTATCAACTGGTGTAACTCACAGACGAAATCGCGCATGAGCCAGTGTGCAAATCGCATTATACTTGCATTTTTCCCTAATATATCAGTTGCATTGGAGTGAATTTACATTGCAAAAATGCACATTATAGAACTGACTGTATATGATATCAAAATTATTTTTTGCATCCAGTTCCTTTGTGACCACATCATAGTATCCAATCAAATTTGTCAGACAAGACTTCCCCTTAACAAACCCATGCTGTGTTTGAACTATAACTGCAGTCTTATCAAGATGATCCTGCAGTGCTTTAACCAGTGCCTCCATTAATTTGAGTTGTCTAAATTATTTCAGTTATAGATGAATGCAAATTTTATTAATTTATTAGATCACCATACTTTATTCCTATCCACTGAAAGTGTTTCTTAAACTGAATTTACCTTCTTAAAGATTAAAATAAAATAACAAAAACATTTTAATCTTTAAGATGGTACACCACATAATGCCCTTGTTCCAACTTCTTGGATTTATTTTGACAAAGTGAAGCCAAGGAGAAAAACTTGACTAAGATACAATGTGAGCAAACAAAGGACTTTATAGACTAAATAAGGCATGGAAAAACAACGGATATAATTTAATTCAATAAAAAAATCAAAATTATGTTTTTTTTAGAAACTTTTGTCTTTATTATTAATGCCTTCTTATGGTAATTAAACCTGCTCCAGCATCGAAACTTCCCTGAATAAAATTCTTTAAATATTCAACAAGACTTATATTCTTTCAACAGTAAAATGAACATTTAAAAACTTCTTCCCATTAAGCTTTAATGCAGAGTTATATTTAAAAACCCTGCCTATTTAGAAAAGTAATAAATTAATTTAGTGAAGAAAATTCACTTTAAAAATATTCTTTATCTCTCAGACTGTAGTTCAGTTTGCCTAGGTGTTACTTAACTGTGGATAATATTCAGAACTATTCAATACTAATATAGGTTTCAGTACCCTCAAATCATATAGGTGTAATTATGTACTTATAACCAAATGCTAACAGAAGGGAAAAAATCCCCTTTCATTCTGCATTTTGGTAATCTTATAATTATCTTGTTAGAGAGATTTTTACACAACACTTTTGGCAGCAGTGCTGATATTCTTCTCTTACCAGAAATATCTAATCTAATCTATGCTCAAGCTTAATTTCTTTGCTAGTGATCAAAGAACTAACGTTGTTCACACATGTTCATTTTCTCAATGCTTACGTGAGACACAATACAGTAAGAATCATCATAATCTTCATTAGTATAAATGGTTCAAGTTTCACTCAAACATTAGTAGCAACGTTTGAGTAGACAGAGTTAAAAACAAGTCCGAGAAACACCATTCTATATGATATAACCTCTGCATAAAATTTAAAACTGTTTTTATAGGTTTTAATATTAAGAACATTAGAAGCACCTGTTCTTAACTAAAACTTCATAGCAATATTCATTTATCTTCTAACCTGTGAATTTTCAACTTGGTATATATTAGGTGCACAATTTCCTTCTTTTAGTAGTAGTAGAGGTATGTGATGCAAAAAGCGTATGAGCTTTTGAAGCATCAGCCAAAAAAAAAAAAAAAAAAACAAATTTCACACATCCATTCCTTCTAAACATTTATCTAGTTCCTCCTTGAATTTATTTAAGCTATCAACTTCCACAAAGATAGATGGAAATTTGTTCCAGCAACCAACTACCCTAAAACCAACTACACTGGCTAAAAACAAATTTCCACACATCTATTCTACAACTGTCTTTCCTCAACTTGAATTTATGCCCCCTCAGGTTCATAATCTGAGCAAGTGCAAGAATCCCATCAGAATTCAGCATGCTCAGCCCATTCAAGGCCTTATATGTCACAATCAGATCACCCTGCAGGCAATTTGCAGAACTTAAGCCTTTCTTCGTAAGAGAACTTCTTCATTACCCTCACCAATCCTATTACCCTTCTCTGTACTCGCTCAAGAAACTCTACTTCCTTTCTAAAACAAGGCCTCCAGACCTGTACGCAGTACTCAAGGCATGGCCTAACCAGTGCCTTATAGAAAGGGATTAATCACCTCCTTTTCTCCACTAGCAAAATTCATGTATATCATTGACAATACCCCATGACCTGCTCTGGCAGCATGTCTGCATTGCTCAGAAAACTTCATATCCGACTGCAGAATTCCTTCCAGGTCTTTTTCATTTTCTACCACCTTAAGTGTAGTACCACACAGTTGGTACGTTTCTCTGTGGTTACTTCTACCCATATGCAGTACTTTGCATTTGTCAAGGTTAAACTTCACTTGCCACCTCTTAGCCCATCTGCCCAAATTATCTAGATCCTGTTGCAGTAGAACACTGTCATTAACAACCCTGCCAACCTTTGTATCATCTGCAAACTTCAACATTAAGCCTGATATACCTTCATCAATATCATTGATAAATATACAAAACAACAGTGGGCCCAACACCAAACCCTGGGGTACACCACTAATAACATTAGTCCACGAAGAGCAGTGTTCTTGAATGGGTTGAGCACACTGAATTCTGATGGGATCCTTCCACTTGTTCAGATTACGAACCTAAGGGGGCATAAATTCAAATTAAGAAAAGACAGATGTAGAATAGATGTGCAGAAATTTGCCTTTAGCCAGCGGGTGGTTAATTGCTGGAACAAACTTCCATCTTTCGTTGTGGAAGTTGATAGGTTGAATAAATTTAAGGAGGAACTGGACAGGCATTTGGAGGGAATGGTGTGATTTTTTTTTTTTTTTTTTTTTTTTTGGCTGATGCAGCATAAGCTCATACACTTGCTTTCTTGCATCACATGCCACTACTACTACTACTATTACTACTCTCTGTCATCTCCCACTCAACAACCCTTGTATCCATTGTAGTAACTTACCCTTAATACCACACTGCTCCAATTTATACAGTAGGCTTCCATTAGTTAAGAAAAGGAGGAATTACCTCTTACCTCCTTTTCTCAACTAATTGATATGTAATGTAGAACGTATTGAGCCTTTTTAGCTCTGTCAGCTATTAAGTACTCTTCCATGTGCAACAGTATCAAAAGCTTTCCTGAAATATAAGTATATGATATCAAAAATTTTTGCATCCAGTTCCTTTGTAACCATATCATAGTATCCAATCAAATTTGTCAGACAAGACTTTCCCTTAACAAACTCACGCTGTGTCTGAATTATTACTGCAGTCTTGTCTAAATGATCCTACAATGCTTCTTTAACCAGTGACTCCATTATTTTCCCTGCAACAGAAGTTAAACTGACAGGTCTGTAATTACTCATGTCACCTTTTGACACCCCCTTTGTGAACTGGGGAGGATACATTTGCACACCTCCAATCATGGCAACTGCCTCTGAGTCCAAGGATGATCTCATAATTATGGCTAAGGGTTTGCTTACTTCCTTTGCCGCCTACTTTAATATAACTGGATAGATCCCATCTACCCCAGGTGTTTTTCTTATATTTAACTTCAACAATTTCTCCTCCGCTTTGCTCTCAGTTATTACAAAATCATTAAGCTCCCTGTTAGAATTTAATAAGATTCTGTCCTTCACTTCCCTAAAGAATTCCTCATGTCTGAATGTAGATGCAAAATACTCATTCAGTTTGTCAGCTATCTGAGCAGGATCATCAATAGTCAAACAATCGATATCAAGTGGACCAATCTGATTCACCCCCTTCCTTCTGGAGTTTATACAATTAAGTAAGTCTTTGCTGCTTTTCTTAGCATCCTTTGCTAAAGATTTCTCGTAATCTGCCTTCGCTTTCCTAACCTCCTCTGTCACTTGATTACAGACTAGCTTATATCTACCATAGGCTTCTGTGTTGCCTGATAATTTATATGCATCCCATGCATTTTTCTTCTCTGCGATGAGTCTCATTAGTTCATCTGACATCCATTTAGGCCTAAATGGATGTCAAATGGAAATCCATTTTCCTCCATCTCACAGTTTACCAAGTTACTTAGAACTCAAGTTACTCAAAATAATTGTCATTTTAGTATAAATTAATGGGATAAAACTATTTTAAAAATTAGCAGAGTATAACTGACTTTTTAGCATTAGTAAAGGCACATGATGCAAAAAAGCAAGCTTATATAGCATCAGCCAAAAAAAAAAAAACACCCTTCTCATTTCATCCATCAAATCGCTCCAAATGTTTGTCTAGTTCTGCCACGAATCTATTTAAGCTATCAACGTCTACAACGACAGATGGAAGTTTGTTCCAGCAATCAACCACCCGCTGGTTAACGGCAAACTTCTGCACATCTATCCTACAACTGTCTTTCCTCAATTTCAATTTGTCCTCTCAAGCGATTATTCTGAGCAAGAGGAATAATCACATCAGCATTGAGCATACTCAAACCATTCAAGGCATTATACACCTCAATCAGATCACCTTGCAGGTGCCTAGTCTCCAGACACTGTAATTTAAAACCCTTAAGCCTTTCTTCGTAAGAGAAATCCTTTGTTCCTTTTACTAATCTTGTTGCCATTCTCTGTACTCATTCCAGCAGCTCTACATCCTTCTTAAAATGAGGCCTCCAGACCTGTTTGTTATTTGGATTTTAGGAGCATTAGCAACTAACGCCATTGTGCTCCAGGGATATGCAGTGGTCATTCCCTGACTTTTCCGCATCCTCCGTATTTGGTAGTCACTGGCTTGAACCCTGGTCTAATCAAGAAGTGTGTGCTACGCAGTGCTGCTCCTGGCCACCTGGTTACAGAGGCGCCTTCCAGACCTGTATACAGTACTCAAGGTGTGGCCTGAACATTGCCTTATACAAGGGAATAATCACCTCCTTATCCTTGCTAGAAAAATTCCTGTATATCATTGACAAGACACCATGAGCTACTCTTGCAGCCCATCTGCACTGCTCAGAAAATTTCATATCTGCCTGCACAATTACCCCCAGGTCCTTTTCATTCTCTACCACTGTCAGTGTAGTACCACAGAGTTGATACGTTGCTCTGGGGTTACTGTTTCCCATATGTAGTACTTTACATTTGTCAATGTTAAACTTCATTTGCCACCTCTCAGCCAACTGCTCAACCTTTCCAGATCCTGTTGCAGCAGCATAGCATCAGTAGTGTCCTTAACAACTCTGCCAACCTTTGTATCGTCTGCAAACTTGGACATTAAGCTTGATATACCATCATCAATATCATTTATAAATACAGAAAACAACAATGGACCCAACACTGAACCCTGAGGGACTCCACTAATAACATTAGTCCACGACGAGCAGTGTCCATTGATTACCACTCTGTATTATCCATAGCAGCAATTTGCCTCCAATGCCACACTGCTCCAATTTGTGCAGCAGTCTTCCATGTGCAACAATATCAAAAGTCTTTCTAAGATCCAAATATATAATATCAAAATTATTCTTTGCATCCAGTTCCTTTGTGACCACATCACAGTATCCAATCAAATTGGTCAGACAAGACTTCTTAACAAAACCATGCTGTGTCCGAGCTATAACTGAAGCCTTGTCTAGATGATCCTGCTGTGTTTCTTTAACTAGTGCTTCCATTAATATCCCTGGAACAGAAGTTAAACTAACAGGTCTGTAATTATTCTGTGTTGCCCTTTGATCCTCCTTTGTGAATTGGGGTCACATTTGCGGGTCTACAGTCTATGGGTAGCTCACCTGAGTCCAAGAAAGCTCTCATAATTATGGCTATACCAATTTTCTGACTTAAAAATAATAATGAGAGGTATTATGCCATAACAAATATGGCACTGAACCAAAGCATAATACAATATTACAACACACTCATGATGCTTTCAAGAGCCAAAGCTAAATACTTTCTTTATCTGCTTTTAACTGTTGATAACAGGTAAAATTATGTCACACACACACACACACACACACACACACACACACACACACACACACACACACACACACACACACACACACACACACACACACCTGTTATATGCCTCCACCTTCCAAAGAAAATAAGCTTTATACACAAAGCAGTGTCCCATGTGATAGTATAACGGATTCAATACTTATTTGTTTGGAGAGGTCTTTTTGAATTCTGTCAGAAACAGGAGAAATTCTTAAAAGAACCAATACTGTACTTAGCTTATCCTGGGTGGAGATAAGTTTCTTTAGTGACACTGAATCATTTAAATCAAATAAACACCATTCTTCATGAAATTGAAGCTATGTTTATTGAACAGCTTCCAGTAGCTGCCACTCCTGGAAGCTTACAAAATAAGTAGTGCCAAATAATAATACAGAACAATACAGTCAGTAATAAAGAATTTGGCAGATACATGAATATAACTGAAGGGGAAGAATTGCCATATGTTATGGCCCTTAATGGAAGAACGGTGATGGGGGAATATTGAGAGAAAAGAGAGCAAGAAATGAGTGAATGTGCTTCACAGTCAATAATTTCTTGCTCTCAGCGATTGCCCTGAACTGGCAGAGGCAGCATATGGTACTGCCATTGTTTGGTGGCAGAATGGGCTCTTCTATGCTGTACAGTGTGCCAGAACTGATGGGGAGGCATAGCTCTCTGCACTGATAATTTCTGGTTCCTTTGCTGACCAGGTAACAGACACCCTGTTGGCTTGATCCCAGCCATAAGAGAAAGTTCTAATGAATGGGTGTAGCTTGTCATGAAAGTCTATCCTGTGCGGATCTTCTAAGACTGGTTAGGGGGGGGGGGAGTGACTTTCAGCTGCTATTCAAGTTGTGTTAACTATGATATAAACTTTAATACTAATACTGTTTTGCAACTCTTTCAAAAAACTGCATATAGAACCTCTATCAACTAATCCCTCCACTTGAAACCTTTCTGGTGGTGGAGAATCACAATTCCACTGATTGGATTGCCTTTTCGTCTCTTGATTGTACAAAGGTA
Organism: Mastigoproctus giganteus; assembly: GCF_048544385.1. Lineage (NCBI taxonomy): Eukaryota > Metazoa > Arthropoda > Arachnida > Uropygi > Thelyphonidae > Mastigoproctus > Mastigoproctus giganteus. Next base: position 38,950,409 of record NC_143587.1, on the reverse strand, counting down.
TATAGGTTGACAGTATAAGATTAAGTCTCTTTGGTATGACATAAACATTTAAGAAAACAAAAATGAGAGAGAGAGTATGTTATAGGACAGATGACTGTGATACAAACAAAAATAGAGTGAATCGGTAAATATGAATGTCATATAATGAGGGTTTTTAATTTTCCATATTTTATTGGAACCTATGCATGGTTATTTAGAGAAAAAACAGAACTTTTTCTGAATTTATAGGATAACTGCTTTCTACACAAGCATATTAGAGAAACAACAAGAGAAAGCAATACTCTTGATCTGATTATCAGCAGTGACACTTTGTGCATTTAAGAATCTCCAGATAAAGGAACCACTAAGTGGCACTGACCATAATGTATTGATGATGTGGAATTTACTTAAAGAAACAGCATAACTACTATCAAGGGTAAAGGGAAGGGATTTTGCTTTCATAAAGGTGACTACAACAGGCAGACAGTTTTTAAATTATTTTAGTGGGACTAACTGATGATGTTACCAACTGCAAATTCTAAATGGGAAGCATTCAGTGAAGTAATCAGAAGCTACTAAGATTTTTATACCAAATAAGAGATACTGATCAAGGTTTAGACCTAAATACAGGTCAGATGAACTGATGAGACTAGTGAATGAGAAGAAACATGCATAGAATAATTGCATATAGAGCTAAAACTAATAAATTATCATGGGACATCGATGCCTACAGTAAGTTTATAAACCAATCTGCAATTAAGTTACCAAGGGCATTAAGCATGCTAAGTCAGATAACAAGTCTTTCACTGTATGGACTAGAGGTAGAGAAGAAAAATGCATGGGATAATCAGAAATTATAACGGGAAACAGGTTGCTTACAGTAAGTTTATAAATTAGTCTGCAATCAAGTTACTAAGAAGGTTAGGCAAGCTAAGGCAGATTATGAGAAGTCTTTGGCTAAGAATGCAAAAAAGTAGCAGATAATTCTTTGTTTATGTTAACATTAGCAATTAACAATGGCATAACAACTGATGATCCTGTCCAGATTTTTGACAAGCTGAATAAATATTTTTGCATCTATGTTCACACATGAAGTTTTCAGAGATGGGAATACTAGAAGTATATGCAGTTATAACTGGGAGATTTTGTGACAAATTAATAAAATGGAAGAGAAACTGTTGAAGCTATAAGTAAATAAGGCACCTGGTGCTGAGAGAATTTGAAAGAAACAGCAAACCGTTCTGATATACATACAATTATGAACTAATTTATGAACCATGCCATGAGAAAGTGAAGTCACCACAAACTGCATTGAGCTCATGATGTCATAAGCTTTCATACTTTTTTTGCTAGCAGAAAATAATGACTACTTGTTCTTCCAACACACCTTTAGAACTTTGTAATTGAAAATACATGTGCAACAAAGCATTCCTGCATGCACACAGCCAACACTTCAAGGTGATAACTTATGGCAAGAATTTCTTCTGAGAAAAAAGCAGGGAAAAAAGTTACCTGTGGACTGTACCTCATATATTAATTTGCAAAATTATGGTGTGTGTGTGTGTGTGTGTGTGTGTGTGTGTGTGTGTGTGTGTGTGTGTGTGTGTGTGTGTGTGTGTGTGTGTGTGTGTGTTATTCTCACAGGCCTTCCTTTCAGATGGGAGGGGATGAAATCCAGAGAAGGCAAACCCAGTGATCTTAAGGGCTGCAGTCCTTAAGATCACTGGGTTTGCCTTCAAAATTAGAGGTCTGTTAAAGAAATCTTGAGGTGCAAAATAACTGTGGTGATATATCGGTAAACAACACCACGCACTCTAGCCTCAAAGAAAATAGAGATCATCACACAGCAACATGACATGGCACGCCATATTCCAATTTTTTTTTTTTAAAGTGCAAGGGCTTTCAAGGGAATGCATGTGAATTTTCAATGGATTCGCAAATTGCAACATTCAGCTATTTACATACCCACTGAGGTGGAACCAAGCTCCTCCTTCTTCTTCTTAGCTTCTTCAGCTCCTGGACCAAGTGAACACAAACAATATAGAGAGGTGTAACTGTTTTTCACAGCATTGTGTGTGTTTCCATACAACAATTCTCCTGAGACTTTCTGAATGAGACCACAACTTTCGCATTACTCCACCCATTTCAGTATCAGTCAAAACGGAGGTCTTCCACTCTGTTCCTTGTCTCATGAACAGTTTCACTTTCATTAAAATGGTCTACCAACAGAGTGTGGATCACCATCTTACAAAGGACTACAACATTCAGATATTTCCTTTGGTCATCTGTGCATATGAACAAGCTACAAAATACTGTTCAGTTATGAACACAGGCTGTACACAGGAAACAGCATCTTGTTCCAACCATAAATAATGCGCTAATGATGCCAAATCTGAATAGTGACACTGCCAGCAATGACTGTTATGCTTAATGACATACTTCTGATGCCATCTATTGGCAAAAAGGCATATTACAGTATTTTCACACAAATATGCAGCCACCTAAACTTTTGGTTACATGAATTCTTGATGACTCTATATCAGGGGAGGTCAACCTTTATAAATGGTGGGCCAAATTAAATATCTATGAGGTATGCACTGGCCAAATTTTTTTTTAGCTTTCCACGATTTTTAGAATTATGAAAATAATGTATAATGAAAAAAAAAAAAAAAAAAAAAACAGCATAAACAACATAAAAAACAGTTTTATGTTATTTGTTGTAATATTTATACATGTAATTAATCTTATTAATAAAAAAAATGAAATACAAATGCAAGATAAAATTATAAAAATACAATTATAAGAATAAAATACAAATACAATTATAAGAACAAAATACAAATACAATTCTAGTAACAAAAATTGCAATATTTTATTAATATAATATTTAATGAAAGATTTGATACTGTTTATTTTTTCAATGAATTAATAACTGGATTGATATTTGTCATAGAAATGCGCAGAGTATTTTTTAAATTTACGTCAAAAATTCCATTATTTCAAAAATATATACATAATAAACAGTGGGCCATTTATTATATATGTTTTGAAAACAACTGCAGGCCAGATTATGCATGTTCGCAGGTTACCCACTCCTGCTCTATATAACAGAGATCCTATCTCTATTAAAAGAAAGGTGTATTTCTAAGGATTCTTAGAAATTGCTTTATTTGATAAACTAATAAAATAATTTAATAAGATTAATCAATAAATTAAGATGATAATAAAGAAAGAAATTAAGTATAGTTCTATCATAAAACAATTCTTACCTCTCTTCTTTTCTGCGCAAAGATGCCTTCAGCTTTCTTTCAATTGCAGGATTGGTAATCTTTCGTTCTTTAGGTGTTACTGTTTGCCTTGAGTAATTGGAAAAAATTATGTGACTTTGACCTCCAGTAAGTACTGTTTTGGAATCAAAATTTTTTGAATAATTCTCATCCTCTTCAGAACTTGAAGATGATTCACTTGATGAATCGTCATCTAAAAATTTAAATTCTGGTTTTTGAGCTTGGTTTATTTGTTTAGTGTCTGGTTGATTCTTTTTAACAACAGTGACTGAAGGTTCTTTTTTCTTTTCTTGTTCCAAAGACTTTGGCAGTACTTTTACACTTTTAACTTGACTAGGAGTTGTGTCTACTTTCAGGATGCTTTTTACATCTGAATGGTTATCTTTTGCAGAATGAGCAATAACTAAAATTCAAGATATGCAAAAAACAGTATCACATATTGTAATTATTAATGCATTTCGTAAACACAACAAATGATATACATGAAAACTTTATGCTATGGCTAAAATATTTTAACTGTTATGCTCTACTTTTTGTTATATATTAGAATCATCAAGTAGTAAAAAACATGTCCCACCATAAAGGTGAGGCAAAATTTCCTATACTAAATAATATTAAGTTTAGTATTTACAACAACTGACATCATACCCCTATCTTGCTGAAATGCAAAAAACAATATCTACACTCCACAGCAAAACTACAGCTCCTTCCATGTAGCTAACATGTAACATGAATGATGAGTTTTGAGAATATGGAAGGTATCAGCATGGTCCAAAATCCCTTTTACTAGATTCACAAATTTGTTTTTATTCTATCATCTATTAAAATTAAGAAATTTTATTGTAAGTGGTTACAAGGGAATACAAAATAAATAACACAAAACTAGTACTTAAAAAAAGGCATCTGGCCTAAATGGAGAAAAAACAAATGTCTATAGTTAGACAATAATAGGATACAGGGATGATTTTTACAGATATTTCTACAGGGATGGGATACACTTAAATAGAAAGGGTGCAAGAATGTTTGCTGATGCTATTGAAAGGCAGTGTTAGATGGGTTGGAAAACTGCTAGATTGGGGGGATACAAGGACTAGAGATTAACAGTAGCCACTGGCAGAGGTGAAAGTGATTCTTGCACTACTTCTATTGGAATGAGCCGCAGCCTGGAAAATAAGATGCAGGATATTTCAGAGACTGCTAGGAATCATTGGGGTACAAGTAAACACATGGGTTGTGTTAGGGTAGCTAAGAAAAAGAACAGGTGCGTGTATACTTGCGTGTACACCAATGGTAGGAGTTTAGTAAATAAATTTGATGAATTTGAGGTATTGCTCAAAACATCAAAGGCAGATATTGTGGAGATTTCAGAGATGTGGTGTCACACAGATATAAGGAATGCAGAACTGGAATTTGGGGAGTACAATGTCTACAGAGGAGGGGTTATGCTATTAGTTAAGAAATACATAAAATCCAAGCAGGGATAAGGAGGTGATTATTCCATTGTATAAGGCAATGGTCAGACCACACCTAGAGTACTGTATACAGGCCTGGAGGCCTCATTTCAAGAAAGATGTAGAGCTGCTGGAATGAGTACAGAGAAGGGCAACAAGAGTAGTGAATGGAACAATGGGGTGCTCTTATGAAGAAAGGCTTAAGTTTTGCAAATTACAGTGTCTGGAGACTAGGCACCAGCGAGGTGATCTGATAGAGGTGTATAAAGCCTTGAATGGTTTGAGCATGCTCAATGCTGATAGGATTCTGCCTCTTGCTCAGAATAATCACCTGAGAGGGCATAAATTCAAATTGAGGAAAGACAGATGTAGGATAGACGTGCGGAAATTTGCCTTTAGCCAGCGGGTGGTTGGTTGGTGGAACAGACTTCCATCCCTTGTTGTGGAAGTTGATAGCCTAAATAAGTTTAAAGCTCAGCTGGACAGGTATTTCGAACGAACAGAGGGGTGAAGTGGAAGTGGTTATTTTTTATTTATTTATTTATTTATTTTTTTTTTTTTTTGGCTGATGCTGCATAAGCTTGCTTTCTTGCATCAAATGCCTCTACTAATGCTAATGTATGCTACAATAATATATTACTTAGGTGAGTGGAGTTTAATTTAAGAAAAACAGGAATAAAACCATATCCAGAAGATGGAACAAATAGCAGAAGCTAGTAACAATGGGGGGGGGGGTATAAGGGATCAGACAATAGGTCTAGGATGATGTTCAACCACCACTCTCAATGCCAAAATCCAGGGCTATCCGAACCACGTAATAAAATAAAATCTTTGAATTTAAATTTGCAGATGATATCTACTGAAATGATGTATTGTACTTAGGTGAGTAGATATCATCTACTTAGGTGAGTAGATATCATCTACTCACCTAAGTAGATTTCAGTAGATATCATCTGCATTTCTTGGCATTTATTTATGAATTTGGATATGCTGATTTGAAATATGGCATTAGCTTTTGTATAGCATCAATGGTTTGCCCAGAAATTAAAAGAAAAGTAAATATGCAATAATATTATATCAGATTTATTAACACTATTTAAATTCTGTAAAGAATTTTTAATAATCTTCTACAATAAAGAGAAAGAAAGAAAGAAAAAAACCGTCTTTGCATGAGGCCCCCGGCCATGATTGGTTTGGCTGTAGTGTTAACGCAGGTGGCCCTGTAGATATTTGTTATTTTGCCATTTTGGCCTGATTAAGAGATTCGATAAAATCTTGAAACAACATATGAAGTAACCACCTGCAGCAGTTATGTTATATTAAAGTATTTAGGGATGAGCATATCAGAAATATACCAACTCATAACTGGGAGTTCAATGATTCTGAGATAAATGAGAGGAAAATGAAAGAGAAATTGTCAAGGGTGAAGGTAAATAAGGCACCTGAGGCTGATGGAATCTATCAAATTATACTAAAAGAAGCAGCAAAAGAGGTAAGTAAACCTTTAGCAATAATTATGAGAACATCCTTGGATTCAGTGGAAGTTCCTATGCTTTAGAAATGAGTAATTGTCTCTCCCCTACTCATGAAGGCAAGGAGGGGATCAAAGGGTGAAATGAGTAATTACAGACCTTTAAGCTTGACTTCTGTTCCAGGGGAAAAATTGAGTCAGTGATCAAAGAAGTAATGCAGGGCTTCTTGACAGTAACACAGTTATACAGCAATCACAGCATGGATTCATTAAGGGAAGTTCTTGTCTGATCAAGTTGACTGGCTACTACAATGTAGTAACAAAGGAACTGGAGGTAAAAAATAATTTTGACATTGTATATTTAGATTTCAAGAAAGCTTTTGATAAAATTCCACATTTAAGACTGCTATATAAATTAGAGTAGTATAATATTAGAAAGCAAGTTACTGCTGTGGATAAAGGGGATAGCTCAGTGGCAGATGACAGAGAGTGGTTATTAATAAGCACTGCTCTCCTTGGACTAATAATATTAGTGGAGTTCCTCAAAGTTCAGTGCTGGGCCCTTTGTTGTTTTCAATATTTATTAACAATATTGATGAAGATATATCATTTAATATCCAAGTTTACTGATGATATAAAGGTGGTTAAAGGCAACAATTGGGGTATGATGCTGCAAACAAGACGTGGCAGCTGAGGTTTATTATTATAATTATTAGCCATATGGTGCAAGGAAACCTGAGGCTTATGCTGCACCAGCCAAAAAAAAAATTTTCTGAATTACCCCGAGAGAGAGAAGTAGAAGGGAATCACCAAGAAAAGAAGAATGATGATATCCAGCTCAGGACCCTAAGTGTGCCAAGCCCATTCATCAGATGTGAGCCCCTGGGTTTAACATTGACAAATTCAGGGTACCATAAGGGCAGCAGTAATCACAAATAAATACGAGGGGGTATCAAAAAGTTTGTATCCTGACCTAGATAAAACATCAGTAAGAAGATGCCGTTTTTAATTAAGTTGTCTACATATTCAATAACTAACATGTGAAATTTCATTCCCATAGGTGATCACACACCAGAGGTGGAGCCTGGAATCTGAGGAAAGACACTGGTTGACAAAGTGGAGTATCAAGCAGTGATCAAGTTCCTGCATTTGCAGGGCAAGAAAGCTCAGGAAATTGATGAAGAAATGAAAGCTGTGTTGGGCAGAATTGTCCATCCTATGACACTGTAAAAAAGTGGAAATAGGAGTTCCAGTGCAGTTGTACAAGTGCCTTTGACAAGCCAAGAGAAGGAAGGCCATCAACATTGACAGACAGTGAGACGGTTGAAAAGGTTGAGCAGCTGGTGCTGAGTGACATATGTGTGACAATTCATTTCATCATAAATGCAGTAGGAATTAGTTATGAGTCTGCCCATAGCATTTTAAATGACCTCTGCACATGTCTAAGGTCTCCCCACGATGGGTTCCAAGATTGCTGACACCTTTGCAGAAGCAATGTCGAATGCAATGTTCTTGCCAACAGTTGGATTTGTGTAATGCAGATGTTGAGAACTTTTTTCCTGACCTAGCACCATCAGACTTCTTCTTTCGAGAAATGAAGAAACTATTGCATGGATGCTACTTTGATTCGTCTCAGGAAGTCATCAATGAAGTGGGATCGTAGTTTCAGGCAAAAAGTGCAGACTTTATGATCAAAGCATTAAACGACTGACCCATAGATGGGAGAAATGTGTTAGTATACATGGAAAGTACATAGAAAAGGATTAAAGTCACTGTGAAGTTTCACCTTTCTAGGGCTATTATTTCTAGTTAAGGGTACAAACTTTTTGATGCCCCTCATATGCCAATTAGGTGGTACCACACTGAAGATGTGGAAAAAGAAATACCTGGGGATAATTATACAGTCTGATGTGAAGTTCTCTAAGCAGTGTAAACTGGCTGCTAGGGCAAGCTCCAGGAGTTCTGGCAATGATGTACAGGAATTTTGCCAGCAGGGACAAGGAGGTGATTGTCCCATTGTATAAGGCAATGGTTAGGTCACACCTTGAGTACTGCAGACAGGTCTGGAAGCCTCATTTTAGAAAGGATGTGGATCTGTAGGAACGGGTATAGAGAAGAGAAATAAGATTGGCTGGGACACAAAAGGGTGTTCTTGCCATAAAAGACTGAAGTTCTGTAAATTACAGCATCTGGAAACTAGGTACCACCTGCAGGGGGCTCTGATTAAGGTGATTAATTAATTGAGGATGGAACCCTAACCCTTGCTCAGATGACATGCATAAGAGAACATAAATTTAAATCTGATGGTTGTAGGATGTGATAAAGTTTGCTTTTAGCCAGAGAGTGGGTGATTGTTCGAAAAAGCTTATCTTGTGTTGTGGAGGTGGATAGTCTGAATAAACTTAAGGAAGAATTAGACAAACTGTTAGAAGAGATGAAAAAATAAATGTGTGTGTGTGTGTGTGTGTGTGTGTGTGTGTGTGTGTGTGTGTGTGTGTGAGAGAGAGAGAGAGAGAGAGAGAGAGAGAGAGAGAGAGTGTGCGTGTGCACATTTTGATTAGGCTATATAAGCTTGCTTCCTTGCATGAATTGCCACTACTAATACTACAATAAAATTATTTAATATTAATTTTAAATTAGTAGATGGCAGAATAGCATTCCTTTATCTTAATTCAAAGATTGTTCATTAAGCTACATTAATTTGAGGTTATCCTATAAAAGAAAAAATAAAATGTATGAATATGGTAGTTCACATTTACCTAACTATGGATATTCATAGTTACGAAAGTGCCTGTATATTTAACGTCCATTTACCCTTAACATATGTTGCCTAAAGAAAGGAAATGACGAGAAAGTTATGGTGGCTCTAAATACAAACATGAGTTATTATCTATACTTTGACAGCATCTGAAAGTATCTGTTATGGTCTATGGCAGCAGTTCCCAACCTTTTTTTACTCGTGAACCCCTTTCAACATATTTTTAATGCGAAACACTAGGCCTATATTCTCTGAAATCGTATAATTTTTCTGAATTTTTATTATAAAATATTTCCAGTACTACGTTTTTATAAGCAACATTGCGTCATAATAAAAATTATTATTAAGTATTATTTATACTTTGTAAAGAAGTTATTATTCAGTCCAAACTAGATTTTGAACAAGCTAAGAGTAGAAAACTTGCTTCTTGTCCAAATGTTAGCCGAGCATTCTGCTCTCTTGCCAAAGCTATAGGCCGCAATTTTTTCCCATCTCTGTTCGCACCTCTGTCAAAACCAGATTGTTCGGTTGCCACATCAGCCAAAGATAAAGCTGACCTGCTAGCATCCTGTTTTTCTTCCAACTCATGTATTGATGATCTTGGTAAATCACCTCAAACCATTCCCAGTACACTCCATTCAATGCCTCCTGTGGTCTTCCGTCAAAAGGATATAAGAAAGATTTTGATGAATCTGATGATAAGAAAGCTCCAGGTCCTGATGGTATTTCTCAACTTGTTCTCAAAACCTGTGCCCCTGAGCTACCCCTGTTTTGTGTCATCTTTTTTCACGTTTTTATTCCAAAGGTGTTTTTCCTTCTTCTTGGAAATTTGCTCATATCCAGCCAGTTCCTAAAAAGAGTGACAAATCCCTACCATCAAATTATCATCCCAATGTGATTACTTCTACTCTTTCTAAAGTAATGGAGAAATCAATTAACCAACAACTCCTAAACTATCTGGAAATCTTTCATCTGATCAACGATTGCCAGTATAGATTCAGTCAGTGTCATTCCACTGGTGATATTCTGGCTTACACTGCCCTACCATTAATATCCGGACATCCCTCCATGGATTGGAAAACAGACCCTATGCATGCAACATGTCACAGAACCTTCTATAAATATGCACACTGGACTTCTAACAGACAATTGCTAAAGTTAGCATGCAAGATGACACGTTCAACAGAATTACCTCAATAGTTCAACAGAATTGATCACCTCAACAAATGCTAGATGCTGATTAACATGGTGTAAGGAGCACGAATCCTGGGCTGTAGAGCAGTAGAAAACAGTCCTATAGACGAACGAGTCGAGGTTCGCAATCTACCAGTCTGATAGCCGTTCCTGGGTGTGGTGAATGCCAGGGGAGCAGTTCCTTCCTGATTGTATCCTCCCTACAATGAAGTTTGGTGGAGGCAGTATCATGGTATGGGGCTCCTTTCATGGTTTGGCTTGAGCCCATTAGTCATTATCGACAAAACTATGAATGCTGTGGACAATTATGCACTTCCAACATTATGGCAATACTTCAGGAAAAGCCCATACTTGAATCAGCAGATCGCCCAAAGAACAAAGCCAAACTGGTAGCTGCATTAAAGGCCGAGTAAAGGAACATATCACCTGACATTTATAAAAAGCAGGTTGAGAGTATGCCGCGAAGATTGAAGGCCGTCATAAAAGCAAAAGTTTCAGCACAAAATATTAAATGACACAATAAAAGCTCTTTTTTTTTTGTCTAAAGGCTGGTGTCTGGATATTAATGGTAGGACAGTATATGTTATCCATCTATGGACAAATTTAATGGAAAAGTTTGGTGAAACTCAAAGTCATTGCTCTTGAGTTTTCAAAGGCTTTTGATCGTGTTTGGCATAAAAGTCTTCTAAATAAGCTTCCATCCTTTGGTTTGCCACTGTTCTTTGTAATTGGGTATACAGTTTTCTCTCTGATGCTCACTGCAGGGGTGATGACAGACAGCTCTCTGTCTTCTAACTTCTCCATTAATGCTGGTGTTCCCCAATGTTCAGTTCTTTCACCCACTCTTTTCCTCTTGTGTATATTAATGACCTTCTTCCATTGACCGGAAATCCTATCAATAGTTTTGCTGACAATAGCACATTGCATTTCATCTTCCAGTTTGAGAAAACTGGCCCTGCTGAAACAGCTTCAACTTCTCGAGTATCCGCTGCCAAATCCTTAAATGCTAATCTCCAGTGGGGCAAAGATAACTTAATTTCAATCCTTCTAAAACTCAGTCCTGCCTTATATCTCACAAAAAGCTATGTTTATCTCCATTGACGCTCCAATTTCTAGGCAAGATCTTGGGAATTACCCTGACTTTTAATCTCTCTTGGCATAAAGCACATTACAAATATTGCATTCTCTGCATCTAAAAAACTGGATTTCTCTTCCATTCTCGGCATTACTTTTCTTCAAAACAGTTGTTGACTCTGTAGAAATCACAAATGCGGTCTACCACATATGGGGGCAGTACTCTCAAAACCTCTCTCAGGCTTCTAGATTTCATTCAAAAGAGGGCAGTTAGATTAATTAATGTCTCATCTCTATCAGAGTCTCTCTACTCTCTGTCTCATAGACACAAATTTCTGTTTCTGCTGCATTCCTTTTCTATAGATATTTGCATGGGTACTATTCTTCTGAATTGGCTTCTATAATTACTGCTCTCTCTCTTTCAAAGAAGTCCGAACATGTGCCACAGTCAACATACTTTTACTGTCCAAGTTCAAACTCACAGAACTTTTTTTTTTTCTTATTACTCATTTATTCATTCAACTTCTGTTTTCTGTAACAACCTTCCTTCATACGCATTTCCTGAAAATTACAATCTACAAAAGTTCTTATTTAACATGATATACTATAAGATAGTAAACTAATTATAAGGAATTGTGGGATATGTGGTTTTTCTTTGGCAATTCTTTACTTTTTATTTAATTTTACTTTATTGTTTATTATTAGTTATATTTTGTAGTTTACAATAATATACCTAAGTAAATTTAAGCAGACGGCATTACAGAATTTTTAGTGTGAACCCCCCGGAACACTTTTGCGAACCCCAGGTTGGGAACAGCTGGTCTATGGGATAGGTGAAATGAGACTTTGTCATTGGCCTATGAGGTTTTGTGAGGGACCACTGGTACCGCTGACAGATACACACTATGTCCACCACCCTAGATAATATAGTTTGTATAAATCCTGTATATATTCAGGTGAATTATAAAAAACAATAGCAATTTAGGTATTTGCCTCAATGTATGCAGAATACAAACGTCAAGAAACTTACAAAACAAAATACACTATAATTTTCAAAAATTCACATTTAATCAGTTAGGCAGTGACAGCTCAAATCATTACAAATTAACAATGAATTATACATATCACAGTGGTACTCTTGGTCTTTAAAACATGTATTCAGCCTGCCCTTCATGTTGAAAATAGATTGTCCTTTGCATATTGAAAATAGATTGTCCTTTGCATATTGAAAACAGATTGTCCATTGATACATTTACAAATTGTGTAAATAGGTTAATTCTATGCTGTTTGTTTGTTTGTTATTTGGTTTTTAGAAGCATTAGCAACTAAGGCCATATTGCTCCGGGAATATACGGTGGTCATTCCCTGACCTTTCCGCATCCTCCGTATTTGGTGGTGACGGGCTCGAACCCCGGTCTAATCAAGAAGCGTGGACTGCTGCTCCTTCCCACCTGGCTACGGAGGCGCTTAATTCTATGCACCTAATAGACTTTACTTGTGGTCAAAAAATATAGACACCTTAGGGGTGATCTGATCAAGTATATAAGGCCCCTAATGGAAGAAGTGAGCTATATTCACGCTGGCAGATAAAACTAGAACAATGGGGCAAGATTATAAAATTTTGGGAAGCAACAAAAGATTAAATCTCATAAAGTTCACTTCAGGCTGCATGCTGTTGATGCTGAAATAAGTTGCCTCCCTAAGTAGTAAGAGGGAGGGGAAAGGATCTCACAAAGTTTGAGTCAGAAATGGAAATTAATCCTAATATTGCTGATAACTTTTAATTTAATCAAACTACTGCATTACAGTTTGTTAGTATTTATGTTTGTTGTTGTTATTTGGTTTTTAGGAGCATTAGCAACTAAGGCCATATTGCTCCGGGGATATGCATTGGTCATTCCCTGACCTTTCCGCATTCTTTGTATTTGGTGGTCACAGGCTTGAATGTCAGTCTAATCAAGAAGTGTGTGCTACGCGCTGCTGCTGCTGCTCCTGCCCACCTGGCTAGAGGCACCGTATTTATGTTTAAAAAATATACAAGCATTATATGGTATGACTTTATAAGTACTACAGTTGTTGAAGGATTTATTTCCTTTAATCACCTACTGGATGTGTCAAAAAATGCTGAACAGCGAACAGTGTATTGCAACATGCCCACAGGCACACTTTAGTATGGTGGTCATCATTCATTATGTTTGTAAAAAAAATTATTCTTTTTTACGATAGTTTGTCTGATAAGAACAAATATTTTTCGTAATAGAAGTCTTGTTAGACAAAAATAAAATAAAATAAATTCTCAACTGCATCCAATGCTTGATAACAGAGTGAACAAAATTTAAGTTTAAATCATAATGCTATGGAAAATTAATATGGGTATGGGCAGGTTGGATATTTTGTACACAAACAAATTTTTATGACTATATTTCTTCAAATAAAAAATAATCAATGAATCAGATTAAAACTGAAGACCATACCGGAGGAATATTAAAATTGATGCTCATATGCGAGTACAAATTTCTAATATTATTCTAACAGATACTTAAATTTTAAAAAAAAAAATTTTTTTTTTTTTTTTTTTTTAAATTTATCTTTGGTTTGTTAGAATACTACAATATACTTAAAGCAAAAATATTTTGCACTTTGCAATAGTAATTTTCATTTTTGTTAGGGGAAGGACAGTGGCCTATAATATTTCATATGTCATCCAAGTATGAAATTTAGATATATCACATATACTAGCACTAATTAGTCTGATTAGTAATGTAAATAAAATATAAGAGCTTAGGAAAATAGCTTTAGAAAAATAAAAATAGAAAAAACAAGTGAATCCGAAGTAAAGGAAGGAAATCTTAGGGAAGTGTGCTTATTTAGTATTTTTTGATATGCAAAATTTTCTCATGGCAAGCAGTTATTTGGCAACATTTATGGTCTTCTAGTTAATATACAAATATTCAGATGCCATACTGTACTTAATTAGTCTAAGGTACTCTTCTACAATAATCTTGATAGTTATTTTTAACAATACTAAATGAGACTATAACATTTCATTATGAATTATTATTACATTATGATTAAATATTCAAAAACTTGAATTGCCTTCTTTAAATCTAAGAGAATTTTTTTTTTATAAAAAATCAAATAACCAGCACAGTAAGAGGTAAAATAATTATTTACATAATGTACTAACCTTCTTTATGCTGTCCATTGCTGCCTTTCTCATCTTTATGTACACCTGTTTTGCTATTGTTTGGTTTCTTCACACCAAAAGTTTCTTCAGCCTTTTTATAAACTAAATCTCTAGCAGCTTGTGGAGACAAGGTACTAAGAATTTCTGGTTCTGGTGGTTTAATTAAACTAGCTGCAAGAGGAGAAATTTTATTGACATTTTGTATTTCTTCACACGTAACAGGCTGTGTTTTAAACCTTGAAGATGAAGACCGACGTCGAAGAATTGGAGGGCATGGAGATTTTGGTTTAAGAACTTCTTCAGTAATTTTTTTATTAAAAAGCTTCATTTTCTCTGCAAGACTTAGTTTTGATGGATCATCTTCAGAATCTGAAGCCTCTGATTTTACTTTAGTATCACTCATATTACTCTTTTCTTCGCCAGCCATTTTTGATGCTTCATGAAGCTCTTCCACTGTCACCGGTTGTGTCTGTGATCGTGGTAGAAATCGTTTGGCTGAAATTTTACTTTTAATATCAATATTTTTTGGAAGATTATTATACTTTTGCTGTGCTTCTAATTGCTGAAAAAGAGAAGTCTTAGCAGCCACACTCATTTTTGACAGTTCATCTTCACTATCAGAACGATTTGCATTGCTTTTCTGAAGAAGAGGTAACTCTGCAAATCTTACAATTGTAGAATGAGAAGGAAATGATCCACTTCTTTCTGCTTCATTAATTTCTTCTACAGTTACTGGAAGAGTACGTCGACGTCTATCTTTTTTCTGAGCTTTGTAGGGTTGAGGATATTCTGTTTTTTGTCTATCATGACTTGACTTTTGCTGTGTTTCTTTTTCAAGTTTTTCAAAAACATTGAATGTTGCTTTCTTAAGGACCAGAGCTGTAAATGCCTGGACTGATTCTAGGCTATGGGGGAAAAAAAATGAGGAACAATATTATTAATTCATTAAAAAAATGCATTTTAGCTAGTAATTAAATTATATTTGTTATAAAGAGAACTTTCTGTTATCTTTTTTCCAATTTTTTGTTTTCTCTTTTTTTTTTTTTTTGGGAATACATTAATGAATTCATAAAACTAAGGTCCATATTCTATTGGGCAAATAGTGCAAACAACTCTTCTCATAAATGTCAGATCTCTCATGTGAGACTACTGCTATGAATTTTGTAAATGGAAACAGAGGATTAGTATAATTTTTGAATATTTTATTTTTCCTATATTGTGTGGGTATAATTAATAGCATAGTGTTTCATAAATTTTAAGTAATATCTATATATTTATTGCTACAAGTAGCTGTGAACAGTGAATTGCTACTACTGTTGTACTAGCACATCACACTGTGTTACTGTGGTACTAGTGTAGCATTCAAGTTTAGTGCTATAGAACTAATTAAAAATTTTTTTTTTTTTTTTTTTATTATTATTTTTTAACTGAAATTGTCTTGAACTGGAATAGCAAACTTATGACCTAGAGCTAAGAGCCTGGAGTCTTGGCTCAGAGGGAATTGCCAAAGGTTGGTCTCCTACAAATCAAGGCCTTATTGCATGCAATGTGCAGTATCTATGCAGACTTGAATGAAGTCAGGATATAATGTCACAGGGGATGCCTTTGTGTGTACTATCTGCAGACAGAGTGAGGAAAGAATCCCTCGAAAGAATTAAATCAGGGACTCATCAAGCACCCAGCTGGACACACTTAATGTTATCATTTACTATTATGTATATGGCTGCATGGCAGCATCACAAACAGGATGCACTGGTACCACAAGAGGTAATTATTTTCTTGATTCCATTGTCAGGGAAGCAGGAAATATTTTATGCAATTAAGATAGGTGGAATGGAAACAGGATATACCTGTCAGGAACAAAAGTTGGTGTTACTGTATAACAATCGTCATATTTTAAGGACATGAAAGGTGATACTGTTGTAAGTGTTGGTACTAATAATGTTAAACATAGGCATTCTGAGGCTTTACTTAACATGTACAAGGTGATGTTGAGGAAAAAACCAAGTTAGGGCTGAATTTGTCTGGAATTTTTCCAAGACATGACAGAATAAAATTTATGTTGAGAGCTTTTCAATCAATTCAGCCTTGTAAAAAGACTGTGCAAGGTTCGTGGGGTAGAATTTTTCACAACATGGTCAGTGCTTGTTAAAAGATGGGACTTTTTATGAAGATAGATACACTTGAACAGAAGAGGTATAAGAACATTCTACTGCTTTCAAAGCAGTGTCAGGTGGGTTGGAAAGCTGTTAGTTTAGGGAGATACACAGACTAATAATTTAATGACAACCATAAGTCAACCATGAGTTGGTGGATTTTTGGCTGCTGTAAAGGGATAAGTACAGTCAGTCCTCGTATAGCACGATAGTTGTGTTCCCAGAAACCCTCGTGCAATGCAAAATCGTGCAATATAAACAACAGGCCCTATGGGAAAAATAGGGTTAGGTGCCGACCACCCAAGATTGAACACACATTTGTAACCAAAACATTACCAAACACAATAAATAATCGCAATAAAATACTTACGTATTTTATTACGACTATTACGTAATAAAATATTGCTAATGCTTTTACTTCTATCGTAAGCAAACTTGTTTTTTGTTTGATTTTCTATCCAAACAGATGACAGCAGTTCCATCTCTTCCAATTCTTTGTGTCTTCATCTAATGGATTTTAATTACACTTTGAGTTGTTCCTGCTATGAAAGTTGTTTTTATTTTCTCTGCATTCTTTCTAATTCTCGGAGTTGCCTCATTTAGATCTGTAGCACATTTAATATCACATGGTCTTTCATTTCGCTCAAAGCGTTTCACAATTTCATATTTTTTCTCAATCGACAGAGGCGGACGGCCATAAGCCTTACCGGGGAAACCCCGGTGGGCTGGAGGCCAGTGTGATTTTGGCCATAAACCATAGTATGAGGCTACTACAAATTTTCCCGGGTAAGAATTTTTGACCCAGTCCGCCTCTGTTTATCGATATTGCTTTTCTTTTTCTCTCTGAATCAGGACGCTTCCTTTTCAAACATTAAGTATTTTACTCATTTTTAGGGAATAAAGCACAATTACAAAACGAGGAGGCACACATGATACACATAAACAAAGCTGCGCTCATATAGCAACTGAATAAACAACACCGTAAAGGCAGAGATACACTATTAACACCTCACATTTTATTACAGCACATTTCTGGGGGTTACTACCATAAAACAATTTCCAGTTGCGTTTCTGCTAGTGGAATCTGTTATAAACTGGTAGTAACTTCGATCTAATTGCATTTGCGATTATACCGATAGCTGGAATTGTTGGTTTTTACGTTATTATGGTGAAATGTGTTTCCCCTTCACTGATATAAAAAACATAAATACATTTTCAGATTCTTCTTTTCATTCCTATCGTGTTGCGTTCAGTTGGGGTGATTCCGCGTGCGACTGCCATTTCTTGTAAACACAAAGGCGAATCGTGCATAAGTGAATTCGGTTCGTGTTATATAAGATATTGTTCCCCTATTTATAAATCGTGTATGATCGAATTCGTGTAATGGAAACACATGTTATACGAGGACTGACTGTATTTTTAATTTTTACCATATTCTTCATTAATTAACATACTACATTGTGTCTTACAGGGATATTAAATAGGTTTTGTAGCATTTGTTAGCTTCTTATTTTGAATTTAACTAGTGATTTTTTGAAGTTACGACTCCTGGTGTTAGCGTCAATATTGTTGAACTAGCTGCCATATTGAAGTCGATAAGAATTAGCGTAGCATATATATATCACGAACTGATAGCATAAGGTATAAAGTAAAACTAAATAGCGTAATATGAAGCACTCATTTAGGAATCTGTTAGCTTATTATAGTATTATCAATTAATCAAAAATATTATTCATCTTATTAAATTTCATTGTTAATTGAATTGTATTTAAATGGAAATCATAATGCAGACTAGAGTTGAGAAGCAAAGATCACAGACTAGCAAGAGTGCTGTGACTCGTGGGAAAAACAAAGGGGGCGATTCTCCAATGCATCACAGTCTCAAAAAATTTGCAAAATGTTTGCCGACGTTTCTAAAACAGGATATGATCTAGCCAAGGAAGATGCCTTTGTGTACGCTAGTTGCCTAGAGTGTCAAGTAATTAGATGCCAACTCAGCATTCTGATGGGCGTCTATGAGAGCTTGAGGTATAGGGTAAATGCCCTCGAAGAAATTAATATGAGGGGCTCATCAAGCTCTCAGCTGCCCAGCTCAATGGCAGAGCTCAGTCCAGTGCATCAGGCAACTCAGAGGCAATCTCCAAGGTAGAATGACTTGTCCCAAAAGAACTAGTTATTGTTGGTGACTCTATTGTCAGGGAGACGGGGAATATACTATGCAAGAAGGATAGGTGGAACAGGACCAGGGTATGTCTGCCAGGGGCAAAAGTTGATGATGTTGTACAGCAGATATCATCTTTTAAGGGCACAAAATGTGATATTGTTGTACATGTTTGAACTAATGACATTAAGAGTAAGAAATCTGCAGATTTACTCAACAAGTACAGGTCAATGTTGAAAAAAAAAAGTCTAGAGTTAGGGTCGAACGTGAGAGTGTCTGCAATTCTGCCGAGACATGATAGGCGGGAGTATATGATGAGAGCCTTTTCGATCAATTCGGCCCTGGAGAGATTGTGCAAGGCTCGAAGGGTAGAATTTTTTTCAGCCTGATCTGTGCTTGTTCACAGGAGAGACTGTTTCTACAGGGATGGGATACGCTTAAATAGAAAGGGTGCAAGAATATTTGCTGAAGCACTGGGAAAGGAAAAATGAGAGTAAGTGTGTGTTATAGGCCTAATGAATCTGACAAGTATAATGAGCAATTGTGCAGAGAAATAGAGTGGGTCAGTAAATCAGAATGTCTTATAAATGGGGGATTTTAACTTTACAGATATCGACTGGAATTTGTAGGTTGGTCACTCACACACTAGCGAGACTTTTGTGGATTTACTGGATGACTGTTTTCTATAGCAACATGTTTGAGAGGCAACCACAGGGAGTAATACTCTTGATCTGATTATCAGCAGTGATTATTCATACATTAAGAATTTGCAGATAAAGGAATCACTGGGTGACAGTGATTACAATGTACTGATGTGGAAATTACTTAAAGATGTAACTACCATCGAGGCTAAAAGAAAGAGCTATTGCTTTCGCAAAGGTGACTACAGGGGTCTCAGACAGTTTTTAAATTCTGTACAGTGGGATCAATTGATGATGTTACCAACGTTGAATTCTAAATGGGAAACCTTCAGGGACTTAATTTTGGAGGCTTTTCATTTCAACTAAGATATACTGTTCAAAAAAGAGTTCTTTTTTGAACAGAAGGAAACGGATGAATCAGATTGGACCACTTAACACAGATGGGTTGACTATTGATGATCATGCTCAGGTAGCTGATAAACTGAATGAGTATTTTGCATCTACATTTAAACATGAGGAGTTATTCAATGAGGTGAGTGCTAGAAGTTTATCAAACTATCAGGGAGCTAAGTGATTTTGTAATAACTGAGAGCAAAGTTAATGAATTATTATTATTATTATTATTATTATTAGCTATATGGTGCAAGGAAGCCTGAGGCTTTTGCTGCACCAGCCAAAAAAAAAAAAAAAAAAAAAAGAATTGTTGAAGTTAAACATAAAAAAGGCACCTGGGGTGGATGGTATCTATCCAGTTATATTAGAGGAGGCCGCAAAGGAAGTAAGCAAACCCTTACCCATAATTATGAGAGCTTCCTTGGACTCGGGGGAAGTCCCCATGGGCTGGAGGTGTGCAAATGTATCACAAATTCACAAAGGGAGTACAAAAGGTGACACAAGTAGTATTAGTAGTAGTGGAATGTGATGCAAGAAAGCAAGTGTATGAGCTTATGCAGGTCAGCCAAAAAAAAAAAAATTTACAAAACAAATCTCTCTAAATGTTTGTCCAGTTCCTTCTTAAATTTATTTAACCTATCAACTTCCACAACGACAGATGGAAGTTTGTTCCAGCAATTAACCACCCGCTGGCTAAAGGCAAATTTCCACACATCTATTCTACATCTGTCTTTCCTTAATTTGAATTTATGCCCCTTAAGGTTCATAATCTGAACAAGTGGAAGATTCCCGTCAGAATTCAGCGTGCTCAATCCATTCAAGGCCTTATACACCTCAATCAGATCACCGCACAGGTGCCTAGTCTCCAGCCACTGTAATTTGCAGAACTTAAGCCTCTCTTGGTAAGAGGATCCCTTCATTCCCCTCACCAATCTTGTTGCCCTTCTCTGTATACGCTCAAGCAAATCTACATCCTTCCTAAAGTGAGGCCTCCAGATCTGTAAGTAGTACTCAAGGCGTAGCCTGACCATTTCCTTATACAGAGAGACAATCACCTCCTTTTCCCTGCTAGCAAAATTCCTATATATCATTGACAAAACCCCATTACCTGCCCTGGAAATCATATCTGACTGCAAAATTACTCCCAGGTCTTTTTCATTTTCTACCACCTTAAGTGTAGTACTACACAGTTGGTACATTTCTCTGTGGTTACTTCTACACATATGCAGTACTTTGCATTTGTGAAGGTTAAACTTCAGTTGCCACTTCTCAGCCCATCTGCCCAAATTTTCTAGATCCTGTTGCAGTAGCACACTGCCATTACTGTCATTAACAACCCTGTCAACTTTGTATCATCTGCAAACTTCGACACTAAGCCTGATATACCTTCATCAATATCATTGATAAATATACAAAACAACAGTGGACCCAACACCGAACCCTGTGGGACTCCACAAATAACATTAGTCATGAAGAGCAGCACCCATTGATTACCACCCTCTGTCTTCTCCCACTCAACCATCCTTTTATTCATTGAACTATAGACTTGTTAGTTTAACTTGTGTTGGGGAAATTAATGGAATCACTGGTTAAAGAAGCATTGTAGGATCATCTAGACAAGACTGCAGTAATAGTCAAGAAACAGCATGGATTTGTTAAAGGGAGGTCTTGTCTGACCAATTTGATTGGACACTATCATGTGATTACAAAGGAACTGAATGCCAAAAATAATTTTGATATCATATACAGTACTTGGATTTTAGGAAAGCTTTTGATACTGTTGCACATGCAAGATTGCTATACAAATTGGAGAGGTATGGCATTAAGGATAAATTACTACAATGGATAAAGGGATGGTTGAGTGAGAGACGACAGAGAGTGGTAATCAGTGAACACTGCTCTTCGTGGACAAATGTTATTAGTGGAGTTCACCAGGGTTCGGTGTTGGGCCT
Source organism: Mastigoproctus giganteus (assembly GCF_048544385.1). Classification (NCBI taxonomy): domain Eukaryota; kingdom Metazoa; phylum Arthropoda; class Arachnida; order Uropygi; family Thelyphonidae; genus Mastigoproctus; species Mastigoproctus giganteus. Next base: position 38,928,705 of record NC_143587.1, on the reverse strand, counting down.
ATTGTTGTTTTGTATATTTATCAATGTATATCAAGTTTAATGTCCAAGTTTGCAGATGATACAAAGATTGGCAGGGTTGTTAACAACAGTAAAGACAATATGCTACTCCAATTGGCTCTAGATAAGTTGGGAAAATTGGCTGAGAAGTGGCAACTGAAGTTTAACATTGACAAATGCAAAGTATGGGTAGCAACAACTGAAGAGAAACGTACCAACTGTGTGGTTCTACACTCAGGGAAGGGAAAGTGAAAAAGACTTGGGAGTAATTGTGCAGTCGAATATGAAGTTTGCTGAGCAGTGCAGATGGGCTGCCAGGGCAGGTCATGGAGTCTTGTCAATGATATATAGGAATTTTGCTAGAAGGGACAGGGAGGTGATTATCCTGTTATACAAGGCAATGGTCAGGCCACATCTAGAGTACTGTGTACAAGTCTTTAGGCCTCATTTTAGGAAGGATGTAAAGTTGCTAAAACGAGTACAAAGCAGGGCAACAAGATTGATGAGGGGAACAAAGGGGTGCTCTTACCAAGAAAGGCGTAATTTCTGCAAATTGCAGTGCCTGGAGAGTAGGCACCTGTGAGATGGTCTGATTGAGGTGTATAAGGCATTGAATTGGTTGAGCAAGTTGAAAGCTGATGAGATTCTTCCTCTTGTTCAGATAAAGAACCTGAGGGGGCACAGATTCAAATTGAGGAAAGACAGTTGTAGAATAGATATGTGGAAATTTTCCTTTAGCCAGCGGGTAGTTGATGTGTGGAACAGATTTCCATCTTTTGTTGTGGAAGTTGATAGCCTATAAATTTAAGGCTGAGCAGGACAGGCGTTTGGAACGAATGGAGGGGTCAAATGGGAGGGTTTTTTTTTTTTTTTTGCTGATGCATAAACTTCCGCACATCTGTCTTTTTTCAATTTGAATTTATGCCCTGTCAGGTGATTATTCTGAGCAAGAGAAAGAATCCCATCAGCATTGAGCATGCTCAAACCATTCAAAGCTTTATTCACCTCTATCAGATCACCTCGCCGGTGCTTATTCCCCAGACACTGTAATTTGCAAAACCTTAAGGCTTTCTTCGTAAGAGCAACCCTTTGTTCCATTCACTAATCTTGTTGCCCTTCTCTGTACTCGTTCCAGCAGCTCTACATACTTCTTGAAATGAGGCCTCCAGACCGGTATACAGTACTCAAGGTGTGGCCTGACTGACCATTGCCTTAGACAAGGGAATAATCACCTCCCTATCCCTGCTAAAAAAATTCCTGTATATCATTGACAAGACACCATGAGCTACTCTTGCAGCCCGTCTGCACTGCTCAGAAAACTTCATATCTGCCTGCACAATTACCCCCAGGTCATTTTCACTCTCTACCACTGTCAGCATAGTACCACACAGTTGATACGTTACTCTGGGGTTGCTGTTTCCCATATGTAGTACTTTACATTTGTCAATGTTAAACTTCATTTGCCATCTCTCAGCCCATCTGCTCAACCTTTCCACATCCTGTTGCAGCAGCAAAACGTCAGTAGTGTCCTTAACAACCCTGCCAACCTTTGTATCGTCTGCAAACTTGGACATTAAGCTTGATATACCATCATCAATATCATTTATAAATACAGAAAACAACAGTGGACCCAACATTGAACCCTGAGGGACTCCACTAATAACATTAGTCCACGATGAGCAGTGTCCATTGATTACAACTCTCTGTCTTCTCCCCCTCAACCATCCCTTTATCCATAACAGCAATTTGCCTCCAATGCCACACTGCTCCAATTTGTGCAGCAGTCTTCCATGTGCAACAGTATCAAAAGCCTTTCTAAGATTCAAATATATAATATCAAAGTTATTCCCTGTATCCAGTTCTTTTGTGACTGCATTGTAGTATCCAATCAAATTGGTCAGGCAAGACTTTCCCTTAACAAAACTATGCCGTGTCCGAGCTATAACTGAAGTCCTGTCTAGATGGTCCTGCAGTGCTTCTTTAACCAGTGCCTCCATTAATTTTCCTGGAACAGAAGTTAAACTCATAGGTCTATAATTACTTGTGTCAGCCTTTGATCCTCCTTTGTGAATTGGGGTCACATTTGCACATCTCCAGTCTATGGGTACCTCCCTGAGTCCAAAGAAGCTCTCATAATTACGGCTAAGGATTCGCTTACTTCCTTTGCTGCCACCTTTAATATAACTGGATAGATCCCATCCACCCCGGGTGCCTTTTTTATGTTTATCCTCAACAATTTCTCCTCCACTTTCCTCTCAGTTATTACAAAATCATCTAGCTCACTGCCAGAGTTTATTTCACCTCCGACATTCCCTTTCATGAATAACTCCTCATGAGTGAATGCAGATGCAAAATACTCGTTTAGTTTGTTAGACACCTCAGCAGGATCCTCATCTGTTGAACCATCAATATCCAGTGGACCCTTTTGATTCATCCCTTTCCTTCTAGAGTTTATATAGGTAACGAACTCTTTTCTGTTTTTCTTTGCATCCTTTGCTAAGGATTTCTCATAATCTGCCTTTGCCTGCCAAATCTCCTTTGTGACTTGGTTACAGACCAGATTATATCTATCATAGGCTTCCATGTCACCCATTAATTTATATGTATCCCATGCATTTTTCTTCTCTGCCATATGTTTCATTAGTTCATCTGACATCCATTTAGGCCTAAACCTTGAACAGTATTTCTTAGTTGGTATGTAAAGCCTAGTAGCTTCCAAGATAAGTTCTTTGAATGCTTCCCATTTTGAATTTGCTGTTGGTAACATCATCAGTTGGTCCCACTGTATAGAATTTAAATACTGTCTCAGACCATCGTAGTCACCTTTATGAAAGCAAACACCCTTCCCTTTACCCCTGATGGTAGTTACCTCTTTGAGTAAATCTCACTTCAGCACAATGTGATCACTGCCACCTAGTGGTTCCTTTATCTGCAGATTCTTAATGCATGATGAATCACTACTGATAATCAGATAAAGAGTATTACTCCCTCTAGTTGCTTCCCGAACATGCTGATGTAGAAAACAATCATCCAATAAATCCACAAAAGCCTTGCTAATGTATGAGTGACCAACCCACAAATTCCAGTCAATATCTGGGAAATTAAAATGCCCCATTATAAGACTCTCTGATTTACTGGTCCACTTTGTTTCCCTTTACAGTTTCTTGTTATACTCATCATAGTCATTAGGCCTATAGCACACTCCTACTCTCAATTTTGATCTCCCAATGCTTATGTCACACCAAACTGACTCGACACTGCATTGTCCAGCGATGTCGACTGGCTTCTCTTCCTTGGATTTTATGTATTACTAAACTAATAGCATAACCCTTCCTCCCTTTCTATCCTGTCTATCCTTTCTGTACACATTGTACTCGCCAAATTTCAGTTCTGCATTCCTTATATCTGTGTGATATCACATCTCTGATATTCCAACAATATCTGCCTTTGATGTTTTGAGCAATAGCTCAAATTCATCAAATTTATTTACCAAACTCCTAGCATTGGTGTACATGCAACTATACATGCACCTGTTCCTAATCTTAGCTACCCTAAGACAACCCATGTGTTTACTTCTCCCGCAATGACTCCCAGCAGTCTCTGAAATATCCTGCATCTTGTTTTCCAGGCTGTTGCCCATTCCAATAGAAGCAGTGCAAGAATCACTGGATAGAATCACAAGAATCACTTTTTTATGTTGAGGATAAACATAAAAAAGGCACCCGGGGTGGATGGGATCTATCCAGTTACATTAAACGAGGCAGCAAAAAAAGTAAGCAAACCCTTAGCCATAATTATGAGAGCTTACTTGGATTTTGGGGGGGGGGGTTATCCATGGACTGGAAATGTGCAAATGTGACCCCAATCGACAAAGGAGGATCAAAGGGAGACACAGGTAATTGCAGACCTGTTAGTTTAACTTCTGTTCCAGGGAAATTAATGGAGGCATTGGTTAAAGAAGCATTGCAGGATCATCTAGACAAGACTTCAGTTATAGCTCGGACACAGCATGGGTTTGTTAAGGGGAAGTCTTGTCTGACCAATCTGATTGGATGCTATGATGTAGTCACAAAGGAACTGACTGGATGAAAAGAATAATTTTGATATCATATATTTGGATCTTAGAAAGGCTTTTGATACTGTTGCACATGGAAAACTGCTGCACAAATTGGAGCAGTGTGGCATTGGAGGCAAATTGCTGTTATGGATAAAGCAATGGTTGAGTGGGAGAAGACAGAGAGTGGTAACAATGGACACTGCTCTTTGTGGACTTATGTTATTAGTGGAGTCCTCCAGTGTTCAATGTTGGGTCCATTGTTGTTTTCTGTATTCATTAATGATATTGATGATAGGCTTAATGTCCAATTTTGCAAACGATACGAAGGTCGGCAGGGTTGTTAATGACATTAATGACAGTACACTGCTGAAACAGGATCTAGAAAAGTTGAGCAGATGGGCTGAGAGGTGTCAACTGAAGTTTAATATTGACAAATGTAAAGTACTGCATATTGGAAGCAGTAACGTATCAACTGTTAGTTGATTTTGTAATAACTGATATTTATAAATGATATTGATGATGGTATATCAAGCTTAATGTCCAAGTTTGCAGACGATACAAAGTTTGGCAGGGTTGTTAAGGACACTACTGATGCTATGCTGCTGCAACAGGATCTGGAAAGGTTGAGCAGATGGGCTGAGAGGTGGCAAATGAAGTTTAACATTGACAAATGTAAAGTACTACATATGGGAAACAGTAACCCCAGAGCAACGTACCAACTCTGCGGTACTGCACTGATAGTGGTAGAGAATGAAAAGGACCTGGGTGTAATTGTGCAGGCAGATATGAAGTTCTCTGAGCAGTGCAGACGAGCTGCAAGAGTAGCTCATGGTGTCTTGTCAATGATATTCAGGAATTTCTCTAGCAGGGATAAGGAGGTGATTATTCCCTTGTATAAGGCAATGGTCAGGCCACACCTAGAGTACTGTATACAGGTCTGGAGGCCTCATTTCAAGAAGGATGTAGAGCTGCTGGAACGAGTACAGAGAAGGGCAACAAGATTAGTGAATGTAACAAAGGGGTGCTCTTACGAAGAAAGGCTTAAGTTTTGCAAATTACAGAGTCTGGAGACTAGGCACCGGCGAGGTGATCTGATAGAGGTGTATAAGGCCTTGAATGGTTTGAGCATGCTCAATGCCGATGGGATTCTTCCTCTTGCTCAGAATAATCACCTGAGAGGGCATAAATTCAAATTGAGGAAGGACAGATGTAGGATAGATGTGCGAAAATTTGCCTTTAGCCAGCGGGTAGTTGGTTGGTTGGTTGGTGGAACAGACTTCCATCACTGAAGTTGTTGAAGTTGATAGCCTAAACAAATTTAAGGCTGAGCTGGACAGGTATTTCAAACGAATGGAGGGGTGAAATGGGAGTGTTTTTTTTTTTTGGCTGATACTGAATAAGCTTGCTTTCTTGCATTGTGTGCCTCTACTAATGCTAACTGTGTGGTACTATACTGACAGTGGTAGAGAGTGAAAATGACCTGGGGTTAATTCTGCAGGCAGATATGAAGTTTTCTGAGCAGTGCAGACAGTATGCAAGAGTAGTTCATGGTGTCTTTTCAATGATATACAGGAATTTTTCTAGCTGAGATAAGAAGGTGATTATCCTCTTGTATAAAGCAATGGTGAGGCCACACCTTGAGGCCCCATTTTAAGAAGAATGTAGAGCTGTTGGAACAAGTAGAAGAAGGGCAACAAGATTAGTGAATGGAACAAAGGGTTGCTCTTATGAAGAAAGGCTTGACTTTTGCAAATTACAGTGTCTGGAGACTAGGCATCTGCGAGATGATCTGATTGAGGTGTATAAAGCCTTGAATGGTTTGAGCATGCTCAATGCTGATGGGATTTTTCCTCTTGCTCAGAAAAAGCGCATGAGAGAGCATAAATTCAAATTGAGGAAAGAAAGTTGTAGGATAGTCATGCAGAAATTTGCCTTTAGCCAGTGAGTGGTTGATGGTTGGAACAAACTTCTATCTGGCATTGTAGAAGTTGATAGCTTAAATAGATTTATGGCAGAACTAGACAAACATCTGGAGTGAGTGGATGGGTGAAATGAGGAGAGGGTGTATGGTGTTTTTTTTTTTTTTTTTGGCTGATGCTATATAAGCTTGCTTTCTTGCATCATGTGCCCTTGCTAATGCTAATTACAGTTGTTACCGTTGGTTGAAGAACTGTTTTACTACCCTGCAGGTGTTTAGGTTTGTGGCTTTCTGGAGTTCCATGTAAGTGTTCTGTGGGAGGCCTATTGTTGCTAGGTTCTTATGGAGGCTCTTTGGCACCATGCGGTGGGCGACATGATGATTCGGATGGTCATTACTTGTTCTATATGCCACATATCTTTGACTTCCCATTATTAATATTGTTGTTATATTATTTCTCACTGATGGAGAGTTCCACCCCATGACAGGTACTGATACAAAATGCACAGGGTGGTTGTTATGTCTGGTATTACTGTTATTCAAGGAACTCTCTAAATATCCTACAGGTGTTCAGGATTGCAACTTTCAGGAGTTCCTTGTAGGTGTTCCCTGGGAGGGTATTGCTGCTAGGTTATGTAGGATCATTATACCGGTCACTGACACGATAACAAGATGGTCGTTACTTGTTGCATATGCTATATCTCTTTGATCTCCTGTCTTAGGTCTGTGTACTTCCTGATCTTTTTCTTATGGGTTTTCTGAAGGTTTCCAGTATTGGGCACAGACATGTCATTCAGATAGATAGATAGATAGATAGTTTTTCCTTGTTGTCAACAAGGGTTATGTCTGGTCTGTTGTGCGGGATTGTCTTGTCCGTTATTATGGTGCAGTCCCAGTACAGCTTGTGGGTTGCAGTCTCTAATATAGCCTGGGGTATATATTTGTAATATGGAACACTATCTTTAATCAATTGGTATTTCCTTGCTAGCTCCTGATATTAATCTTGCATCCTGCGGTGATGTTTCGGATCGGATCATTTCTGAGGCCAAGTGGCATCGTTGACACATGTCATCTGACACTCCGGGCCTCTTGGTGATGCATTTTCTATAGTTTCTGGTGTTGATTAGCTGATCTTGGATGGTGAGTATGAATCCTTAGGTCTCGTGGAAGAGCATACCACTCTTGAGCCATGCACTTGAAGCCATTTTATTTATGTGGTCTTAGTATTAGTAATGGCCACATGGTGGAAGGAAGCCTATGGCTTATGATGCACCAGCCAAAAAATAAAGAAATAAAATAAAATAAATAATAAAAATAAAATATAATAATAAGAAAATTAAAAAAAATAAATAATTAATAAGAGAAAAGGAAATACACAACCTGAGTTTCCCTCCTTCCATAGGTAACTATCCAGCTGACCTTTGAATTTCTCCAAACTGTCAGCCTCTACCACCCATGTAGGCAACTTATTCCAGTAATTTATATCTCGCTGACTAAAATAAAACTTTCTGCAATCCATTCTAAACATCCCACCTGCGTAACTTGAAATTACATGTCTCTAGTTCTAGAATCATTTATAACCATGAAAATTTCATCCTCATTCATTTTACTTAGGCCTCTCAGAGCCTTAAACACCTCAATCAAGTCCCCTCTAAGGTGGCTAGTCTCCAAGCTCGGCAACCCACATATTCGAAGTCTTTCCTCATATGGACACCCCTTTGCCAATCTCACCAAGAATTACCCATCTTTGGACCTTTTCAAGAAGCACAATGCCTTTCTTTAGATGGAGTCTCCATACTTGAACACAGCATTCCAAGTTTGATCTAACAATAGCCTTATATAATGGAATTATGATGTCCTTGTCTCTACCAGCAATTGTTCAATAAATTATCGATAGGACACCATAGGCTTTCCTTGCAACCTGTCTACAATGCTTGGAGAACTTCATGTCTGACTGTATTGTAACACCCAGTTCTCTTTCCTCCACTAATGGCTTTAGTTCAATTCCACCAAGTTTATAAGTAATTACTGTCACCAGGTTAATACCTTACACTTTGAAGGATTAAATCATAGCTGCCATTTTTCTGACCATCCCTGAAGTCTATCTAGGTCATTCCGAAAAAGCTCTGCTTGGCAGAGATCAGTAACTATTCTACCAATCTTTACATCATCTGCAAATTTAGACATCACGCCCTCTATCCCTTCATCAAAGTCATTTATGAAAATCAAAAACAACAGTGCTCCCAATACTGATCCTTGGGAAACCCCACTTCTCATATCAACCCACTCTGAGGAATAACCATTTATCACAACCTTCCGTCTCCTGCCCTGAAGCTATCCAGCTATCCATCTAAGGATTTTCCTTGTGATTCCAACCAGTTCCAGCTTGTAAAGTAACCGCTCATGTGGGACTTTGCTGAAATCCAAATAAACCATGTCAAAATTATCCCCTATATCCAGCTCTTGAATGATCACATCAAAATAGCTAACCAGATTAGTTAAACATGATTTTCCATTTACAAAACTATGCTGGGTATCCTTCAAAATTCCATTTCTATCTAAATGATCTTGAATTCACCCTTGATTATCATCTCCATGATTTTCCCTACTACTGAAGTTAGACTGACCGGCCAGTAATTTCTCACTTCACTGTTAGAACCAACCTTATGTATTGCAGCTACATTGGCACTTTTCCAATCCAACGGAATCACTCCCAAGTCCAGTGATGCTCTCATAATTAGCCTCAATGGTTCAATGCATCATTTGCCACCTCCCTTAAGATTATAGGGTATATGCCATCTAGGAGCCTTACTGGCCTGTAGGCTCAAAAGTTTTTTTCATTAAATAAACATGTGAAATTTCAACATCATTAATTACATTTTTTTCAACTTCACTCCCATAATTTCTCTTTGACATAAAGGGTTTTTCTTCTGTAAATATTGATGCAAAGTAACTGTTGTGTTCATCTACAACTTCAGCTGGGGTACCTAATATTGCCCCATGTCCATTACATAAGGTCCAATCTGGTTTGTCCTTCTCATTTATATATGTGAAGAATTCCTTATCCCCACTCTTTGCTCTCTCTTTGTCAACGATTTCTCATAATCTGCCTTTGCCAGCCTAACCTTTTCTGTGGCACTATTACAGATCAATTTGTAGCTGTTATAGGCTTCAGTACTTTTTATTGCTCTGTAACTTTTCCATGTTATCTTTTTCTGCTCAAGTAATATGGAAATTTCATTATTCATCCAACTTGGAATCTTCCTCATGGAGTATTCTTTAATGGTATATATGCATCCAAGGCTTCTGTGATTAATGTTTTAAAGGTATACCATAATTCAATTGTATTCACTCTCTGTGTGATACTACCCAGTTAGCAGAGGCTATGTAGCACCTTAAGCCATCGTAATTTGCTTTACTGAAATTATAACCCATTCTTTTGCCTTTAACTACAGCTATCTCTCTCTTCATCATCCACCGTAGAACTCCACGATCACTTCCTGTAGTGTCAGCCCTATTATGTCATCTGGTTCATGGGTGATGAGGTCTAGAATATTCTTTTCCCTAGTACTTTCCCTGACATGTTGATACAAATAACAATCATCTAGTTGATTGTTATTTGTATTTATCTTGATGGAGGTCATTGCAGTGTCTACCTGTTGTTGTTTGGTTTTTAGGAGCATTAGCAACTAAGGCCATATTGCTCCGGAATATGCGATGGTCATTCCCTGACCTTTCCGCATCCTCCGTATTTGGAGGTGACAGGCTCGAACCCCGGTCTAATCAAGAAGTGTTGCTTCGCACTGCTGCTGCTCCTTCCCACCTGGCTACGGAGGCGTCGCAGTGTCTACCATAGAGTGTCTTCTTTGCCCATCTTTCTATTTTTGTATGTTCCATCTGGGCAGGAGGGGACTCCTCACTTAGTCTGAGTGGGTATGCCACTTGTCTATCTTCCTTATGGCCTGGTAGAGTGCCTGTTGTGTTTTTCTGGAAGTAATCCTTCAGGTTAGCTAGTGCTATCTTCTATTTCTCGATGAGGTCTATCAGGTCTTTTTCTCCTTTCAGAGCTATCGTCAGTCTTTCCATGACTGACGGGTGGTGTTGGTGACTCTTGGTCATCGTCGTCCTTGACTTGATATCTCATGATATCTTCCAGCTTGGTGTTAGTCCAATCTATGATCCTGAAGGAGTATGTTAGCATTGGGGGGCTGTATAGGTGGTTATGGCTTTAACTGGGTCTCCCCCCCCCCCCCGCCGTTCAGCTTTGCTTTGAGCAGGCTTCTGAGTCTTTAATATTATTTTTGGTCAGGCAGGCCTTGATCTTCTTATACTCCAACTGCTGAGCCTCCAGGTATTTGTAGGTCTCTCCCCCTGTCATGGCCTTGATCTCTTTACCAGTTTGCAACTGGTAGTTTCAGCCAACTAATTTCTCCTGATGCAATCCGTGGATCTTACATTTGTCTAGACCAAATTCCATCCTAATATCATTGCTGAACTCTTCAGTGATCCGGAGTAGTTGCTTCTCAGTTATTATTATTATATTAATTAAGTAATAAGTATATTAATTATAATTATTATTGCTGTTTTTAATATTTTTTTTATCTTTTCTTTATTTTTATTTCTGCTCTTTTTGGCTGCTGCAGCAAAAGCTTCTGGCCTCCTAGAGTTTTGTAATTAGTTTCTTATTCAATATCAATACAGCAAACGTTATCCTTTTTTATTTGATCGGGGAAAAATAAATATTGAGGCTATTTATTTGTGAAAACATATCGTAATCTTATGGAGCTTTGCTTGCATGCACATGTTTATTAGTTACACGTAACTGTGGGAGTGACCCAGTTGGGAAGGATATTTTCACTGCATAAAATGGCTCAAAAGTCTTTCCATTATGCAGTGAACTCTCCTCCCTGACGGGAGTTTACTGCATAATAGCTGTTCCAGAAGAAGGGTTTTTTTCCCCTTAGCATGCCATTCCCCCTCCCCTGCTTAAGGAAAAACTTTTCACAGCTGGCGCTTATATCTTGACCAAATTTAACCTGGTAATAATCACTATTAATTTTGATTACTACAACTGTGAAAAGCCAGATATTTTAACTAGTGGTCAATAAATGAACCTTGTCAACAAAGAAACTCTTTTCAATTAAAGACAAAATAACACGATGGAAATTCTTCCCTCTCATTTATAATTTCGTACTTGACTACAAAATGTTAAGAAAGTTTAATTATTTGCCTTATGTTCACAAAAAGAGAGAGAGAGAGATATGAAAAATATAATAACAAAACTGATGCTGTTCATATATACTTAGAAACATACCTGTCTGTTTCATTCAGCTCCACTTGTGTAACTGGCTGTGTTCGATATCGAATATTGTTCTGGCGGTCAAATCGTCTACTTAAAGTTTTTTTTGCTTCCAGAGGAATCTTTGGAATATTGTGTAGAATGCTGCTATGGTTGCTATTATAAAAAGCAAAACTTTAGCCCTTCAAAACTATTCAATCAATCACACAATAAATTGTTTCAACAAATAAAATTTAACAAAATTTTATTTTTACATCAGGTACGATCATTTGACTATAAGTAATTAAAACAAAAATGTCCTCAATCAATGACAAATTAACAACATACTGAATCAGATTTGTATTTTCAGTTGCTTCAATTATTCTAGGGTCACTAAGATTTTTTGCCATTAGCATTAGCATTAGTAGAGGCATTTGATGCAAGAAAGCAAGCTTATGCAGCATCAGCCAAAAAAAAAAAAAAAAAAAAAAAAACCAACTTCCACTTCACCCCTCTGTTCGTTCAAAATACCTGTCCAGCTAAGCCTTAAACTTATTTAGGCTATCAACCTCCACTACAAGGGATGGAAGTCTGTTCCACCAACCAACCACCCGCTGGCTAAAGGCAAATTTCCGCACGTCTATCCTACATCTGTCTTTCCTCAATTTGAATTTATGCCCTCTCAGGTGATTTTTCTGAGCTAGAGGAAGAATCCCATCAGCATTGAGCATGCTCAAACCATTCAAGGCTTTATACACCTCTATCAGATCACCTCGCTGGTGCCTAGTCTCCAGACACTGTAATTTGCAAAACTTAAGCCTTTCTTCGTAAGAGCACATCTTTGTTCCATTCACTAATCTTGTTGCCCTTCTCTGTACTCGTTCCAGCAGCTCTACATCCTTCTTGAAATGAGGCCTCCAGACCTGTATACAGTACTCTAGGTGTGGCCTGACCATTGCCTTATACAAGGGAATAATCACTTCCTTATCCCTGCTGGAAAAATTCCTGTATATCATTGACAATACTCCATGAGCTACTCTTGCAGCCCGTCTGCACTGCTCAGAGAACTTCATATCTGCCTGCACAACCATCCTCAAGTCCCTTTCATTCTCTACCACTGTCAGTGTAGTACCACAGAGTTGATACGTTGCTCTGGGGTTGCTGTTTCCCATGTGTAGTACTTTACATTTGTCAATGTTAAACTTCATTTGCCACCTCTCAGCCCATCTGCTCAACCTTTCCAGATCCTGTTGCAGTAGCATAGTGTCAGTAGTGTCCTTGACAACCCTGCCAACCTTTGTATCGTCTGCAAACTTGGACATTAAGCTGGATATACCATCATCAATATCATTTATAAATACAGAAAACAATAATGGACCCAACACTGAGCACTGAGGGACTCCACTAATAACATTAGTCCACGATGAGCAGTGTCCATTGATTACCACTCTCTGTCTTCTCCCCCTCAACCACCCCTTTATCCATAGCAGCAATTTGCCTCCAATGTCACACTGCTCCAATTTGTGTAGCAGTCTTCCATGTGCAACAGTATCAAAAGCCTTTCTAAGATCCAAGTATATAATATCAAAGCTATTCCCTGCATCCAGTTCTTTTGTGACTGCATCATAGTATCCAATCAAATTGGTCAGGCAAGACTTCCCCTTAACAAAACCATGCTGTGTCCGAGCTATAACTGAAGTCTTGTCTAAATGATTCTGCAGTGCTTCTTTAACCAGTGCCTCCATTAATTTTCCTGGAACAGAAGTTAAGCTCACGGGTCTATAATTACTTGTGTCAGCCTTTGATCCTCCTTTGTGAATTGGGGTCACATTTGCACATTTCCAGTCTATGGGTACCTCCCCTGAGTCCAAGGAAGCTCTCATAATTATGGCTAAGGGTTTGCTTACTTCCTTTGCTGCCTCATTTAATATAACTGGATAGATCCCATCCACCCCAGGTGCCTTTCTTGTGTCCATCTTCAACAGTTTCTCCTCCACTTTACTCCCAGTTATTTCAAGATTCTGTAGTTTACTGCTAGAGTTGAATACACCTCTGGCATTCCCCTCGCTGAATAACTCCTCATGTGTGAATGTCGATGCAAAATATTCATTTAGTTTGTTAGCTACCTGAGCAGGATCATCAACAGTTGATCCATCAATATCAAGTGGACCAATCTGATTCATCCCCTTCCTTCTAGAGTTTACATAAGTAAAGAACTCTTTGCTGTTTTTCTTTGCATCCCTTGCCAAGGATTTCTCGTAATCTGCCTTCGCCTGCCTAACCTCCTTTGTAACTTGGTTGCATATCAACTTGGATCTATCATAGGCTTCTGTGTCATGTGTTAATTTGTAAGTATCCCATGCATTTTTCTTCTCTGCCATATGCCTCATTAGTTCATCTGACATCCATTTTGGCCTAAACCTTGAACAATATTTCTTAGTTGGTATGTAAAGCCTAGTAGCTTCCAAAATAAGTTCTTTGAATGCTTCCCATTTTGAATTTGCTGTTGGTAACATCATCAGTTGGTCCCACTGTATAGAATTTAAATACTGTCTCAGTCCATCGTAGTCGCCTTTACGGAAGCAATAACCCTTCCCTTTACCTCTAATGGTAGTTACCTCTTTGAGTAAATCCCACTTCAGCACACTGTGATCACTGCCACCTAGTGGTTCATTTATCTGCAGATTCTTAATGCATGAAGAATCACTGCTGATAATCAAATCAAGAGTATTACTCCCTATAGTTGCCTCCCGAACATGCTGATGTAGAAAACAATCATCCAATAAATCCACAAAAGCCTTGCTAGTGTGTGAGGTGACTAGCCCCAAAATTCCAGTCAATATCTGGGAAATTAAAATCCCCCATTATAAGACTCTCTGATTTACTGGCCCACTCTATTTCCCTGTACAGTTTCTTATTATACTCATCAGAGTCATTAGGCCTATAGCACACTCCTACTCTCAATTTTGATCTCCCAATGCTTATGTCACACCAAACTGACTCAACACTGCACTGTCCAGCGATGTCGACTGGCTTCACTTCCTTGGTTTTTATGTGTTTCTTAACTAATAGCATAACCCCTCCCCCCTTCCTATTCTTTCTGTAGACGTTGTACTCCCCAAATTCCAGTTCTGCAACCCTTATATCTGTGTGACACCACGTCTCTGATATCCCAACAATATCTGCCTTTGATGTTTTGAGCAATACCTCAAATTCATCAAATTTATTTACTAAACTCCTAGCATTGGTGTACACGCAAGTATACCTGCACCTGTTTCTATTCTTAGCTACCCTAACACAACCCATGTGTTTACTTGTACCGCAATGGCTCCCAGCAGTCTCTGAAATATCATGCATCTTGTTTTTCAGGCTTCTGCTCATTCTAATAGAAGCAGTGCAAGAATCTCTTTCACCTCTGCCAGTGGCTACTGTCAATCTATTGGTCTTGGTCTCCCCCCCATTATAGTATTAAGGTAATAAAAAGCAGTATCAATATAATTTATTATCAAACAATGTGAACACATTAATAAAGAACAGAAGCATAAATATAAAAAGAGCACTTTTATTTTTTTATAACAATAAAAATTATTAAAAAGCATTAGTAGAGAACATTAAAATATCCCAAGTATATTGCTCTGCTTCATTCTTGGGATATTTTAAGAAATCATTACTTCCTACCCCACCCATCCCTTATTCTTGATTTTCCATGGTTCCTTCCTACACAGTTATGTCTCTTTCTCCAATGAAATGGACATGTGTGTCTATAAATATCATTCTTTTGACATCTCCCCTCACCTACTCCAATATCCAGTAACAAAGTAGATTAGGCATGCCAAGGCAGATTACAAAAAGTCTCTGGCAAAGAATACAAAAAAAAAAACAGTATCAAAGACTTCTGTACTTATATTATAAGTAGAAGAATGGAGTTGAATCACACAGGGCCACTTGATGTCAATGGCTTAACTGTTGATGGCCTTGCTCAGGTTACTGACTAACTGAATAGGTGTTTTGCATCTACATTCACACATGGGGAATTCTTTAGGGAAGGGAATGTCAGAAGTTTATCAAATACTACCGGGAGCAAAATGATTTTGTGATAACTGAAAGTGGAAGAGAAATTGTTGAAGCTAAATATAAAAAAAAGACACATGGGGTGAATGGGATCTATCCAATTATATTAATGGAGCCTTTTGATAGTGTTTGCAACTGTTCCACATTAGTGACTGTTGTATAAATTGCTGTATTGTGGCATTAGGAGCAAGTTATTACTACAGTACTTATATTATAAGTATGGGAACTTAGAGGGGGCTCAGAGGGGAACGGGTATCCTGTGTGTTATCTGACACAGCCTAAAACACTGATGGATCCAATATCTCTCTATTACAGAAGATTTAGGAGAAGTCCGGATAGCCTGCCTCCCTAAAATCCACTCATGCACACCTTCTCAATGGTAAGCCCTGTTACGTCACTTAGGTGGCAACGAACGTGTAGAGTTGTTCTCTTCAAGACACCTGGTCAGCGTGAAGAGGAAAAGACCAAACCCACCAGCATATGACAGCACGACAAAACGAATGGCCCTCAGTCCCCAGCAGCTTTCACTCTCCCTCTTACGGCAGTGAGAGGATCAGAGTGGAAGCAGAGCATGCTAAGAATCTCTGGGTGCTGCCATGCACGGAAACTGAACTTAGCCTGTTATAACGTAACATCACTCATCGGTGAAGACAGGATATTAGAGCTGGAAAAGGAATTAGAAAATGTGAATTGGAATATCATCGGTTTGGCTGAAACAAGAAGAAGAAATGATTCACTTATAAGTTTATCAAGTGAAATCTGCTGTACACCAATGGAAACAGTGAAAGGAGTGAAGGTGGAGTTGGGTTTCTGGTCCATAAAGATTTTAAAAACAACATTTTGGAATTCAAAAGTACATCACAAAGGCTGTCAAGACTAATACTCAAGATTTCTAAGAGGTACAAGCTAAAGATTATAATGATTTATGCACCAACATCGAGCCATGATGATGAAGGGGTTGAAGAAATGTACACCGAAATTGAGTCTTCTAGATGAGCAGGAAACCCACTACACTATTATTATGGGGGACTTCAATGCTAAGGTTGGAAAAAGACAAAACAGCACAGAAAGGAGAACTATAGGAAATTTTGGAATTGGTGAAAGAAATGAAAGAGGTGAAAGACTTGTGGAATTTGCAGAATCTCAAGGACTGTCAGTAATGAACACTTTTTTCAAGAAAAGGGTGAACAGAAAGTGGACATGGAAGAATCCAAATGGATTAACTACTAATGAAATCGACTACATCCTCACTAATAGAAGATATATTGTGAATAATGTTACCGTCCTAAATAAGGTAAATGTTGGAAGTGATCACAGAATGGTAAGATGTACACTTGATATAGATGTAGGAAAGGAAAAAACTGACTTGAGTAAATAATACAAAGGTCTTTGAGATAACAGAAGAGGAGAAAAAGCAGTATGTACTGGAACTTAAGAACAAGTTTGAGCTTCTGCAGACTGCTCAGGACCAAGATATCGACGAGGAATATCACAACTTTCTGAAAGTGATAAAGCCCAAGAAACCTATAGGGAAAAAGAAATCCAAAGAAGAAAAAATTAGTCAAGAAACACTTGTCATAATGAACCGAAGATGACAAATGAAAAGCAAGAAAAACACTGACAGGGAGAAAATTGAGTATACTGAGTTATGCAAAGCCATTAGAAAGAGACTCAGAGAGGACATAAGAAGATTTAACACAAGAAAAGTAGAACAAGCATTAAGGGAAAACAAAGGATTTAAATCAGCAGCCATGAGCAGTAATACAGAAAGACAAATGATACTGAAACTGAAGAATAGCGATGGTGTACTTATAAACAGCAGAGAAGGCATAATTCAAATAGCAGAAGACTACTATAGAGAATTATACAAGGAGCAGGAGAATGATGCCAGTAGTGGGGAAGATGGATTGCAAAGTAGCAACGCATACGACATACCTGATATTCTTCCTGATGAGGTAGAACATGCATTGAAGAAAATGAAGAATCAGAAAGCTCCAGGGGAAGATGAAGTTACTGTAGAGTTGTTAAAATTAGGAGGAAGAGACATAACACAAAAACTGGCAAGGCTCTTCACAAAGTGCATTAGAAAAGGTGTGACGCCTAAGCAGTGGAATAATGCAATCATAGTTTTGCTGCATAAGAAAGGAGATAAATCAGAAATTGGAAATTATAGACCTTGTCGAATTAGCTTGTTATCCCACATCTACAAGTTGTTCACAAGGGTCATTACTAACAGATTAGAAAGAATACTTGATGAGAATCAACTGAAAGAGCAAGCTGGCTTTAGGACAGGATTCTCAACTATGGATCACCTTCACATAATATCACAGCTAATGGAGAAAGCAAATGAATATAAAACACCATCATGTCTGGCATTTGTGGATTATGAAAAGGCATTTGACTCCATACAGCATAAGGCAATGTTTCGGGCACTGGAAAGACAAGGCATAGATACTCCATATATTATGATTTTGAAGAAAATATATGAGAGTGCTACCTCCTTTATTAGACTAGACAAAGACAGTAGGAAATTTAAAATTGAGAAAGGAGTTCAACAAGGAGACACAATATCCCCAAAGCTGTTTACTGCTGCCCTTGAGGAAGCTTTCAGAAGATTAGACTGGTCGCAGAAAGGAGTCAATGTGAACGGAGAGTACCTAAACCATTTATGATTTGCAGATGACATTGTGGTTATAAGCCACGATCCCAAAGAATTAGAGGAAAATCTTAAATCAGTTATGCACAGTTAGTAAGGATTTTGGAGTAAAGATAAATATGGCTAAAACAAAAGTAATGATGAACAAGTATGCCCCAGAAAGGAAAATAATGATTGAAGGAGCAGTAATTGAAAAGGTGGAGTCATATACTTATCTGGGACAAGTCATTAGCTGTAATAATGATAAATGGCTGGAAGTCAAGAGAAGAATAAATTTTGGATGGATAGCATTCAGGAAATATAGTCACATATTGAAGAGCAATATCCCAGTTTGTCTGAAACGTAAAATAATGAACCAATGTATACTCCCCACCATGACTTATGGAAGTGAAACTTGGGCACTCACCAAAAGAATGGAAGAGAAGCTGAGAACTACACAGCGAAGAATGGAACGAATTATATTGGGAATCAGACTGTTAGATAAGAAGAGAAACACATGGATTAGGCAGCAAACTCAAGTGAAGGACATTCTTATCAAAACTAAAGAACTAAAATGGTCTTGGGCAGGACACATAGTTCGAAGACATGATGACAGATGGACTAAGAAAATAACAGAATGGTATCCAAGAGGAGCTAGAAGAAAACTGGAAGACAAAGGCAGAGATGGATAGATGAAATTCATGAGTTTGTGGGTAGTAAATGGATGGCCAGTGCTCAAAACAGAAGGAACTGGAAAGTTGCTGGAGAGGCCTTCATCCTGCAGTGGATTGAAAATGGCTGATGATGATATTACTACAGTTGTCGTGTTTAAGTGAAAAGAAAGAAAGCATAATTATTAACTTAATAAAAATATTTATAGCCACTGTTCCTCATGAATAATATTATAAATGGGATTCTGCAGCAAAGTTTGCTGTTGTTGGGTCCCTTATTCAAATACAGTATTCCCAGAATGGTATAGCATTTAAGTAATCCCAGAATGGTATACCATTTAAGTAATTCCAGAATGGTATACCATTTAAGAAGCACCAAACTGAAGGCTGTTGATAATGAAAATGACCTAGGGATAACTGTACAGGCAGACATGAAGTTCTTTCTCTGAGCAGTGCAGGGAGGCTGCTAGAACAGCTCATGGAGTTTAGTCATTGATATCCAGGAACTCTTCCAACAATGGCAAAGTAATTATCCCATAAGGCAAGTTGAGTACTGCATATAAGTCTGGAAGTCCCATTTTAGGAAAGATGTAGGTCTGTTGGTACAGATACAGAGAAGAGCAACAAAGTGTAATCTATGGACACTGCTCTTCACGGGCTAATGTTATTAGTGGAGTTTCCCAGGGTTCCATGTTGGGCCCATTGTTGTTTTCTGTATTTATCAATGATATTAATGAAGGTATATCAGGCTTAATGTCCAAGTTTGCAGATGATAAGAAGGTTGGTAGGGCTGTTAATAACAGTAAGGACAGTGCTAGTGCAACAGGATCTATAAAAGTTGAGTACATGGGCTGAGAGGTGGCAACTGAAGTTTAACAATGACAAATGCAAGGTACTACATATGGGTAGCAGTAACCACAGAGTAACATACCAACTGTGCGGTACTATACTCAGGGTAGCGGAGAATGAAAAGGACCTGGGGGAAATTGTGCAGTCAGATATTAAGTTTTCTGAGCAGTGCAGACAGGCTGCAAGAGAATCTCATGGGATCTTGTCAATGATATACAGTAAGTCCCCAACTGATGTAAATCTGAGTTATGTAACTTCAGACTTTATTTACATAATTTTTTTCACTCAATTTTTTTTTTTTTTTTTTTTTTTAGGATTGTAAAATTTAAAACAGTAAAAAAAAAAAAAAAAAAAAAGCAATCAATAATGCCAAACACGGCACGCACAAATTGCACAAGTGAGATACGGAGTAACAAGTTTACAAAGCTTAAAAAATAGGAATGAAGAGATGATTCTGAAAATTTATTTATGTTTTTTTATATATAACTGATGATTTCAGTGAAGGGGACACACATTTCAACGTGATAACATAAAAGCCCACATAATTCCAGCTATTGGTATTATCACAAATGTAACAAGATCGAGTTTACTACCCGTTTATAGCAGATTGCACTAACAGAAAAGCCAATAAACTGGAAGCTGCAAATTGTTTTTATTGTTTTATGGATCTATAACAAGAAATAGAAACATAAAACAAGAAATGTACTTTAGCAAAATGTAAGCTCACGTGGGGTGATAATAGTGTGTTTCTGCCTTAACCTTGTGAAGTTCTTTACAGAAAATTTCATTTTGACCATTATCACGGTGCCAACTAAGAGAATAAGTGACAGCAGTACTAATAAATCTATCAAGAAAAGGAAAGCAATTGATTTGGATCAGAAAATTAAAATAATAAGGATTTATGAAAATGGTCAAACATTATTATTATTAGGCATACTGTGCAAAGAAGCCTGAGGCTTATGCTGCACCAGCCAAAAAAAAAAATTTCTGAATTACCCTGAGAGAGAGGGAGAGGGATAGAGAGAGAGAGAACAAGAGTCAGAAGTAGAAGGGAATCACCAAGAAAGAGAAGAATAATGATATCCAGCTCAGGACCTTAGGTGTGCCAAGCCCATACTCTCCAGATGTGAGCCTCTGGGGTAAAATTAACAAGTATCACGTGTAATTTAGATTTGTCAGTGTCAACAGTGAACACAATAATAAATTACAAAGACAAAATATGAGAAACAGTGAAGGGATCAGCACCAACAAAGTCAACTATAATAAACAAGGCTGTGAAATACATATCAGTTTTTAGTTTTTACAGTACAAAAACATGCGTTTTTTCTTCCTTTTGTTTTCTTATATGCCACTCCAGCTATGTCACCACTGTCCCCAGATAAAGTTTTTAATTGAACTAATTAAAAATATGTAACTATTTATATATATATATATATATATATATTTACAACTAATAGAGTCGGACCTCTATATAACGAAATCAATAGTTCCCTTGAAAAATTCGTTATAAAGAAATATGACCTTTTCAACAATGAAAAATACTGTAAATTCAGAAATATAGTAAAAGATGGGAAAGTGGGAATGAATAAATTTTCTAATATTTTAAAACAGTTTATTAATATATATATATATATTAATAATAATTTATTTATCCATATTTTATGTTACACTTTTTTTGGGAGAGCACATAAGCCAATGGCTTTTTTGGCCTGAAAAAATGATGAATATACAAATATACAATTGAAAAATGTACAGTTCTGAAATTGTACAGGTAATGTTCAACAGGAAATACATAAATAAATTGGAGTTTTTTTTTACATTTCTTTACAGAAGACTTCAAAAAGCATCACTACGTATAACATCATTGTGAACATTTTTACAATTAAATGAGGAGAAAAGAAAATGATGAGATACATGCACAAAAATTTACAAACTATTTGCCAACTGCCTCCTTTAACATTTGTACATTATTTCCATGTTGATGTTTTTAAAATCCAGGAGTTGAGTGGAAGGTAATTTGAATCAGACATCCCTGGTGATGTGTTCAATTAGTAGTTTCTTGAATTGATTTAGTGAAGTGACATTTTTGATTTTTGCAGGAAGTTTGTTCCAGGTTTTAGCACCTCTGTATTTTGTTTTTCTGACCTGTGGCTTTTCTGAAAAGCGGAATCTTCAAGTTGGCTTCATTTCTTAGATTGTACAATATTTCTTCTTCGTCTGTGGTTATGAAAAAGGATCTGAAGAGAGGGGGAAAGTCTGCTGTCTTTATAGCATTGTAAACAAGGATCGCCTCAGCTTTCTGTAATAGCTGGTAGATGCTTAGGAGTCTCACTTCCCTGTATCTCGAACTAACCGATGCGTTCCAGGGAAGGCCCAAAATTGAACGAATGCATCGATTGAGAATGGAGTTGATTCTCGCGAGGTTTTCTTGGCTGGTGGTACCCCATGAGATGATTCCATAGGTGAGGTGGGGCTGAATTAAAGAAAGGAATACTTGTCTCAGAAGAGAAGGAGACACCCAGGCAGAGGCCCTGGCGAGTATTCCCACTAGTGACAAAGTTTTCTTTCGTAGGGTTATCATTTGTTTTGCCCAACTTAGCTTATCATCTAGCCAGATTCCGAGAAACTTGGTTTCATTCACCCTTTCAAGTTGTTGTATATATATATATATATATACATATATTAAGAAATGACTACTTACATGATGCCCACAATTTATTAGTACACTTTTAAGAATTATGTCTAAAATATTTGGTGATTTTTTGTTGTACACTGGATTCTACTGTACACCGTTCATAAAAATGTTCGCATTTGTTTAAACCTTAAATGCTCAAATATATTTTCTTCCCACTGAAGGTCCTCGATGCAAAGTTTCAAATGCTGCCAACGTTTGTTTGGAAAGTTTAATATTTCCCTCATTTTCATCCAATTCATTTTCGATATTGTCACTAGTTCTTTAAATACTCTCCAAAATGTTGGAGTCACTCAGATATTCAGTACTATGACATCATTATAGACTCCTAAAAATTTGTAAAGAATAATTTCTCCACTGATCAAACCTTGCTTGGAACTCTTCCCAAGATTGCTCAATGTCTTCTAGTAGTTCATCCCTCTCATCTCTGTTAATTAGCATTTTAGCAAAACCTGCTTTTCCACACTTTCGCCAACTCTGATATGCACATCCACAAATCTATAACAGAATCTATAGGTTGGTTGGTTGGTTTCTATTCTCAGTATAATTTTTTTCAGTATGCACATATGGATGTACAAGAAAATCACGTTAAATATGGGGTCAGCAGGTGTTCACTTATACATGTGGTTTCAGCCATCTTGGAACATATCCCCTGCGGATCTTACTGTATAGATTTTACTTCTTTTTAGCCATTGCTGACCCACTGCTGGGCAAAGGTCTCTCCCAAACTTCCACCTTTTTCTATCTCATGTCATGGTTGGCCAGTTTCCTCCTGCAGGGTTTTACAGGCACCATTAAATTGTAAAATGTTTTAGCTCTTAATTGTGGAATTAAAGCCTTCAGCTATTAAAAGTTAAAGGGATTAATGCTTAATCCTTTTTGCTATTAATTCGTGCTTTCTACAGCATCAGCTTTTTGTCTAAAGGCCAGAGGTGCAAACAATGCATACCCAAGTCTCTCAAAATCAGTTCGTTATATGGAAATTTTCTTCATTATATGGAAACTATTTTCAATGTAATGACCAAGGGGATATCAAAAAAGTTCACTACATAGAAAAATTTTCTATATGAAAGTTTGTTAATGAGAGGTCCGACTGTATATAAAAAATATATAACTAAATAATTGAAAAATATATAATTATTTTTCTTCATTCTTCTGGGGATATTATGTGGTTTTTTAATTTTGGCATATCAGGGATATAGTAGCAATATTTTATTAGTCATTCATGAGTTGTGTAAAACTCGACTTACATAAGACATCCTGGAACATATCTCTTATGTATGTCGGGGACTTTCTGTATAGGAATTTTGCTAGCATAGATAAGGGGGTAATTATCCTTATCCCCTTGTATAAGGCAATGGTCAGGCCACACCTTGAGTACTGCATACAGGTCTGGAGGCCTCATTTTAGGAAAGATGTTGAGCTACTAGAATGAGTACAGAGAAGGGCAATGAGATTAGTGAGTGGAACAAAGGGTTACTGTTACCAAGATAGGTTTAAGTTCTGCAAATTGCAGCGTCTGGAGACTAGGCACCTGCAAGGTTGTTGTTGTTATTATTTGATTTTTAGGAGCATTAGCAAACTAAGGCCATATTGATCCGGGAATATGCGGTGCTCATTCCCTAACCTTTCCACATCCTCCATATTTGGTGGTCACAGGCTTGAACCCCGGTCTAATCAAGAAGCATGTGCTATGCACTGCTGCTCTTGCCCACCTGGCTATGGAGACACCCACCTGCAAGGTGATCTGATTGAGGTGTATAAGGCCTCGAATGGTTTGAGCAAGCTTAATGCTGATGGGGCATAAATTCAAATTGAGGAGAGACAGTTGTAGAATAGATGTGCGGAAATTTGCTTTAGCGAGCGGGTGGTTAATTGGTGGAAAAAATTTCCATCTGTCTTATAGAAGTTGACAGCTTAAATAAATTCAAGGCTGAACTAGACAAACTTTTGGAGCGAATGGATGGGTGAAATGAGATGGGTTTTTTTTGGGTGATGCTATATAAGCTTGCTTTTTTGCATCATATGCTTCTACTAATGCTAATATATGCATATGAATCAGCTGTAATGTAATATGACCTTTAAATCCCAATTACACCACCTACAAATTACTACTTCAAATTTATGCTTTGGAAAGTTTATGGTGACAGCAATCAAGAGAGCCTTATCACTGTTCTACATAAAATAATACTTTAAAGATATTTTTAAAAAACTACAGTCACTGTGTACCCTTCATTAGTTTATTAGGTTATTAAACATAAGAATAACAAAGAAATACAAGAGATGGTCATCCACATACTGCTTGGATTTCACACCCTGTTAAAGAATAGCTTAAATTAAATTAGTAAAACTAAGGCCCATTAGGTCTTGAGGTTGCCACAGACATTCTCTCAGATATGCCAGACAAGCTGTACTTGCTACCTGGGAGTCTAAAATGCTGATGGAACTGATATTCGGGTGACACTCGAGTGACCCAATTTCAGCAAAGTCCGGACGGTCTGTGACAGCCAAATCCTCTGCTTGCACCTTCACGATGGTGGGACTGTTAGTAATCCTGGGTATAACCTCCATGCACAAGTACAAGGTGGGTGACCACCCAGATGTGAACCAACGTAAGCAGGGGTCGAGGTGTGGCACCCACACCACATGGAGGAACGCCGCCCCTCTATGTTACCAGGCAGTACTAGGTGGTAGATGACTCTCATCAACCGGTGCAATACCACCACTTTGCTTATTGGAGGCTTGAAGTGGTGGAACCCATGTTTAGTCTCTAGAGCTAAGTTCCGGTCAACCCTTCCCTATCTCTTCCATCATGCAGTATGATTGATGACTTTTGATGTTATGATGAACATCGTGGCGAGATCCAATATTCCTTACATTTCGAGGGTACAGCTCTAAAACAGTGTTCGCAGGCCGGCCGCTAGTTAGTACACTAGACCAAACCTATTGGTAACTCTCTAGGAGGCTTCCGGATCAGTTAGTGTATACCTCTACTCTGCTACCTCTATTCTGCCAGATAGTGACTGGAGGGAGTCCGAGTAGTGTGTGTGTGCGGGGAGCATTGTCGAGGCCATGTTATGTCAAGGATCTGGGTATATTCTTACCATGTGTACGCCATATCCAAAAATTTCATTACTTCATACAGCATGTCCCACCCACTTTTCCTTACTATTGAATACACCATGAATTGTCAAACTAACAGAGCAAGCTTATCTGCGAAAAGATCTAAACCTCCCAAGCACTTCCTAATTCATTTCATAAATATACGTGGTCTCAATTCTAATCTCAACGATGTCCATTTCCACTTCCAGTCTGCCAAACCCCATGTACTTTTTCTGACAGAATCTCAGTTATCGGTTGATTCAAATATAAAACTATAGCTACATTTATATTTTGCTATACTGCAAAAATAAATACATTATATAAAATTGCTTTACTGAAGAAGATAGAGAAGGAAATCTAATGAAATATGAAATCACAGTTACCAATGCATAGCACTTCTATAATGTAACTTTACTCTCTGAGTAATCAATATGAATTTAAAAATATCACTGTGGAAAAATTACTTTTGGTACTACTTAGCACATATTTTATATATATAAATATTTATAGTTATCTATCATTTGAATCAACCTGGTGCACTTCTCAGTCATTGCACTTAATCCCCCTGCTCTCTCCACTTCCATTATTTCTTATGCAAAATTAGCTAGGAAAAATTACTGTACTTCTATAATTTTTATATCATTTATATAAATTTTGTTCAGCTATCCCTAACCACTCTTTATTTTTCTATATAATTTCTATGCAGATGAAGTATTTCCCCATGGGCTATATATACACACTTTATCAGTTGGGAAACAGTAAGATATTATAAAAGAAACGATGATCTTCAGGAAACAATGATAGCAAATTTATTATCACTATCACCGACCATATTGAAAAATATGCATTGATGTATATTTAAAATTGTAGTACTGTATATTTAAAACAAAGTAAATCACTAAAATAAACCATAAATAAATACAAGTACATTACAACATAAATACATTACATTAGCTGAACTTCAGAGCAAGATTATTGTCAACTATGATTAAAATCAAAATTTCATTAAAAAAAATGCAAATTCGTCATTACTTATAATTTTTACTTTTTGCAGTAATATCTGCCATGTTTATATATATAATATTTAATTCAGTCTCATCAACTTATTCAGTCTCATTCACTAATGATATCAAGAGTAGGAGACCGGCAGAATTACTTCACAAGTACAGGTCACTGTTGGAAAAAAGCCATGAATCAGGGTTGAATTTGAAAGTGTCTGCAATTCTGCCCAGACACGATCGGGGGGAGTATATGATGAGAGTCTTGTCGAACAATTTGGCCTTGGAAAGATTGTGCAAGGCTCAAGGGGTAGAATTTTTTCAGCCTGGACTGTACCTGTTAACAGGAGGGACTGCTTCTATAGGGATGGGATACACTTAAATAGAAAGGGTGCAAGAATATTTGCTGATGCTAACGAGGCAATGTTAGGTGGGTCGGAAAACTGCTAGCTTGGGGGGGGAGACAAAGACTAATAGATTAACAGTAGCCATGGCAGAGGTGAAAGTGATTCTTGCACTGCTTCTATTGGAATGAGCAGACGCCTGAAAAACAAGATGCAGGATATTTCAGAGACTGCTGGGAGTCATTGCGGTACAAGTAAACACGTGGGTTGTGTTAGGGCAGCTAAGAATAGAAACAGGTGCATGTATACTTGCGTGTACACCAATGCTAGGAGTTTAGTAAATAATTTTGATGAATTTGAGGTATTGCTCAAAACATCAAAGGCAGATATTGTTGGGATATCAGAGACATAGTGTCACACAGATAAAAGGAATGCAGAACTGGAATTTGGAGAGTACAACGTCTACAGAAAGGATAGACAGGATAGGAAGGGAGGAGGGGTTATGCTATTAGTTAAGAAACACATAAAATCCAAGGAAGTGAAGCCAGTCGACATTGCTGGACAGTGCAGTGTCATGTCAGTTTGGTGTGACCTAAGCATTGGGAGATCAAAATTGAGAGTAGGAGTGTGCTATAGACCTAATGACTCTGATGAGTATAATAAGAAACTGTACAGGGAAATAGATTGGGCCAGTAAATCAGAGTCTTATAATGGGGGATTTTAATTTCCCAGATATTGACTGGAATTTTGGGGCTGGTCACCTCACACACTAGCAAGGCTTTTGTGGATTTATTGGATGATTGTTTTCTACATCAGCATGTTCGGGAGGCAACTAGAGGGAGTAATACTCTTGATTTGATTATTAGTAGTGATTCTTCATGCATTAAGAATTTGCAGATAAAGGAACCACTAGGTGGCAGTGATCACAGTGTGCTGAAGTGGGATTTACTCAAAGAAGTAACTACCATTAGGGGTAAAGGGAAGGGTTATTGCTTTTGTAAAGGCGACTACGATGGACTGAGACAGTATTTAAATTCTATACAGTGGGACCAACTGATGATGTTACCAAGAGCAAATTCAAAATGGGAAGCATTCAAAGAACTTATCTTGGAAGCTACTAGGCTTTACACACCAACTAAGAAATATTGTTCAAGGTTTATGCCTAAATGATTGTCGGATGAACTAATGAGACATATGGCAGAGAAAAAAAATGCATGGGATACACATAAATTAACACGTGACACAGAAGCCTATGATAGATACAAGTTGATCTGTAACCAAGTTACAAAGGAGGTTAGGCAGGCGAAGGCAGATTACGAGAAATCTTTGGCAAGGGATGCAAAGAAAAACAACAAAGAGTTCTTTACTTATGTAAACTCTAGAGGGAGGGGGGGGGGGGTGAATCAGATTGGTCCACTTGATATCGATGGGTCAACTGTTGATGATTCTGCTCAGGTAGCTAACAAACTAAATGAATATTTTGCATCGATATTCACACATGAGGAGTTATTCAGCGAGGGGAATGCCAGAGGTGTATTCAACTCTGGCAGTAAGCTAGAGAATCTTGTAATAACTGAGAGTAAAGTGGAGGAGAAATTGTTGAAGATAAACAGAAGAAAGGCACCTGGGGTGGATGGGATCTATCCAGTTATATTAAAGGAGGCAGCAAAGGAAGTAAGCAAACCCTTAGCCATAATTATGAGAGCTTCCATGGACTCGGGGGAGGTACCCACAGACTGGTGATGTGCAAATGTGACCCCAATTCACAAAAGAGGATCAAAGGCTGACACAAGTAATTATAGACCTGTGAGTTTAACTTCTGTTCCAGGAAAATTAATGGAGGCATTGGTTAAAGAAGCACTGCAGGATCATCTAGACAAGACTTCAGTTATAGCACGGACACAGCATGGTTTTGTTAAGGGGAAGGCTTGCCTGACCAATTTGATTGGATACTATGATGCAGTCACAAAAGAACTGGATACAGGGAATAACTTTGATATTATATAACTGGATCTTAGAAAGGCTTTTGATACTGTTGCACATGGAAGACTGCTTCACAAATTGGAGGCAAATTGCTGCTATGGATAAAGGGGTGGTTGAGGGGGAGAAGACAGAGAGTGGTAATCAATGGACACTGCTCATCGTGGACTAATGTTATTAGTGGAGTCCCTCAGGGTTCAGTGTTGGGTCCATTATTGTTTTCTGTATTCATAAATGATATTGATGATGGTATATTAAGCTTAATGTCCAAGTTTGCAGATGATACAAAGGTTGGCGGGTTGTTAAGGACACTACTGACACTATGCTGCTGCTGCAACAGGATCTGGAAAGGTTGAGCAGATGGGCTGAGAGGTGGCAAATGAAATTTAACATTGACAAATGTAAAGTACTACATATGGGAAACAGCAACCCCAGAGCAACATATCAACTCTGTGGTACTACACTGACAGTGGTAGAGAATGAAAGGGACCTGGGAGTGGTTGTGCAGGCAGATATGAAGTTCTCTGAGCAGTGCAGACGGGCTGCAAGAGTAGCTCATGGTGTCTTGTCAATGATATACAGGAATTTTTCTAGCAGGGATAAGGAGGTGATTATTCCCTTGTACAAGGCAATGGTCAGGCCACACCTTGAGTACTGTATACAGGTCTGGAGGCCTCATTTTAAGAAGGATGTAGAGCTGCTGGAACGAGTACAGAGAAGGGCAACAAGATTAGTGAATGGAACAAAGGGGTGCTCTTACGAAGAAAGGCTTAAGTTTTGCAAATTACAGTGTCTGGAGACTAGGCACCAGCGAGGTGATCTGATAGAGGTGTATAAAGCCTTGAATGGTTTGAGCATGCTCAATGCTGATGGGATTCTTCCTCTTGCTCAGAATAATCACCTGAGAGGGCATAAATTGAAATTGAGGAAAGACAGATGTAGGATAGACGTGTGGAAATTTGCCTTTAGCCAGAGGGTGGTTGGTTGGCAGAACAGACTTCCATCCCTTGCCGTGGAGAAGTTGATAGCCTAAATAAGTTTAAGGCTCAGCTGGACAGGTATTTCGAACAAACAGAGGGGTGAAGTGGAAGTGGGTTTTTTTTTTTTGGCTGATGCTGCATTAGCTTGCTTTCTTGCATCAAATGCCTCTACTAATGCTAATGCTAACTTCTGGATCGGAATTACATAGAATTTCTTTGATTTTGGCTTGTGTAAGCCCACATTGTCTTTAAGCTCAATAAATTGGACACACTCTCCTATAGTGATTTTTGAAATGATGCCTGTATATGCAAACTCTTTTGAAGCTACAGAGACAGCATGTCTGTAATTTCAAGCAAAATTGCACATACATCATCATTTTTTGTCACTATGTCAGCAAAACCTTGAACTTCTAAATGTACATATTTGCAAAAGGGTTAAAGAATAAACTATAAAGTACCTTAAAAAGTCAAAAAGACAAGTTATAAAGCAGGTCACAAACCTATCAATAAAACCATTGGGCATAATAAAACAAAATAAAAAATAAAAGGTGGGGAAAGCAAAAAAGAAAAAGAGGGAAAAAACAATAAGGAAAAACAGAGCTGAAAGGAGAATGAAAGAAAAGAAAGAGTGAAGAAAAATAAAGTAATCAAAACAAAACAACCATGCTCTGACAGCAACTAATGTGAAGCATGTCCAAATCATGGGATACCTACCTAATAATGGGTAGGCTCACCTTTTGCTCAGATAAGGGCAGTCACATAGTATTTCCATCCATGCTTGCTGCACCACTGTCCATAATTCCATTGCATTCCTGGATGGAGGATCCAAAGCTCGAATGGATCTTTCCACAGCATCCAAAAGATGTTCCACAGGGTTCATGCCTGGTGAACGGGTAGGCCATTCCATGGTGTTAAAATCTGTGGAATGCTCTTCGAACCATGTTCTAGTCACCATGGCTCTGTGGGGAGGTGCACTGTCCTGCTGTAAGAGTCCATTACCCCGCGGGTGCATGTTGACCATGAAGGGATTCAGATGGTCTGCAAGGATGGACATGTAACCTGGACCATTCAGAGATGCATCGAGACATACCAGAGGTCCCAACGTGTGCCAGAGGAACACACCCGAGACCATTACAGACAGTTCACCTGCCTGAACATTTCCTTGTTGACGTGATGGGTGCATAGCTTTGTGCAGTTTCCACCATATACGCACTCTCCCATCCACTCAAAACAACTGGAAATGGGACCCATTCCAGTTGGACCAGGAGACCAGTCTCCAATCATTCAAAGTCCAGTGTCAATGTTCTTCAGCCCAGCTGAGGCATAGAATCCTGTGTTGTGGTATTAACATAATGGGACTCTTGTGGGTCAGCAGCTCCCATAACCTACTGTGGCTAATGATCGCCTGATGGTCTTGGTGGGGACATTTCTAGCACCTCTCTTGTTGAAGTCGGCGGTGATTTGTGCCACTGTTGCTCTCCAGTTGGCTGAAACAATGTGAGACAGATGTAGACAGCCAAATTCATTCACCACCTTTATCCATCCACAGTGCTGCCCACGATGAGATGTTATTTTGGAAATGGAATATTCCCAATACACACTTCATACTGTCGAATGGGGATAGTGCAGTTTCTGTACCACCTCCATGACAGAATGACCCATGCGTCGGGCACCCACTATCATCCCTCTTTCAAAGTCAGTTAACGATGCTTATCCATACTGACATTGAATTACTATGTGAATGTAGTGATGTGAATGTATGTGAATGTAGTGAATGTATGTGAATCTATGTGAATGTAGTGATGCGGTGTACCTGTATACATGCCAAGTGGTGGTTTCGTCCAGTAGTGAGGGGAGTGACAGCGTCGTGTTGCCCAGGAACCTGGTATCCCGTCCTTTCAGTGTACATGGCACTGTTGGCAATTTTGGATGATGGCAGCCTCCATTCTGGGATGAATATAATGTGTCTACTATAATTAAATATTAATTCCCAAAGTAAGAACATGAGACCCTAATGTTCTTAATCCAACTATCTCAAAATTACAAGGATTAACAGCACAAATGGCACCTCTATGCTCTGCAATATGAAACCTAGTGCAATGTGCTTGCATTGGTTATACAAGTGAATTGCACTGGGACTCATATTGCAGAGCATGGAAGTGCTATTTGTACTTCTAATTTTGTCCACTTTGTCACATCTAAGCAACGGCATGACTAGTACAGTTGTCTTAATCCTTGTAATGTCAAGGTAGTCAACAGTGCTTACAATTTCTGGACTTCATCCTTATTTTGAGAGCTAATATTAATTGAAATACATGAACCAACATTCATCCTATAGAAAACGCCACAATTATCCAAAATTATGTTCACTGTTATTGCTACATATGGTATACATATTGCATATGACGCACATCAGTTGCAACCTCTGGAACATGACTGATCTGTTTTCTCTTCCTCTATTCTTCTTCTCCCTCTCTTCCAGTTCCATCTTTTGTTTCTTCTCCTTTCTTATTATATTCTTCTTTTTATTTGCTTTCCCCCCACCAACATTATCATTATTTTGTTTTGCACATTCTGCCATTTTGATTAAGATAAATTTAACTCTTATGTGCCCCAGTTTTCATCAAATATTTATTTTTTAGTTTATTATAATGCATTTATTCAGTTTTAAGTACATGGCATTTAAAAGCTACCATTATAGTTATTACTGTTGTTATTACTTTTAGCTACAATTTATTTTTTATTAAATCCTTTGCATATTTCTTGTCATAAAAACTAATCAGGGTAAAACACAGGGATATTATCTATCACACTCCAAATAATTGTAGCCAAGGGTTCCCACCACACCTAAGACCACTTTATATTTTAATTGCCTGTCTTTTCCCTGTTTATTGTTGCTGTTTTTCATTTCTTGCTTTTGCATCAAAGCAGCTAAGGCTATGAGACATCAGTGTATGTGTCTTTAAACTGCATGTTCTCTATGGTCAGTTTGGCTAGTGTGCTGGGCGAAAAAACAGAAATATCAGAGATATAAACTATGTAATCCTTATCCAAACTTGACAGACTCAGTCATGGTGTGAAAAATATTCCTATAAAAATATCCATCCATCTTGGTGGAATCCTAACCCATGCCTTTTCCACACTATACAAGGACAGAAATTATTTCTACTACTACTATCATTAGTAGTAGTAGTAATGATTTCTACTACTACTACTACTACTTTGATTACTACTGCTACTGCGAAGGTTTTTTAATGGATTCATTTTATATTTTTCATTAAGATTGGCAATGACAAGAAATATTTGCTATTGCTAACATTAAGTAACCAGAAGAGATTTCTTAAATTTTTAATAGAGAAACTACAAAGAAAAACTTTTCTTTAAAGATACTGTAAGAAATCTTTTGATAAAGATACTCTGTGACATAGATGATATAGCAGATATTATGATGATCAGTCCAAAGTAATGATTCCAAATTTTTTTAAATTGAAGGCAGGAACAACATAGTAATAGTTACCTAGAGCATATACACTGTGCTGCCACTTTATTAGGTACACTGACCTAGTAGCATGTTGAGCCTCCTTTACCCTTCAAAACAGCCTGAATTCTTCTAGGCGTGGATTGAACAAGATGCTGAAAACGTTGTGCAGGAATGGAGTGCCATGCAGACATGAGTGTGTCACGCAGTTCCTTGAGACGCGGAGATGGGAGAAATCCCAGGTGCCGTCTGACACGAACATACCTAGTTCCTTGAGATTCGGCGGAGGGTGAATCTCAAGGAACTTTAATAGAGAAGGAACTGCATGACACACTGCAGCAAACAGCCCTTTCCAGCTCATCCCAAAGATGTTCAATAGGATTGAGATCCATTGGACTGAGCGGGCCACTGCAACAAAGAAAAGTCATTGTCATGTTCCTGGAACCATTCCATAGTAATTCGGGCTTTGTGCACTGGTGCATTATCCTGCTGGAAGTAACCATTAACTGAGGATAAACTGTCAACATTAATGGATGCACTTGGTCAGCAACGATGTTTAGGTATGATGTGGCATTCAGATGTGAATCTATGGGTATAAATGGACCCAAAGAGTGCCAAGAAAACATTCCCCACACCATAACACTGCCCCCACCACCTTGCGCAGCAGTCGGCACAGACATGACGGAGCGATGAATTCATGCTGTTTTCGCCAAATTCTGAGCT
Source organism: Mastigoproctus giganteus (assembly GCF_048544385.1). Classification (NCBI taxonomy): domain Eukaryota; kingdom Metazoa; phylum Arthropoda; class Arachnida; order Uropygi; family Thelyphonidae; genus Mastigoproctus; species Mastigoproctus giganteus. Next base: position 38,894,932 of record NC_143587.1, on the reverse strand, counting down.
TTCCATCAAACATGATGCACCAGGAACTGACTCGTCAGACCAAGCAACTGTTTTCCTATCCTCGATAGTCCAGTGCTGATGTTGCTGTGCCCACGGGAGGCATGCCCTCTTGTTCTTCATTGATAACAAAGGTACACGATGTGGTCATCGGCTATTGTAGCCCTTTTGCGACAAAGTGCGACTAATGGTCCATTGCAATATTTTGTTCTGCACACCAAGGTTGTATTCTGATGTGATGTGGGACATTGTGGCCCGTCTATTTACTTGCACAATTGTAGCCATCCTCCTCTGACCTCTGTCATCAACAAGCGATTTTCTTCCACAGGAGCTGTTGAGAGGATGTTTTCTGCTTGTTGCACCATTCTCGATACACCCTTGAAATGGTGGTGTGTGAAAAGTTCAGGAGAACTGCCGTTTCAGAGATGCTTTGTCTAGCATGTCTTGCACCTACTACCAAGCCACGTTCGAAGTCCATTAGATCACTCCTTTTCCCCATTCTTGCTACGGTTTGTAAGCTTAACTGATACTAGAAATGTTTTTCTGCTGCATTTATATCCATAACTGTGGTCGTGTGATTTGCAACGTTGTGGGACAACCCATTTGTGTGCACAGCAGGGGTGTACCTAATAAAGTGGCAACACAGTGTATAATATCTGTAATTTATTTATCTATATAGTTCTTGTTATTCCCCACATATTTGTGCAATTTATGAAATCAATCCCATTATGCCACAAAAGACAACAATGGGGACTTAGTAGCCAAATTTTATATTTTTCATTATGATCGGTAATGACAAGGAGTTTGCTACTGTTAACATTAAGTAACCAGAATAGGTTTCTCAAATTTTTAATAGAGAAACCACAGGGAAAAACTTTTCTTTAAGAATACTGTGAGACATCTTGATGATGGAATGACAGAGGAGCTTAAAAATAAATAAATTAAATTAAAAATGGGAATCAAAATGATCCCCCTCATGAGCGCTAATGGGTTAAAACTAGTAATATCAGTTTGCTATTCTGAAAAAGGATGGAGTGGGAAGGAAAGGGAAGAGCTTATTTCATATTTTGTTCATTAATACAAAAAAAACTAAAAAAATTTAAAAATTTATATTAAAAATGATTAACAAAAAATAAGTATTAAAGTTTAACCTGCATACTGAGAAAACTTTAACGAATAATTTTAAATTTTAAAGTTCTCTATACAAAATATATTAGCTATTTATGGAAACCAGACATTTCAAGTTCAAATTCTCACCTGTGACCACTGCCAGCTATTTGTTCCATTTGCTCTTTGTTGGCTAATAATGAACATTCTGCAATATGAACAGAAGACTCTTCAGAATTTCGATCTTTTCTTGTAAAGCAGTTTTGACTAGAATACCGAGTTTGTGTCAAATCCGAAACGGCAGATATGGCATCATTAACCGTCCTTAGGCCGAAGGAAGACTCGAAGGCAGATGATGGTTGCTCCTCTTTAGCTCTTGTTACCAATGGCTGTTCTTTTTCGGTAGAACCAACTGATGATGTTAAGATGAAATGTCTTGGTGATGGAGACTCATGGAATTCCTGCTGCTTCTTCTGCAATGACAGTAAAGAACTTTTGGTTTCAAATCTGTTATTAATGGAAGATATGCCATTACCTACAGCACAGCTACTAAGCTCAGTAGACAACACAGAAGAATCCTCATTTTCTGAAGATGATCTCTTGAGAATTGACTTAACACTTGTATCTGAACATTCCATTTTCAATCTACTCAGTACAGACAGATCACCTGGATCTTCATCTGCACTTTTTCTTTTTAATTTCAAAATTGACCTACTCTGGTCATCAAGATCTTCTTCTGAACTACCCCTTTTTTTTAATATTGGTTTAGGTTCTACTTTATCACCAATAATCTCTTCAATGCTGCTTCTTTTCTTTAATATTGATTTTGGATCAGATAAAAGTAACTCTTCAGAATTTCGATTTTTAAGAATAGGGTGTATTTCAGGACTACTGCTTCTTCCATCGCTGCCATCTGAAGAAGGTTTTTTAAGAATTGAGTGTAATTCTGAAGATTTATTGCTTATTTCTTTTTCTTCAGAAATACCTCTTTTTTTCAAAATAGAGTGTGGTTTCCTAATATCATCTATTTCATAAGAAAATGGTTTTAAGATCCCATGGATCTCCTCCCTTTTTTCATCTACACTCTTCCTTTTAAGAATTGGAAATAACTGTTTTTGAGGTTCAGGCAGACTCCAACGTCTTCTTTCACTTTCTTCTTTACCATTAAACCAAAAAGAGTCCATAAAGGTTTGTTTAGATTCCATATTTTCACTTACAGATGTGTGAGAAGCATCTAAACCATTATGTGATAAATCTCTTAAGAAGTTATCTGTGATGGTTTTATCTCCACCACCATTGAAGATGTGATCATGCCTATTTTCATTTGAATATTTAGAAGAATATGAAGAAATATCAAGTTTATTTTCTACATCATTTGGGCTGGAGAATGTTCTGCTAGTGGTTTTAACAGTCACAGTATAAACTGCAGGGTGTTCAGATAATGATTTTTCCCTATCATATTCATTTGGTGAAAATGAAGACTTTTCTGCTGGGTCAGGAGGTGTAAAAAATACATCATCAGCTATGTGATCATAATGACATTCGGTTTGAGGGCTATCACAGGAAAAATATTGTGAACTAACACTGCTACTGTTTTGACACTGGCTAGAATCACTAGAAAAGTTGTTACTTTGAGCACCATATCTTTCTACATTTTCTAATTTATTTATATCCTGGAAATTGAGCCTTAATGCTTCAAACGATGCCTTTCTTTGCCTTACAGTGCCATTATTAACAAGAACTTGAGCAGAATTTTTAAAACTAGATAACTTATGGTCTAGATTTTTTTGGGATGAAGCAGAAAGAGCTGCATGCTTTCTACAGCTGAGAGGTGAAACTTTCTCTGAAATACGAGAAGATGGTAAATTTCCATATCTTTGGATGTTATTCACAATGAATGAGGACGGATGTTCATCAATTGCACTTTGAGACTTTAACTTAACATCACGGTCTGACAAGTCCCTTTCTATTGCAGATGACTGACCACGTAAAACTTCTGGTATTTCTGGTCGCCTGAGTGATGTTGAGCATTTCTTTAAGGAAGACTCAGATTCACAATTGGAGAAGTCCTGGAGGCCTTGTTTTCTCTGGTAATTTCTGGCACACTTGCTGTCAGACTTCACATGTAAGCAAGCAAATAAAATACCAAAAGAAATATTACACACTAATAAGCTGATCTCTCAACATTAGTATTTAAACAACAGTTAAAGTAGCTGAAGATGTTAAAGTACAAATTTTTACATTAAAAAAAATGAAGAACAGAAAAATGTTGTATTAGAACATTTAAGTTATATAAGAAATTATTATATCCATAAAAGTAAGGCAGTTCAGTAATACATGCACAGTTTGTAAAGGAGAGATTATGTTACATGCAGTGAACTGTGAATGAATGGGGGAAGGGAGAGCTATAAAATAAAAGCATTAAAAAGAAATATCCACTTTTGAAACAGAAATGCTGAAAAATGAGAAGCTACCAACTTCCATAACAACAAGCATAAAAAAAAAAGTGGACAGACGCTAAAAATTTCTCAAATATCAATTCATGTCAACTAAATTAAATTTATTAATTTAAAAGAATAATGATCCAAGACTAGACCTTAAAAACACACGGATTCAAGGTTAGAGAACTGACTAATGATAGAGTGAAAGCTGGGTCTAGGCAGACCAGCTGGAGGTCAGAAGTGTCATTATGAAATGAAAATGTGCTGCATTTCAAATCCAAAACATGCTAAAGTATCAAACCCTGTTTCTGTTCTTTTTTTCACCAATAAATTAATTTATTTAATGTTGAAAACAAAGAATTTCTCTGGGTTTTGTCAAAACTGACCACAAATAAAAGAAATTTATACAATAATACAAAACTATAGAAATAATTAACTTAAGAAAGTAAACAGTTGTAAAAATTTAAGTAATTAAAATTCAAATATAATTACTGCAACATATCTGTTAATCTTCAACAATTCCAAAATCTGAGTTATGCCATAATAATATTAAAATCATCCACAGAGATGACATTTAACATTTCTTTTCATAATTTTTAAAGATTCAATTTGCAATTTTGTAGTATATATTATCATGACAATATTTATTTATTACTAGAGGTAACAGGATTCTAAATTGATAAAGTTATGAACATCACTAACTATGAATGAGGAATTAGCATAGTATAATCATATTGCACACAATACCACAGCAACATGGAGAAAACACGAGGGTTAGTGGTATTAAAGTTTAGTGGTAAAATGGAGCTTTTATAACAAGTTATGTAAAATTTTATCAATTGACAAGAAACTGACTTTCCTTGAGCATGTATGGCAGTTATAGACAGACAAAACATATGCAAGACATTAAAATCCTTTGTACCCTCTCTTCAATTTCATGGGATGCAAGTAGTTGTACTCTTCTCTGCCTATGTCGATCCTTGGTCTGGTCTCAAATAGAGTAAAGCACTCAGATGCATGCTTCTGCTAAAGAAAATTCTCTATGATGGCTACATCCATTAACAAGCAGGCCCTCTATATAGCTATTGCTGCTTTAAAAACATGTCCAATTCATAGTTTTTATATATATATATATATATATAAATTTTTTTTATGTGCATCAGTGACAGATAATATTGAACTGTATACAGGGTGTTTCAAAAATGATGGTCAATAATTTAAAGGTCAAAAGTACAAACTAAAATAAGCAAAAAAGTCCCAGTGAACAGCGGGCCGCAAATGAACCATTTTTCGAGATAATGCTCATTTTCTATTAAGATCCGCTACTGATTATGGGAGCACTAGTTTAGCAAAAAGCTGTGAATCCTTTGCTAAGGGTGGTTTTATTAAACATAAGATAATACATTTTTAATTTTTGGTTTCAACACCACAGGATTTTACAGATGTTACAAAAGGTATTCAAAATGCTGTCCTTGCATCCATACGCAGCTTTGTAGTCTTCTCTGCATCGAGTTGCGAATCCTCTCAGGCATTCCTAGGTCATTTCTGATTTGCTGAAAGGCTCCTTCAACCCAACGCTGCAATTCCTCAACTGTATTAAGTCAGAAGTGTACACCAAGCTTTTTACATGACCCCAGATACAAAAATCCATATGATTTAAGTCTGGTGATCTGGGAGGCCACATTACAGGCCCACCTCTACCTATCCACCATTGACCAAACCTTCTAGTTAGATACCGAGTCACAACTCGAGCAAAATGTGCCGGTGCACCATCATGCATAAACCACATGTTCTGGCGTTGCTGAAGTGGAACATTATCATCATCATCAAGGAGGTCTGGAAGAACATTCTGCAGGAACTAAAGGTACAGCTCTCCTGTTAGCCTGTTTGGCAGAAAGTGTGGTCCAATTAGACGGTCTCCTAGTAGTCCTGCCCAGACATTCAACGAGGAATATTGCTGATGTTGTGACTCGTGAATTGCATTAGGATTTTCATCGGACCAAACATGACAATTATGAACAAAATATTGTTTAAAAATTGGGGGTTCAGGACACACTGTTGTTGCATCCACTGGCAGAAGTTCACTCTTGAAGGGTAGTTATGTATTGCCGAGACTTTGTACACGCTGGATATGGTAGGGGTACAGTAATTGGCGATATAAAATTCGCCACACACTGCTACGACAGTACACGCTCTTGCAGAGCAACCTTCCTTGTCGAAATTCCAGGATTTTGTTCTTTTCTTTCTAACACCCTTTCCTCAACATCAGGTATTATGCTTCTAGGCCTACCTGCTCGTACTCCATGTGCGAAGCACCCATGTTCTCTAAAGCATTGATGTAACCTGATGAAGGTGTACCCGTTGGGCTGCCTTCGGCAGGGAAATGCTTCTTGGTACAAACGTGCAGCCTCGAGTGCACTGTCATTGGCTTTACCATACGTGAAGTGCACGTCCGCATACGCTTCATTGCTGTAACCTCTTTCCATGTTGACTATCCTTTGACAAGTACTAGTATGCCTGCTATATCATCATTCTTCTCTTTCTTGGTTCCTTTCTACTTCTCTCTCTCTCTCTCTCTCTCTCTCTCTCTCTTTTAGGGTAACTCGGGAATTTTTTTTTTTTTTTTGGCTGGTGCCTCAGGCTTCCTTGCACCATATAGCTAATAATATATGAGCTAATAATATAGCTAATAATATATATCAGAGCATTGAGAGAGGGGGAAAGGGAGAGAATGAGCATAACCTAACCTAAACAAACAAGTCAGTGGTGCATCTCAACTCTGTACAGTTCACCTTGTCAGTGGTGGATCCCAACTAGAAATGTGCAATATCTCAAAAACGATTCACTTAAGGACCCATGTTTACTAGGCTTTTTTTGCATATTGTAGTCTGTACTGTTCACCTTTAAATTATTGACCATCACTTTTGAAACACCCTATATATATCATGTTTGTAAATTTCGTGTACTGTGGTCAATTTGCCAGTTTGCTGGAGATGAAAAACCTGAGTTTCTGAGAGAAAAAAACCATGCTACCCTAGTCTGAAACCAACTAACTCAGCCATGTTGTGAAAAAGGTCCATTAAAATTTCTCACATCATTGATGGGATTCGAACTCAGGTCTTTTCTACATAGTCATTATACAAACTGTGCTACCCACGAGGGCTCGGAGTTTGTATGTTGAGGCAAACTAACAACTTCTAGAACTTCGGCATGAACAGCTGTTTCACAATATACATTCAAATTTAAGTCCTATCAGATCACCTCCACCCAGCCATCTGTATCTGATCTGCATCGGGTAAATGTTAATAACGCCCACTCTGCAGTTAATCAACCCTGTGGCACCCAGGTTTGTGCATTTTTAATGATCTCAACTGTTGGGATAATGTATTGCACTGTTATCTTAGCAATCATTCCCACCTTGGGAATGGATTTTGGAAGTTGAAAAGAGCGTAATGTCAATACATTGTTTACATAGAAGATAACATTACCAATAGCCATCACTCCCACCCTTTCACTTGTTTTCATCCTTTTCTTTTCTTAAATAGTGTGGATTTAGTTTATAAAGTATGAGTACGTCAATTTAAAGGTACCCTGTCACAAAAATCATCACCATTTACTTGTGGTAGTATATTACTGCTAAATTTTTCAATGTGACATAAAAGTACAATGAAATGAAAAAAGTACTTTTGATTATCTAGCCTTTTGTTATCTGGATTATTTGGATAAATAGCAAATATTTTATTTCAAACAAAATTTGAGTGAATGGCTTTTGTTAAACTCTCCAGATGGAGGAACTGAGAAATTTTAAACACATCTAGCACATCTTGTATATCATTCAATATTTTTAAATAGGCAAGAAATATTAAATTAAATTTACAATGAATTAACTTCTGAAACAATATACTTTCAGAAACAAGAAATTTTTGTCCAAAAAAAGCAGGTGGAAAGCAGGATATTATGAGAAAATGGAGGAAAGCAGGATTTTTTTTTAAAATCCACATTTTGGACTTGAAATTATATTTCAGTGATATGCACATTTCATGTTAAAATACAGACAGCCATGAGACTGCTTACCAGTACAGTATGCTTTTAAACATTGTTGCAGACTTTATCCTTTTCAGAAATTTTGAATTAGTTTTATAACAATGGCCCTACTGTCCAGACTTGCTAGAACATTTCCAGAGTTACATCACAAAAAAAGATCCAAATTGAAATGTTTTCTTTTCTTTACCTGGCTGAATATCCTCTCACATTGAGCATTACATTACTGTGAAGAACTGTTAAAATGCCAAGCACGACCTGAGATAATATGTTATATTGCAAGTTTCCTTCTGCATTTGGAATTCGTGATAACATGATTGTTTTGCATTCATTTGCAGAGTTGTAGGCTTAAAGTCTACCACAGACTATAGCTATAAGATTTTCTATGAGCCACTTCAATTCAGACAACAGTTAAGTCAACTTCAGGTGGAAGATGTAATAGTAATAGAGGCATGTGATGCAAGAAAGCAAGCGTATGAGCTTATGTAGCATCAGCAAAAAAAAAAAAAAAAAAATTTCACACATCCATATTCCCTCTAAAAGTTTGTTCAATTCCTCCTTGAATTTATTTAAGCTATCAACGTCCAAAATGACAGATGGAAGTTTATTCCATAAATTAACCACCCGCTAGCTAAAGGCAAATTTCCGCACATCTATTCTACAACTGTTCCCCAATTTGAATTTATGCCCCCTCAGGTTTGTAATCTGAGCAAGTGGAAGAATCCCATCAGAATTCAGCATGCTCAACCCATTCAAGGCCTTATATACCTCCATCAGATCACCTCGCAGGTGCCTAGTTTCCAGCCGCTGCAATTTGCAGAATTTAAGCCTTACTTGGTAAGAGGACCCCTTCATTCTCCTCACCAATCTTGTTGCCCTTCTCTGTACATGCTCAAGCAACTCTACATCGTTCCTAAAATGGGGCCTCCGGACCTGTACGCAGTACTCAAGGTATGGCCTGACCATTGCCTTATACAAAGGGATTAATCATCTCCTTTTCCCTACTAACAAAATTCCTGTATATCATTGACAATACCCCATGACCTGCTCTGGCAGCCTGTCTGCATTGCTCAGAAAACTTCATATCTGACTGCACAATTACTCCCAGGTCTCTCTCATTTTCTACCACCCTAAGTGTAGTACCACACAGTTGGTATGTTTCTCTGGGGTTACTTCTACCTGTATGTAGTGCTTTGCATTTGTCAATGTTAAACTTCAGTTGACACTTCTCAGCCCATCTGCTCAAATTTTCTAGATCCTCTTGCAGTAGCACACTGCCATTACTGTCATTAACAACCCTGCTAACCTTTGTATCATCTGCAAACTTCGACATTAAGCCTGATATACCTTCAGCAATATCATTGATAAATATACAAAACAACAGTGGGCCCAACACCGAACCCTGGGGTACACCACTAATAACATTAGTCCACGAAGAGCAGTGTGCATTGACTACCACTCTCTGTCATCTCCCACTCAACGACCCTTTTATCCATTATAGCAACTTCCCCTTAATACCACACTGCTCCAATTTATACAGTAATCTTCCATTAGTTAAGAAAAGGAGGAATTACCTCTTACCTCCTTTTCTCAACTAATTGATGTATAACATAGAACGTATTGAGCCTTTGTAGCTCTGTCTGTTTTGGAGTGAATGATGGGGTGAAATGGGAAGGGTGTTTTTTTTTTTTTTTTTTTTTTTTTTTTTGGCTAATATTGTATAAGTTTGCTTTCTTGCATCATATGCCTCTACTAATGCTAATGGCTAAAAACACTGTGACAGAGAATGGCACTCAAATTTTATGATTACAGATAGTAAAGAGTGGTGAAGATAACCCTTACTTCCTACCAATTTCACCTCTATTGACACTGCTATTCTTCAAGCATTTATTATTTAAAAGTTTGTTTGCACATCTTTCTTTTCATATCATTTAAAAGTTTGTTTGCACACCTTTCTTTTTCATCCCAACAAGCTTTATCTTACATGCCTTACATATTTTCCTTGAAAAGTAACTTCAACAAAACTTTAACAAGCACTGTGCTTTTATTTATTTATTTATTATTTATTTATTTATTTATTCAGTTGATTACAAGGTACAATTGCCCCTTGTATGGCAAGAGGGGTTTTACAAGTTCGCAGTTCAGTCTGCAACAAACATGTCCACAATCACAACTGAATGTTGGCTACTGGTCTGCAAAATTGGAAACAGAAAAGAAAGTCAAATTACATATTTTAGTCATGTTTTCCTGTACTGAAATGAATGACAACATGATAGCAAGTGCCATCAACAAGAGTTAAAATTAAATGTGGGTATTTACGAAAAACATTAGTGCTGCAATTTAAAGAACTCATAATAGAAAAGTTACAACATATTTGTGCATATTTCATTTATTATTAGTTCCATGCTATTAAATTGATGCTACATTAATAAATGCTCATTATAGTGGATTTCTCATAGACTCATAATGCTGGACTTTCACTATATACATATGGTATTGATAAATTTGATGAAAGTCCGTGGTTAAAGTATAAACATATTATAAATATAATTGGTATTTTATGAAAACAATTTTAATACCTGTGACTGAGAATCACAAGATGCCTCTCTGGAACCAGAAGAAAGAACAAAACCAGACGACAAAGAAGAGTATCCTTTTTTCTCTGAACCTGATGCCTGAGAAGCGTCACTAGTCCTTCTACCTCTCCTTGACCTTCTCAATACATCCTCTATTAAAAGTGAGAAAGAGGGGGAGTAATTTTCCAAATTAATAAGCAAAAGAATAAAAAATAAATCTCAAATAATTTGCCATTTTGTTGTATAATATTTTATTCACACCAATCTGAATATCAAAATTGACTTTTTTAGGATTCTAGGAAAATCAAAAAATGAAAGCAATTTGCAATTATCCTAAATTGTGCATGATATATAGCCTTTTTTCTTTTCCTTTCTAATATATTAATAATGCTCAAAAAAAAAAAAAAAAAAAATCTCAAATCTTTAAATATTTTAATGGCTTCATTCCATTTTGCAACATCAGTATGAGAATGGACATATATCATCGATATATTCCATCCTCTCTTAATCCAGCAGTGGTGGTGGCACCAGTTGTAGTAGTAACAATGGTGCAGAATCTAACAGCCCTAAATTTTTTCTCCAGCAGCCCTCTGATGATATGGGTCAAAATATTGCTTGGACTCACTCAAGAATCCTTGTTTGCTGACATATCAGCCAAATGCTGATAAGAAGTTCTAAGTTCAGCAATGTTTAAAATGAGGGGAAAGATAAAAGTTTTGGGATAGAAACCTAAATAACTTGAAGGAGTGTGTCAGGGTAGTAAACCACACAAGATTACTTAGTCTTAACTGTATCTACAGTAATATCAGCCATTTTTAATGACAACAGTAGTGTTGTCATTAAAAATGGCTGAATTTAATTTCTGGTTAGGACAACTAATGCTGATATAATAGGGATAACAAAAATGTGGTACCACCCAAAAATTGAGTATGATGAGTTCCACAACAGTATGTACAGTGTATTTAGGAAAGACAGGAGAAGTGGAGGGTCAAATGCTTATCAAAAGAATCCTGAGCATGAAAACAGCTTTTGCTGAGTCTGAAATTATGTCTGCCAGCACAGGATCTGTGTAGTGTGAGAGTTAGTTGGAACAAAAGGTGAGTAGGAGTAACTACAGACTGGAATATTGTGAAGACTATGATGAGTCTCTACATACAGATGGAATGTGCAAGCAAGCAAGCGTGAATGTCTTATTATTGATTGGAATAAATGGGAGGAAAATTCAACATGGGGAAATTTTTTTTTTAAATGAACTAGTTGATTATTATTTGTACCAGCATGTTAGAGAAAGAACTAGGGATGAGAATATTCTTGACCTTATCATTACTAATGAATCAGATGACATCACAGGACTTAAAGTCCGAAAGTGATCATGCAATCGTCAGTTGGAAGATGAAGAAAGATGTTACAGTAGTTAAAGGTAAAGGCATAGGTTTTAACTTACTACACATGGGAAACAGCAACCCCAGAGCAACGTATCAACTCTGTGGTACAACACTGACAGTGGTAGAGAATGAAAGGGACTTGGGGGTGGTTGTGCAGGCAGATATGAAGTTCTCTGAGCAGTGCAGACGGGCTGCAAGAGTAGCTCATGGTGTCTTGTCAATGATATACAGGAATTTTTCCAGCAGGGATAAGGAGGTGATTATTCCATTATATAAGGCGATGGTCAGGCCACACCTAGAGTACTGTATACAGGTCTGGAGGCCTCATTTCAAGAAGGATGTAGAGCTGCTGGAACGAGTACAGAGAAGGGCAACAAGATTAGTGAATGGAACAAAGGGGTGCTCTTACGAAGAAAGGCTTAAGTTTTGCAAATTACAGTGTCTGGAGACTAGGCACCAGAGAGGTGATCTGATAGAGGTGTATAAAGCCTTGAATGGTTTAAGCATGCTCAATGCTGATGGGATTCTTCCTCTAGCTCAGAAAAATCACCTGAGAGGGCATAAATTCAAATTGAGAAAAGACAGATGTAGGATAGACGTGCGGAAATTTGCCTTTAGCCAGCGGGTGGTTGGTTGGTGGAACAGACTTCCATCCCTTGTGGTGGAGGTTGATAGCCTAAATAAGTTTAAGGCTCAGCTGGACAGGTATTTTGAACGAACAGAGGGGTGAAGTGGAAGTGGTTTTTTTTTTTTTTTTTTTGGCTGATGCTGCATAAGCTTGCTTTCTTGCATCAAATGCCTCTACTAATGCTAATGCTAACTTCAGAAGAGAGGGATTTTGACAGTTTAAGGCACTATATGGGAGGGCAAAAACATTTGAATTATGGAATACTTTTAAAGAAAAAAATCACAGAAGCCATGAATGCATGCATATCATTAAGAAAATACTGCAGGAGGAGGAAGCCAAATGACTGTAGAGCTGTCAAGTCAAATAGAGCAGAAAAATACAGTTGAGATAGTTATAGAGCAATGAAAAGTACTGAAGCCTACAACAGGTACAAATTGATTTGTACTAGTACCACAAATAAGGTCAGGGAGACCAAGGCTGCATATGAGAAAATATTGGCTAGGAGAGCAAAGAATGGGGACAAGGAATTTTTCATGTTGTTGTTATTGTTATTTGGTTTTTAGGAGCATTAGCAACTAAGGCCATATTGCTCCGGGGATATGCAGTGGTCATTCCCTGACCTTTCCGCATCCTCTGTATTTGGTAGTCATGGGCTCGAACCCCGGTCTAATCAAGAAGCGTATGCTACGCACTGCTGCTCCTGCCCACCTGGCTACAGAGGTGCCAATTTTTCATGTATGTGAATACAATAAAGAAGAAAACTAATCAGATCGGACCCTTGTGCGCTGGGTGCAGAAAAGCCTTAGATAACCCAGCTGATGTTGCGTAGGAACTAAATAAATACTTTGCATTGGGCTTTACTGATGAAAGACTCCTCATGCTGAGAAGTGGCTGTGTCATATGAAATTAGTGATTTCAAAATTACAGATAACTGTTTATTAGAAAAACTTTCAAGCATAAAGGCAAGTAAGGCTCCTGGAGTTGATGGCATATACCTGGTTGTTTTGAGTGAAACCACCAGGGAGTGTATGAACCATTCAGGTTAATTATAGGACATCTTTGTGCTTGGGGAAAATTCCTTTGGTTTGGAGAAGTGCCAATGCATAAAGGCAGTTCTAAGAGCAGTGTTGTACATAGACTTCTGTTGGCCCCAGGCAAAATATTTATCGTTCTTTAACTAACGAAAGTCCTCGTAAAGACTATTGGCTTCACCGGATTCACTTACAGTTTTTAACTATTCTTTTCTTTTATTTCGATGACAACCAAGGATTGGCTGTGTACACTTCTATTTCCTTGCGCCTATTTAACTCAGTCAACTTTTACCTACTTCCCTCCTTTTAATTTTTCAATTTAACAATTCAACTTAAACATTAACCACGCTACCTAAGTAAACCATCGCAGATTAATTTCAAGGTGAGTACCGCTTTTTAAGCTTTCGCTATTCTTTTCTAGTCTATTAACATGGTACTTGAAGAATTGTAAAAATTTCGTATTGGATTGCAATACTTATTTAAATAATTTTTTTTATTAAAAATTTCTGATTGTTACACCTTTTTTTCTACAAAGCTTTTAATAATTCTTTTGTAAAGAATTATTAAATATATGTAGCACATGGTTAAAACAATGAAACCATATTTAAATTTGAATTATGAGGGTACAGAAGTCAGGTCAAAAGTAGCAGTAAATAAGTGAAATGCTGATGTATGGCTGACCCAACAGGCAGAAAAAATAAAGGAAAAGAAACATAAGCAAGCGGAAAATAAAATGAAATAAAAAGCAAGAAAAGAAGGACAAGGACAAAGAAACATACTGTGGTACCAAGCAGGAGTCACAGTGTGGACGGTGGGGAGAGGCCCGTCATGCTGCAGTAGAATGGGGTAAAAGGATTACCTGATGTCATATAGGAATATTTATAGTGTTACAGTGACCCCAAACATTGAAAAGAGGAGGCAGTAAGTCGGTCAAAATTAAGATTACTAGATGTGTAGGGAAACTGGCATTAAATGTTTAATGCCGATCGCTATGACATACTATAAATATTCCTAGATGACATCAGAAAATCATTTTACTCTGTTCTACCACAGCTGGGTCTCTCCCCATGCACACTACAACTCCTGCTTGGTACCAAGTAAGTTATTTCTTTGCCCTTGTCCTTCCTTTCTTTTTATTTAATTTTATTTTCCTCTTGCTTATGTTTCTTTTCCTTTCTTTTTTCTGCCTCTGCCTGTGTCGGGTCAGCCATGAAATATACGTCAGCAATTCACTTACTTACTTTTGACCTGGCTTACGTACACTGATAATTCAAATTTCAACATGGTTTCATTGTTTTAACCACATGCTACGTATATTTCATGTCAGAAACAGAGGCCCTACTTCTTGCTGTCTTTCCTTTGGTTTTGATGGTTGACCCTTGAAGACCACGTTAAAATCATCGGATTCACAGCATTAAATACTTCTTTTAAACCTACGGTACCTACGGATTTTTTCCATAGTTTTGACTTTGGTTTCGTTGTCTCCCTTCTCTCTTTACCATATTTTTCAGGTACCTACGGATTTTTTCCATAGTTTCAATATCCAGTTTCATCAGCTTGTTTCCCCTCTTTTTAAACCACATTCTACTTATATATATATACACACAGTGGTGGACAAAAAAACTGCATCACTCGTGAATTTTGCAAATAATGTGTTTTGCATTGCATTGTGGGAATGTTGCAGAAATGATCGAAATCCATTTGTTAGATGGGATATATAACTCTGCGAATGAAATCCAATAAAAAGACTCCACTTGATATAACTAATTGCCATAAATATCTTCTGAAAGGGTAAAATGCATAATTAATGGAAATGAGAAATCATGCAAATGGCAATCATGACAACCAAACAAACGTAGATGACTTTCATCAACTGGTGAAATACCACCGCTTTACTTATTGGAGGCTTGAAATGGTGAAACCCATGTTTAGTCTGTAGAGCAAAGTTTCTGGCATCCCCCTCCCCCCATACTTCTCCTTCAACCCATACACGGTACTAAGTACTATAGGTTTTGATACCTTTCGTGTTTGGGGTTTTCATTAAAAAAAAAAAAAAAAAAAAAAAAACATTTTATTCCACTTACGTGTACAAACTGAAATGACAAGTTAACATAATCAACAAAACAAGTCCTCAATATTTTGTTGTTCCTTCTCGACCTGCAATTACAGCCTAGCAATGATCTGGCATAAAGTTAATCAACTTCTGGATATACGGTTGCCCAATTTCGTGGTACCACACCCTTACAATGCTCTCCTGCAGTTGAATCTTACTTGTTGGCTTCTTCTGAGCAATTTTAGATGACATTATGCACCAGCAATTTTCAATAGGGTGCAAATATGGACTGTTGCTGGGCCAGTCCAACACTGTAATGCCAGCATTTCTGAGGTATGACTGCACCTTAAGGGAGAAAAACGAGGGAAAACATTGGTGTAAGTATGTTTTAAGCCTTGTGAGACAAGATGACAAACTCATCATTAAATCTAAATACCACAAAACTTACCAATTCTGCTGTGTGGCAAGATGCTGAGTCCTGCTGAAAAATGCAGTTTTGGACATCTGTGTGGTGATCTCTAATAACGGGTTTCAGGCACTCCTCCAAGATAGCAGTGTAGGTTTCTGCATTCACTGTTCCATTAATAAACTTAATTTGCCCCACTTCTTTGCTTGATATGCATTCACAGACCATCTGACCTGCGGAGAACTTTACAGTCGGTGTTATGCAGTCAGGATGATATGCTTCCGATTTTTGTCTTCTGACATATCGTTTCCCATGCAAGTTGAATTTCGATTCGTCAGAAAAGATGACAGTGTGCCATTGCTCTTCTGTTCATGAAACATGCATTTTAGCCCAAGCAAGTTGCTTCTTCCTCATTTGTTGGGTCAACAAAGGCTTCTTCTTGGGCCGACAGGCATGCAGACCACATTCTGAAAGCAGTCTCTGGATAGTTCGTGCACTTGTTTCAACACCAGAGGACATCTCAAAGTCAAGTTTTAGATCAGCACTAGCATGGCGATTACGAAGGCATAGCAGTTTAAAATATCAATCTGGGGAAGGCATGGTCACTCTCTTACGGCCTACTCCAGGTCTTCACTTCACACCAGTTTCACGCATTAATTTCAGCACCCGGGATACTGTTGACGGGTGGCAGCCTATTTTTATCAGCAATAGTATGCGTAAAAAGCTCTTCCTGGGACAGAGCAACAGTTACACTTTTTTTTCTTGGTGTCAACTGAACACATGGAACCATGCTTACACCTCCACAAAACAGGATACTAATGAGCATGTATATCCTTCCAATGCCGTATTTATAGAAACGGCTGATGCAATTACTGTCTGATGCAATTACTGTCTGATTTGCGACAAACAAAATGACTATAATCAAACAATATCTTATATGTTTCACTACAAATGTTACTTTTTTTAAGATGTCCGCCACTGTATATATATATATATATATATATATATATATATTTTTTTTTTTTTTTTAAAGAGATATACCTGGTGGTTGAGCAGATTTAGAGGAGTGTAATTCAATGAATATTAAGAACAAGGAACTGAAGTTATTTACATCTGTAAGCATTTATAATGATTATTTTGTCCTTTCATTTGTTTCTACAAGCAGGATTTAAGCTGCATGGATAATGCACTACCTTAGAGAACGAGAGTAGCCTTGTGCAGGCCAAGTTTTTACTACTCCTGGAATAGAGAAGTTTTTTCTCTTTTATTAGCTTAAATTGGCATATTAACTTATTTTCTGGAGTAGCTTTATATTCCTAGTTACGATACTTAAAGTTTAACTTAGATAGAGATTTTGTAGGTATTACTTAGTATCGGTAAGGGTATCAAATCCACGTGTTACAAATTGCAGCCCAACTGAACAAGAAGTTTTTTAGCCATATTTAGACGATTTATTGATGAATTGTTATATTAAATTATTTTCTATAAATAGCTTATAGACCTAGTCAGGATCCTCAGTTTATTTTAAATTGAGACAGCGAGATTTGGAAGTTAATTAATACTTAAGTGTCCGTAGATTTACCATTCGTAACTTGCCGCCATTGTTATACGATACAACGTTATATCCCGAACTAGATAGCGTTAGCTTAGTATAGCATAGTATATAATATAATATTGTCAATTAATCAGTAAAATCTATTAATCTTGTTAAACTTCATTGTCAATTAAATTGTACTTTTTAACTAAATACATATAACGACTTACATTTTAAAAAATGTAACATAATTAATTAATACATAACTTGATATGGAAGTTATATAAATGGAACTCGTAGTAATACTCGATACTGAAAAATATATATAGCATTATAACTCTGTTGGGATACAACTTTAGGGTTATAATTTTGTACTGAAATTGAAATTTTATTGAAATTAAATCGAAATCATGACTCAGACCAGAGCAGCAAAGCAAAAGGCTCAAGCTAATGGGAGTGCTGTGGCTTAGGGGAGAACTGAGGGGGGCAGTTGCCCTCTGAATCACAGCCTTTTAAAATACACTGCTTGCATGATGTCTGTGGGACAATCAGGTACAGGACATGATATTTCCATGGGGGGTGTGTCTTTGTGTGTGCACGATGTAAGGAAATCAGGCGACAACTGAGCATTGTTATGGGCCTGTATGAGAGCTTGAAGGACAGGGTGGATGTCCTCAAAGGATCTAAATTGAGAGGCCCATCAAGCTCTCAGCTGCCCACATCAACGCCACAGCTTGCACTTGGTCATCACACAACACAGTGGCCACCCCCAAAGCAGAATGTGCTGGTCCCACAGGAACTAGTAGTTGTTGGTGACTCTATTGTCAGGGAAATGGGGAACATGGTATGTAAAAGGGATAGGACGAACAGGACCAGGGTATGTCTGCCAGGGGCATTGGTTGATGACGTTGTACAGCGGATATCATCTTTTAAGGGTACAAAAGGTGATGTAATTGTACACGTTGGCACTAATGATATTAAGAATAGGAGACCGGCGGAATTACTTAACAAGTACAGGTCACTGTTGAAAAAAAGCCATAAAAAATAATTTGAAAGTGTCTGCAATTCTGCCCAGACACTATCGGAGGGAGTATATGATGAGAGCCTTGTCGATCAATTCGGCCCTGGAAAGATTGTGCAAGGCTCAAGGGGTAGAATTTTTTTCAGCCTGGTCTGTACTTGTTAACAGGAGAGACTGCTTCTACAGGAATGGGATACACTTAAATAAAAAGGGTGTAAGAATATTTGCTGATGCCATCGAGGCAGTGTTAGGTGGGTCGGAAAACTGCTAGCTTGGGGGGAGACAAAGACCAATAGATTGACAGTAGCCACTGGCAGAGGTGAAAGAGATTCTTGCACTGCTTCTATTAGAATGAGCAGAAGCCTGAAAAACAAGATGCATGGTATTTCAGAGACTGCTGGGAGCCATTGCGGTGCAAGTAAACACATGGGTTGTGTTAGGGTAGCTAAGAATAGAAACAGGTGCAGGTATACTTGCGTGTACACCAATGCTAGGAGTGTAGTAAATAAATTTGATGAATTTGAGGTATTGCTCAAAACATCAAAGGCAGATATTGTTGGGATATCAGAGACGTGGTGTCACACAGATATAAGGAATGCAGAACTGGAATTGGGGGAGCACAGTGTGTACAGAAAGGATAGACAGGATAGGAAGGGAGGAGGGGTTATGCTATTAGTTAAGAAACACATAAAATCCAAGGAAGTGAAGCCAGTCGGGACAGTGCAGTGTCGAGTCAGTTTTGGTGTGACATAAGCATTGGGAGATCAAAATTGAGAGTAGGAGTGTGCTATAGGCCTAATGACTCTGATGAGTATAATAAGAAACTGTACAGGGAAATAGAGTGGGCCAGTAAATCAGAGAGTCTTATAATGGGGGATTTTAATTTCCCAGATATTGACTGGAATTTGTGGGTTAGTCACTCACACACTAGTAAGACTTTTGTGGATTTATTGGATGATTGTTTTCTGCAGCAGCATGTTCGAGAGACAACCAGAGAGGGCAATACTCTTGATCTGGTTATCAGCAGTGATCATTCGTGTATTAAGAACTTGCAGATAAAGGAACCACTAGGTGGCAGTGATCACAGTGTACTGATGTGGGATTTACTTAAAGATATAAATACCATCAGGGGTAAAGGAAAGGGTTTTTGCTTACGCAAAGGTGAGTACAGTGGTCTCAGACAGTTTTTAAATTCTGTACAGTGGGACCAACTGATGATGTTACCAACAGCAAATTCTAAGTGGGGAGCATTCAAGGAATTAATCACGGAAGCTACTAAATGTTTCATACCTATTAAGAAATATTTTTCAAGGATTAGGCCTAAATGGTTGTCAAATGAACTAATGAGACTCGTGGCAGAGAATAAAAATGCATGGGATGCATATAAATTATCAGGCAACACGTGCTTCAAGACTCCGGTGGATGGCAAAACAGCATCTCCTTCATATCAGAGATAAAAAGACAACCGTGAGGTACATAAGAACAATCATCTTTCCACCTTTACTCTATGCTGCTGAAATTTGGGCGTCAGCGGCACCATCAATAAAGAAACCACTCTTTGCCACAGAATTCTGGCTCCTAAAGTGGGCCAACAGGAAGCACAACCTTCCAGCTCTGATTCGTACCACGCAGCTTGCCAACTCTCTCGGGATTCCACGGCTTCCCACCTTAGTCGACGAACAACGTCTCCTAGCAACAGTCAAGATGATAACAGGCATAATCACAACACCTTCATTCTGGGATACCTGTGGCTGGAGGATTCCCCCTGCTGCCCTTAGGGCCAATCCCGAGCTCTACTCGCATTCAGCGCGACTCCATCTCTCGGACAGGTTCCTCCCTCAGCAGATGTTCAAGCAAACCCAGGCACTTGATGCCGACCTGAACAAATTCGCTGTTGACCAGACTTACAGGAAAAAAATATCTAGTAGGACTAATCAGGAATGACATGTATACCTTGCATCTGTTCCTGTCTGATTGAGCTGGTGCTCTTATCTCGATGTTAAGCCAGCTCACAATCAGACCTAACTCTCGTAAGGAGTTCTCTCCTTTGTATCAAAATATGTTTTCTATTGTAAAATTACCTGTTTTTGTAAATTAATTGTTCTATTTTCCCGGAAGTTTCGGGAGGCTGTAAAAATGTAAACCCCTGGCTTTTTTGGCCATGAAGGGCATTAAAGATTATCTCTCTCTCTCTCTCTCTCTCTCTCTCTCGCCTATGGCAGATATAAGCTAGTCTATAATCAAGTCACAAAGGAGGTTAGGCAGGCGAAGGCAGATTATGATAACTCAGCTTCAAAACTCCAACTTTTGTTATTTTTTTTTTTTAGGAGCATTGGCAACTAAGGCCATATTGCTCCGGGGATATGCGGTTGTCATTCCCTGACTTTTCCGTATCCTCCGTATTTGGTGGTCACGGGCTCAAACCCCGGTCTACTCAAGAAGCGTATGCTACGCACTGCTGCTCCTGCCTACCTGGCTATGGAGGCGCCAGATTATGAGAAATCTTTGGCAAAGGTTGCTAAGAAAAACAGCAAGGATTTCTTTACTTATATAAACTTTAAAAGGAAGGTGATGAATCAGATTGGTCCACTTGATATCGATGGTTCGACTGTTGATGATCCTGCTCAGATAGCAAACAAACTGAATGAGTAGTTTGAATCTACATTCACACATGAGGAGTTATTAAGGATTGAAAATGCCAGAAGGTTATCAAATTGTAGCAGGATACTTAATGATTTTGTAATAACTGAGAGCAAAGTGGAAGAGAAATTGTTGAAGTTAAACGTAAGAAAGGCACCTGGGGTGGATGGGATCTATCCAGTTATATTAAAGGAGGCAGCAAAGGAACTAAGCAAACCCTTAGCCATAATTATGAGAGCATCCTTGGACTCAGGGAAGGTCCCCATGGACTGGAGATGTGCAAATGTATCCCCAATTCACAAAGGGAGATCGAAGAGTGACACGAGTAATTACAGACCAGTTAGTTTAACTTCTGTTCCGGGTAAAATAATGGAATCACTGGTTAAAGCTGCATTGCAGGATCATCTAGACAAGACTGCAGCAATAATTCAGACACAAGCATGGGTCTGTTAAGGGAAAATCTTGTCTGACAAATTTGATTGGATATTATGATGTGGTTACAAAGGAACTGGATGCAAAAAATAATTTTGATATCATATACTTGGATTTCAGGAAAGCTTTTGACACTGTTGCGCATGGAAGACTACTATACAAATTGGAGCACAATGGTATTAAGGGTAGGTTGCTACAATGGATAAAAGGATGGTTGAGTGTGAGAAGAGGGTGGTAATCAATGGGTGCTGCTCTTCGTGGACTAATGTTATTAGTGGAGTCCCACAGGGTTCGGTGTTGGGGTCACTGTTGTTTTGTATATTTATCAATGATATTGATGAAGGTATATCAGGCTTAGTGTCGAAGTTTGCAGATGATACAAAGGTTGGCAGGGTTGTTAATGACAGTAATGGCAGTGTGCTACTGCAACAGATCTAGAAAATTTGGAAAGATGGGCTGAGAAGTGTCAACTGAAGTTTAATATTGACAAATGCAAAGTACTGAATATGGGTACTTAGGGTGGTAGAAATTAAAAAGACCTGGGAGTAATTTTGCAGTCAGATATGAAGTTTTCTGAACAATACAAACAGGCTGCAAGAGCAGGTCATGGGGTATTGTCAATAATGTACAGTAATTTTGCTAGCAGGGAAAAGGAGGTGATTGTCCCTCTGTATAAGGCAATGGTCAGGCCACACCTTGAGTATTGTGTACAGATCTGGAGGCCTCTTTTTAGGAAAGATGTAGATTTGCTTGAGCGTGTACAGAGAAGGACAATAAGATTGGTGAGGGGAATGAAGGGGTTCTTTTACCAAGAGAGGCTTAAGTTCTGCAAACTGCATTGGCTGGAGACTAGGCACCTGCGAGGTGATCTGATTGAGGTGTATAAGGCCTTGAATGGGTTGAGCACGGTATTCTAATGGATTCCTTTCAGTTGTTCAGATTACGAACCTAAGGGGGCATAAATTCAAATTGAGAAAAGACAGCTGTAGAATAGAAGTGCGGAAATTTGCCTTTAGCCAGCGGGTGGTTAATTGCTGAAACAAACTTCCATCTGCCATTGTGGAAGTTGATAGGTTAAATAAATTTAAGGAGGAACTGGACAAACATTTAGAGGGAATGGTGTGATTTTTTTTTTTGCTGATGCTACATAAGCTCATACGCTTGCTTTCTTGCATCACATGCCACAATTACTATTACCTTCAAAAACAGTTAACTCATACAAAGGGCCATTTACACCCAGACGGCTTCTCCACTATACTTTTATTAGCTAAATTGTATTGTTCATCTCAAATGGCCAAATTACTCTAAATACCTGAAGCCCAGATATCCAAATATTTGTGCTATATGTGGCTCAGAATGTAGAGTAATAACTAGCTATCAAGGAAACTTAAAGAGATATCATCTAAGTCTATAAATATAAAGTTGGTACCTTCCCACATGACCTGACTGAAAATGTACACACCAACCCAAATGCACAAAGGAAACAAACAGATCACAGTAATGAGAAAAGAAGATGAACTCCAACATAAAGGTCCCAAGACCAGGTTGGAAAAAAGTTTGAAATCATCCAGGATTTTTCTGAGTCATCTAAATTCAGATACCACTGAGGAATAAATGGAATTATTGCTATAAACGTACCATGAAAACCATTGAAAGTCAAAACAAAGCACTATACTGTGCTTAATTCAAATTTGACATCCCAAGCACTGATATTCAACAGTACCAACAGTGCCTAAGAACCAGGCCAGCACTAGCTATGTCCAACATTTGCAAGCCAAGAAATTACAAGATATTATCATAGTACTCAGAATAATGACATTTTGGTGCCTGCATTGCTAGATATTTTCCTGTCTGACAGGGATAAACTCATTAACTCATCCATTAAAATCAATTTCAATTTCTTTATCCCAGTGCAATAACATGCCACCAGAGACTGGAGCATAGTTTGAGAGTCTCCTAAAATTAACTCAATTAAAAATAACCAAAGAAACATAAACAAAATAACCTAATTTCAGTATCCTGCATTAAGCCATGGAGTGATCTAATTCCTTCAAAATATAGTGTTAAAGACAAATTAGACACAACCTTCTTAACCTGGTACAGTTCCAATTTCATCACTGATTGAAACTTTGCTAAGAAATGATATGGACTTCTTTGAAGAGGTGTTTGCAACTTTCCATGTATTCACTCAAATCCTAACAGCTATAGGAGTTTATCAGCTGTCCCTAGTTACAGATGATGGTTTAATCTAAATCATATCCTCAGTAACATGCACAATGTAATATCATAGGGAAATTTAAACATACTGCTACCTACCTACTGCTAAATCAAGGAAGAACAAGGAAAAAACTGCTTGAACCTTGAAGCACTGGATTTGGAAAAAAAACTGGTTCCACTCTTCAGCAACAATATAATATTGCAGGGAATTTTCACAAACTGTCTAATAACTGTGGAAGCCAGCATATCCTGTGCAACATTTATCACTAGACATTGGATTATATGCATATTGTGGCCATTTTAATCATTAATGCACATAAATGCATATAACATGAATATTACCACCAACAATGCATATTTCATTAACTCAATCAGTTTTTCAGACATTAAACTCATAAACATGATTCTGATCATTGAAAACATCACATAATAATAATAAATTAGCATCAGAAAATGTTCCAGTTAGTGTTAAAAAATATGTCAACGGTGTTTTACTTAAATTTTCGTGCCATCAATGACACTGGATGAGAATACATTCTTTGAACATAGGTACAAGTTAGTGCAATTGCATCATTTTTTCAGTACATAGCTAACTACTTAAATAGTTATAAATTGGCATCATTAAGTATATCTCATATTGTGAATACCTGCACAACGAGTTGCCATGATATTGCACTACCTCGAATAAGTAACACTTCATTATAAGAGAAGACTATTGTTACTTATTCTCAGGTGCCTCCATAGCCAGGTAGGCAGGAGCAGCAGTGCATAGCATATGCTTCTTGATTAGACTGGGGTTCGAGCCCGTGATCACCAAATACGGAGGATGCGGAAGGTCAGGAAATGACTACCGCATATCCCCGGAGCAATATGGCCTTAGTTGCTAATGCTCCTAAAAACCAATTAACAACAACTTATTCTCAGCGGATACCATCATCCATACAGCACTGTTTCAGAGCTTACTGGCTCCTCATCAGTGGGTGGTCAGGAACCCTGGTGTTGCAATGATGACAACCCAGTTGCAAAGTATAAATCCAAAATATGAGAGATGCCTGATGGTGTGGAGTAATTCTCTCATATTGAGGATTTATACTTCGCAACTGGGTTGTCATCATTGCAACACCAGGGTACCTGCCCACCCACTGATGAGGAGCCAATAAGTTCGGAAACAGTGTCGTATAAGTGATGGTATCCACTGAGAATAAGTAACAATAGTCTTCTCCTATGGTGGTGTTGCGTATTCGATGTAGTGCAATATCGTTGCAACTTGTTGTGTAGGTATTCACAATATGAGATATACTTAATGATGCCAATTTATAACTATTTAAGTAGTTGGCTATGTACTGAAATGATGCAATTGCACTAACTTGTACATTAGTTAAACTCTTACATAACCTGAGGCTTTAGCCCTAAACTATATTGTATTCTTTGAACATGTAACATAACATTTCAGTTTTCCAATAAAAAAAAAAAAAAAAAAAAAACACAGTCAGTTGTAGCTTTCTTTAAAAATGCCAAAAATCAAATCTGTTGCTAAATTCATGAAATCGTGGATCACCAACCACAGAAAGAGTTCAGTATAGATGGATGACAGTATTATCTTGTGTTTGTGAAAAGGATGCTACATACAGACTACACATACTGTGGCAAAAAAAAAAAAAAGGAAACATAAGGAAGGATTGCCAGATTAGTTGCTTTTAACCAAGCCATGTAGCTCAAGAGAAGAGAAAAGTGGCTTTTCAAAGGACCATTGTCTCACCTTGGTAAGTAGCAATATCCTTTTCAATAAGTTAATAAAATATAACAAGAAGCTTGTTATTTTTAAATCCAGAATACAAAGAAATTGTAATTAAATTAATAAATAAGTATATAACAGATGTAATAAATGTATTATAATAAAGGTAATAGATGTAAAAAGGTTATTGCATAAAACAGCATTTTAGTGCATATTTTCATATATTTTGTTGCATATTCTAACTAATTTTTAGTGCATATTATCCTATTTCTACTAATCATAAACGATTCACGCAATCTTCTTATCAAATTCAAAGGTTATCAAAAAAAGCTAACAAAAACAACAACAGAAGGATGATTAGGATGTATGATCCAAAATATCTCGCCAGATCCTGTGACTTTTCTGTATAACTCTTCCCCCAAGTCTACACTGAACAACTCAGCATAATGAATCACATGGCTTTGGATGAATGACCAGATGAACATCTTTTGGTTCCAAAGAAGTGATGTCAAAAGTGGGGCATAAGCAAGTGAAGTAACCTTCAAACTCACAGAATAAAAGAGAGATTAATGCTGATCATTTTGCAAGTTTCTTAGTTTGGATAATTATGTAATGTACTCAAATAAAGAGAAAGCAATATCTCTTTAAAAAATGCACTGTTTCATAAAGGAATATTGAATATATATGTTACTGTTCAGCATAGTATAACTACAACTATTAAGATATCAGATACAGGATGTTTGAATTGTACTGTTTATTTCAAATCATTGTTATTTCTTTCTGGGTAAAATATTTTTTTTGAATTAATGGTTTCTTTCTTCTAATATTAGAAAATGTTTTAATACTTTTTCTGATGTCAGAAAAGCTCATTTTAAGGCATTTCTGATATCAAAATTTAAAAAAACTTAAGATAAAATGTTTTTTCTTGTTTTTCACATAATTCCAAAAGCAGCCAGTAGGAACAAGAATGTTCCTATTGGCTGCTTTTTGGAATTATGTGAAAAACAAGTATATGAGAAAGACAAAAGAAAAAGGTTGCTTAAGACAAAGGATAGCTATGTAAATTATATCTTGATTAAAACAGGAGCCATTTAGAGGAGAAATCTGGATTACTATAGACAGAAAAAATTTTTATGTAAGAATACTAGTGATATAATCAATTAGCTATTATCAATAAGAGATTGACAATGCAGCCAATTTGCCTTTTGCAAAAGACAAATTAGTTTAAAACAACTCAAGAAGACTACAAAAACAGAATAAAAAATATATTAAAGTAATGCAACCCACTGCATTTGAGATAAAGATGAATGAGCTTAAAATAGAACACCTTGTAACCATTTCTCTGCAGTGTGGAATTTCAAACATTTATCCTAATTAAATACACATTATTACATTTACAAGGCACATATCTCACAAAATAGCTATGAAATAATTATTATATTTTTTTGTGTGAAAACACACACACACACACAAGTAAAATTTTGTTATTCCAAAATTACATCAACAGCTTTCCAAAATATCAATGAATTTATATATCAAGGTTAACATTTAGTTAAAAGAAAACTGTGTCAGAAAATTAGTGTTTTACTTTATTAAAAATTTGAAAGAAGAATTATCTTAAATTCATAACACAACAACTATCATTATAATTTTTGAAATGAAGTGCTTAATCAAGAAGTTCTGGATTGAAATGTATTTGCAAATACTGATTGATCATTTATTTCTCAAAAAACTAAGTGGTCTAAAACTAAAAGATCTATTAGTGAACAAAAGTAATTAAAATATGCTCCTGTCAGATTTATTTTGTTCGGGTTGTTAACATACAAATCGCAAAAAAGGACCTCCAGTTTATGATAAAGCTTGTTTTTTTTTTTTTTTGTATGAATGTACATGCAGTAAGAAAATAAAAAATATTAACAAGGTAGCAAAATTACAGATATTATAATTCAGCCATTACAATTATAATATGAAACTACATGGGATAGAATTAAGTTCAGTTGAACTGCTGATAATTACCAAGCAAAACTGTTCCAATTACATAACCAGATTAATTAAGATAAATAATATAATCTATTATATAAGGTCTACAAGATTTCAGCAAATAAAAATTTTTAACTTATCAATTTAATAATTTATTTTACAATGTAATAATTTTATTAAACAAGTAAATAAATACTACTAAAACTGTTTCCATTTTCAGTAGCAATTTGTAGACAATTTAAAATGCATGTCATGTAGAAAATGAAAGGAAAGTTAAAACTGCCTGTTAAACATGAAAAAAAATACTCTTCAGAAATTTAAATTTAATAACAGCTAGCAAATGGGTAACGATGTACATAAAAAATAAAGAAATCATTTAAAAAATTCTATTAAAATGATTATCTAGAATAAGCAATTCTATGAAAGTATTTCCCCCCCCCCCCCAATGTCTGTTCAATATTCAATTTCCTACTGATTTTAAATGATTAACTGTCTGTTATAAGAGGTATAAATCAACTAAAGATGGCTAAATAAAGTACTTATTTAACACCTAGGCAGAATATATTTCCATTTAATTTAAGCCAGGAACTAGTTCCACGCACTTGTAGAAAACTACATTGAATAAAAGTGAAATCCCTCAGTGCTTAACGAACATCTGATTTTCAAAGGAAGTCATATGGCAGGATAACTAATGAACAAATATTACAAACCATAAACCATAATCTAAGAAATAAAATGGCAATAACACCTTACCATGTTTCTGATCTATTGATGAAGATAAAAATCCACTATGCCTGTAGTGGATTACTCAAATATGCATCCAAAAGTTATGCCACCACTGCACAAACTGCACCTAAACACATAAATGAAAAGTAGAATGCAGGAAGTTGCCTAACAACTTGTCCATCAAGAGACACACTATCTTCACACAGTGTGCTTAAGCTACAAACCCCATGATCAACTTTATCCTCTTCCCAGTGTGCTTGCAGCTGACACAAGATGCTATTTTTAAGACTGGCAATATTTGGCTCCATAGCTCTCCCCCTCAAAATTGGAGTCAGGCCAATACTAGGAAGGCACTTATTCAGTGGAAATGATGTCACTTGGAATATTACTAAATACCATGCAACTTTAAATATACTCCTTTTTGTACACATTCTTTCTATTGTACTTATATTTTTTTATATATATATATCAAGGCAAATTAGGGAAAAATAATAATAAAAATTAATCTTTTAACAAAAAAAAAATTAATTTCTCAGAAATAACTTTTTTACATAAAATTTATAGTAATCACTTTACATAAAATTTATAGTAATCACTTTACATAAAATTTATAGTAATCACTTTATATAAAATTTAAAGTAATCACTATATAATCACCTTAGCTTTTTATACTTATTTCTTACATTCTGGGTTGTAACAAGATACAAACAAGTCTTCAGTATAAAATATACAGTCTAAAAAAGATAATACCATTCAAGAATGAAATTTCACTTTTGACATATTAATTAAATCTTCTAAAAGAGATGAAGTAAGATATGTTAACTTTTTCTTTTCTTTCCTTTTTGTATGTATAAGGGGTTTTCGTAGAGTAAAATAGTGTACTGATGAAACATAACCTATTATAAAATTTGCTTATGGATGCTATCTAAAATGCTTCAAAAATTTATAATCACAAAATATTCTTTTGAATTTACAATAAAATATTTTTTTACCAGCCAAGAAATGGCAAGGGACTAAAAACGTGTTTTATTTTAGAAATGGATAAAAATAATTATTTCTGATACACAGAAATTACATATGCATTTCTGAATATAATTTAAATTGTTTAACTTAAAATAAAGTTTGATTACTCATCAGGTATAAAGTAATTTCTATACAAATCCTGAACCAAATATGCCAACAGAATTTTGAAACTTCTTTTGGTTTGATTTGATTTGATTTTTATGGCACAAAGGTAGCAGTAGTAGTAGTAGCAGTGGCATGTGATGCAAGAAAGCAAGTGTATGAGCTTATGCAGCATCAGCCAAAAAAAAAAAAAAAAAACACACACCATTCCCTCCAAATGCCTGTCCAGTTCCTCCTTAAATTTATTCAACCTATCAACTTCCACAACGACAGATGGAAGTTTGTTCCAGCAATTAACCACCCGCTGGCTAAAGGCAAATTTCCGCACATCTATTCTACATCTGTCTTTTCTTAATTTGAATTTATGCTCCCTTAGGTTCGTAATCTGAACAAGTGGAAGGATCTCATCAGAATTCAGGGTGCTCAACCCATTCAAGGCCTTATATACCTCAATCAGATCACCGCGCAGGTGCCTGGTCTCCTCAATCAGATCACTGCGCAGGTGCCTGGTCTCCAGCCACTGCAATTTGCAGAACTTAAGCCTCTCTTGGTAAGAGGATCCCTTCATTCCCCTCACCAATCTTGTTGCCCTTCTCTGTACATGCTCAAGTAAATCTACATCCTTCTAAAATGAGGCCTCCAGACCTGTACGCAGTACTCAAGGTGTGGCCTGACCATTGCCTTATACAGAGGGATAATCACCTCCTTTTCCCTGCTAGCAAAATTCCTATATATCATTGACAAAACCCCATGACCTGCCCTGGCAGCCTGTCTGCATTGCTCAGAAAACTTCATATCTGACTGCACAATTACTCCCAGGTCTTTTTCATTTTCTACCACCTTAAGTGTATAGTACCACACAGTTGGTACGTTTCTCTGGGGTTACTTCTACCCATATGCAATGACTAAGACCATGATGCGCCAAGCCCACACTTCTTTTGGAAACACTAATTTCTAGAAGTAAGGTGACTGAATAAAACTTTTGTCAAAAGAACTTATATAAACAAACCTTTCAAATAGATCAGGTTCATAAAAAGGAATATTTACAGATTCATCGACCACAAATACGTAAAGCAAACATATTCCCTATTCTCAACTTTGGTTCAGTCAGCTGAAATTCCCTGTGGAAAGGCATACAAACTTGAAACTGTTCAGAGAAACTTTATCTGATGTCATGCATCAAGAAACCTGATTTTTTACCATACATGCCACCACAACACACTCTGTGATGACTTCTGCCTGAACCCACTGAGCAAAGGAAGAAAATAAATTCCTGCCAAAAGGTACTCTCTGGTTCTTATGAAATCCTTCGTGGTGTTCAGGAGCATCCATCACCATCCCACTTTCCACATACAACCTTTCTATAGTAACAGCAAAAAATACAGTCCACTGAATAGCCTTTCATTAGTTGCCAACGAACTGAATATCAACATATTCAATGACCATTTGAGAGTAAATCAAAACATCAGCAACTCTGTAGCAGCCCTTGGACTGTCAGTTGAATATAACAGACTCTTGTATCATTTATTCCACCACTGTTTTCCTGTTATTTTATTTCTTTTACTCTTGATTTTTTTAAGGAGTCCTTATGTGCTGTAATGTAATAACTAGATCGTATGTATAGCTTAGCTTAATTTTCAGCACTCACCTCATAGTAATCCGCTTAGCTGGTGGAGGGTTTTACCACATACATAGTGGTTATAGGATTCTAATACTTTACAGGGATTATGGGTTTAAAATTAAGTTATGGGCTATAAAAAATTTTTAAGAAAGGAAAGTGCACTTTCCATGGTTGCCTAATTAAATTAAATTAAATTAAGAGAAAAAAAAAAGGAAAATATAAGCTAATAATCGCGCACGAGCGACTTTCGAGATTCCTCGTCTTCAGTGGCTCCACTATAGCTAACTGAAGACGAGGAATCTCGACAGTCGCTCGTGCGCGATTATTAGCTTATATTTTCCTTTCCTTTTTTTTTCTCTTCATTTAATTTAATTTAATTAGGCAACCATGGAAAGTGCACTTTCCTTTCTTAAAAATTTTTTTATAGCCCATAACTTAATTTTAAACCCATAATCCCTGTAAAGTATTAGAATCCTATAATCACTATGTATGTGGTAAAACCCTCCACCAGCTAAGCGGATTACTATGAGGTGAGTGCTGAAAATTAAGCTAAGCTATACATACGATCTATTTATTTCTTTTATTATTATCAACTTTATCACAAATTAATGATTTAATTTTTATTAATTTATACTGTACATTTTATCTTTTAATACCTCCCTGGCAAGTCCCCCTTTCCAGACAGAAAAATTTTTATTTCGATAAATTAAACAATTCACAAAATAAGAAACAACATGGCTTCTAACCATATATTATGGAGAATGAATGGTTTCTAATTAATTGGAAGAGGTGTGCTATTTGATTGTTCATCATATGAAAGCTATTATTCTAATACCCTCTGTAATCTTGACCACAGGAAACAGTGTTCCCAAAACATCAAACTGTTTAGGTGTTGGTATTGAGGTGTTTTCAATTTAACTGAAATTCAATAAAAGCAATTTGATCTATCATGCGATTAGTGGAGCTTTATTAATTTGTTCTCAAACATGGTTTAATTTTCCCAATTGGTGGAAAATCCTTGTGATACAAAGAAATATCAATTTGAAAATCAAAGGATATCAATTTGAAACCTGCATAACAATTCTACAAAAGATAACATACTGAAAAAGAACTTCCATCTACAAGAATCAATTTGCAGACCTGCTTAATTGGAGACCCAGTGCTCCAGTTCAGTGCAAAGGAAATAACAGCTATACATAGGTAAATTCCCAATACAGCAAGGCAGGGAATGCAAACAAAATAAAATACATACATAGAGTTAACTAAGAAATACACACACAGGTAAATATTAATGATGCAATGATTTGCACTAAAATAAAAGGAACTGATCAAAAATCAAAACCTACAGAAATGAGAATTTTAAGAAAAATAAATGAAGTATATACAGTACACATGTGTGCAACAGTAATCCCAGAATAACATACTGATAAGGTGGTACCACACTTAAGGTGGTGGAGAATAAGATCTATGGGTAACTGTACCCTCTGACAAAGTTTTCTGAGCGGTGCAGACAGTGTGCTAGGATAACTCATTGGGTTTTTCAATGACATACAGGAATTTTGTCATCAAGGACAAGAAGGTAATTATTCCATTGCATAAAGCAATGGTTAGGCCTCATCTTAAGTACCGCATCCAATTCCAAGAGATCCACATTTGGATCTCCTGGAACAGCTGCAGAGAAGAGTAATCAGATTAGTCAAGGATACAAAAGGATATTCTTACAAAGAAAGACTTCAGTTTTCTGAAAGAATCAACTTGGACACTAGGCACTCACATGGAAATCTGAGTGACATGTTTAAGGCTTTAAACAAATTGACTAAACTAAATGCTGATGGCCTCCTTATTCTTTCTTTAACAATGCACATAAAGGAATATAAACTTAAATTGAAAAAGGATGGTTGCAAGATAAATATGTGCAAATTTGCCTTCAGCCAGAGAGTAGCTGATTATTGAAACAAACTTTCATCTGGTGTTGTGGAAGCGAGTAATTTGAAAAAAAATTGCAGGAAGAATTATACAAATTATTGGAGGGAATGGACAGATGGGACAAGATATTTGAACAATTCTTAATAAGTTTGCTTCCTTGCATTATTTGCCAGTACTAATGCTAATTACAATTCCCAATAATTAAAGAACCATGTGAACAAGTTTCTTCTGCTTTACAATTATCAATTCTTCCAAAATAGTATTACAGGTATCAACTCTTCATGTCTGAGACAATCTCCAATCTTGTCACACCAAAATAACATCATTAAAACTTTATATCAAAAATATTCTCCTACTCACTTCTTACTCTAATATTTTCAATTTTTAACTCAGAGCTAATGACAGAAAGCACTCTTGATCTTGAGATTTGACTCAAAACATTTTTTCTCAAATCTACAGTAATAAATTACTTCAAAATAAATTAATATTTTCCTCATATTCTAAAGCCTTAAAACCCCTACCTCAAACTGCTCTTTCACCAAACACAAAAATGATTTAGAAGATAGACCAAAAAAACCAACTTGAGTGATAATCAATCCCCTTGCACATGATGCTTTTAAACTGCTGCTTCTGTGCAATTGGGGGGAGGGGGAATAAAACTAAAAGCATGAATCATTGACACGTATCTAATAACTATTTTTTTGTTGGCCAGATTAACCCTGAAGATTGGCTTAATCATATATTTTACTTTAATTCCACTCACTCCTTGCTCCAACACTCAGGTATTCAAAATTTGATGCTGCCTCTCAGAAAAATATCGGTTCTATTAAATCACTTATAAAGATCACAAAGCTTCTTCCTGTTGTCAATGAAAAAGATTCTGATAACATTCCTCTTTTTATTACAGGGCTGGGTTATTTTAGAATATGCCAAGATAATTAAGGCCATAAGTCAGTAGTATGCTGTATCTGTATATATTATATGGTCAGTTTGCCTGTTTTTTTTTGTTTTTTTTTTTTTGTGCAATAAGAATCTGAGAGGTTCTTCAACTCCTCACACCAGGTCAACTAACTCAGACACAGCATGAAAAAGCCTGCAAAAGTTCCTCCCATCCCAATAGGAATCAAGCCTAGACCTTCCTTACATGATATGGAAGATCAGTGGTTGTGGTCATTGTGCTAAACATGATGATCCTTTTTTATAATACAGTACTTCACCTCTTTAAATTAAAGAAAGAGAAACAACCATTAGTAAACTATATTCCTGATGACTGGAGAAGCATCACAGTCATCGGGAATATAGTTTACAGCATCACATTCTCCAAAAATTAAACTTCTTATAAATATTCTCTCTCTTTTTGTCTGTTCCACTCCATTTCAGTTGTCTTATTCCGTCTTTGCTAATAGGCACAACTTCTGACTTTAGAGACAAGTCAAATCAGGAATGTTAATTTTGACATTCCACAAGCTCTTCAACTTTCTCTCCTCTGTTAACACAACCTACTCTAAATAATTCACTACAAGCCCTGTCTAATTACTTGTTTTTATGAAGTTAATTTTCCATCCTTCCAAATCACTTATCCCTCCATTATCAAATGAAATTCTCTATTACTCCCCTCACTAAAAATTGAAAATTCAATCATTTCTGCAGTTAATTTACAGAAAGTACTTGGTCTCATCACTGCCTGTTTATTTGACAATCGGTATTATATTCAAAAGAAAATGGCAAAATCATTATTGGTTTTGCCATTTTCTTTTGAATATAATACCAACTACTCTACCAACTACAATCCCCCCCCAGGAGTGCAAAATACTAGAACAGGTTCACTTTAAAATTTCTATTCTATTTAGTTACTCAAAATCCACCATTTTCTACTTCCTCTATTCAAATTAAAAAATAATCAAAGTAAATTAACTGTAGACTGTTAGCCAAACTTTCATACAGCACTCATGTTACAGATTTTCAAGGGCCACATTCACTTACTTATTCTCCAAATAAGTACATGCAACAAGAAAAACATCTGACAGAATCAAGTTCCTAAATAATTTGTCATCACACACATATATAAAAATAACACCATTAAAATGTGCATTTCTCAAACTCTTATATAAAAGCATATTAAAAGCTAATTTTCATAAAAAAAAAAAAAAAAAAAAAACTTAGCTATACCTTCCATAAAGTTACTATCTTTTATTCAGTTTCATTAGGTTCCATTGTTTAAACACAATTTCATTTACATTTAGTAATTATTTTTTCTTTCTTTTCACTTCATGTTTGCATATTTATTTATAAATTATTTTGTTTCCTGATACCATCTACAAGGTGAGGCAATAAAGTTCCTGGACAGGTGCTATTGTAGTCATGTTCGATGAGTTTGAAAATAAACGTAAGTGGTATGTTGTAATTTAAACTTCCTCTAACAGATTGTGGTACAGAGATTGTCCAATAAACTGACAGGTTGCTAGTAACAATCAGTTTTGTTAGTAGCAGTAATATTCCGTGCCACAATTTACAATGAAGCAACAAATGAATATCAAATTTCACTTTAAACTGAGAAAATCTGCAACAGAAATGTATGAATGTTAAAAACTGTTTATGGTGGTGAAACAATAAGTTGTACCAAAGTGTTTTAATGGTACAAGTAGATCAAAGATGGATGTAAGTTTTTTTCCAATGACCCAAGAGGTTGGGATCTGTCAATATCTCTAATCTAAAATCTCAGATCAGAAAAGGAAGGTCTGTGCTAAATTTGTGCTGTACAGCCTCATGGATAAGCAGAGGCAATGAAGATTGTAGTCATGCAAAGACTTGTCAAGACAATCCTAATTTCCTTGAGTGTATTTGTCACTGGAGATGAATGTTGGGTATTTCAGTATGACCCAGAGACAAAGCATCAGAGCATACAGTGGACTTTAAAATATCACCAAGGCTCAAAATGTTCTGTTTACAGTTCAGGACTAAGACATACAGGAATTTTTATAGCAAGGATAAGGGAGGTGATTATCCCCTTGTATAAGGTAATGGCCAGGACACACCTTGAGTACTGTATACAGGTCTGGAGGCCTCATTTTAAGAAGGATCTAGAGCTATTGGAATGAGTACAGAGAAGGGCAACAAGATTAGTGAATGGAACAAAGGGTTGCTCTTACGAAGAAAGGCTTAAGTTTTGCAAATTACCGTGTCTGGAGATTAGGTACCTGCGAGATGATCTGATTGAGGTGTATAAACCCTTGAATGGTTTGAGTATGCTCAATGCTAATGGGATTCTTCCTCTTGCTCAGAATAATCGCCTGAGAGGGCATAAATTCAAATTGAAGAAAGACAGTTGTAGGATAGATGTGCAGAAGTTTGCCTTTAGCCAGTGGGTGGTTGATTAGCATTAGCATTAGTAGAGGCATATGATGCAAGAAAGCAAGCTTATTCAGCATCAGCCAAAAAAAAAAAAAAAAAAACCCACTCCCATTTCACCCCTCCGTTCGTTCGAAATACCTGTCCAGTTGAGCTTTAAATTTGTTTAGGCTATCAACTTCAACAACAAGTGATGGAAGTCGGTTCCACCAACCAACCACCCGCTGGCCAAAGGCAAATTTCCGCACATCTATCCAACATCCGTCCTTCCTCAATTTGAATTTATGCCCTCTGAGGTGATTATTCTGAGCAAGATGAAGAATCCCATTGGCATTGAGCATGCTCAAACCATTCAAAGCCTTATACACCTCTATCAGATCACCTCGCCGGTGCCTAGTCTCCAGACTCTGTAAATTGCAAAACTTAAGCCTTTCTTCGTAAGAGCACCCCTTTGTTCCATTCACTAATCTTGTTGCCCTTCTCTGTACCCGTTCCAGCAGCTCTACATCCTTCTTGAAATGAGGCCTCCAGACCTGTATACAGTACTCAAGATGTGGCCTAACCATTGCCTTATACAAGGGAATAATCACCTCCTTATCCCTGCTAGAAAAATTCCTGTATATCATTGACAAGACACCATGAGCTACTCTTGCAGCTCGTCTGCACTGCTCAGAGAACTTCATATCTGCCTGCACAATTACCCCCAGGTCCTTTTCATTCTCCACCACTGTCAGTGTAGTAACGCAGAGTTGATACGTTGCTCTGGGGTTACTGTTTCCCATATGTATTGGGAAACAGTAACTGGAAACAGATTGCTGGAACAAACTTCCATCTGTTGTTGTAGAAGTTGATAGCTTAAATAGATTCAGGGCAGAACTAGACAAACATTTGGAGAGAGTGGATGGGTGAAATGAGAAGGGATTTTTTTTCTTTTTTTTGGCTGATGCTATATAAGTTTGCTTTCTTACATTATGTGCCTTTACGAATGCTAATGCCAAAGATGATGCTGATCATGTTTTTTTTACAAACAGGTGTGATTCACAAGGAATTTGTAACTGGAGAGAGAGGGGGGGGCATTGGTGAGTTCCATGTACAACAAGTGCTTCAAAGACCATTGAAGTGCATTTCCCAGGTGAGGTCACAATTTTGAGAGAGAGGAAGCTCAACAATGACCCCACCCATTCTGCACTTGCTGTGATGATATTTCTAATAAACTGTACAGATCAACCATCCACCCAACTCCCCCGATCTAGCACTAGCAGACTTCTTTCTCTTTCCCAAGGTGAAAACTGCCCTCAAAGGAAAGATATTTGAGGATGTTGAGGACATAAAAATGTAACTGCCCAAATGAACATCATCTCTTTGGACGCCTTTACTGAATCTTTTCAGAAACTTTTAGAATGGCGTAACAAGTGCATTAAATCAAGTAGTGATTATTTTTAATAAAAATAAAACGATTTTGGAGCTCCTTCACTTTATATAATTTTTATTGCACAAGTCTGGGAACTTTATTGTCACACGTCACATATTCACTTATCATCCTTATTTTACCCTTGCTTATATGAAATATATTTCTACACCATGTATACTATATTATTGCTTAATTTTTGCTGGCTTCCTATTTCTGAAATTTTCTATTCCTATTCCACTTTTACAGTCCTTTTAAAATCTTCAGAATCCATCATACTGTTTTATTATATGCATGTATTTATTTACTAATTATCACACTTACAGATGACAAATCATGATTATTAAGTTGCATTATAAATCTCAGAAAGTAATATACTAAATTTAATATAGCAAAATACTGTAAAATCTATACTAATTTTGTTTATATCAGAATGCTACAAATTGGGTATATATATATATATATATAAACACTACTAAATATTATAAAAAATTACAACAGCAATCCCCAATACTTTGCATTAAGAAGACAAACAGAAAACAAAATAAAACTGAAAGAATGGTTAATAATAATGAGTTTACATTTTAAACATGATACCGTAAGTTTAAATGTATAAGGAAAAACAATGCATTTTTCCCAAAATATCATTCAATTAATTTTTGAGGGAAAATTGAAATAAAAGGAAACACACACCATTAATTAATGATATGCCTTGATGCTCTTCTACTACAGCACGATTAAGACTGGATTTTCTCTTAAAACTTTTGTCTTTCATTTTCTCTCCAGATAAAGTCACAGAATCGGAACCTTCTCCACTTTCTGTTATTCTATCACTTTCAGTCTCCTTATTTTTGCTAATGCAAGTCTGCAAGTAACATGAAATAGTATAAAAGTTGCATTTTTATAGTTAAAACAAATAGCATATAGAAATTTAACAGATTATACCAAATAGTTTAATATTTATTTATATAAACACTTAATAATATATTTGTTTAAGTAGCGCTCAGTATGGTTCATTAATCCTCACAGGCCTGTCTTAAAATGGATCAAGTAAACAGTCAGCAGATTGCAAATCTGAACTATTAACACAGTCTTGACTGCCTGATAAAACAGAAATATTCCCAGAGTTATTAAAAAAAAAAAGTTATAATGACTCCATTGAACCAACTATAATATGCATTAGTTAACCAATTTGCTCCATCATGTCTTTTAGAGTTAGCATTTCTAATAGTTTTATTTCTGAAAATTTCCTTCCAACAGTTTGTTGCCCTAGTACTATTTAGGCTCATCATGATCCCCTTCATCTCTCTCGCCACATTATTCTCCACTATTTCTTATGATGTATACCATTTGTCGATTCCCATCCAGTTATCTCTCTCTCTCTCTCTCTCAACCTACCCCTCCTTGCAAATATTGCTACTTCCTTGTGTTCACATTTCTACAATATTCCCTTCAACGGAAAAATAAATCATTTGCATTTGTTATTTATCAGAAATTTCAGCAGAAAACAAACATTTCATTTAGCTTTATGAACAAGAAAAAACAAAAGTAGGTTTTTTAAAGTGGTTATTTCTTTCTGGTTATTTTAACATAAAGATTTTGTTATAGAAATTACTCACTCCACCTATCTATATAAGACTTAGTCTTATATAAGACTGGTTATAGCGTTATATGCAAGTGGTTCTCATCCTTCAAAATGTACTCATCACCAGAGGTGATATGCACACTGTGAATGATAATATGTATGAATCGATTATTAAAAACGCAAAATATAGCAGTTACTTCACCGATCACATGAAGATCAACATAACCTCACTTAACAGTGCTTTTATGGCATTAACTGATATAGCTGATGTAGCTGACAACTGCACTTTATAAGCAAAAACAGAATGGAGTTTTTTTTTTTTTTTTATGAAAACCCCAGATACGAGAGGTATTAGAACCTATAGTACTTAGTACAGTGCTTGGGTTGGAGGTTGAGAAGATAAAAAAAGATATTTGTTGACATTAGACTTGAACTTCTTTAGACTGTAATTTTCAGGAAATATGTATGAAGGAAGGTTGTTCCAGAAAACGGCAGTTGAATAAATAAACAAGGAAGATGCTGTTGTTGTTATTTGGTTTTTAGGAGCATTAGCAACTAAGGCCATATTGCTCCGGGATATGCGGTGGTCATTTCCTGACCTTTCCACATCCACGAACCCCGATATAATCAAGAAGCATGTGCTACGCACTGCTGCTGCTCCTTCCCACCTGGCTACGGAGGCGTCAAGGAAGATGTGCAGTTGGTTCTGTGAGTTTCAAGTTGGACAGTAAATGGAGGTTGGATGGTGAAGGCACGAGTTTGGACTGTTTTGAAAGAGAGAGTGGGAAACATAGAAGCCAATTCAGAAGAACAGAGCCCATGGAAGTATCTGTAGAAAACGCATGCAGTAGAAACAGTACGTCTATGAGACAGAGAGTGGAGAAACTCTGTTAGAGATGAGTCATTAATTAACCTAACTGCCCTCTTCTGAATAGAATCTAGAAGCAAGAGAGAGGTTTTGAGGCACCGTCCCAGATGTGGGAACAATATTCCATGGTAGGACAGATTTACGATTTGTACAGAGTGAACAGCTGTTTGGAAGAAAAGTAACACCGAGAACGAAAGAAAAAATCAAGTATTTTAGAAGCAGAGGAAGCAATATTTGTAATGTGCTTGTGCCAAGAGAGATTAGAAGTCAGGGTAATCCCCAAAAGAGATATATCATGTTGCCTAGAAATCGGAGTGTCACCAAAGATAAGCATAGGAGCAGAAGAATATTTTTTGCAAGATATAAGACAGGACAGAGTTTTAGAATGATTTAAATCAACTAAGTTGTCTTTGCCCCACTGGAGAATTACTTGGAGATCGACATTTAAGGAATTGGTAGGGATATTCGAGAAGTTGAAGCTGAATGAGCAAGGAAAGGTTTCTCAAAATGGAAAGTGGAATGCAATGTGCTATGACAAAACTATGGAAGGGATTTCCAATCAATGGAAGAAGGTCATTAATATACAAGAGGAAAAGAGTGGGGGAAAGAACTGAACCTTGTGGGACACCAGCATTAGTGGAGAAGTTAGAAGACAAAGAGCCATCTACCATCACCCTCAGTGAGTGATCAGAGAAAAGTGGATAACCAATTACAAAAAACAGTTGACAAACCATAAGATGGAAGCTTGTTTAGAAGACCTTTATGCCAAACACGATCGAAAGCCTTTGAGATGTCAAGAGCAACTGCTTGCGTTTCACCGAACTTTTCCACTGAATTTGTGCATAAATGGGTAACATGGCCAGAATATCACCAGTGGAACGACACTGACTGAATGCATACTGGCGATCATTGATCAGACAGGTTTCTAGGTAGTTTAAGAGTTGGTGGTTCATTGATTTCTCCATTACTTTAGAAAAAGTAGATGTAATTGCAATGGGACAATAACTGAATGGGAGGGATTTGTTAGCCAGTTTTTAGGAACTGGCTGGATATGAGCAAATTTCCAAGCAGAAGGAAAAACACCTTTGGAATATGAAAGTGAAAAAAGGTGGCAAAGAACAGGAGTAAGTTAAGGAACACAGGTTTCGAGAACAAGTGGAGAAATATCATCGGGACTTAAAGCTTTCTTAGCATCAAGATTCGTCAAAATCCTTCTGACATCCTTTTCACGGAAGACCACAGGAGGCATTGAATGGAGTGTGTTGGGAATGGTGGGAGGTGTTTTACCAACATCATTAATACATGAGTTGGAAGAAAAATGGGATGCTGCAGGTCACCTTTATGCTTGGTTGAAGTGACAATTGAACCATTTAGTTTTGACAGCAGTGGGAGCAGAGATGGGCAAAAGTTGCGGCCAATAGCTTTGGCAAGAGACCAGAATGCTCGGCTACCATTAGGGCAAAAAGCAAGTTTTCTACTCTTAGTCTGTTCAAAATTTAGTTTGGACTGATTAATAACTGCTTTACAATTGTTGCGAGCTTTGGTGTAGGCAGAACATGAAACTGAAGAATTGGAAACAAGCCAATTACAATATGCAACATTCTTCTATTGAACAGTCTTAGCACATTTATTGGTA
Source organism: Mastigoproctus giganteus (assembly GCF_048544385.1). Lineage (NCBI taxonomy): Eukaryota > Metazoa > Arthropoda > Arachnida > Uropygi > Thelyphonidae > Mastigoproctus > Mastigoproctus giganteus. Next base: position 38,853,465 of record NC_143587.1, on the reverse strand, counting down.
AACCAAGGTTTAGATAAATTATGAGATTTTAAAAATTACCTCACTGTTAGGAAAGTTGGACTGGAGAAAATCAAGTTGCAAAGAGAGGAAGTCAAAGAGAGGAGTGCGGAATAAAAGATTCCATTCCTAAAAGAATAATTTCAATGACATCATCTGAGCAAAAGTCAACATCAAAAGTTTTGATGCAGCAATCTGACCAAGGAAAAGAAATCTCGCAGGTCATCTCATTTTGCATTCTTGTAATGCCAAACAACACGAGGTTGAAAATAGCCATGAGATAAAGGCTCCATTGGAGAAGAGACAATCACCGAGTTGTGATCTGAAGTGCCTAAAGGACCACTCACTTCAACAGTGTACTTAGAAGGGTTGTTTGTGAGAAAAAGATCAAGCGTGTTGGCTGTATGGTTAGGATTGTCAGGTATTCTTGTAGGTAAATGAACAATCTGTGCAAGGTCATTAGTAATTGCGAAAGCCTCAGCATCTCGACCAACTGGGTCAGTGTGACTAGAAAATGAAAGCCAGATGGAGTTGTGAACATTAAAATCACCAAGAAAAATTACCTCACTGTTAGGAAAGTTGGACTGGAGAAAGTCAAGTTGCAAAGAGAGGAAGTCAAAGAGTTCCAAGTGATTAGTGGAGTTGGGAGAACAGTAGAGACAACGGATGAATTTGACAGAACGATAGAGAGATTTTAAGTGAGAGAAGATCAAAAAGAGGAGATTCCAAATTATCAAGTCTCTGACAGGGAATATCAGAATGGACATATGAGAAGTACTACCTTCGAGGTGAAAGGAATCATACAGCAAATAATTTAGGCAACTGATGAAAAGTGGTTGAATCAACCGATAACTGAGATTCTCTCAGAAAAAGTACATGGGGTTTGGCAGACTGCAAGTGGAAATGGACATTGTTGAGATTAGAATTGAGACTATGTATATTTTTGAAATGGACTAGGACGTGTTTGGGAGGTTTAGATCTTTTCACAGATAATCTTACTCTATTAGCTTGACAATTCATGGTGTATTCAATAGTAAGAAAAGTGGGGGGGAAATGCTGTACAAAGTAATGAAATTTTTGGATATGGCGTACACATGGTAAGAATATACCCAGATCCTTGACACAACGTGGCCTCGACAATGCCCCCCCCCCCCCCCCGCATACACACTACTCGGACTTTCTCCAGTCACTATCTGGCAGAGTAGAGGTAACAAGATTATACAATAGCTGATCCGGAAGCCTCCTAGAGAGTTAGCAATAGGTACAGTCTGGTGTACTAACTAGCGGCCAGCCTGCGAACACCGTTTTAGAGCAGTACCCTCGAAATGTAAGGAAGTTTGGATCTTGCCATGATGTCCATCATAACCTCAAAAGACATTAGTCATAATGCATGATGGAAGAGATGGAGAAGGTTTGATTGGAACTTTCTCTCTGGAGGCTAAACATGTGTTCCACCACTTCAAGCCTCCAATATGCAAAGTGGTGGTATTGCACTGGTTGATGAGAGTCATCTACCACCTAACATTGTCTGGTAACACAGAGCGGGAGGGGGGCAGCATTCCTGCATGTGGTGTGGGTGCCACACCTCAACCCCTGCTTACGTTGGTTTACACCTGGGTGGTCACCCACCATGTGCTTGCACATGGGGATTAATACCCAGGATTATTAATAGTCCCACCATCATGAAGGTGCAAGCAGAGGATCTGGCTATCACAGACTGACCGGACTTCGCCAAAATTGGATCCACTCGACTTGAGTGTCATCTGAATATCAGTTCCATCAGCGTTTTAGACTCCCAGGTATCAAGTACAGTTTGTCTGGAATATCTGAGAGAATGTCTGCGACAACCTCAAGGACATGCAAACTGTGAATGATAGTATGTATGAATAGATTATTAAAAAAGCAAAATACAGCAGTTACTTCACCTATCACATGAAGATCAACATAACCTCATTTAACAGTACTTTTATGGCATTATCACTGATATACAGGTAACCTCCGCTTAACGCTGATAATTCGTTCCGGAAAAACAGAGCGCTAAGTGAATCCGCACTAAGTGAGTGCCGCATTCTCATAAGGTAACATATGTATTTGTAAGTTGCGGTCGGTGCCATAGGATATTCCTTAATCAATAATAAACGGTAGTGAAAAGATGCACAAATGTCAGTCAAAATATTTAATATTCAAATATTTGTACATATAAAATACTCTGCATTACATACGTATATAATTATGTAGTAACTACTTACGTATCAAAATGAAACTTAAAATTCCAATTAAAATCACGAATTTAATTGATCTAAATTTATTTAATTTAATTGATGAATTTAATCATGAAAAATGTGTCGGTTTTGGGTTGAACTTTGGCCCTCTTCCAAAAGGGGTATTAATTTTAAATCCCCCACAGTGTTACCACCCAACAATAAAATCATCCGATCCTTCCCCGCTTTGAAATCTGGCATGTTTTTTTTTTTTTTCTTTCAATATGAAACTTCTTTTAGGCATTCGTTTCCACAAAAGTCCTGCTTCATTTATGTTAAAAACTTGTTGAGAAGTATAACACATAATACCCCTCTTCAATAATTTTAACAAGTTCTTTTTTGAAAATTTCAGCTCCTTCATCTGCACTTGCAGCCTCTCCCTGGATTTTAAATCTATTCAACCAGCCCTTACCAGTTTTAAATGGTTCCACATTTTTTTTTTTTTTTTTTTTAGGTGAGTTTTCTTCAGATCATCATATTGGCTAATCTCTCTCTCTCTTTTATAATATTTAACTTAACTGAATTCTGCATTGGATATTATCTTCAATAAAATTAGTTAAAGTCTTTCCATTTCAATCCTAATAGTCAGCCTAGCCCTGGTTGCTTGCGGTGGAACAATTATCTTTCCCACTGCTAAAATTAATTCTTTATTTTTTTATAATTGTTCTTATGGTTAAACTTGCTAGTCCTAAATTATGGCACACATCCGCTTGTCGTTGACCAGTATCGATTCGCTTCAAAACGTCTAATTTAATTTTCAAATTCAGTCTTTTTCTTACATTTATAGTCTTCGTACTGCACCCAGACATTGTTGCTTTTTCATTCTTATCGGCCATTATTAACTCTTCAAAAATGTAACTGCGTTGGTTGCATTAATTACGATACAATGTTCAAGTAAACTGTCCATTACACATGATGTCTAATACCGTACTGAGTGATGACTAGACTTCGGATAAATGCATATAATGCAAATATTACAAGCAATATACCTGATCATTTTTTAAAATGTTGATCTCGGAACTACATAACAAGTCACTGTACTGCAATTAATTTAGTGTGCGAGAAAATTTCACTGAGCGTGGGAAAATTTCTCAAGTCGGCGTGGGAAACGTTTTAATGCCGTTTTGGTATTCATTTTCAAGCTATCGACTCCATCAAATAAAATGATTTCGTTAAATATGCCAAAGATGCAATCTGTAAAAGAGCATTATAGTGATTTGTGACAGCATTATAGTCAGATACGGGTTATAATATAAGAACAGCGTTATAGCAAATCAGCGTAAAGTGACCGGCATTATTAGCATTAGCATTAGTAGAGGCATTTGATGCAAGAAAGCAAGCTTATGCAGCATCAGCCAAAAAAAAAAAACCCACTTCCACTTCACCCCCTCTGTTCGTTCAAAATACCTGTCCAGCTGAGCCTTAAACTTATTTAGGCTATCAACCTCCACCACAAGGGATGGCAGTCTGTTCCACCAACCAACCACCCGCTGGCTAAAGGCAAATTTCCGCACGTCTATCCTACATCTGTCTTTCCTCAATTTGAATTTATGCCCTCTCAGGTGATTTTTCTGTGCTAGAGGAAGAATCCCATCAGCATTGAGCATGCTTAAACCATTCAAGGCTTTATACACCTCTATCAGATCACCTCGCTGGTGCCTAGTCTCCAGACACTGTAATTTGCAAAACTTAAGCCTTTCTTCGTAAGAGCACCCCTTTGTTCCATTCACTAATCTTGTTGCCCTTCTCTGTACTCGTTCCAGCAGCTCTACATCCTTCTTGAAATGAGGCCTCCAGACCTGTATACAGTACTCTAGGTGTGGCCTGACCATTGCCTTATACAATGGAATAATCACCTCCTTATCCCTGCTGGAAAAATTCCTGTATATCATTGACAATACTCCATGAGCTACTCTTGCAGCCCGTCTGCACTGCTCAGAGAACTTCATATCTGCCTGCACAATCACCCCCAAGTCCCTTTCATTCTCTGCCACTGTCAGTGTAGTACCACAGAGTTGATACGTTGCTCTGGGGTTGCTGTTTCCCATGTGTAGTACTTTACATTTGTCAATGTTAAACTTCATTTGCCACCTCTCAGCCCATCTGCTCAACCTTTCCAGATCCTGTTGCAGTAGCATAGTGTCAGTAGTGTCCTTGACAACCCTGCCAACCTTTGTATCGTCTGCAAACTTGGACATTAAGCTGGATATACCATCATCAATATCATTTATAAATACAGAAAACAATAATGGACCCAACACTGAGCCCTGAGGGACTCCACTAATAACATTAGTCCACGATGAGCAGTGTCCATTGATTACCACTCTCTGTCTTCTCCCCCTCAACCACCCCTTTATCCATAGCAGCAATTTGCCTCCAATGTCACACTGCTCCAATTTGTGTAGCAGTCTTCCATGTGCAACAGTATCAAAAGCCTTTCTAAGATCCAAGTATATAATATCAAAGTTATTCCCTGCATCCAGTTCTTTTGTGACTGCATCATAGTATCCAATCAAGTTGGTCAGGCAAGACTTCCCCTTAACAAAACCATGCTGTGTCTGAGCTATAACTGAAGTCTTGTCTAAATGATCCTGCAGTGCTTCTTTAACCAGTGCCTCCATTAATTTTCCTGGAACAGAAGTTAAGCTCACAGGTCTATAATTACTTGTGTCAGCCTTTGATCCTCCTTTGTGAATTGGGGTCACATTTGCACATTTCCAGTCTATGGGTACCTCCCCTGAGTCCAAGGAAGCTCTCATAATTATGGCTAAGGGTTTGCTTACTTCCTTTGCTGCCTCATTTAATATAACTGGATAGATCCCATCCACCCCGGGTGCCTTTCTTGTGTTTATCTTCAACAGTTCCTCCTCCACTTTACTCCCAGTTATTTCAAGATTCTGTAGCTTACTGCTAGAGTTGAATACACCTCTGGCATTCCCCTTGCTGAATAACTCCTCATGTGTGAATGTCGATGCAAAATATTCATTTAGTTTGTTAGCTACCCGAGCAGGATCATCAACAGTTGACCCATCAATATCAAGTGGACCAATCTGATTCATCCCCTTCCTTCTAGAGTTTACATAAGTAAAGAACTCTTTGCTGTTTTTCTTTGCATCCCTTGCCAAGGATTTCTCGTAATCTGCCTTCGCCTGCCTAGCCTCCTTTGTAACTTGGTTGCATATCAACTTGTAACTATCATAGGCTTCTGTGTCATGTGTTAATTTGTAAGTATCCCATGCATTTTTCTTCTCTGCCATATGCCTCATTAGTTCATCTGACATCCATTTTGGCCTAAACCTTGAACAATATTTCTTAGTTGGTATGTAAAGCCTAGTAGCTTCCAAGATAAGTTCTTTGAATGCTTCCCATTTTGAATTTGCTGTTGGTAACATCATCAGTTGGTCCCACTGTATAGAATTTAAATACTGTCTCAGTCCATCGTAGTCGCCTTTACGGAAGCAATAACCCTTACCTTTACCCCTAATGGTAGTTACCTCTTTCAGTAAATCCCACTTCAGCACACTGTGATCACTGCCACCTAGTGGTTCATTTATCTGCAGATTCTTAATGCATGAAGAATCACTGCTGATAATCAAATCAAGAGTATTACTCCCTCTAGTTGCCTCCCGAACATGCTGATGTAGAAAACAATCATCCAATAAATCCACAAAAGCCCTGCTAGTGTGTGAGTAACCAGCCCCCAAATTCCAGTCAATATCTGGGAAATTAAAATCTCCCATTATAAGACTCTCTGATTTACTGGCCCACTCTATTTCCCTGTACAGTTCCTTATTATACTCATCAGAGTCATTAGGCCTATAGCACACTCCTACTCTCAATTTTGATCTCCCAATGCTTATGTCACACCAAACTGACTCAACACTGCACTGTCCAGCGATGTCGACTGGCTTCACTTCCTTGGTTTTTATGTGTTTCTTAACTAATAGCATAACCCCTCCCCCCTTCCTATCCTGTCTATCCTTTCTGTAGACGTTGTACTCCCCAAATTGCAGTTCTGCATTCCTTATATCTGTGTTACACCACGTCTCTGATATCCCAACAATATCTGCCTTTGATATTTTGAGCAATACCTCAAATTCATCAAATTTATTTACTAAACTCCTAGCATTGGTGTACACGCAAGTATACCTGCACCTGTTTCTATTCTTAGCTACCCTAACACAACCCATGTGTTTACTTGCACCGCAATGGCTCCCAGCAGTCTCTGAAATACCATGCATCTTGTTTTTCAGGCTTCTGCTCATTCTAATAGAAGCAGTGCAAGAATCTCTTTCACCTCTGCCAGTGGCTACTGTCAATCTATTGGTCTTTGTCTCCCCCCAAGCTAGCAGTTTTCCGACCCACCTAACACTGCCTCGATAGCATCAGCAAATATTCTTGCACCCTTTCTATTTAAGTGTATCCCATCCCTGTAGAAGCAATCTCTCCTGTTAACAAGTACAGTCCAGGCTGAAAAAAAATTCTACCCCTTGAGCCTTGCACAATCTTTCCAGGGCCGAATTGATCGACAAGGCTCTCATCATATACTCCCTCCTATCGTGTCTGGGCAGAATTGCAGACACTTTCAAATTCAGCCCTAATTCTCGGCTTTTGTTGAACAGTGACCTGTACTTGTTAAGTAATTCTGCCGGTCTCCTACTCTTAATATTATTTGTGCCAACGCGTACAACTATATCACCTTTTGTGCCTTTAAAAGATGATATTCGCTCTACAACAATTATAACGGGGGCCTGCTGTAGTTGATGCAGCTGACAACTGCACTTTATAAGCAACAGAATAAAGTGAGCTTATTCCTCATTTGGTGAACCAACCAGTCGTGTCAGGGCTGCCAATGTGATAAGAATATCTGAAAAGAACCACCTGCTTAATAAATGTATACACTGAAAAGTTATAGGAAGGCTGGAAGCTGGTCAGCCTCAAGCAAATGTGGCTAGATGATCCACACAGTTTAGAGAGGACTCCAAGAGTTTCAGAGCAGTATCAGAAGATTGCTGGTCTAACTTATATGAACAACCTTAAATAAAGACAACTTTTTGGGGAAGGAGGATTGGCACATCAACTACTCTGGTCATAGTACATCAGCTCATATGGTTTGAATGTATGGTGTGATGATATACTATGGTATGTTGGGCCACGAACACAGCTACGATTATGTAAGTGTGTTCATGGGCCAACCAGTAAACTGTGCATATTGAAACCCAGAATAACTGAATGAGGTAAAATACTACTCCTCTCTGCTTGAGATTGGCTAACTATAGCCCCAGCTGAATAGGCTTTTATGTATTCCTCCAGTTTCTGACAGGATTTAAACCCAGACCTCTCGAATGTGACAAGTGGTAAACCCATTCTATTTACATGTTGGATAAATGAGGAGAATGCCTTCTACTGTTGTTACAAAAACACAGATTGGTAGCATGATACAGACCAGCGTTTCCCAAACTTTTTTAGTCACGGAACACTTTTCATCTTACAACATATTCATGGAACATTTACGAAACACAAGTTTAGCAAGAGCCAAAGAACTGTTGCTAACATTTTATTACATATGGTACACTGTGCATCAGGAGCATCTTTATTTCCAACACATGTAAAGGCAAAATTCAAATAACTGTCATCATACTCTCGTTTTGGTCTTTTTTTAGTTGGTTCCAGTTGTTTTCACTTCGGATTTCTGGGAAACAAAAGGCTGCGATTGTTCGTCCTCACTTTGAAGTGTGACAATATTGTGTTCGTTTTCATCGAGCAAGTTGCACTACTAGAAGTACTTTGCTTCTCGTTTTAAAGTTACTTTTGTCAACCACAAATCTATGGTCACATATTTTAGTAATAATATTTCGAAATACTAATTATTATCAAAAAAAAATTTTATACAAGGAAGTGAGCTTAGTTATGATATCAGATCAGTTCACTTCCCCCTCTCCTTCAACCCGTGTACTCCAGGCTAAATCACATACAAATGGCATATTATATCACTATATTGCCACTTTTTCTTAGGTGTCATTACCTCTACGCAAAGCCTGCCAAAATAAAGTGTTCCGTGAACTATTTGATTATTAGTCTATGCCAGTATATTAACCGAAAAAAATTATGTTAAATATTATAATGATACAAAAGTGGTGTACACTACAAATATGCAAAGTTTATTTATTTTATTTTTTTAATTATTAATTATGATTTTTCGCGGAACACTTGTTCACATCTCACGGAACACAGTTTGAGAAAGATCTAAAGAGAAACTTCTAATGTAGTCTGATGTAGTAGTAGTAGTGGCATGTGATGCAAGAAAGCAAATGTATGAGCTTATGCAGCATCAGCCAAAAAAAAAAAAAAAAAAATCACACCATTCCCTCCAAATGCCTGTCCAGTTCCTTCTTAAATTTATTCAACCTATCAACTTCCACAACGACAGATGGAAGTTTGTTCCAGCAATTAACCACCCGCTGGCTAAAGGCAAATTTCCGCACATCTATTCTACATCTGTCTTTTCTTAATTTGAATTTATGCCCCCTTAGGTTCGTAATCTGAACAAGTGGAAGGATCCCATCAGAATTCAGCGTGCTCAATCCATTCAAGGCCTTATATACCTCAATCACATCACCGTGCAGGTGCCTAGTCTCCAGCCACTGCAATTTGCAGAACTTAAGCCTCTCTTGGTAAGAGGATCCCTTCATTCCCCTCACCCTTCTCTGTACCCGCTCAAGTAAATCTACATCCTTCCTAAAATGAGGTCTCCAGACCTGTACGCAGTACTCAAGGTGTGGCCTGACCATTGCCTTATACAGAGGGATAATCACCTCCTTTTCCCTGCTAGCAAAATTCCTATATATCATTGACAAAACCCCATGACCTGCCCTGGCAGCCTGTCTGCATTGCTCAGAGAACTTCATATCTGACTGCACAATTACTCCCAAGTCTTTTTCATTTTCTACCACCTTAAGTGTAGTACCACACAGTTGGTACGTTTCTCTGGGGTTATTTCTACCCATATGCAGTACTTTGCATTTGTCAAGGTTAAACTTCAGTTGCCACTTCTTAGCCCATCTGCCCAAATTATCTAGATCCTGTTGCAGTAGCAGACTGCCATTACTGTCATTAACAACCCTGCCAACCTTTGTATCATCTGCAAACTTCGACATTAAGCCTGATATACCTTCATCAATATCATTGATAAATATACAGAACAACAGTGGACCTAACACCGAACCCTGTGGGACTCCACTAATAACATTAGTCCAAGAAGAGCAGCACCCATTGATTACCACCCTCTGTCTTCTCGCACTTAACCATCCTTTTATCCATTGTAGCAACTTACCCTTAATACCATTCTGCTCCAATTTGTACAATAGTCTTCCATGCGCAACAGTGTCAAAAGCTTTCCTGAAATCCAAATATATGATATCAAAATTGTTTTTTGCATCCAGTTCCTTTGTAACCACATCATAATACCCTATCAAATTTGTCAGACAAAACTTTCCCTTAACAAACCCATGCTGTGTCTGAATTATTGCTGCAGTCTTGTCTAGATGATCCTGCAATGCATCTTTAACCAGCGACTCCATTATTTTACCCAGAACAGAAGTTAAACTAACTGGTCTGTAATTTGCTTCTAATGTAGATTACATTAGAAGCAAATGTTCCTCATTGCTGCTATAGTAACATTTGTGTCTGGTTCTACCACATGAGGATGATCTCTCTAGGCATCTGCAAGGCATCCAATGATGTGTGTTCCTCTTATCCTATGTCACAAGAGAAAGTAGCTGAACTGGGATTGGCAAAATGTTGAAAGGACCACAGACCAAGACAATGTGTACTGTTTGGTGAGTAAAATCACTAGATTAGCTCTACAGAGTGATTTCAAATACCCCATATGGAATAAGCTAAGGACATGCCATTCCTCTAATAATATCACTAAAATATATATTATGGAGTAATGGACAGTATGCCAGTTTGGACAAGCATCTCTTTGGATGAATGTAACAATCTATACATGCTTTCTGAGGTGGGGGATGCCTGCACAGAAGTACAGAGATGATATCCTGTGTATATCATCTCTATACTTCTCCAGGGTATGTAAGTCCTGGAGAAGTATAGAGTGGTGCGGTGGACTGGTGCAGTTGGGGACAATTTCATCTTTCAGGACAATAATACCTAAGTAATAAACACCATTATGTTGTGGTAAAATCACCTACATAATCTCTCTGAGAGCTTAGAAATGTTCTCTCATAGACCAGTAAGCATTGCTGCCACCTGAGCTTCTGGACAACTCCAACAACAGCATCATTCTGAGTCCTGTATAGCAGTAGGAGAAGGTCATTTACTTGTGAATAATATAGTCTAATATTTCGAAAGGTTCTTGCAATATGATCCATTTTCTAAGTGCTTAAATTTTGGAAACCCTGTCTGCCTCAAGGGTACACTCAAGTTAAAAACAAGTAATTACCTGTTTAATGCATGGTTCCACTAAAGCATGATTTTCTAAAGACAATTCACATTTAGTTTTAATAACCCATTTTTCAAAGAGATAAGAGTAATTACAAATATAAAAATGAAAATTCACATAAATGCTCATCCTATTATCTTCAATTGCCAGTTTAGAACAATATAAACTAAAAAACAGTCAGTTATATCTGACAATAATAATGAGTATTGCTAATCAATTATCAATTCTCTTCTGATATACCAATATTTGTTAACTATGTCCCTAATCTAAACACAAATGATGAATTCCTTCCCTCACTCCATATAAATAAAAGGTTTCACATATGATTAAAAACTTGGCTGAAGTGTCAGCTTACAAACTATAATCATAAAGTATCGGGATGTATACTATTCCTTCTTAGGCATCTCCAAGCATATGTGCATGTGTATATTCTCATACAAACTCTAGTCAGACTGAGAGTATCGAATACCAGTTCTCCTTATGTGGGCTATCCATTTGAAAATCCATGCAGCCTAGGAAGCAGGGTCATTTCCAGTAACTGAATTTTTCACCTCCTGCACTCATCATACTGGTTAGGTAAAACAGGAGTGGCCAACCCATGATGTGTGCAGCTCTTCTCAGTAACCACTTCTCAATTTGGGAAAAAATATTGTAAAAAATTATATAGCCAATTTAAAAAATCAGAAATGAAGATAAAATACATATAGGTTAACCCTCTCGTTAGTACACACGCACGCACAGGCTCTGTAGAATATGCACTTATGTGTGTGTCATATGAGGAGTATGTAAGTATATATACAATTTTCATATGTTAATTTCTTGTGATACATATAAATTTTGAAGGTCATTTAAAATAATGTGTCCATTTATGTAAGGATATAACAAATGGCAACACCTACTTGAATATTTCCAGTAAGTGCTGCCATGTGTTATCTGTTTCCAAGTATATAACTGAAGACACAGTTTATAACAGATACAGTAAGAAATCAGCTTTGAAAATTTTTAGAAAAGCTCATATCCATTAGCTTCAGTTGTCCAATTTGGGCTTACAAAAGACAAACAATAAATTTTCAGGATTTCTGAAAATGAATCACACACACATAAATGAATGTATAAAATATTACTGTATCAAAACGGGCTATTTTTTCATGTTTTTTTTTATTATTATTTTATTTAATTTTTGACGATAATTTCATGCTTGGCTGTCAAGTTGAGCCAAAAAGTGAACAAATTACAAGCCATGTTCAATTGCTACATTAAGGACAATTAATGTATAAAATGATTTGTCTGCTTAATTAGCATGAAATTCGTTTACATAGCTATCAAAAATTTGATGCAACATGTACATTACAAATTTGAAAGTGAGTCAGCAGTAGACTGAAACTGTCCCCCCACCTTTTCCAAATTATTCAATATTTGCATTGGGCAGTACATAACAGATTCCTGACATAATGCAGCACATTACAGAAAAATGTTGGCCACCTCTGATGTACAGAGACAAGACACTCATGACTACAATGAGAACATGTTTAGGTAATGTGATCTAAAAATGAAAAAAATATTTATTATGGATAAAATATGGTTTAATATATTGTAAAAATAATTGACAATATACTTGAGGAATAATTAATCAGTACAAGCCAAAGTCTTTATTCAATCATATTTTATTGAATTTTTTTCTGCTCTAATCACATTTTGATCAATACAAATTTACACATTAAATTTATATAACATAATCATAATGATATTAATGGTTTTTACATTGATGGTTTCATCCATCCACACAATGAACACTGACAACATGAGATGGTATTCCAAACATATACTTTAATTAATGTGGTGTGGTAAAACTATATATTTCCAGGAAAATACATTTTCCAAAGAAATACAGTTTTTAGTAAATGACAGCAGATTATAAATTACAAAATATTTTATATGAATTATAGATTTTTCTCACAGATATAATTTGTGACCTAGATAATTGTGTGACAGAGTTCAGGTGTGGCCATTATGATAATTTTGAATAATGATTCATGAATTTCTCAAAATGCTCTTTCAATGTGTCATAAAAGCAAACAAAAAGCCAAGCACTCAATTTCTGAAATACAAACTTTGGAAAAAAAAATGACCACCAACTGTAACAAGATCTCTTTAAGCCATCATCAATCCTCTCTTTCAACTCTTCTAAAATAAAATTTCTAAGCAAAGAAAACTGACTAAATGATAAGTTTTCATCAATTTGAAATTCCATGACTAATATATTTACATATTTGGTACTTCCTCCCAAACTGGTGTGCTTTATAAAATAATCCATTCCATAAATTTTAATTTATTGAAGGGTTCAAGCCCATTTTTCTAAATATTCACAAGTCATTTTATACATATCAAATATTTTAGTTTAAAATGATATCATTTCTTTACTCTGAATTTAAGATCAGTATTCAAATTTTGATTCAATGTATAATTTTAAGCATCTCGATTGTCTGATGCCTGTAACTCGTTATCTATATTTTAGTAATTTTCTTACTGAATATGCCAAGCACTCTATGAATAACATGGAAGTATACTTCATTTATGGTATTCATCAGCTTTCTTCCACAACGAAAAATGCCTTCAATACTTCGAAAATTTTTACACTTGATTATACTCAGTGTAAACTTAGTCAGAAAGTTCTTAAATATGTCAATAACTTGTTATATGTTACATCTAAAAAAGAAAATTCTCAAAATTAAAGTTCTACAAACTAGTAATGTAAATGACATTGCACCTTTAACAAAATTAATGGAGACTGGAGGGCAATTATCCGTCCACGTGGAATTCTATCTTTTAGTCTACAGGAGGGTGCTCTCCAGGATGGTGCAGTAGATACACCAAATCTGCACCACTAAGACCAATTTCAGGCAGAAGAGAAAAAAGGGAAATATATATCCAGCTGCCATCCTTATTTTCTTAGAATCAGTTTTTGGCAAACTGACATGCATAAGTGGTTTTACCAGCACTAGAAATGCAAATGCTTTTTGTATTTGTATTGTTGTATTTGGCAGTTCTAGTCTGAAAGTGAAAATGAATTCCTGCAAATAGAGATGATAAAAACTCTGGGTAAACCATTACATTTAAAATTCTGAAATATCATGATATTTATGCTCCTGAAAAGAAGCTTTCAGAACATCAGAACAAAACAGTGAATACTGAGACAAATCCCAGAAAAGAAAGATATCCAGTCACCCTACGCTAAAGACTATTTCATAAACCAGAAGTACAGTCAAACCTCGTCTCTTTTGAATATAGTTACTGTGCTTGATGCAGAATGACTAAGACCATTTTCTGCAATAGAGGTGAGCAGTACACTGTATTGCTTGCATGGGATTAACATCACTGTCAGAAACCAACACAAGGACAGCCATTTCTCATTTTCAAAGTCAACTTTGTCTAAGGGTCCTGATGTGTTCCACTGTGAGATCTTCCATTCTCCTTCCATTTACTTGTGTAAATGCCATTGCAATCCTAACACCATATCCTACATATGTAATGTTACTATGTTTCATACAGTGTGACCATATGACAATGCACACAGTTGTAGTTAAATTTTATGCTTGAATTATTATGCATTTTGAGTTATTTATCCTGAATATTCTGGCCACAAGTTACAATAATGTATGAATAATAATATTTTCTTATTTTTTTCCATTCATTTTATTTTGCTGGTATAAGAAAAGCCTAGTTTCTTTCTACCATACATAGCAAAAACGCACGCACGCACGCACACACGATGCATAATAGTTCCCAGGAGCAAAGAAAAGAGTAGTCTGATTTCTACAAAACTCAAACTAAAGATAAGTTCTCAGAGAAACAATTAAAACTAACTTTATCTCTCAATTCTAAGCCCCACAACACACAAAATTTGACTAAAAATATATAAGGACAAATACACGTGCAAAAATTAGTTTCAAGATGAATAAACACTGAAAAATGGATAGCATAAATCAAAAAAGTTTCCTGATTCTAATGTTTTTACCACTATGACTGTTGCTACATCCAAGTCTTCAATAATATTCGCCATAATTCCCAACCATAGAAGAAAATGCTTAAATATGGGATAAGCACGTTTCTTTCCTTCCCAACTGTTTGCTCTCTCTCTCTCTCTCTCAGGACTTTTATATCAATATTAACTTAAAATAACTATATCAATAATATATATTTTTGCAAGCAATATTACTGATTTATATGTATTTAGAACTATTACAACCTGACTCCGTTCGTTATCCATGAAGGACAGAGGGGAATGATAACCATCACCATCAGACAGATTAAGTGGATGACCTTTAGAACGCATACTGTTTTTTCTCACCAGGTTATCTATTAAAAAAGAGAGGGAAAAACATTTCAGATATTGTTTACATTCTAGTGAATCACACAATAACTAAAATATAATTGCTAGATTGATAATATACTCTGAATAACATACATTCATATTGAATACTATACACTATTCTACAGTTTATTCAAAAAAAAATGCACACCCCATTGATGCAACATACTGAAGTGCTGTTTTTTTGTTTTTTTTTTTTTCTGTTTCAGAAAGAAAGATAATTAAGGACAAGAATAGTGAATAGTCTGCAGCAAAGAATATTCATTTTGGAAAGTCACATCAGAAACTGGAATCATGAAGCCACTAGAGAAAAATCTACAGACATGAAAATGAATGTACTCCAATGAATCAGATCATCACCAAATGTCTGCAAGACAAATTTAACAAAAACAGGGGTATTGCTGATGGTCCAAATGGCATGTTCTTTACCACTTAAGTAAGGAACATGACAGCCTGCACTTTCAACAATTTCTATAATGTAAACTCAGTAGCAGAAAAAGTTACCTCCCATAAAAGTGTGATTTATCTTATTTAAGTTTACCTATTTGATATAGGAAGAGGTAAATAAAGGCAACAAATGATAACACATCAGAACAAAAGATCTTTAATTACATATGCAGAAACCCAGCATACATTAGTACAAAGTATTCTACCCTCAGTGATCCGAGTCATCGTGGCATCTTAGCAGTGAGTAAAAAAAAGTTCCTGAGAATAGGTAACCTTTCCCATAAATCCACTATGATCTAGGTTGACTTCAAGCAGCTGTCCCATCATATCTCAGACATGATGGAATGGCAGCTAGATGACACCAACTTGGAAATATGATGGCATAGGATGTTCAACAAGAGAGGAATAAGAGAACTAAATAGGACAGAAAGCAGGTCAACATTACAGAAAAACTGATAAAATTTGTGGTAAGGAGCCAAGCATTATCCTGTTGAATATTAGGTAACTATTGGAGAAACAACTAAAAGATGGGACTAAATACATTTGCAACATAATGTTGTTAGGTGCAAAACTTTTGAAGCAACGGCAAGTTTGGCCCTCTTGCACCTGAAGAATAAAAGAATCATCATCATCTTTATTGTAGTAAGGTATAAAAAAACAATACAAAATACAAAATACTCACCTTGGGATGAGCGTAAAGGTTTTAAAACTATCCAAGCAGATAATTTATAAATATATAATGAGGCCTAAATACATAATACTGTAGTAAGATACAAAATTAATGAAAGTAAAGGAATGTGTATTATGCAACATAGAGCTACAGGAAAAATAAAATGAATGAAATTATATCAATTAAAATTAATGAAAGTAATATAATAATAATAATAATAATACAAATCAATGAACAAATGCACATGAACCAATCTGCCATCCAAGGCTTTGTGGTTCACATGCATCTCTTCATAGTACTCAAAATATTGAGTCGGTCTTCTTAGAATGGCCAGTCAGAGGTTATCACTCTGAGCAAATGTTAATGAGAACCATAGCTGATGTAGACCACTTCAAAAGTAGTAAGTCAGTTGTGCACAATGCATTTCATTCAGCAGTCACAGAACAACAGAAACCCACATATGATGCTTCTATTAAGAACTACTCAGGACTGATTTGCCAATCATTTCATGATTCTTTGCCGTCACTTAGTCTCTGTTGAAAAGCTGTGCATGTGTTCCCAATTCACAAAGGGGAATCAAAGAAAGAGAGAGAGAGAGAGAGAGAGAGAGACACATGAGTAATTATAGACCTTCCAGCTTGACTTCCATTACAAGGAAAATAATGGAGTCACTGGTTAAGAAGTAATGCAGGATCATCTAGACAGGAATGCAGTTATACTGCAGCCACAGTACGGAACTGTTGAGGGGAAATCTTGTCTAACCAATTTGATTGGATACTATGATGTAGTAACAAAGGAACTAAATGCAAAAAATAATTTTTATATCATATACTTAGATCTCAGAATAGCTTGTGATACAATTGCACATAAAAAACTGCTATAAAAATTGGAGCAGTGTGGCATTAAGGGCAAGTTGCTGCTATGGATAAATGGCTGGTTGAGTTGAAGAAGACAGAGCAGTTATCAATGGGAACTGTTTTTCTTGGATTAATTTTATTAGCAGAGGTACAGTAGGCCCTAGCAGAACAACATTTATTAGCAGAGCAACAGGTGCCTCCGTAGCCAGGTGGGCAGGAGCAGCAGTGCGTAGCACGCGCTTCTTGATCAGACCGGGGTTTGAGCCCATGACCACCAAATATGGAGGATGCAGAAAGGTCAGGAAATGACCACCACATATCCCCGGAGCAATATGGCCTTAGTTGCTAATGCTCCTAAAAATCAAATAACAACAACAGCAGCAGAGTAAAAGAAGGCTGTTGTCTTCTATATTTATTAATGATATTGATGATGGCATATCAGGCTTGATGTCTAAGTTTGTAGATGGTACAAAGGTTAGCAGGGTGGTTAGTGACAGTAATCAAGGTATGTTACTGTAACAAGATCTAGAAAAATAAGGCAAATAAAATAGGCTGAGAAATGGCAATTGAAGTTTAACATTGACAAATTCAAGGTACTGCTTATGGGGAGCAGTAATCCCAGAGTAACTTATCAACCGTGTAGTGCTGCACTCAGGATAATGGAAAATGAAAAAGACCTTGTGGTAATTGTGCAGTCAGATATGAAATTCTCTGAACAGTGCAGACAGGCTGCCAGGATAGCTCGTGTGGTTTTGTCAATGATATACATAAATTTTGCCAGCAGGAACATGGATGCAATTATCATATTGTATAAGGCAATGGTCAGGTCACATCTTGAGTACTGCATGGTCTGGAAGCCTCATTTTAGGAATGAAGTGGATCTGTTGAAAAGGCAAAAAAGAGCAACAAGACCGAGGAGAGCAAAAGGATGCTCTAACGAAGAAAGGCTTCACTTTTTGCAAATTGCAGCATTTAGAGACTAGGCACTTAGGAGCAGATCTGATTTGAGTTTTGATTTGAGTTTTTTTAAGGTTTTGAATGGATTGAGTAAGCTCAACTGATGGAATCCTTTCTCGTGCTCACACTACACATGAGGGTGTAAACTGAAAAAGCATTGTTGCAGGGGAGATATGCAGAAATTTGCCTTCACCCAGAGGGCTGTTGGTTGTTGTAACAAACTCCCATCAGGTGTTGTAGAAGTGAGAAGTTTGAATAAATTCAAGGAAGAACTAGATAAACTGTTAGAGGGGAGTGGATAAGTGAAATGGTAAGTGTTTTTTGTTTTTTATGCCTGGTGCTATATAAGCTTCTTTTTTGTATCATTTGCCACTACTACTGTTGTTGTTGTTGTTAGTAGTAGTAGTAGTAAGAGATAGATAATCTGCTAATAAATAGGATAGTAAGAAAGTTTCTCAACCAACAGCAATAACAATAATAATAGTAACTAGCACAACCAACCACCCATGCAATTGGTACCAGTACCCATCAAGGGGCAGAAAAAGATCCCATAAAGGAGAAAATGTATAATAATAATTTTTTTTTTTTAATCGTATGATGTGAGCAATACACGAAGGAACCAGTTTTTTCCTGCTTCCTTCATGTATCATGGCCATGAGATCCAACCGGATAGTGCGGCACCATTGTGACATCCAAGCCCGAGGCGGGGTTCGAACCCGCGACCTTTGGGTTGCCACGCAGGCACTTTACCCACCCAGCTAGCCCGGTTGGCTGTATAATAATAATTATGTCGCACTCAGCTGATGCCAGTGAGAGAGTTTGTGACATGGGGAATGTTTTGGCAAGTAAGAATCTGTCAAACGGTTTGAGACACCAGCAAAGGAAATGATTCGACAGTAGAGGAAATGTGCCACCAACAAAGATCCCAGAAGTTTGATGAACAAATGACTCCTGCAAAAAGCTTTGTATTTGTGGTTATTTTACTTGTATTTATTTGTTTGGGGAGCCTTGTCAATTGAATATCTTGGCTAGTGTACACACACACACTGGACGGAAAAGATATTGCAAGATTGGATGATTTTAATGACATGGGATTTTCATTTCATCACAGTTTAACTTTTCACATTTGCCTGGAGATTTGTAGGCCTCTGCATATAGACTTTTTATAGACAGTGTAATATAAGTTCCAAAGCAATATGTAAAGAATCTTGATGTATCAGATAAAGCCACTTAGCATATTTGGTTTCCCCCAAGCCATACAGGAGTACTGTGATCCAGTCTAGGTCTAATCAGTACTTAGTGTAGGTGTTGTGTACGGTGATTAGCACCACATGTCACTGAAGAAAGAATTTTAAGTGTGCTTCGCTTTTTAAACCGATTATGTGAAGACAATTATTATTGTCTAGAAGATGTTATTATTGTCAAGTTTGTTACTAAACGTTAACCCAAGAAGACAAATACTATTTTCAAGAGATAACTGGTCATTTTTAAGCTTTATTTATTTTGGGATTGGAATGCATTTCATATTTTATATATAAAATATATTAAAACTGTTTTTTGTATTGAGATTCTGTACCATTGTTCTTGCTCCAAGTTTATATTTATTGCTCCCTGAAGTCTCTCAATCAAATAAATGTTCATATGAGATGGTAAGATTGTCTATGGAGATATATTTCCACTACATATGGTATGGAATTGTAACAGAACTGATTCTTAATGCAAACAAAGTAGTATTTGAGGATCGAGTTCTGTGCTATTCCCTCTCTGAATATATGTTTGTGAACAGATATTTTGATATTTGACCTGCAAGGTTCTGTTGCTTAGGAAATTCTGTTTTAGGTGTGGCACGTAATCCTGAAGCTGGAGTCGAAGATCTTGTAGCATGCCATATCTCCAGATCATGTTAAATGATCTGGAGATATGGCATGCTTATCTTTATTGCTCCCTGAAGTCTCTCAATCAAATAAATGTTTGCTCCCTGAAGTCTCCCTGAATTTATTGCTCCCTGAAGTCTCTCAATCAAATAAATGTTCATATGAGATGGTAAGATTGTCTACGGAGATATATTTCCACTACATATGGTATGGAATTGTAACAGAACTGATTCTTAATGCAAACCAAGTAGTATTTGAGGATCGAGTTCTGTGCTATTCCCTCTCTGAATATATGTTTGTGAACAGATATTTTGATATTTGACCTGCAAGGTTCTGTTGCTTAGGAAATTCTATTTTAGGTGTGGCACGTAATCCTGAAGCTGGAGTCGAAGATCTTGTAGCATGCCATATCTCCAGATCATGTTAAATGATTTATCTATGTCAAGGAAATATTTTTTACTAGATATTCATTACAAAAGAAAGTACTGTAAATATTTGCTTAGGCTGTTACTATGAGGTCTGGAGCTAATCTGGATAACTGAGACTGGTTTAGAAGAAAAGTAGACTTACAGATGCTGATTCAGAACTGCCTGCGAAAATATCTAAAAAAAAAAGGCATGCAGCACAGGGTGAATGTCTGTGTGACAAGGAGTTTGCAAGTTATGAATCATTAATTAATCTGACTATTCTCTTTTGGATAGAACTATTCTCTTTTGGATAGAATCTAGCAGTTAAAAGAGAAATTTTTGGGGCAAAATCTCAGATGAAACAACATTCCACAGTACAGCAAATTTCTGATTCTAACAGAATCAGCAGATGTTTAAAAGAAAAGCAACACAGAGAGAAAATAAGAAAGCCTAGTTTTTTTCAAGACAAACAAAGCTATCTTCATCATAAGTTTACACAAAGAAAAGTTAGAAATCACAGTTATCCTCAGTAAAACTATGGGATATTTTCAAAAACCCAGAGTATTACTGAAGATAAACATGGAAGTAGCACTCTTTTTTTCTTTTTTATTTTATAATACAGGACTAGGTTTCAGAAGGACTGAAGTTAATTGTCTTCAGTCCTATCCCTACTGGGTGAATATTCTAGTTATAGCTGTTTATTCTAGTTATAGCTGGGTGAATATTCTAGTTATAGAAGTTATAGCTGTTTATGCATAGCAGAGTTTGTTGAACTAGAATGTGGAATGTTTTGTGCTACCATCAGGCAAAACTATGGACAGGATTATCACCTTTTTAGGAATTGGCTGGATGGTGCAAATTTATATGTAGAAGGAAAAACACCAATAGCATAAGAGTGAATGATGATTAAGTGTTAGCCAGTAAAATAATTTAATTACAAATAGATACTGAATATCTTTGATTACAAATAGATACTGTAGCTTTCGAGACAAATCGTGCCTCTTTTTCAACAGAAAAACTGAAACTTAATTATTCTAATGGACACAGTTATGCATGCAGTGAGGTGTGAGAAGGCACGAGGTAGGTCATTCAATCATTAAACTGGTGTTCATTGTTGCTGCACAGAATATACTGAAAAAGATACTGAATATCTTTGTAATCAAAGATATTCAGCATCTATTTGTAATTAAATTATTTTACAGACTAACACTTAATCATCATTTACCATGGATCCCAGTACAACAGGCCCATTTGTCCTCAGCATAAGAGTGTGCAAAAAGGCAACAAAATAATGGGAGTTAGCTCTGGAGCACACGTTTTAAGAATAAGTGGAGAAATGCCATCAGGACCTGAACCCTTCTTGGTATCAAGGTTGTCCCCCCCCCCAACAATTCTTCTAATATCTTTCTGTCAAAAGACCAAGGGAGGCATTGAACGGAATTTTCGACTATGTATGTGTGATGTGAAAATTTACTATGATCATCAATGCAAGAGTCAGAGAAAAAGTAAGATACTAATAAGTCAGCTTTATCTTTAGATACAGATGCAACAGAACAATCAGGATGTACAAAGGGTACTAGGAAAGTTTTGCAATACAGCTTTGTTTATTTAATTTTTTCAAAGTAATTTCCTCTACATTCAATACACCTCTCCATCCTCCGAAACCAATCTTTAAACCAGTTCTGCCAAGTTTCACTAGGGAGTAAAGCACACTCGTTGTCCCAAGCCCGTAGAAGGTCCTCATCACTGGAAAACCGCCTCCCTTTTAGCTTCATTTTCACATGCGGGAACAGTGCAAAGTCGCAGAGAGCAAGGTCTGGACTGTAGGGAGGGTGCTCGAGAAGTTTCAGTCCTGTCGTGTTAAAATATTCGGTGCAGGCTTTGGCGTGGTGAGCTGGAGCATTATCGTGATGGAGGTACCAGGTGTCCATTCTTGACTTTGGCCGCAGGTTCTTCATAGATCCAATGACTTTAGGCAGGCATTGTTCAGTATACCACTTAGCTGTGACTGTCTTCTGCGTGTCCAAAACGACACATTCCACAATTCCACTCGATTTGAAAAATACAGCTATCATTTTCTTCTTTACAGATCGGGATTTTCTGACAATTACGGGTGTGTCGTCAACATCAAAGACCCAAACTTTGTTTTGAGCCTTGGTCGGCAGATCGTAATAGTACAGCCAAGTCTCGTCACCTGTCACGATGTTGTTCACATACCGAGATTGTCCCTTATCAAACTTTTTTAACATCTCCCGGCACCAAGTCACACGTCATGTCGTGTCATCTGCTCTTCAGTCAGTTGATGCAGCACCCAGAGAGAACAAAGTTTCTTCACGTGCAAATGATCTTGCAGAATCGAACGAATTGCTGGTGCATTTAGGCCCAAAGTATCCTCTATCTGTTGGTAGGTCACTCGCCTGTTTTCGTCAAGCATTTTCCTCACAGCAGTAATGTTTTCCTCCGTAACTGACGTTCGTGGCCTTCCCGGCCTCTCAGAATCCTCCAGAGTGAAATTTCCCCTTTGGAATTCTCTATACCACCTGAATATCGTTGTACGATGTGGACAATCATCATCTAGTGCAAGAGTCATTTCTTCTAAGCACTGGTCTATGGTTAAACCACGCACGAAATTATACCGCAAAACTGTCCTTATCTCATTTCGTGACCACGATGCCATCGCAAGCACTTTACACTCTCACTACTAATGAATAACTGAGCCCATCGACTTGGCGCGGTGGCTACTATGCACGTATGAACATGTCTCAACATGCAGCAACAAGCAGCTTCCTGTGATTCATTGTTGCATCATATTGCAAAACTTTCCTAGTACCCTTTGTAATAGAACAATCAGGATGTAACAGAAGTGGAAGTATGGATATATAGAGGTTGCAGCTAACAGTTTGGCATGAGAAGGCTCAACTACTTTTTGACAAGAAGTATCTAAGTAACTGACTCTTACCTTTTAAAAATCAAATTTGTATTTATTAATAACTTGTTTAGAATAGTTGTTTGTTGCAGTACAGGAAGAAGATGAAGCCATTTTCTTCCTGCAAGCCACTTGTGATTTCCTATCTTCTTATCCTGAATAGCCTTAATGTTTTTTTTTGGAAAACAGTGGTTTAAATAAAGGAAGAGAATTTAGGGTGGAATGAAAAATAAAGGATTTCATCTCTACAAGAATAATTTCACTGGGATGATATGAACAAATATTAGGAACAAAAGATTTAAAACAGTAATCTAATCAAGGAAATGAGGAACAGAAATCATACAGATCATTCCATTTTGCTCTCTTGTCTAAATAGCACAAAGCTGAGGATGCTCATGGGACAAAGGCTCCACTGGAAAAGAAATCATCACCAAGTTGTGACAACCCTTCAAAGTACATAGTTAAAGTTAGACAACAACTAACTTTAACTGTGAATTTTGAAGGTTATTGGTGAAGAAAAGATCAAAAGTGTTAGGTGTGTGTGTGTGGTTAAAGTTGTCTTACAAGTGACTAAGTTGAGTAATGGCAAAAACCTCAACATTTCTGACAGCTAGCTTCATACAACTAGAAAAACTGAGGCCAGCTGGAGTTGTGAACATTAAAATCACCAAGAAAATTACTTCACTGTAGAAGGTCTTGAGGCCCATTATCATGAGAGAGCAGTGGCACACACATTTGAGTTGAGTGTAATTCAATCCCACATGACTACTAAATATGGTTAATGATTTGTATTCATTGGGAAAATAATCACTTGTCAGAAGGTTCTTGGCAAGGAATATCAAAATGGACATATTCACAAGTACCACCTTTAAAGCAGAAGGAATCACAGAACAAATAATTAGGATAAATAAGATGAACAATGTTTAGGGAGATTGGTAATTTAGATTTTGTCAGAAAAAGTGATACTTCATAAGTTGTAGATAGAAGTGAGATTAGAATTGAAACCATATATATTTGTGAAATAAATTAGGGAATTTTTGGGAAGTTCACATTGTTTCAGAGATGAGTGTGTTCCATTAGCTTGACTGTTCAATGATACATCAATATAGATGAGGTAAAAGTTGAAAGGGGAGACGTATGAATTCATAAAATTTTTAGATAGGGTATACACACAAGAATATGCCTGTTTGCCATAATATGATCTCGTCATAGCATCTACATAATCAGCACAATGAAAACGATAAAATGAAATAAAATTTAGAACATAAATAAATACAAAATGTTCAAGTTTGCATAAGCTTTTGACACATTTCCAAAATTTTGCTAGTTGCTCCAATCTTGTCCACTACTGTAAATACAAGTTATGTATTTCCAATTTTGTAAAGTTTTCTTCACGTAATCATTCTTTCTCTGTGGTTAACACATTTATTAAGGAATCACTAACAAAATAATACTGGTATAAATAAAAGGGAAAAAATAAATTGTTGATAGCAGTTCTCACCTCCTTTTGGTGGGGTTATTTCACCTACTGATGCATTAGCCATTGTCCGTAATCTACAAAATAAATCAAACAAAATTTAAACAAAAGTGGCCAGGGTGTATGTATGTGAGGGAAATTTCAATGCGATATATAAAGGCATCGCTAATCATCTTCAGAATATTAATAAATAATAACTATATACTGTAATAATAAATATATACCTTCCACATCATATTATTTATTAAAAAGTAGGAGTTAAATAAGTAAATGAACAGAAAATAATATCTACTTAGAAGACAAAAAGATCATACTGATGCTACAACTGATTAAATTTAATAAGTAGTACTATGAATGTAATATCAATAATAAATTGTGTATAATGTTTACAATTATATGGCATTAGGGACAAATTACCACTATGACTAAAGGGACAGTTGAGAAGGAGAAGACAAAGAGTGGTTTCAATGGCCACTGTTAGCATTAGTAGAGGTATACGATGCAAGAAAGCAAGCTTGTGCAGCATCAGGCAAAAAAAAAAAAAAAAAAAAAAAAGCTCCGATTTCACCCTTCCGTTCATTTCAAATACCTGTCCAGCTCAGCCTTAAATTTATTTAGGCTATCAACTTCCACAACAAAAGATGGCAGTCTATTCCACCAATCAACTACCAGCTGGCTAAAGGCAAACTTCTGCACATCTATCCTACAACTGTCTTTCCTCCATTTGAATTTATGCCATCTCAGGCGATTATTCTGAGCAAGAGGAAGAATCCCATCAGCATTGAGCATGCTCAAACCATTCAAGGCTTTATACAACTCAATCAGATAACCTTGCAGGTGCCTAGTCTCCAAGCACTGTAATCTGCAAAACTTTAGCCTTTCCTCGTAAGATCAACCCTTTGTTCCATTCACTAATCTTGTTGCCCTTCTCTGTACTCGTTCCAACAGCTCTACATCCTTCTTAAAATGAGGCCTCCAGACCTGTATACAGTACTCAAGGTGTGGCCAGACCATTGCCTTATACAAGAGGATAATCACCACCTTATCCCTGCTAGAAAAATTCCTGTATATCATTGACAAGACAACATGAACTACTCTTGCAGACCATCTGCACTGCTCAAAAAACTTCATATCTGCCTACACAATTACCCAAAGGTCCTTTTCATTCTCTACCATTGTCAGTGTAGTACAACAGAGTTGATACATTATTCTGGGGTTACTGATTCACTACTTTACATTTATCAATGTTAAACTTCTTTGGCCAACTCTCAGCCCATCTGCTCAACTTTTCTACATCCTGGTGCAGCAGCGTACTGTCATTAGTGTCATTAACAACCCTGCCAACCTCCGTATCGTCTGCAAACTTGGACATTAAGCTTGATATACCATCATCAATATCATTCATAAACAACAATGAACCCATCACTGAACCCGGATGGACTCCACTAATAACATTAGTCTACGAAGAGCAGTGTCCATTGATTACCACTCTCTGTCTTCTCCCACTCAACCACCCCTTTATCCATAGCAGCAATTTGCCTCCAATGCTGACTGCTCCAATTTGTGCATCAGTCTTCCATGTGCAACAGTATCAAAAGCCTTTCCAAGATCCAAATATATGATATCAAAATTATTTTTTGCATCCAGTTCCTTTGTGACCACATCACAGTATCCAATCAAATTGGTCAGACAAGACTTCCCCTTAACAAAACCATGCTGTGTCTGAGCTATAACTGAAGCCTTTTCTAGATGATCCTGCAGTGCTTCTTTAACCAGTGCCTCCATTAATTTCACTGGAAAAGAAGTTAAACTAACAGGTCTGTAATTACTTGTGTGGCCCTTGGATCCTCTTTTGTGAATTGGGGTCACATTTGCACATCTCCAGTCCATGGGTACCTCCCCTGAGTCCAAGGAAGCTCTCATCATTATGGCTAACGGTTTGTTTACTTCCTTTGCTGCCTCCTTTAATATAACTGAATAGATCCCAACCACCACAGGTGCCTTTCTTATGTTTATCTTCAACAATTTCTCCTCCACTTTCTCTCAGTTATTACAAAATCATCTAGCTCACTGGCAGAGTTTAGTTCACATCTGGCATTCCCCTCCCTGAATAACTCCTCATGTGTGAATGTAGAGGCAAAATACTCATTTAGTTTGTTAGCCACCTGAGCAGGATCATGAACAGTTGAACCATCGATATCCAGTGGACCAATCTGATTCATCCCCTTCCTTCTACAGTTTACATAGGTAAAGAACTTTTTGCTGTTTTTCTTTGCATCCTTTGCCAAAGATTTCTCATAATCTGCCTTTGCCTGCCTAACATCCTTTGTGACTTGGTTTCAGACCAGCTTATATCTATCATAGGCTTCCATGTCACCCATTAATTTATATGTATCCTATGCATTTTTCTTCTCTGCCACATGTCTCATTAGTTCATCTGACATCTATTTATGCCTAAACTTGAACAATATTTCTTAGTTGGTATGTAAAGCCTAGTAGCTTCCAAGATAAGTTCTTTGAATGCTTCCCATTTTGAATTTGATGTTGGTAACATCATCAGTTGGTCCCACTGTATAGAATTTAAATACTATCTCAGACCATCATAGTCACCTTTACGAAAGCAAAAACCCTTCCCTTTACCCCTGATGGTAGTTACCTCTTTGAGTAAATCCCACTTCAGCACACTGTGATCAATGCCACCTAGTGGTTCCTTTATCTGCAGATTCTTAATGCATGAAGAATCACTACTGATAATCAGATCAAGAGTATGACCCCCCTCTAGTTGCCTCCCTAACATGCTGATGTAGAAAACAATCATCGAATAAATCCACAAAAGCCTTGCTAATGTATTAGTGACCAACCCACAAATTCCAGTCAATATCCGGGAAATTAAAGTCCATCATTATAAGACTCTCTGGTTTACTGGCCCACTATTTCCCTGTACAGTTTTTATTATACTCATCAGAGTCATTAGGCCTATAACACACTACTACTTTCAATTTTGATTTCCCAGTGCTTATGTCACACCAAACTGACTCGACACTGCTCTGTCCAGCGATGTCGACTGCCTGTACATCCTTGGATTTTATGTGTTTCTTAACTAATAGCATAACCCCTCCTCCCTTCCTATCCTTCCTGTACACATTGTACTCCCCGAATTCCAGTTCTGCATTCCTTATATCTGTGTGACACCATGTCTCTGACATCCTAACAATATCTGCCTTTGATGTTTTGACCAACACCTCAAATTCATCAAATTTATTTACCAAACTCCTAGCATTGGTGTACAGGCAAGTATACATGCACCTGTTCCTATTGTTAGCTACCCTAACACAACCCATACGTTTACTTGTACCGCAATGACTCCCAGAAATCTCTGAAATCCCCTGCATCTTGTTTTCTAGGCTGCTGCTCATTCCAATAGAAGCAGTGCAAGAATTAACAGTGGCTACTGTTAATCTATTAATCCGTGTATCCCCCCCCCCAATCTAGCAGTTTTCCAACCCACCTGTTCTTCATGGACTAACATTATTAGTGGAGTACCCCAGAGTTTAAGGCTAAACCCATTGTTTCCTTCAATATTTATTGATGACACTGATGATGCTATATCAGGCTTAATGTCTAAGCTTGCAGATGATACAAAGGTTGGCAGGGTGGTTAATGACAGTAATCAAGGTAAGCTACTGCAACAAGATCTAGAAAAATTAGGTTGATGGGCTGAGAAACAATAGTTGAAGTTTAACATTGACAAATGCAAGATACTGCATAATAGTAACAGTAATCCCAGATCAAAATACCAACTGTGTGGTACTACACTCAGCATAGTGGAAAATGAAAAAGATCTGAGAGTAACTGCTGTCAGATATGAAGTTCTCTGGGCAGTGCAGACAGGCTACCAGAGCAACTCATGGAATTTTTCAATGATATACAGGAACTTTACTATCAGGGATAAAGAAGGTGATTATCCCTATGGTTAGGCAACGTCTTGAGTACTGTATATAGGTTGGAGGCCTCATTTTAGGAAGGATGTAGCACCCTTTTGTTCCCTTCATCGATCTTCAACAAGATCGATGAAGGGAACAAAAGGGTGCTATTACCAAGAAAAGCTTCAGTTCTGTAAACTGAAGCATCTGGAGACTAAGCACTTGCAAGGTATCTGTATGAGGTGTTTAAGGTCTTGAATGGATTGAGTAAGCTTAATGTTGATGGCATTCTTCCTCTTACTGAGACTACATACATGAGGGAGCATCAATTCAAATTGGGAAGGATGGCTGTAGGGCAGATGTGCTGATGTTTGCCTTCAGCCAGCGGGTGGTTGATTGTTGGAACAAACTTCTGCCTGTTGCTATGGAAATGAATAGTTTGAATAAATTCAAGGAAGAACTAAAATTCTTGGATGGGATGGATGGGTGGGGGGTTTTTTTTTTTTTTTTTTTGGCTGATGCTCTATAAGCTGGTTTTGTTGCATCATTTGTCACTAATAATATTAATATTAATTATTCTTACTAATATTTCAACGATGATTGCAACTCACTCTCAGCCACTGAGAATATTCAAAATAACATTCTTTTCCTAACGTAAAAAATATCATTTAGAAATCAATTAGATGCCCACATAAGTCTTTACATATCCTATTTTTAGTAATTCTAATTTCTTAACTGTTTTTTTTTGGTTTTTTTTTTAAATAAAAATATTTTTTTTTATTTAAAAAACTACATCAAGGTTGTTGTCAGTAATTTGCTCCATGTCACCTGTTTTCATGTGGTCGCAGTTCGTTACCACTGGCCTACAGTTTACTGAACTGTTGGCCAGTGGTAACAGTTTACTGAACAAAAACTAGGTTCATAAATCTACTAAAATAATTCAGCCTTTGTCATAATAATGCTATTATTTTCTACTGTTTACTTCCATACACTGATCTAATATTCATATTAACTTTTGTTACTATTGTTTTTATTCTACTAAATCAAAACACTAAAGAACATTAGACACTAACAAATCTGAATATAGAACAGATTTTTCATCTTTATCAGTGTTTCATAAAATGCAATTCAATACAGAATAGGAAAAAAATTAAATTAAAATTACTATTTACCTTGAAGCTCTTGTGGATCTGACTCTGCTGCTAAGAGCACCATTTCCATCATCTGGTGAAGAAACTTCCCTGCTAATATAACGTTTTCTTGAAGGCGAAGACTGATTCAAACTACTTATTAATTTTGGTGATGTTAAACAACTTCCTGTATATTCTTCTGCTTCTTTTCTATCTCCTTTATATTCAGGTGATTGAAAGTACCTTTTTTGGGAATCGTATTTTGGTGAGTACTGATCATCAGCAAACTTGGCCTTTGCTACCTGGTGAGAATATTGTAACTCCTGACCATTTTCTCCCAACCTTTGTGCAACTCTTGATGCTATCTGTTGGCGTCTTTCCTCCTTATATTTTGCAATCCTCTCACTCCTTGAACTATCAGAACCAGACTCGGTTTGTAACTTATTGGGTAATGGCTGAAAAGAACCCAACCTTGCTTTAGATTTCAGAAATCCATCTCTTTCTCGTATATACAGTGTACCCCGAGTACCAAGTTCTCCACTACCATTACCAAGAAGCTTTGAAGGATAGCGTGCACTCTCGGTCATTGCAGAATGACCAGAGGAAACCTCTTCTGCTGGCAAGGTTGAGCTAAAAAATAAAAATAATATATTACTGTTAATATTAGTCTAAAGCACTGTAAAGTTTTTAAAGTATAATTAAGTGAAATATGAACAAAACATATACTTTTCTTTAAATTGTATCATTGCTGATAGTACTACAAGGTAGCTTTCAACAAAAGTAAAGCTGCTTTTCTGATTTACTGTTATTTTCTAACAGTAAATCAGAAAAGCAGCTTATGATTTTTTAATGAAAATTCCAAACACAAAAGGTATTATAACCTATAGTACTTAATACCATGTTTGGGTTGAAGGTTGATAAGATGAAAGAAGATACTTGACATTAGACTTGAATTTACACTATCTTTTACACTATATATTTACACCATTATACACTATCTTTCTGAAGGTACACTTCAAAAAGATAGTGTATATGGGTGACGGCAGAGTATTTTGAAAGGTGTTGCAATAAAAAAAAAAAAATCTACAGTAGAATTTCAATTATCCGAACTGCCAATTATCCAAACCACCACCACAGTCTCAAAAAAACAATTACAGTATCTACTTTTAGTGCACTTGGTTGTTATGCTAAAATACTACTCATGCTGCTTGATGCATTCTTTCCAATTATTTATTTGAAGATATATGCAGTATAGCATAGAAATAGTCTTAATTTGTCATTACAGGAGTTAAAAATCAAATGCTGGCTTTAACTACTGCGTGGACCCGGGATAGTCTCCCATGACCTTGTTGCATCATTGTCTGCTGCACCATTGCCTGTTGTGAGCATGGGAGAATGGTAGTGGGGACGGTTAGCTTTCACACAGTCTGCTGCGAGCCACTGCAGTGTGTTATTTCAGGCATTTTGTTTCTAATCACTCAATGTTCAAGTTTTTGTTCGTGGCTATTTCAAAGTGAAATACTGTGTCGTTTTGCTTTTTAATTTTAATACTGCTGCCTCTTTGTGTTAATAATGGTGTCTACAGACAAAAGAAACCACAATGTGTTGTCAATAGAAGACAAGATAACAATTATTAATAGACTGGAAAAGAGCAAAACTGGCATATCTCTTGCTAAGGTTTTTAACGTTGGTAAAGCAACCATATCTGACATAAAGAGCAGGAAAAAAATTAAATTTTAAAGTTTACTTCAAAGTTTGACAATGAACATGGCTCTAAAAAAAGGAAAACTATGCTTTTTTTTTTATGAAAAAAAAGCTAGTGATGAGAAATTAGAAGAGGCTGTTTATTTATGGTTTCTACAAAAGAAGTCAAGGCGAAGCTATTTCTGGACCTCTGTTGTGCAAAAAAGAATTACAATTGAATCAAAATTTTAAAAGCCCATCTGAATTTAAAGCCTGTACAGGATGGCTGAAAATTTTCAAATTTCGCCACAGTATAAGGGGGCTTGAAACTAAGAAAAAGCTTTATCAGGTGATGTCCTGGAAGCAGAAGCATTTAAAGAGTCTTTTCTGAAAATCGCGGAGGAAGAATGTTTTCCAAGGATGACTCCTTGTTTCAAAGCTAACAAATAACGTGAGAGAGAGAGAGAGATAACAAGAGTGGGAACACCAAAAGTCCAAATACATGTTACATGTACTGGTCTTCACTATCACAATGACAAATCGTGAAATGTTGGGGGCTAAACACTGAGAACGAAAAACTTATTTTACACTACATAACAATATAAATTCATGAAGACACGAATGTCCAGCTATTTCACAGCTTAATGATATGCTTTTAAAAGTACTTTTGAATATAAATAAATAAAAATCAATATGCAAAAAGACCATCATATTCATTATAATATGAAGACAGCTGACAATACAAGAGCTTTTTAGAAATGTCTGAGTGTTCCTCATACAAAATTTATGAACTGGCCTGCAGTTCACCCCATAACAAACAAACAAACAAAAAACCATATGAATTTGTACACTGACAACAGCCATCATTGTAGCAACAAAATCCTAAGCCAATGAATTAAAACACACTCACTACAGCATATGAAAGTATATACAGGGTGATTCACTACCAGTGCGACAAACTTTTCGGACCCTACAATGCTATGTGATTCCAATTCGTCTTTGTGCCCCCCTACAGGGGGCACAAAGTATTCAAACGTTGAACTTGCCGACATGCACCTCGTGTATGGAGCTGCGGACTGTAACGGGCACGCCGCTCTGCGCTTGTACCAGGAACATTTCCCGCACAGGCGTGCTCCTCATCATACAATTTTCACCCGTGTGCACATAAGGTTACGTGAGACTGGTTGTTTCACGAGAGGTACCATGAATCGAGAGCGAACGACGAGGACGCCAAACAATGAGGAGAATGTCCTACGTCTTGCAGAAGGCAATCTGAGTAGGAGTACTCGAGCGATAGGCCAACAATTGGGTATTTCCCAATCCACTGTATGGAGGATACTGTCAACAAACCAAATGAGTTCATACCATCTGCAATACGTCCAATCATTGGAGCCTGCAGATTATCCACTCCAGAGGACTTTTGCTACTTGGTTTCTTCAACAGAAATGGTTTGCGAATGCTGACTTCCAGCGGGATCGCTGTTCACGCGACTTCCTGTTCAACGTCCTCTACTGCATGACGAAGGCATTTCGGACACTGCTATGTGATTCCGATTCGTCTTTGTGTCCCCTACACCTCCTGCAAGTTTGTCGCATTGGCAGTGAATCACCCAGTGTATATATATATATATATATATATATATATATATATATATATATATATATTTTTTTTATGTAAACCCCAAACATGAGAGGTATTGGAACCTATAGTACTTAGTACCATGCTTGGGTTAGAGGTTGAGAAGACGAAAGAAGATATTTGTTGACATTAGACTTGAACATCTGTAGACTGCAATTTTCAGGAAATACATACGAAGGAAGGTTGTTCAATAAAGCGGCAGTTGAATGAATAAACAAGGAAGATGAAAAGTTGGACAGTCAATGGATGTTGACTGGTGGCAGCATGTATTCAGACTGTTTTGAAAGAGAGAGCGGGAATTATAGAAGCCAATTCAGAAGAACAGTGCTCATGGAAGTATCTGTACAAGAGGCATGCAGCAGAAACAGTACGTCTATGAGAAAGCAAGTGGAGAGACTCTGTTAGAGATGAATCATTAATTAACCTAACTGCCTTCTTCGGAACGGAATCAAGAAGCCTGAGAGACATTCTGGGGACACCATCCCAGATGTGGGAACAATATTCCATGGTAGGGCGGATTTGCGATTTGTAAAGAGTGAACAGCTGTTTGGAAGAAAAGTAAAGGCGAGAGCGAAAGAGAAAACCAAGTTTTTTAGATGCAGAGGAAGCAATATTTGCAATGTGCTTGTGCCAAGAGAGATTAGAAGTCAGGGTAATCCCCAAAAGAGATATATCATTTTGCCTAAAAATTGGAGTGTCACCAAAGGTAAGCATTGGAGCAGAAGAATCCTTTTTGGAAGATATAAGACAAGACTGAGTTTTAGAAGAATTGAAATCAACTAAGTAGTAGTGGCATGTGATGCAAGAAAGCAAGTGTATGAGCTTATGCAGCATCAGCCAAAAAAAAAAACACACCATTCCCTCCAAATGCCTCTCCAGTTCATCCTTAAATTTATTTAACCTATCAAGTTCCACAACAACTGATGGAAGTTTGTTCCAGCAATTACCCACCCGCTAGTTAAAGAACAATTTTCCCACATCTATTCTACATCTGTCTTTTCTTAATTTGAATTTATGCCCCCTTAGGTTCGTATTCTGAACAAGTGGGAGGAACCCATTAGAATAGCTTGCTCAACCCATTCAAGGCCTTATACACCTCAATCAGACCACCGTGCAGGTGTCTAGTCTCCAGCCACTGCAATTTGCAGAACTTAAGCCTCTCTTGGTAAGAGGATCCCTTCATTCCCCTCACCAATCTTGTTGCCCTTCTCTGTACACGCTCAAGCAAATCTACATCCTTCCTAAAATGAGGCCTCCAGACCTGTAAGCAGGACTCAAGGCATGGCCTGACCATTGCCTTATACAGAGGAACAATCACCTCCCTTTTCTCTGCTAGCAAAATTCCTATACATCATTGACAAAACCCCATGACCTTCCCTGGCAGCCTGTCTGCATTGCTCAGAAAACTTCATATCTGACTGCACAATTACTCCCAGATCTTTTTCATTTTCTACCACCTTAAGTTTAGTACCACAGAGTTAGTACATTTCTCTGGGGTTACTTCTACCCATATGCAGATATGCAGTACTTTGTATTTGTCAATGTTAAACTTCAGTTGCCACTTCTTAGCCCATCTGCCCAAATTTTCTAGATCCCGTTGCAGTAGCACACTGCCATTACTGTCATTAACAACCCTGCCAACCTTTTGTATCATCTACAAATTTCGACACCAAGCCTGATATACTTCATCATCAATATCATTGATAAATATACAAAACAACAGTGGACCCAACACCGAAACCTGATGTTATTAGTGGAGTCCCACATGGACTAATTTTATTAGTGGAGTCCTGTGGGACTCCACTAATAACATTAGTCCACGAAGAGCAGCACCCATTGATTACTACCCTCTGTCTTCTCCCACTCAACCATCCTTTTATCCATTGTAACAACTTACCCTTAATACCATTGTGCTCCAATTTGTACAATAGTCTTCCATGCGCAAGTGTCAAACGCTTTCCTGAAATCCAAATATATGATATCAAAATTATTTTTTGCATCCAGTTCCTTTGTAACATCATAATATCCTATTAAATTTGTCAGACAAGACTTTCCCTTTACAAACACATACTGTGTCTGAATTATTGCTGCAGTCTTGTCTAGATGATCCTGCAATGCATCTTTAACCAGTGACTCCATTATTTTACCCGGAACAGAAGCTAAACTAACTGGACTGTAATTACTCGTGTCACCGTTGTCTTTGCCCCACTAGAAAATTACCTGGAGATCGGCATTTAAGGAATTGGTTGCAAATTTTTGAGAAGTTGAAGCTGATTAAGCAGGACAAGGTTTCTCAAAATGGAAAGTGGAATGCAATGTGCTATCATCGGCAAAACTATAGTTAGGATTTCCAGTCAATGGAAGAAGGTAATTAATATACAAGAGAAAAAGAGTGGGGGAAAGAACTGAATCTTGGGGGGCACCAGCATTAGTGGAGAAGTTAGAAGACAGAGCAATCTACCATCATCCTCAGTGAGCGATCAGAGAGAAAACTGCATAACCAATTACAAAAAAACAGTTGCCAAACCATAAGATGGAAGCTTGTTTAGAAGACCTTTATGCCAAACACAATCGAAAGGTTTTAAGATGTCAAGAGCAACTTCTTCCGTTTAACCGAACTTTTCCATTGAATTAGTCCATAAATGGGTAACATAAGCCAGAATATCGCCAGTGGATCAACACTGACGGAATCCATACTGGCGATTGTTGATCAGACGGAAGGTTTCTATATAGTTTAAGAGTTGGCGGTTAATTGATTTCTCAATTACTTTAGAAAGAGTAGAAGTAATTGCAACGGGACAATAATTGGATGGGAGGGATTTGTCACCCTTTTTAGGAACTCGCTGGATATGAGCAAATTTCCAAGCAGAAGGAAAAACACCTTTGGAATAAGAAAGTGAAAAAAGGCGGCAAAGAACAGGAGAAAGTTCAGGAGCACAGGTTTTGAGAACAAGTGGAGAAATACCATTGGGACCTGGAGCTTTCTTAGCATCAAGATTCGTCAAAATCCTTCTGATATCCTTTTAACGGAAGACCACAGGAGGCATTGAATGGAGCGTAGTGGGAATGTTGGGAGATGTTTTACCAAGATCATTAATACATGAGTTGGAAGAAAAATGGGATGCTAGCAGGTCAGCTTTATCTTTGGCCAAAGTGACAGCAGAACCATCTGGTTTGGACAGAGGTGGAAACAGAGATGGGCAAAAGTTGCGGCCAAAATAGCTTTGGGAAGAGACCAGAATGCTCGGCTACCATTAGGGCAAGAAGCGAGTTTTCTACTCTTAACCTGTTCAAACTCTAGTTTCGACTGATTAATAACTGCTTTACAATTGTTGCAAGCTTAGGTGTAGGCAGAAAATGAAACTGAAGAATTGGAAACAAGCCAATTACGGTATGCAACGTTCTTCTCTTGAACAGCCTTAGCACATTTATTGGAAAACCAAGGTTTAGATAAAGTCCGAGATTTTAAAGTGGATTGTGGGATAAAGGATTCCATTCCTGCAAGAATAATTTCACTGACACGATCTGAGCAAACGTTGATATCAGAAGTTTTGAAACAGTAATCCGACCACGGAAAAGAAAAAAAACAAATCTCGCAGGTCATCCCATTTTGCATTCTTGTAATTCCCAACAATACGAGGTTGGGAATAGCCATGAGAAAAAGGTTCCATTGGAGAAGAGACAATCACCAAGTTGTGACCTGAGGTGCCTAAAGGACCTCTTACTTCGACCATGTACTTAGAAGGGTTATTTGTGAGAAAAAGATCAAACGTGTTGGCTGTATGGTTAGGATTGTCTGGTATTCTTGTAGGTAAATGAACAATCTGTGCAGGGTCATTAGTAATTGTAAAATGCCTCAGCATCTCGACCAGCTGGGTTGGTGTGAATAGAAAACAGAAGCCAGCTGGAGTTGTGAAAATTAAAATCACCAAGGAAAATTACATCACTATTAGGAAATTTGGACTGGAGAAAGTCAAGTTGCAAAGAGAGAAAGTCAAAGAGCTCCAAGTGATTAGTGGAGTTGGGAGAACGGTAGAGACAACAGATGAATTTGACACAATGAGGTAGAGAGATTTTAAGCCAGAGAAGATCAAAAAGAGGAGATTCCAAATTACCAAGTCTCTGACAGGGAATATCGGAACAGATATATGCACAAGTACCAACTTTGAGGTGAAAGGAATCATCCAGCGAATAATTTGGGCAACTGAGATGAGCAGTAGTTGAATCAACCGATAACTGAGATTCTGTCAGAAAAAAGTACATGGGGTTTGGCAGACTGCAAGTGGAAATGGACATCATTAGAATTGAGACCACGTATATTTGTGAAATGAATTAGGAAGTGTTTGGGAGGTTTAGATCTTTTCGCAGATAATCTTACTCTATTAGTTTGACAATTCATGGTGTATTCATCAATGGTAAGAAAAAGTGGGGGGACATGCTGCATGAAGTAATGAAATTTTTGGATATGGCGTACACACATGGTAAGAATATACTCAGATCCTTGACATAACGTGGCCCCCCGCATACACACTACTCAGACACCCTCCAGTCACTATCTGGCAGAGTAGAGGTAGCAAGATTATACACTAGCTGATCTGGAAGCCTCCTAGAGAGTTACCAATAGGGTTGGTCCGGTGTACTAACTAGCAGCCAGCCTGCGTACACCGTTTTAGAGCTGCCTTCGAAATGTAAGGAAGATTGGATCTCGCCACGATGTTCATCATAACCTCAAAAGTCATCAATCCTACTGCATGATGGAAGAGATGGGGAAGGGTTGACCGGAACTTATCTCTGAAGACTAAACATGGGTTCCACCACCTTCAAGCCTCCAATAAGCAAAGTGGTGGTATTGCACCGGTTGATGAGTCATCTACCACCTAGTACTGCCTGGTAACACAGAGGGGTGGCATTCCTCCATGTGGTGTGGGTGCCACACCTCGACCACTGCTTATGTTGGTTCACACCTGGGTGGTCACCCACCGTGTGCTTGTGCATGGATGTTATACCCAGGATTACTAACAGTCCCACCATCGTGAAGGAGCAAGCAGAGGATTTGGCAGCCACAGACCGTCCAGACTTTGCCGAAATTGGGTAATTTGCCGAAAACCCAAATATCAGTTCCATCAGCATTTCAGACTCCCAAGTAGCATGTACAGCTTGTCTGGCATATCTGAAAGAATGTATGTGACAACCTCAAGGACCAATCTTTGAACACTTTTTGAGTAACATGATAAGCACTTGTTTTTTTGCCAGTAGAAATGTCTCAGTATCACAGCTGTAGACAATAACACAATTGCTAATGATTAATGGTGCACTGTGACATTACTGTAGCAGTATGCACTTTATTCAGAAGAGTGCCATGTGGAATAGTTAACCCATGACTGAATGCTATGGCTGCATCACGTGTGCAACTGAAGGTAAATGTCTGTCATTAGCAAAATTTGTACTGTTAAAGATAACATAAGCATGTCAAAAACTCTAGCATACTTAAGTGTTTTTTTTTTTAACCTTAAACTTATGTTCTTATCTTTGTATCAGGAATTCTACTTAAATTTTATATAAAATTTTAACTATAATAAGCAATATTTTTTATTGTTTTTGTGTTCAGAATGTGGAAGATTATTATACAACATGGTATATAATAAAAAAAAAAGGCTAAATAAAAGAAAATGGAAATTATTTCAATAATTTAATAGAGGGTAATTCAAAAGAAAGTATCACTTTCAGATGTTTTATGAATGACTTAACCATGCATTTGACAGTAAATTCTCAAATACTAAATGCCAGATAACCACTGAGTTTTTTTTTTAATCCCTGCCATGGGGGAATATACTGTTAAAATGACCTCTCCATAGGATAAATTATTTTATACTATCCAGTTTACAAAGACAAATCCAATGAAGAGAGTACAGTGTGACTCAAACAATCTTCTGGCATATTCTCTGGAAGAATTTACTTTGAAAAGGTTATACACTGCTCTCAGTGTAGACATTAAAAGTGATCAAAAATGCAAGTAATATTAGTTTTGCTGTGACTTTCAACAGAAAGTGAAAGAGGACAGCATTGCTTGTTTTTTTTTTAGGGGCAATGCCACTTTCCACTTGAGCAGAAAATTTGATCACCACAACATTTGTGGTAAGTGGCACTGAAAACCTTCACCACATCATGAATTAATATGATGTATGAATGAATAACACTAATTAAATCACATGAATTATTGTTATCAAATGAATTGAATTTTACTGTATATAAGATATTACAATAAGTAATATTTTATACAACTACTGACATTTCTGAATTCCAAGAGGCCTAATTACAAAAGGTTAACAAGGAATCCAGAAATTTTTCCAATTATCACACATTGTCTTATTGTGCAGAGGTTTAACTAATTTAATGTAATACCTTGTACACAATAAAATTCATTATGAACCACCACATAATGTCCTCTCAACATTTCATCAAGTCATTGTGCATGAATGGGATTTCCCCAAAATAAACATTTTGCTCCATTTCACATCAGTAAAATTATGACCTTTCTTTTCATAAAGTAGGTGATCAATAGGAACAATTACTTGGACAACTGGTTAACTGGCTTAGACCTGAAGAAAATCCCATCAAGGTTATGTTGAATCCACCTTTCAAAAAGACAGTGTACCTTCTTGCTTTCATGTAGACATGCATGAATATTCCAATTTGTTATTATCACATCCATCAGTATCTCAGTGATCAATGGGATAGGATACTCATGCTTCCAGGTCTCCAAACTAACATCACATGATTTATTTTTGTAGACTATAAAGGATACAATGTTTGTGCAACCATTTTCAACAAACATTCCACAATGAAATTAAAGGATCATGTAGACCAGCGCTTCCCAAACTTTTTTAGTCACAGAACACTTTTCATCTCACAATATATTACATGTTACATGTACAGAACACTTATGAAACACAAGTGTAGCGAGAGCCGAAGAACTGTTGCTAATATTTTATTACATATGGCACACTGTGCATCAGGAGCATCTTTATTTCCAATACATGTAAAGCTGAAATAGTATGAATCAGAGTTGTACTACTAAATATGTTCTACGTTGATAATAATATTAGTAAAATAATAAGAGGGGTTTACCTCAATATAGTGCGTAGAACACTTCCGTATGATACCCTCCAGAAATTAAAACGGAAAAAACAACTTACCGGTACATTAGAGTAAAATATTTTTAATTGTTTTTAATTGTTTTAAATTGATTTGATTTGTGTTAAATTGATTATTTAAATTATTTATATTTTACTCTAATGTACCGGTAAGTTGTTTTTTCCGTTTTAATTTCTGGAGGGTATCATACGGAAGTGTTCTACGCACTATATTGAGGTAAACCCCTCTTATTATTTTACTAGTAAAGCTGAAATGCAAATAACTGTCATCATACTTTCGTTTGGTCTTTTATTAGTTGGCTCCTGTTTTTTCACTTCGGATTTCTAGGGAACAAAAGGCTGCAATTGTTTGTCCTCACTTAGTGTGACAATATTGTGTTCATTTTCATCAACCATAGTTGCACTACTAGAAGTACTTTGCTTCTCGTTTTAAAGGTCCTTTTTTCAACCACAAATCCATGGTCATTTATTTTAATAATAATATTTCAAAATACTAATAATTATCAAAAAAAAATGTATACAAGGAAGTGAATTTAGTTATGATATCGGTTCGCTTCCTCCTCTCCTTCAACCCATGTACTCCAGGCTAAATCACATACAAATGGTATATTAGATGACTACATTGCTACTTTTTTGTAGATGTTATTACCTCTACGCATACTTCTCTATGCAAGGCCTGTCAAAATAAAGTGTTCTGCAGTCTATTTGATTCTGCAGTCTATGCCAATATATTAATAACCGAAAAAAAAATTATGATAAATATTATAATGATACAAAAGTGGTGTACACTACAAATATGCAAAATTTATTTATTTAATTTTTTAATTATTAATTACGATTTTTGTTCACATCTCACAGAGTACTAGTGTTCCGTAGAACACAGTTTGAGAAATGCTGACCTAGACAGTGGCATCAGTATCCACAGACATACTAGCAAAGGTCTGGAAAGAAATGGCTACTAAATTTACTGTGACTTGTTGTTGTTTGTTTTGTTGGTTTTTAGGAGCATTAGCAACTAAGGCCATATTGCTCCGGGATATGCGGTGGTCATTCCTTGACCTTTCCGCATCCTCCGTATTTGGTGGTGACGGGCTCGAACCCCGGTCTAATCAAGAAGCGTGTGCTACGCACTGCTGCTCCTTCCCACCTGGCTACGGAGGCGCCTACTGTGACTTGTAGGTCTCCTTTGAGAGCCTATAGAGTTTTGGAAAACTTTCAGGGATTCTCTGTGTATGTCCCTACAATAATAAATGTCAATTTTCATCTCTATCATTTTTTGAAACTGTTTACTACTACTTTGTGAATTACCTTGTATTTACTATGACCATGGGTGCCAGCAGCATGGTGCAAGGGGGTGCAAAGTGCACCACCTTTGGATTTTGAAGTAATACACAATTTTTAACATTTTCATTAATTTATTTTGATGAAAATTTGGTGAACAAAAAATTTATTCCCACACGCATTACCTTGAAAAATATCCTGTGGCGCCCATGACTCTGAATACTAATTATTCAATATTTCATCAGCAATTGCTACAACCAAATAATTATGGCAGTAAACAAAATTAAATAGTTCAAGAGTTCAAATTTGTTCCAAAATTGGAAAGTAATAATATTGACAATCTTTGGTGTAATAATTTTCACTGTTTGCTATCAGGATGTAAAAGACAGGTTAGAATCCCATCATCACCGATGAGAGAAACTTTTCTGAGTGTCTTCCCTCCCCTGTGGGGACGGAGTGGTCTCTTCCAGATGTCATCTTCACCTTTAGCTTACAGAGATAAACCCAACCAAGTAACTCAACACATGTGCTATTAATTTTAACATCATGATGTATACATAACCTATGGTGTATTTTGCTGTGTAACTCTTCTGGCTAAAGAAATTTCTGAGTCTACCAGAATACAATTAAAAATAAATTACTTAAAAAAAGAAAGAAAAAGAAAAAAAAAAAAAAGTGTATACTAAAAACATAAAATTGTGTTATTTAAAATGATTTTAAAAAAAATAAAAAAAGTCTACTGTTAAAATTCCTAATTTTATTTTAAATAAAATAAAGTTTAAAGTAATTTCTTTGATATTTTGCAGAACTAAAAGATTAACTTTTATATCAGCACAAGAACAACAGAAAAAAACTGGATGACATGCACTTGTATATGTGCATAAAAATGTATATAACATGACTATTACTAGCAACACTGCATATTTTGTTTCATTTCAATAACTGAAAATATCACAATATTACAAAAGTGTTAGCATAGGAAAATATCTTAAGCAGTGTAGAATAGATGTGCGGAAGTTAACCTTTAGCCAAATGGTGGTTAATTGTTGGAACAAACTTCCATCTGTTGTTGGAAGTTGTTAGCTTAAATAAATTC
Source organism: Mastigoproctus giganteus (assembly GCF_048544385.1). Taxonomy (NCBI): domain Eukaryota; kingdom Metazoa; phylum Arthropoda; class Arachnida; order Uropygi; family Thelyphonidae; genus Mastigoproctus; species Mastigoproctus giganteus. The sequence continues at coordinate 38,810,857 of NC_143587.1, read as the reverse complement.
AAGGAAGAAATGGACAAAATTTGGAGCAAATGGACAGATGAAATGGGAAGGGATTTTTTTTTTTTTTTCGCTGATACCGTATAAGCTTGATTTCTTGCATCATATGCCTCTACTAATGCTAATATGACATATTTCAGAAGAGGAAATAATTCAGGTCTTCAAGTAACCAGATTGAAAAGCATAACTATAGTATTTTTATATATAAGAAACATCCTCCCAATCCACCAATGCTATGTGCCCCACTCTTGGTTGTGCAAAAGAGAGTTGGATAATATAATGGTCTTGGGTAAGACAGAAGCTTAGTGAGGAAGTAAATGGCCAAGCCTGTGTGTGTGTGTGTGTGTGTGTGTGTGTGTGTGTGTGTGTGTGTGTGTGTGTGTGTGTGTGTGTGTGTGTGTGTGTGTGTGTGTGTGTGAGTAAAACTCAGAAAATCCTAGGAAAACCTTTGAGACTGACTAATTCAGTCCTCATTGAAAAGGATTCAATAAGATCCTCCCATCCCTGATGGGATTCTAGTCCAGACCTTTCAAACTAGTACAGGATAGTAAATAAAGAAACTATAGGTTTGGAATGACAGCTATATAAAAGAAAACACCTATGAATTATTCAATAAGCTAGGTTGCAGGAGTGCTGCAATCATAAGTATGATAAAGAACACAAAAAAATTTCAGTAACAATTTTGCAAAGTATCAGCCATTTAGTAGAAATCGACAATCACTACTCCTGTAATAAAACCACAAAACAAAAAAACATAATATTGCCTGCCACACATATGAGAAGTAAAATCCAAGACACACCAGAGAGCAGTTATCACACTGGGCAAATCTCCCCAATATGACAACTGCAGTATATAAGACCAAATCTGCATTATATTTGGTACTCTGCCTAAATGCTAATACTGCTGGTGTAGGATACAATAACAAAATAACATACACGTAATTCTGGCATGTACATAACACTGCTTCTATTGGAATGAGCAGCTGCCTGGAAAACAAGATGCAGAGTATTTCAGAGACTGCTGGGAGTCATTGCGGTACAACATGGGTTGTGTTAGGGTAGCTAAGAATAGGAACAGGTGCATGTATACTTGCATGTACACCAATGCTAGGAGTTTGGTAAATAAATTTCATGAATTTGAGGTATTGCTCAAAACATCAAAGGCAGATATTGCTGGTATATCAGAGATGTGGTATCACACAGATATATGGAATGCAGAACTGGAATTTGGGGAGTACAATGTGTACAGAAAGGATAGACAGGAGAGGAAGGGAGGAGGGGTTATGCTATTAGTTAAGAAACACATAAATTCCAAGAAAGTGAAGCCAGTCGACATTGCTGCGCAGTGCAGTGTCGAGTCAGTTTGGTGTGACATAAGCATTGGGAGATCAAAATTGAGAGTAGGAGTGTGCTATAGGCCTAATGACTCTGATGAATATACAGTAAACCCCCGCTATTCGCGGTATCTGTATTCGCGGTTTCGCGTATTCGCGGTCGCTGATTTAAACCTAAAAAAATGTGAATTTTAAAGCGCCGGAACATTTTCCGCCATGAAAAAAACATGGGTGTGGCTAAAATCATTTTGCCCAGTCCACAGAGTAGTACAGTCAGTCGTCTTATAACACGTGTTTACACTACACTAATTCAAACTTACACAATTTAGGGGAACGTTATCTTATATAACAGGAACTGAATTCGCATATGCACGATTCGCCTTTGTGTTTACAAGAAATGGCAGTGGAACGCGGAATCACCCCAACTGAACGCAACACGATAGAAATGAAGAGAAGATTCTGAAAATGTATTTATTTTTTTATAGCAGTGAAGGGGAAACACATTTCACCATAATAACTTAAAAACCAACACAATTACAGCTATCGGTATTATCGCAAATGCAATTAGATAGAGTTCACTACCAGTTTATAACAGATTCCACTAGCAGGAACGCAACTGGAAATTGTTTTTATTGTTTTATGGTAGTAACCCCCAGAAATGTAAAATGTGAGCTAGTGAGGTGTTAATAGAGTTGTCTCTGCCTTTATGGTGTTGTTTATTCGTTTTGATACACGCTCACAGCTTTATGTGTATCAAGTGTGCCTCCTCATTTTGTAATTGTGCTTTATTCTCTAAAAATGAGTAAAAATAACTTAAAAGGTGTAAAAAGGAAGTGTCCTGCGGTCAATGGGTGGGGGGTGACAAAATCGCGAGCGCGGATGTTTCAAGCTAATCCTTGTTCAGTATGTGTAATGCGCTTGTCATAGAAGGTTTCATCTCTTGCTTTTAATTGATACGTTTACAAAAGTGAAAAATCTACCATTTTGCAGTGTGTTGATGTAAACAGACTTTTTCGAGCGTGTTAAAGTTAAAAGAAAGTGATTTTATTGTGGACAAGTTCTTTTCTAATCCTACAAAAATATGGCCGCGAATAAAAAGGGAACTGTGAAAAGATCAAAGAAGGTGATGACATTAGCGAGTAAAATTGAATTGTTAGACAAAATTTCTAATGGTGAAAGTGTCTCCTCAGTGGCAAAACATTATAAAATCAATGAGTCAACGGTACGATCAATCAAGAAATCGGAAGAAAAAATCCGCCGTAGTGTCCGTGAAAACGCGCTAATTGCATCAAAAATTTGCTCTATAACTCGTGATGTGAAATTAGAAAAAATGGAAAAGGCTTTAAATCTGTGGATAGAAGACCGAACTCAAAATAAAATTCCGTTAAGTTCACTTATCATTCGTGAAAAGGCAAAACACCTTTATCAACACTACACTTTAGTGAAACTGGTGATAGCACTCGCGGGATAAGTTTTTTAGCCAGCAAAGGCTGGTTTGAAAGATTTAAAAATCGATATGGTTATTTTTCGCCCAGCAACCCATGTTCTTGATATGTTTTTGAAAGGTTTCTTTAAAATGTCTAATAAATATGTACAGTATTACATTTAATAAATTGTTTCTTATTTTCATTTCGATGCCTTATGCTTTTTTTTTTTTTTATGTACTTACTCTCTACGTTTGTCTATGAACATAGTCATATTATGTAGGTAAATACACATAATACGTACAGACAAAATTTTAGACTAATTTTTGTTATATATTTCATACTTTGGAACGGAACCCTTTTATTACCATGGGCGCCATAACTCAGTATTCGCGTTTTCAGTATTCGCGGAATTTCTCAGGAACGTAACCCCCGCGAATAGCGGGGGTTTACTGTAATAAGAAACTGTACAGTGAAATAGAGTGGGCCAGTAAATCAGAGAGTCTTATAATGGGGGATTTTAATTTCCCAGATATTGACTGGAATTTTGGGGCTGGTCACCTCACACACTAGCAAGGCTTTTGTGGATTTATTGGATGATTGTTTTCTACATCAGCATGTTTGGGAGGCAACTAGAGGGGGGGGGTCATACTCTTGATCTGATTATCAGTAGTGATTCTTCATGCATTAAGAATCTGCAGATAACGGAACCACTAGGTGGCAGTGATCACAGTGTGCTGAAGTGGGATTTACTCAAAGAGGTAACTACCATCAGGGGTAAAGGGAAGGGTTTTTGCTTTCGTAAAGGTGACTATGATGGTCTGAGACAGTATTTAAATTCTATACAGTGGGACCAACTGATGATGTTACCAACAGCAAATTCAAAATGGGAAGCATTCAAAGAACTTATCTTGGAAGCTACTAGGCTTCACATACCAACTAAGAAATATTGTTCAAGATTTAGGCCTAAATGGATGTCAGATGAACTAATGAGACATATGGCAGAGAAGAAAAATGGATGAGACACATATAAATTAATAGGTGACATGGAAGCCTATGATAGATATAAGCTTGTCTGTAACCAAGTCACAAAGAAGATTAGGCAGGCAAAGGCAGATTAAGGGAGAAATCTTTGGCAAAGGATGCAAAGAAGAACAGCAAAAAGTTCTTTACCTATGTAAACTCTAGACGGAAAGGGATGAATCAGAGTGGTCCCCTGGATATTGATGGTTCAACTGTTCAACTCGTTTAGTTGGCTAACAAACTAAACGAGTATTTTGCATCTACATTCACACATGAGGAGTTATTCAGGAAGGGGAATGCCAGAGGTGAAGTAAACTCTGGCAGTGAGCTAGATGATTTTGTAATAACTGAGAGGAAAGTGGAGGAGAAATTGTTGACGATAAACATAAAAAGGCACCCAGGGTGGATGGGATCTATCCAGTTATATTAAAGGTGGCAGCAAAGGAAGTAAGCAAACCCTTAGCCATAATTATGAGTTGTTGTTGTTTGGTTTTTAGGAGCATTAGCAACTAAGGCCATATTGCTCCAGGATATGCGGTGGTCATTCCTTAACCTTTCCGCATCCTCCGTATTTGGTGGTGACGGGCTCGAACCCCGGTCTAATCAAGAAGCGTGTGCTACGCACTGCTGCTCCTTCCCACCTGGCTACGGAGGCGCCGCCATAATTATGAGAGCTTCTTTGGACTCAGGAGAGGTACCCATAGACTGGAAATGTGCAAATGTGACCCCAATTCACAAAGGAGGATCAAAGGCTGACACAAGTAATTATAGACCTGTGAGTTTAACTTCTGTTCCAGGAAAATTAATGGAGGCACTGGTTAAAGAAGCACTGCAGGGTCATCTAGACAAGACTTCAGTTATAGCTCGGACACAGCATGGTTTTGTTAAGGGAAAGTCTTGCCTGACCAATTTGATTGGATACTATGATGCAGTCACAAAAGAACTGGATGCAGGGAATAACTTTGATATTATATATTTGGATCTTAGAAAGGCTTTTGATACCACTGCACATGGAAGACTGCTACAAAAATTGGAGCAGTGTGGCATTGGAGACAAATTGCTGCTGTGGATAAAGGGATGGTTGAGGGGGAGAAGACAGAGTGGTAATCAATGGACACTGCTCATCATAGACTAATATTAGTGGAGTCCCTCAGGGTTCAGTGTTGGGTCCATTGTTGTTTTCTGTATTTATAAATGATATTGATGATGGTGTATCAGGCTTAATGTCCAAGTTTGCAGACGATACAAAGGTTGGCAGGGTTGTTAAGGACACTACTGACGCTATGCTGCTGCAACAGGATCTGGAAAGGTTGAGCAGATGGGCTGAGAGGTGACAAATGAAGTTTAACATTGACAAATGTAAAGTACTACTTATGGAAAACAGTAACCCCAGAGCAACATATCAACTCTGTGGTACTACACTGACAGTGGTAGAGAATGAAAAGGACCTGGGGGTGATTGGGCAAGCAGATATGAAGTTTTCCGAGCAGTGCAGATGGTCTGCAAGAGTAGTTCACGGTGTCTTGTCAATGATATACAGGAATTTTTCTAGCAGGGATAAGTAGGTGATTATTCCCTTGTATAAGGCAATGGTCAGGCCACACCTTGAGTACTGTATACAGGTATGGAGGCCTCATTTCAAGAAGGATGTAGGGCTGCTGGAACGAGTACAGAGAAGGGCAACAAGATTAGTGAATGGAACAAAATGTTTCTCTTACGAAGAAAGGCTTAAGTTTTGCAAATTACAGTGTCTGGAGACTAGGCACCGGCAAGGTGATCTGATAGAGGTGTATAAAGCCTTGAATGGTTTGAGCATGCTCAATGCTGATGGAATTCTTCCTCTTGCTCAGAATAATCATCTGAGAGGGCATAAATTCAATTTGAGGAAAAACAGATGTAGGATAGATGTGCGGAAATTTGCCTTTAGCCAGCGGGTAGTTGGTTGGTGGAACAGACTTCCATCCCTTGTTGTGGAAGTTGATAGCCTAAATAAATTTAAGGCTCAGCTGGACAGGTATTTCAAACAAACAGAGGGATGAAATGAGAGTGGGTTTTTTTTTTTTTTTGGCTAATGCTGCATAAGCTTGCTTTCTTGCATCATATGCCTCTACTAATGCTAATGTACACATAGGAACATGTAACTTCAACAATAAGAACATACTGTACAGTAACTGTTTATGAAGAACAGGCATATAAAAGACACATAACTGATATGAAATTACCATCATCTAGCAGGCTTGGGGCCCTAAAATGGCATTATAGTGGCTGACACACAGCACAGCACAGCATCAGTGGTGCTGAGGGAGGTTACACTGATGCCACCAATGGTGCTGATAGAAGCATGCATCTGTTCCTCTAAATCTTGCAGATGCAGGAGTGTAATACAAACCCTAGATACCATATAATCCCAAACAAAAAATGTCAAATGCAATGATCATCTAAATCAGTGTTACTCGACATTTAGTACACCCTGGAGCACCACAACATATACTCTAATTTAGGTGGAACATCAGAACAACTAAATAAGATCTCGCAAATATTTACATAAACAATACCTGTAATTAAATTATATAAAAATTTATCCCTCAACATAGAATCTTAAGTGATGAATACTTGTGTAGAGCTTCAGTGATCTACAGAGCACCAATTGAGAAATTGATCTAGATGATCATGAAAAGGACTAGTAGGTCTGATCATTGCTGTCCAAGACACTTTGAAACCATGAATAGTCCTACTGCAGGTGTAACATTTATAGACTTCTACTAAACTGTTGATACATTTTAACTGTACAATACTTTTCTATGCTATTACATAGAAAAACAGGAAAAACAGAAAAGCACTCGTTCTACAACTTTGATACAGGAGTATCAAAGTTGTAGAACGAGTGCCACTAACTTTGAAGATACAGTATCAGGGCTGTTGTAATGTAACCTATCAAACAACTCATAAGCCATTTCTCATATGCCCACTATTCCTACACCTCTAGCATCAGAGGACCCAAAATTTCCATCAACAGGAATTTTACTTATCCCTGTTCCAAATACAGCTTAATCAAATATGAAATACATAAATAAGACTTAAGTTTAACTCAATGAAAGAACTTACCTGAAGGCGGGCAAAGTCACATCACTGAAAAAAACTAATAAAAAAGACATATTTAGACAATTAAAAAAAAATTAAAGTAAAAATCTGTTGACATTTTCAATTCTATTTAAACAGCTATTACAAATGAACATACAGTAGAATCCCCGTTAACTGGAATTCAAGCAACTGGCAAAAAATCTTGGAAATAGTAGGTAGTTGAAAAATTAAAATGATACATATTAATTTATAGATAAAATTATTCAAACTTGCCACACTGCTTTGCACTGTGAGTACGTGCATGCACGTCCCTCATTACATGTTTGCCTCTCACTCCCGACAATTCACTGTGTAAATATGCCGGTTGATTTATTGTTATTCAAATTCTGTGTTCTCTTTCAACCCCTAGTATGCCGAAACAGGTAGTGCTTAAGAGGCTTGAGAAAGGTGAAAGTCTTGCAGTGCTCATGGAAGAATTTAATGTTGGCTCATCAACGATATATGACATTAAGGCTCAGTCTCAGAAAATAAAGGAGTTTTATGCTAACTCAGAGAGTGACAAGAGTGTAGAGAAGCGTCATACTCTTCATACACCGAGAATGGAAGTGCTTGACCAGGCCCTGTATGAGTGGTTTTCGCTGAAAAGATCCGGGAGTGGTTGCATTTCTGGACCTATGTTGCAAGAAAAAGTGAAAGAATTTCATGAGAAAATGAAAATTGAAGGTAAGTGTTCATTTTCGAGTGGCTGGCTTACTCGATTCAAGGTTCGTCACGGCATCCGTAAGCTGGATTTGTCAGGGGAGCAGAAATCAGTTGATTTTCAGGCTGCAGCTTCATTTCGTGAAGTGTTAAGTGAAATGGTGGAAAAAAATGACTTGACCCCAGAACAGACAGAATTAATGTGGAAGTGTCTGCCTAATTCTACTTTGTCTGGTGGTAATGAGAAGATAGCTCATGGGTTTCAGCAAAATAAAGAGCATGTAACTGTGCTCGCTTGTGCAAATGCATCAGGAAATCATAAGGTAAAGCCGTGTGTGGTCAGCAAATTTGCTAAACTTTGCCAAGGTGCTTTAAAGGCGTAAGTAAACTTCCCATACATTATCATGCACAGAGTAATAGTTGGATGGAAGCAGGAATCTTTACCAAGTGGTTTCATTATTTGTTTGTCCCTAGTGTTAAAGAAAATTTATGAAAGAAAGGATTACCAGAGAATAGTAAAGTTTTGTTGCTCTTGGATAACTGTCGCGCACATCTTCCTACTGAAGAGCTAGTTAATGGCAACATTTTCGTGTGTTATCTTCCAGCTAACATCACAAGTCTGATCAACCAATGGATCAGGGGGTGATGCAAAACATAAAAATGTTTTATAGGCGTGACTTTATTATGATGTGGTTACAAAGGAACTGGATGCAAAAAATTTTGATATCATATATTTGGATTTCAGGAAAGCTTTTGACACTGTTACGCATGGAAGACTTGTACAAATTGGAGCAGAATGATATTAAGGGTAAGTTGCTACACTGGATAAAAGGATGGTTAAGTGGGAGAAGACAGAGAGTGGTAATCAATGGGTGCTGCTCTTCATGGACTAATGTTATTAGTGGAGTCCCACAGGGTTCAGTGTTAGGTCCACGGTTGTTTTGTATATTTATCAATGATATTGATGAAGGTATATCAGGCTTAATGTCGAAGTTTGCAGATGATACAAAGGTTGGCAGGGTTGTTAATGACAGTAATGGCAGTGTGCTACTGCAACAGATGAACAGATGGTTGTCAGATGAACTAATGAGACATATGGCAGAGAAGAAAAATGCATGGGATACATACAAATTAATGGGTGACGTGGAAGCCTATGATAGATATAAGTTGGTCTGTAACCAAGTCACAAAGGAGATTAGGCAGGCAAAGGCAGATTATGAGAAATCCTTGGCAAAGGATGCAAAGAAAAACAGAAAAGAGTTCTTTACCTATTTAAACTCAAGAAGGAAAGGGATGAATCAGATTGGTCCACTGGATGTTGATGGTTCAACAGTTGAGGATCCAGCTCAGGTGGCTAACAATCTAAACCAGTATTTTGCATCTACATTCACACATGAGGAGTTATTCAGGAAGGGGAATGTCGTAGGTGAAGTAAACATTGGCAGTGAGCTAGATGATTTTCTAATAACTGAGAGGAAAGTGGAGGAGAAATTGTTGAGGATAAACATAAAAAAGGCACCCGGGGTGGATGGGATCTATCCAGTTATATTAAAGGAGGCAGCAAAGGAAGTAAGCAAACCCCCAGCCATAATTATGAGAGCTTCTTTGGACTCAGGGGAGGTACCCATGGACTGGAGATGTGCAAATGTAACCCCAATTCACAAAGGAGGATCAAAGGCTGACACAAGTAATTATAGACCTGTTAGTTTAACTTCGGTTCCAGGAAAATTAATGGAGGCACTGGTTAAAGAAGCACTGCAGGATCATCTGGACAAGAATTCAGTTATAGCTCAGACACAGCATGGGTTTGTTAAGGGCAGGTCTTGTCTAACCAATTTGATTGGATACTGTGATGTAGTCACAAAAGAACTGGATGCAGGGAATAACTTTGATATTATATATTTGGATCTTAGAAATGTGTTTGGAGGGGAGGGGGGGGGGGGGGGGGGGGGGGGGGGGGGGGGGGAAGACTGCTGCACAAATTGGAGAAGTGTGGCATTCGAGGCAAATTGCTGCTATGGATAAAGGGATGGTTGAGTGGCAGAAGACAGAGAGTGGTAATCAATGGACACTGCTCAACGTGGACTAATGTTATTAGTGGAGTTCCTCAGGGTTCAGTGTTGGGTCCATTGTTGTTTTCTGTATTTATAAATGATATTGATGATGGTGTATCAGGCTTAATGTCCAAGTTTGCAGACGATACAAAGGTTGGCAGGGTTGTTAAGGACACTACTGATACTATGCTGCTGCAACAGGATCTGGAAAGGTTGAGCAGATGGGCTGAGAGGTGGCAAATGAAGTTTAACATTGACAAATGTAAAGTACTACATATGGGAAACAGTAACCCCAGATCAACGTATCAACTCTGTGGTACTACGCTGACAGTGGTAGAGAATGAAAAGGACCTGGGGGTAATTGTGCAGGCAGATATGAAGTTCTCTGAGCAGTGCAGACGAGCTGCAAGGGTAGCTCATGGTGTCTTGTCAATGATATACAGGAATTTTTCTAGCAGGGACAGGGATGTGATTATTCCCTTGTATAAGGCATTGGTCAGGCCACACCTTGAGTACTGTATACAGGTCTGGAGGCCTCATTTCAAGAAGGATGTAGAGCTGATGGAACGAGTACAGAGAAGGGCAACAAGATTAGTGAATGGAACAAAGGGTTGCTCTTACGAAGAAAGGCTTAAGTTTTGCAAATTACAGAGCCTGGAGACTAGGCATCGCCGAGGTGATCTGATAGAGGTGTACAAGGCTTTGAATGGCTTGAGCATGCTCAATGCCGATGGGATTCTTCCTCTTGCTCGGAATAATCACCTGAGAGGGCATAAATTCAAATTGAGGAAGGACGGATGTCGGATAGATGTGCGGAAATTCGTCTTTAGCCAGCGGGCAGTTGGTTTGTGGAATAGACTTCCATCGCTTGTTGTTGAAGTTGATAGCCTAAACAAATTTAAGGCTCAGCTGGACAGGTATTTCGAACGAATTGAGGGGTGAAATGGGAGTAGTGGTTGTTTTTTTTTTTTTTTTTTTTTTTTTTGGCTGATGCTGAATAAGCTTGCTTTCTTGCATCATATGCCTCTACTAATGCTAATGCTAACAGGATCTAGATAATTTGGGCAGATGGGCTAAGAAGTGACAACTGAAGTTTAACCTTGACAAATGCAAAGTACTGCATATGGGTAGAAGTAACCTCAGAGAAACGTACCAACTGTGTGGTACTACACTTAAGGTGGTAGAAAATGAAAAAGATCTGGGAGTAATTGTGCAGTCAGATATGAAGTTTTCTGAGCAATGCAGACAGGCTGCCAGGACAGGTCATGGGGTTTTGTCAATGATATATAGGAATTTTGCTAGCAGGGAGAAGGAGGTGATTGTCCCTCTGTATAAGGCAATGGTCAGGCCACGCCTTGAGTACTGCATACAGGTCTGGAGGCCTCATTTTAGGAAGGATGTAGATTTACTTGAGCGTGTGCAGAGAAGGGCAACAAGATTGGTGAGGGGAATGAAGGGATCCTCTTACCAAGAGAGGCTTAAGTTCTGCAAATTGCAGTGGGTGGAGACTAGGCACCTGCGCGGTGATCTGATTGAGGTGTATAAGGTCTTGAATGGGTTGAGCATGCTGAATTCTGATGGGATCCTTCCACTTGTTCAGATTACAAACCTAAGGGGGCATAAATTCAAATTAAGAAAAGACTGATGTAGAATAGATGTGCAGAAATTTGCCTTTAGCCAGCGGGTGGTTAATTGCTGGAACAAACTTTCATCTGTCATTGTGGAAGTTGATAGGTTGAATAAATTTAAGGAGGAACTGTACAGGCATTTGGAGGGAATGGTGTGTTTTTTTTTTTTGGCTGATGCTGCACTCATACACTTGCTTTCTTGCATCACATGCCACTACTACTACTTAAAGTAGAGTATCAGAGGATACGGTGTACGTGCGTATGATATCTAAATCAAAATTAACTGCCAGGAGAACGTTGGTTAGAACAGTGGGCAATAACTCATGGAGAATTGTATATAAGCTATGTACTGGCAAGACTAAAATATATAATGGAGATACAGCATACTCTATTGGAGGTGTTGACTAGGAAAGTACGAGTTGGAGAGAAAGTATGTCTGCGATTTTGGATCATCTGATTGGAGATACTATCTCTGAGCAAGACGATGAGGAACAGATGTTGATGAAAAGGCTTAGTCATGCTTACTCTGGGGTACATGACGAGGATCCCTTTAGCCTGATTGAACTCTGTGATGCAGTACAATGCATAAGGAACAATAAATGCCCAGGGATGGACCTCATTGAAGGAGAGGTCATTAAATGGGCTCGTCGATCCTTCAAGAAGGATCGACGAGCTTGAAGCTTTTAATAGCTGCCTACGTGACGGGGCCTTTTCATCACCATGGAAGGATGCCCTATTAAAGCTGATACTGAAGGGACCATCTAGGCCAAAGAATGATCCACGATCTTATCGACCTATTGCCCTCCTCCCTGGATTAGGAAAGCTGTTTGAAAGGATGCTGGCAAGACGGATTACTGACTATACTGAAAAAAACTTAGGCTGGTCTGGGAGACAATATGGTTTTACTCCAGGTCATGGAACAGAAGATGTGCTTCGGGCATTGCAAAACTATATATTAGGCTCGAACAATAAGTATGCCCTTGGAATCGTTATTGACTTTGAGGGAGCTTTTGACTCCATTCAATGGAGCAGCGTTCGTATGATGTTGAGACTTGCAGGCTGTTCAACTAAGATCTTTAGGGTAGTAAAGGACTACTTCATGCACCGTACAGTGACTGGTTTTTTTTTTTTTTTTTTTTTGGGTAGTTGTTGCCGCATCGGCTTCTGTGGCCATAATGCACCTCCCAAGGTTTTTGCAGTACTTTGATCCAAGCCCGAGGCGGGATTCAAACCCGCGACCTTTGGGTTGCCAGGGAGGCATTTTACCCACCCGGCTAGCCCAGTGCAACAGTGACTGTTAAGTCGTTGGTTGATTTTATTGTACGAGAGGTGACCAGGGGATGCCCACAAGGATCGGTTTTTGGACCACTAATGTGGAACCTAGTTTTGGAGAACTGGTTGCGTAGGGACTTTGAGCATACAGAGATGGTGGCATATGCTGATGATCTTGTGTTGCTTATTGAAGGAAATACATGGATGCAACTAGAAACTAGGTCACAGCAGGTTTTGTTTGAACTTAACAACTGGTGTAGGTTACATAAACTGACCGTATCAGGAACCAAAACAAGGACAATAGTCTTTAAGGATCAATTTTCAAGTAGAAGACCCCCGGTTGTTAGAATGAATGGGTCGAGCCTAAAATCGGCAAGGCAATTAAAATATCTAGGCATTACGTTTGATAGATCTTTGATTTTCAACTCACATGTTACTTATCTATCAGAAAAGGTGAGGAAATTTATTCGGATGATTAAATTCCCCAGCCAACTCAAATCACTAGAGTTGGCTGGGGAATAAAAGGTAAGGTGCTTAACTTGCTATATGAATGTGTATTTATCCCCATGGTAACGTATGGTGCACCAATTTGGTTTGAACGTGCAAGTGGAAAAGTATTTACTAGAAAGCTCAGTTTCATTCAAAGAGTAATGCTCCTTAGGATGTGCATGGCATGCAGAACCCCAGCTTTGCAGTTTGTGACTGGAAAATTGCCTATTGATCTGCATTTATTGTATTGTGCATTGGCTTACTTCATCCGCCGTGGCATTCCCTGTTCTTTTCTGAATATACAGGTGGACATTTTGGCAGATCCCAGGAAGGAAAGGACAAGAATCTGGGATGCTTTGGTAAAAGTCTGGCAAGAGTGTTGGAGTGTTTGTGATAAAGGGCAGATTACACAAAATATTTTTCCCAGATTTAAGAAATGCAGCCTCAATAAAATTCAAATGGTTTGCCCCAAACTTACAAGCTATGTTCTTATTAACTGGTCATGGTTCGATTAATGCAAAGTTGCATGATTTAGGAATTAATGAAAGATCTAGCTGCCACTGTGGCGAAAGAGAATCGTGGGAACATATTATGTACAACTGTGAGGAGTACTGTGATCTACGAATTGAATTGGTATCTCACGTTAGTATTCTCAATCTTATGGCACAAGGCTACGAGACAATTCTAGTTGATAAACAGGAGAACTTCTTGGCTTTCCAAGCCTTTGCAACTGCAATATTTCTTAGGCAGAAGACTCTTCTGCATCTGGAAGCCTTGGATTTGTAATGCGGTATGGTGTATGCTGAATTACCTAGAATTCTGTGAAATCGTGGAGGCTTCAGTCTCCTATATCCACTGCAACTCCAGCTCCTTGTGCTGGAATTTCTGCTCTTGGCAGCTCCTGGCACTGGTATTTCTCTTCTCAGCAGCTCCTAGTGCTGCTGGCTTTCCAACAGAATGTGAACAGATGCAGATATTTCCAATGAAGTTTGGACTTTGTCTGAAATTTAATTATATGTATATTTTATTTTTTTATGTAATTTGATTATTTTTCAATTTGTTCATATCAATCTTTTTTTGGTCATGGCAGGTTTTTTCCCTCCCTGTACTTGGGCAAACAGGAGATGTTGTTATGTTTGTTATTTGGTTTTTAGGAGCATTAGCAACTAAGGCCATATTGCTCTGGGCATATGCGGTGGTCATTCCCTGACCTTTCCGCATCATCCGTATTTGGTGGTCACAGGCTCGAACCCAGGTCTAATCAAGAAGCGTGTTCTGCCCACTGCTGCTCCTTCCCACCTGGCTACGGAGGTGCCCATATAAGAGTACTGCTAAATTGTGTGTAATTGACAGTGGTGTTGCCATTGGTTGGCTGGGACTGTTTTAAGTAATAAATATCAATCAATATTCTCATGCGATGTCTACCCAGTAAACTCTCTACCTACTGCAACAGTTTTGAGTGTGTTTTTTTGTAAGTTACTGTATTCAAAAAGCGGTTTCTATAATAAAACTCAGTTTCTTTAGTAAAATTTGTCTATGTTTGTCTTAATTTTCTAAGTATTGAGCTTAGTATAATAGTCAAGCATTTTTTTTAATACTAACTCTCAAGCAACCAGAAACTACAGTTATCTGGCATCTACCAGTCCCCATGGGTGCCAGATTGTTAAAAATACAGTTCAAACACACTTAAGAAAAACAACTGGGTAAAGCATATCTATACATCATAAGAGGTGCATTTCACAGAACATTTACAAATGTTTTGCTATCTATCATGAACAGATACTTTGCATATTAAAAACAAGAAATGCAATACACTATAAAGCTAGCATGTTTCCTAAGTCAGCCATAGCTTTAAAAAAAAAAAAAAAAAAAAACTTTATTAGTATTTAGCCATACAGTGTAAGGAAGCCAAAAGCTTTTGCTGCACCAGTCTAAGACACACTACCCTATGTATTCCCCTTTCCCACAGGTAATGATTCAGCAAGGCCAAATTGTTCGATTATTACCAACTCAAACTGAAAACTTCCTACAATCCAATCTATAATTATTTCCTCTTAGTTTAAATTTATGCCCCCTGGTTCTAGCATCATTTAATAACATGAAAATTTCCCCATCGTTATTTTACTATCCCTCCTCTCAGATGCTGTTGTTGTTGTTATTTGGTTTTTAGGAGCATTAACAACTAAGGCCATATTGCTCTGGTGATATGCGGTGCTCATTCCCTGACCTTTCCGCATCCTCCGTATTTGGTGGCTCATGGGCTCGAACCCCGGTCTAATCAAGAAGCATGTGCTACGCACTGCTGCTCCTGCCCACCTGGCTATGGAGGCGCCATTCTCAGATGCTTTAAACCTCAACCAGCTCTCCTCTAAGATACATAGTTACCAATCTCCACAACCTACATATTTAATCTCTTCTCACATGAGTGCCCTTCAACCAAACTCACTAGGCACACTGCAGTGAATGTTTTATTTATTTATTTATCATTAATTGATCATGTCATCAAACTAGGCATGTGCTTGTATTCAGGCAGTCACGTTCCAATTCATTTTTTAAACAAAACAAGCAAAAAAGTGTTATTTTTATAAAAGATGAAACTTATTTATTTTCATATTTATATTTTCATATTAAAAACATTACTTATATTATCAGAAATACAATATAATACTCTTTAGTAATATTTTTATAGGAATATAATAAGTATTCATCAAATTTAATATTTTTTTGTGTCTTCTTTCTGAAATTGTGAGCTGTGTCGTAAGGACACCTGCAGCCTGCATTATTAGATGTTGAATTTACTAACAGTGGTATTTGAGCTTTTTTTTTTTCCCCCTTTTTCTTTATTCCTTAAAACATGATTTTTTTTTTTTTTATCAACTCCTGTTTTATTTTTTATATGAAATTTGTCTCCACTTTGAGATTATTTACAGTAATGATGACAACTGATGAATTAACCTGAGCAATACAAAAAAAATTAGAATATAGATATTAAAAAGATACAGATGATTTTTCAATAAATATGCCAGTGTATTCCCTGGAAGGACTTACATAGCCCCAGGGATACACATACCACTATGATTTACTACCTTTGTGCTAAAACACAAAAGTTAGCATAAAATGAAAAAACAGACTACACAGTTTCAAATTATTTAATAAAAAATGAAATAAAATAATTCATATTTTTGAGATTTTGAAAATAACTTAAAAAAAAAAAAAAAAAAAAAGGTTACAACTTATGATGGTTTCAGGAATAAATATTTTCATTAGCAGCAAATTCACTGTGTAAACAAAGGTGAATGAACTCTATGCTTTCTGGATATCGAGGGTTTAATCAAACAACTAACTACAAAATCACATTTTTTTTTCAGGAATAAGGAAAAACAGTTTTGACAACTTTTCCTTCAATTACTAAAAAAAACCATACAAAATGATAAAAAATTAAAAATAGTTACTTATAGCATGATATATACTAACACTGATTTCCATGATGTTGTTTAATAGTTCACTAATAAATTAATTAATACTATGGTATTTTAGATAACATTTTTTGACATTAAAAATAGTTCAGAGAAAGGCACATTACATTTTTGTACTCATTAAATTTTTACTGAAATATGTCATTTTTGTTCACAATAAATTCAATCACATATTAAATTTATTCATTCTCTTCTTCTTCCGTATCATTGCCATCATCATCATCATCAGCTTCACTGAGACCTTTGTAGAACCCACGATAGTGTTGGGGAATAATGTTTTCTCAGCATAAGTCCATGAGATCTTTATGCTTCTCAGCCTGGATCTGCAGAGGGCCATTGTCTTTTTTCTTTAATTCCAAATTTGAGAAGATGAAGCCACGAAGAATCCATCTTTGAATTTTAAAGCATTTGAAATTTTCACCTGGGTAGCTATACCTGAAATAAATATTTTCCAGATCTTCCTTCCGATACTGCAGCCAGACAATTTCAAGCCATTTTACTGGTTCCCCAGTAGAGTCTATCTTTCTGTTTTTTTTATTACAGTGCCGGAATAATACCTCTTCCTGGCTGACTTCTTTCACTAGATACTTCCCAGATTTTGAAGCCATTCTGGTCAATGCATGCCATCCAGGAGAATCAAAAATACCACCAGTTCTGCTTGCAGTTTGAATGTGTGCATGCACGAAATCGCATTTCATCTGGGAATGCCCTGGTTCGAAAAATATTTGATTTATTTTGCAGATATTCAAGGTGGTTTGGATGGCATACATAAACACGGTTGATAGATTGCATTTTTATTTTGCCCTCCACAAGTGTCAGACATGAATACAAATTCTTTTCCATCATTGATGGACTTTGTTAGTTGGTACAAGCATGATGCCACTTCTGAGGCTCCCCTCCCAGCTAATGCCTCATGCCACATAAAATTAGTCGCATTTTTGTGCCATCAGATTGTAGACTGTCAAATGCCATTTATAAAAAATTGCTTTTGCAATATTGTGTCACTACCCTGATTATTTCACTGAAACAGTCACATTTTATCAGTATATTCTTCGAATGTAAAAATTCTTAGAAGCCTTTGTATTATTCGCTGAAATATGGATGATAACATACATATATATATATATATATATATATATATATAGAAGCAATATGGAAAGGGAAAAAAAATAGAAAAAGAGTGAAGAGTGAAGAAACAAATAAATAACGAGGACAGAAGTAGAAGGAATATGTATCTAAAACTTGTGGAGAGACTTGCAGTCATCTCTTTCTTTCTTTATATAATTAAAGACTTCATTTTTATTATTAAACATATTATTTTTAGTTTTATATATATATATATATATATATATATAATTAATTTGTTTCTTTATTATATGCCATTTCTCAGCCTGAAGATAAAATATCTACTAGATCCTTTAAACAATACATAAAAACAATTATCATTGTATTACAATAATAAGTGGACAGTACATTAAGCTGGTATGTGTTACATTGTACATACTGCACTTACATCATGGAAAAATAAGTATTCAGTCAACTCGCTTTCTACTTTTGTATACTACTGCAAAGATCAATGTGTGAATTCAAATAACTGACTGCATTAAGCATGAGGATATTTAGCCAAAAAAATAATGTAGTTATAGGCATTATAAAATGTCTATGTATAAAAAAGAAGTTTTAAAATAAGCAATTTCATCCCCATGTTTCAGAAACATTTGTTATGCAGTTTTAAAATAAGTAGTTTTCCCCATTGTTTTTGAATCACAGGCTAAGTAGTTTCAAACCCATATTTTTTAAAACTGAAAAATGGATTTTAAATTAACTTTTTTAAAATCCTAAATTGGCCTTATATTTTTAAAACAGTGGCTAAGAGTTTAAATAAGCAGTTTTTGTGCATACATTTTTATAAAAAAAGGCTTGAAACTTCATAGTACTAATATAAAAAGGGAATTTTTAATTTGTCTTAGCTGATCTCTTTGCTATCAAATACTTTACAATTTCAAACCATTTGAAGTTCTACACTCATGAGACAAAACATTAGAACCACCCGTCTCCACAAGTAGGCAAATTCTACAGTACCTAGGAGTGATGTCAGCAACCAGCATAGCATATATAGTGATGGCACAATAGTGCCTGCCAGTTTATCAGTACAAAGCCTGTACAATGGGGAAAGGAAAGACCTGAAGGAGTTTTGAATGAGAAATAATTTGTGGTGCTAGGAAGATGAGGGCCAGCATCTCAGCAACCACAGACATTGCCAGCTGTTTGAGGGCCATCATAGTGAAGGCATGGCAGGAATGGTTTGAAGAGGGACACACAACCACCCAATGTTCTGAGACGGGACACCTCAACTAGTTGACAGTCTAGGTGAATGGATGCTGGCACATGCCATCCAGGAAATCAGACGGCTCACAATTCCTCAATTAATGGCAGACTACAACTAGGGTGCACAGAGAAACTTTTCTGAGCATGCCAACCAGTGGGTACTCTTGCAGATAGGCCTATGAAGCAGGCTACCTGTTCATATATTCATGTTGACTGATTTTCATTGACACCTTCGCCTGCAGTGGGCACAAGAGCACCATTCCTGTACACTGGATGACTGGAAAAGAATCATCTGGTCTGATGAATCAAGATTCCGGCTCCATGTGCCAACAGACAGAAACATATTTGACAGCATGCAAGTGAACAGCTGCAACCAGACTGCATAGTCAAACAAAAACAAGCCTGCAGCTGTGGTATAATGGTTTGGGGGATGTTTTCATGGACATCACTGTGTTCCTCACTTCATCTCCATTGAACACACCCTCATCACCAGATAGGAAATGTTTCAGACCATGTTTTTCCCTACATGGTGACCATGTATCCAAATGAAGTCTTTCAAACATAACAACACCCTGTGTCACTGTGTAGGAATGATTCAAGGATCATGCACAAGCATTTTGTGTATTCTCCCACCAAATTTCCCCAACATAAATCTTGCTGAACATTTGTGGGATGCAGCATTCACCAATCCATACCAGTACCCCGATCTGTTGCCCAACTCTGAGACATCCTTCTGTCCAGCTGGTCCAGAATACCTGAGGACACTTTCCTCAGTCTCATGGAGCTGATGCCACACCAGTGCAAGTGGTTATTACAGCAAAAGCAGCCCAACACACTATTACGTAGTGTGGTCATAATGTTTTGACTCACGAGTGTATTTGAACTGCAACAGTTAAGTACATATACTATGCATCCATGTATGCACACACACACACACACAAAATTTGTGTGCATATTAAACAAGCATTTTTTAATACCTAGAAAAAAAAAAACTGACTGTCCCAGAAACAGATATTTATTATGCCCAAAAGTGTAATACAACAGTTGCCATACCACCCATAGAATAAAGATCGCAGACCCAATTAAGCAACTACCTAGGAACTACTTAATTACTTTATTACTTAATTACTTTATAATCAAATTATCAACTATTATGTGTGTTTATAAATTCTATTTATTCAATTTTGTTTATGTTTATAATACCTAACTTGCATGTGCTCATGGTCATGAAAATTGGGTCTAATTAACATGCAAAAATTCCACCTGATTTTCTCTCTCTCTCTCATACACAACTGCATCTTTGCTACAGAAACAAGGTATGCATATCCAATCCATATAATTACATTTTATGAAGTACTATTTTACAACAATGGTAATAGCTAAGCAGAAAGAGAAAAAGCACTTTTTAATCCATCAATAATGGCAATTGGTTACTTTTACTTCCTATCATCAAAATTACCCACTAATTAGATTTAAAATATTTTCAAAAAAAAAAAAAAAAAATCACTAAAACAAACTACAGCCATATAATTATTCCAATATAGCCATATAATTATTACATTAGATTAAATTAGATTAAATTAAATTAAATTAAATTAGATTATTATTAAATTAGATTAAACAATTAAATCTGCAATGTACTACCTGCTGGACAATGCTCTGCCTTCTCCAAATTGTCACCTGGAAGAGAGAAAATATAAATAAACAAAAATAAATAAAAAAACACAATTACAAATTTAAACAATATTAATTAAACAATAAAACGTTAAACAATATTAATACTTAAGATACTTAAAATTAATACTTAATACTTTTGAGAACATATACAGTGCCCTACCATTAATATTCAGATACCCTCTATTGATAGTTGTTTATGTCCTACCATGCGCAACTATAAATATGGTCATTGGCCTTCAAAGGAGACTAATAAAATTGTGAATACAAGATGTCATGATCATTGGAGCTAACGTACTTCCAACACAGAATGATAATAGAGTGCCACATAAATAATCAATCTATATATGACATTGACAGTACTGAAGATCTCTAGGTCAATTGGTGATGTGATCTGCAAATGGAAGTGGATTGATGCTCAAACCATCATGAAACAACCTGGAAAACCTCTGGAGCTGACAGAACATAAACAGCAGAGCCCTGCAAAACAATCATCCAGTCGGAAAACAGGTCAATATTGTTGCAGCACACATAGATCCTCGGTAAGACTATTGCGACACATATCAGCACCAGTATAGTGTGCACAATGTAGCATGATATGGGTTACCGTGGTCATACAGCAATCCATCAGTCGCTAATTACCCCGACTAATGCTGTTTAGTTTGGTGTAAAGCCAGCTGTTTGTGGGCCATAAACCAATAGAAAGGAGTGCTATAGACTCACGAGTCATGGTACATGGTCAACCAGTCTGATGGGCATGCCTGAGTATGGCAGATTCCCAGAGAAAGCTATCTACCAGACTGTATGTCCCAACAATGAAGTTTGCCAGAAGTAGAATGATGAACTGGGACTATTTTTCATGGTTTGTCTGTGAACCACTGGTTGTTTTGGACAAAACCATGAATGCTGAGGTCTATCTAGATATCTTGGGCATTAATGCATCACCTACATTGTAGCATCACATCATACATCAGTTCATGTTGTGAGGACTGGAAATGAGGATATGAGAAACAAAAAATTGGACTAGCTAGCCCTGACCTCAATCCTACAGAGAACTTCTAGGATGAATTAGACCATCAGGTGCATGTGAAGAGAGACTGTCCAAAAAACAGAGCTGATCTGGTCACTGCTTTGAAGGCTAAATGGCAGAAAATATCAGAGGACATTTACAAAAAACCAGTGGAGTGCATTTCACAGAGACAAAAGGTTTCAGCACAAGTTATTAGTTTTCCTGTAAATAAAGGTTATTTGTAGATATGCAGATGTCCAGATATTAGTGTAGTGTAGTGTATATCAGCTCCCCAGTTGGTATATATTGGGGATCACAAGCTTCCCCAATTTTATATATATATATATATATATATATACTAGCTAAAATATTAAAATTTGAATTGCATTGTAATAAATTAATATTATGTTTATATTAATATTTATTTTTAAAAAAATTATATTTTTTAACAAAAAAGATTTTTATGACCAGTAATTATAATATTAAGTTCACAGAATGATTGCAGGTATTAGTTTCTTAACATCATGACCAGCACTGTCATGTGCAAATAATTTCTTCTTGCCTGAATGATTTCTTAATGCACTGACTACTCTAGTGATAAAGCATCACATTCACACAATATTAAACATGCTCTTTATGCTGTGTATTATACCTTTGAAGTGTATTTATGGTCGATTTTTACGTCATGCGGTCTGAAACACACAGAGTAACTTTCGGGAAAACCACTCCCTTTAACTCGAGATGACTTATGGCCGCTACACACCTTCAGGTAAACCTGTTGGTGTGTTGGTCCGGCAGACCTGTGCAGGTCTACCGAGCGTGTATATATAAAACTGCACAGGCAACTGGAGGAAATATGAAAAATCATTTGATTTGCCTAAACGTGTGTGTGTGTGTGTGTGTGTGTGTGTGTGTGTGTGTGTGTGTGTGTGTGTGTGTGTGTGTGTGTGTGTGTGTGTGTGTGTGTGTGTGTGTGTGTGTGTGTGTGTGTGTGTGTGTTGGGAATCCCCCAATCAGGCACACTGCCTGATTGGGGGACTCCCCTATTCAACTATCATTAATAATTACATCAGTTCTATGAAAAAAAAATTAATTTTGTTGCTGATTAATAAAAAATTTGCCTGAAGTAGAAGTAAATTTTAACATCAGAGTGTCAATAAATATAATTTATAATAACAGCAATAATAAAATTCATTACTATATTATTTTATTAAATTTTAATAAATCTGGGGGATTTTTCTGAGAATTTTGCTAATATAGGAGAATTTTAAATTGATCTAGGGGGAAACTGATTAAATCATCTGGCAACACCTGGACAGGTGTTGCCAGACGATTTCATCAGTTTCAGTTCAAGTGCTGTGTCATAGCAGATAAGCTAGAAAGCATGTATTATAGGAACGAAATGCCGTCCCGAAGCCATCAAGAGTGCATTGAAGAATTTTTAGAGATTTATAGAAGTGTACCTTGCTTATGGCAAATTAAGTGCAAAGAATATCATGATCGTGCAAAGAAAAAAGCAGCATATTCAAGGTTGTTGAAAAAATTGAGAGGTTGAGCCTTCTGCCAACAAAGAAAGTGTTGTCAAGAAAATAAATAACATACAAAGCAATTATCGCAAAGAATTAAAAAAAGTTAAAGCGTCATCGAAGTCAGGATCGATTACAGAGGATATCTACCAACCAAAATTATAGTATTTCAAACTGCTAAGTTTTTTGAACGATCAAGACATTCCTTGAAGCTCTCGCTCCAATATTGAAAGCAATGACGACGAAACTGGGATTGAGGTAAGTTGAATAAAATAATGTAATTTTTATATTATATGCAAACAAACAAAGTATATTACATGTCAGCCGACTGAATGAATGGTGACAGGTTTATCGGAGTGTGTGGATGCACTACGGGTGTCTGGTAGACCTGTTTAGGCATGCCTGCACAGGCATACCTGACAGGTTTACCCGAAGGTGTGTAGTGGCCATTAGAGCCCAGAATTATTATTATTAGCCATATGGTGCAAGGAAGCCTGAGGCTTATGCTGCACCAGCCAAAAAAAAAAAAGGCGCCTCCATAGCCAGGTGGGCAGTGCATAGCACACGCTTCTTGATTAGACCGGGGTTCGAGCCTGTGACCACCAAATACGGATGATGCGGAAAGGTCAGGGAATGACCACCGTATATCCCCGGAGCAATATGGCCTTAGTTGTTAATGCTCCCAAACAACAAACAAACATAAGCCAAAAAAAAAAAAAAATTCCCGAGTTACCCTGAGTGAGAGAGAGAAGTAGAAAGGAATCACCAAGAAAGAGAAGAATGATGATATCCAGCTCAGGACCATGGGTTTGCCAAGCTCATACTCACCAAATGTGAGCCCCTGAAGAGGCTTTTAAGAATTCCTCCATCTCCCATGGGATTCTAATTCAGACCTCTCCAGCCAAGTAACGAACCCATTATACTATCGCTAAGAACCGTAATTTTTGGTTTGACAAATCAAGTACAACCGAGTTAGAAATAAGAGAAGTCTGCAAAAATGGCATAAATTTATATGACGTGAATCTAACGCAGCAGAAACTAGATTCCAAAAACAAAGTTCAATTACTGAATCACCAGTTCGGAACCCACTTCGTTTTTGGCAAATTTTTGTACCGAAGCATGCACACTTTGTGTCATTGTCACATTTTCTGATTGCAACGAAGTACAGTACTAACTGTGGTAGGTGTTTTTTTTTTTTTTTGGCTGATGCTGCATAAGTTCATACACTTGCTTTCTTGCATCACATGCCACTACTACTACGTGAAAATTCCTACACAGGAGCGCGAACCTAGCAAATCTTAACAGTTCGCTTTCCTAGAGGCATAAAGTTTCAGGAAAGTGAATACTGGATAGAAATCTGTAACATGTTGATATATTTTCAATATGGAAGCTACTATTACTTTACTACTAATTTCTTACACGTAGCAAAGAAGTAGCGGTTAATGGGAATTAATCGCTAGTTTATTTTTTATGTCACTGAAATCCAACTTTGCATAACTGGAAAGAGCAAACGCTCAAAAAGTCTGCGTACTACATTTTGTGTATTTGTTGTACAGAGTACAATAAATACACAAACTAGATTATTAAAAAAATAATAATAAAATAACAGGAATCGCGAGATTATTTCATTATTATAATTCATTCCATTTTTATAAATATTAAAAGATAAAATTCTGACATCATGTCGAACACCCTATACAATGGTTCATTTTATTCTGAAGAGATAACTATATGGTGAATGATAAGTCCATTAACTATATATACATTACATTCGTCAATTAATATGGACATTATTCGATGTTTTCTTGAACGACTGGGAAACGATGATGCTGAATAGAGTTAGCAAAACAATTTTTCTGCTGTAGGTTACGCACGCACCTTGGCATATCCCTGACCTTGAGAATGGCGCTGTCTCCGGCAGTATCTTGCACCCTGTGAAAACTCACCACTGAAATACAAAGCAGTGTCGGGAAGAGGTACCTACCTCGGACGAAGGGTCGCAAAAGTTAGCCAGATTTGATGATATGAGTGTATAAGATACAGTTAATTGGAGGGGGTGTAACTCTTAACAGCTGCACAACTTGAGCTACAAATTTCTGCCGCATCTGTACCAATATCTCTAATAATTTTTTTTTTTAAAGGGTCCTATCATATATGTCGCTCTGGAAATAAAAAGAGCTCTTCTTGAAATATATAGTCGTTATCCACAACAAATGCATTTGTTCGTCGCGAAGAAGTCAATATGTGTGTCCCCCAAAGTTAAGTCCCTGGTGATACTTCTCCCTCTGCTAAATCTGGTGATGACTCTTCTCATAACTGAGCTTAGAACTTCACAAGGACCATACGCTAGAATGTGAATCTAATCTCAACGATTCTGATTTTCAAGTACATTTACGAAACTAGATATCAAAGTAAAAAAAAAAAAAAAAACACTACTGAAGGAACATAATTCTATTCAGACATATAAATGATCTTAAATTAACGGTTCGGGATTAAATTAACTTCACAACTACAATTTCAAAATAGTTTGGAGAAATCTGTTCCACAAACGAAGAACAAAGAATCAAGACAAATTCTTGACTAGTAATGCGCACCTTCAGAATTTGGTGCTCCAAATTCTGGAAATTAATTTTTAAATAAACATATTTCAAATAAACAACCTCAATTTTACCGTAATTTTCGATTACTAACAGATTTTTTAACTGTTTTAAACATTTTAACAGACTGTTAAAAAGTAATCGAATTTCTTAATTAATATTACAGTATTTGTGTGTGTGTGTGTGTGTGTGTGTGTGTGTGTGTGTGTGTGTGTGTGTGTGTGTGTGTGTGTGTGTGTGTGTGGGTTCCCCCCTCCCCCCCATTCTGAATAACGGTTACTGAAATTGTTAGTTGCGACCTTCAGATAAGGGAGCATTCATATTTCCCTCGCCGTTTTTCGCCTCTATCAGCAGAGGAGATGATGGTATTTACACGTAGTAATCAAAAGTGGCGAATATGTTGGAGTCATGTTACAAGCAAAAAGCCGCTATCGAATTTTGGTCTACAGAAGAAGGGCCAATTGGCAATCCATAAACCACTCAGGATATATATACTGTACTATATCTCTCAATGATCCTCCTAGTACTGTGTTGTTGTTTTCACTTGTTTAAAAAAAAAAAACAGAAGAAAAAGGAATCATTCCATTTAGGTAACCTTCTTATAACATTACTGCGCCATTACAAAAATAAATTTTGTCACTCCCTGGATATGTTTGACAGTATTTGTTAATGAGTATATAGCTAATGCCACTAATGACGTTAAAGTGTAACTTTAGCGTCATTAGTTGATTCTCATTTGCGACAAACAGCGCTTTCTCCCACCCCAAATAGGAATTCTTTAAGAGTTCTATTTGAGAAGGATGAGGATGACTTTCTTCCGCCGATAGACTATACCCCCTTGTTGCCATATACAGATAAGAAAATTCCAGCAAATCTCTTCATGAAGTAATTATAATCTCGAAATCTCAGCATCTCGACAATTATGACTTTCTCGGGCTGAATCGAGTGTACAAAATATCTTTGAGTTTTCTTCGTTTATTCTGTTCAAATAAAACTCCATTTTATACCCACACAAAAGATATAATATTTATATAAAAATAAAATATAGACATTCAAATTAAAATGCAAATACTAAAACTATAATTTAAAAAAAATAATTTAAAAAAAAAAAAAAAAAAAAAGTCTGTTTTTATTAAAGTAACAAATGGGTGGCGAGGGTTAACGTTTGAAAACTGAATATTTCCAAGTTTGCATATTCACCATCCTGTGAATTCCTTTTGATGCCGCCTCCAAACCTTTAAGCATAGCAAACTAGGAATACATCCATAAAACCATAAAGGTTCAACAGCGAAAAGCTGGAATGGAGTTTCATTAAGCGCAAAACGTCCTATATCTCTACTTACAGTAAAAGCTAATGGAATTATGAATTGTAATATAGCATAGAGGTTCCCAAAGTGTAGGGCGACCTCGGGAAGGAGGACCATGTTTTCCCAATTCCCCTTGGGAGGCGCACTTGGTTTTATGAAGCATCTTTTTAACTAAATATGGACAAACCATCCCACTAATCCAGATATGAAGCGTATTTTATTTCATCTTTGATATTAAATGTATTTAAATACATATTAATTTATAAAAGTATGTGTACTCATCGTAATTTCACGTCCTCCTTCCAAATCTGGAATATTAAACTTTTCACTTCCTTTACAGATGCAATTCGAAATAATATAACTAAGCTGGTGAGTATGGGCTTGGCACACCCAGGGTCCTGAGCTGGATATCATCATCATCCTTCTCCTTGGTGATTCTTCTCTCTCTCAGAGTAACTCGGGTTTTTTTTTTTTTTTTTTGGCTGGTGCCGCATAAGCCTCAGGCTTCCTTGCACCATATGACTAATAATAATAATAATAAAATAAGCTGTTCACTAAAAATGTAGCTAATTTTCCCAAACTATAGCTGCTCATCAATAAACATTGTGTATTAATTCGGAATGACATACACGATTTTAGTACTAAATTGACATTTTAGTATTTTAAATATTTAATAAAATAGAATACGCCCAATAACAAACTTCCAGTTTCAAAAAATTTTTGTTAAGTAAAAAATAGGAAGCTTAAACGAAAAATGTTTGACAACAACCACGAATCTAACCAGACAAGGAGCATCAAATAAAATTAGTTGCACGTGATCGCTCATGTGTACTCTCGTACCAAAACATTTCTAGAGAGAAAAAAAAAGGGGGGGGGGAAGGAGCCAGAAAGTCTGGTGGTCTTTCTCAATCAATTATGTATATGACGAAATTAACCTTATAATGCTGCTTCGCTATATCGCAATGCTTTTACTCAACATTTGTAATTAAACGAGCATTAAAAATTTTTAAAAATGAAAAAAATACAAACCATTGCCAAAAAATACATCCTCCGTTGGCTGCATTATACATAAAACCCATACACACAAAAAACAAACAAATGCACATATCGCTATTCGATGAGCAAACCTTTCAATTTACAGGATGTATGCCGACACCGCCCAAATCAAGATTTCCCGGTTTCCTTCATAGGACTAACGTCGGCTGACCTGCCTGGAAGCACGAGACTGCGAGGCCAACGTTACAGGAGAGGAATATTCTAGGAAACAGCAAACAGAACGTTGTTTTGGTGTGTGTGTGTGTGTGTGTGTGTGTGTGTGTGTGTGTGTGTGTGTGTGTGTGTGTAAGAGGGAGAGAGAGGGTGTACATGGAAGCTCCAAAGGTAGGTGCAAAATCTTGATGTGCTGCCAACTATTTCAGGGAACAGCATACACTTTTCTCAAGAAAATAAAACAAATGATTATTCACGAGGCGAAGTATCCAAAATTTTTCATTCTTCAATAAAAAAAAAATAAATAAATAAAACATACAAACAGTCAATTTCCAATTACTTTAAACCTAAAAAAAAAAGTGGAGCTTCGTTTTAATTCTAGATTGGAAATAAACAAACTTTACTGCTTGCATAATTGTGCAAAGCGAAATGGTTGTGCCATAAAAAAAAAAAGAAGGTACTTCACACAAAGTGAAAATTTGCACTGTTCTGCAATAATTACACCCCATGCTAAGGAGATGGGGTGGTAGCTTCCCCGGAAACGAATACTACACAGTGAGGGGGAGGGGGCTCTGCTCCCTATGGAGAAATGCAGGCCGACTGGGTGAGGATTTTTCACCAGGAGCGGTGCTGACCTCCTGAAGTCCTTACCCATAATTGCTCCCTAGGAGCCAGAAGTGGACTGGCCATAAGATTTACAGGCGAAACCTCGGCGGCCGATGTGGTTTTGGCCATACACACTAGTATGAGGCCGCTACAACTTTTCCCCGGTAAGAAATTTGGACTCAGTCAGCTTCTTCTATTTATCATATTTATAAATTCTTTTACTTATACAATACAGTACTAGGCATAAAGTCCAAATTTCAATATTAGGAAGAAACCACCAGTTAAAAGGTTGGATTAGAAAGACTTTAGGTACTTTTTTTTTTAATGAAACCCCCAAACACAAAGAGGTATTAGAACGTATAGTACTTAGTACCTTGCATGCAGTGCAGGTTGAAAATATGAAAGATATTTGTTGACATTAGACTTCAACCTGTGTAGTCTGTAATTTTCAGGAAATACGTATGAAGGAAGGATGTTAAAGAAAACGGCAGTTCATTGAATAAACGAGGAAGATGAAAAGTTGGTTCGTTGAGTTTGAAGTTGGACAGTAAATGGATGTTGGCTGGTGGCGGCACGTGTTCGGACTGTTTTGAAAGAGAGAAGGGGGAATTATAGAAGCCAAATCAGAAGAACAGTGCTGTTGTTGGTGGTTTGGGGATTTATTAGGCGCATCGGCAACTATGGACATAGTGCGCCAGAAGAACAGTGCCCATGGAAGTATCTGTAGAAGAGGCATACAGCAGAAACAGTACGTCTCTGAGACAGAGAGTGGAGAGACTCTGTTAGAGATAAGTCATTAATTAACCTAACTGCCCTCTTCTGAATGGAATCAAGTCTGAGAGAGGTTTCGGGGGCACCGTCCCAGATGTGGGAACAATATTCCATGGTAGGACAGATTTACGATTTGTACAGAGTGAACAGCTGTTTGGAAGAAAAGTAACGCCGAGAGCGAAAGAGAAAACCGAGTTTTTTTAGAAGCAGAGGAAGCAATATTTGTAATGTGTTTGGGTCAAGAGAGATTAGAAGTCAGGGTAATGCCCAAAAAGAGATATATCATCTTGCTAGAAATCGGAGTGTCACCAAAGATAAGCACAGGAGCAGAGGAATACTTTTTGCGAGATATAAGAAAAGACTGCGTTTTAGAAGGATTAAAATCAACTAAGTTGTCTTTGCCCCACTGGAAAATTACTTGGAGATCGGGATCTAAGAAATTGGTAGCAGATATTCGAGAAGGTGAAGCTGATTGATCAGGGCGAGGTTTCTCAAAATGGAAAGTGGAATACAATGTGCTATCATCAGAAAACTATGGATAGGATTTCCAGTCAATGGAAGAAGGCGGTTAATATACAAGAGGAAAAGAGTGGGAGAAAGAACTGAAACTTGGGGGACACCAGCATTACTGGAGAAGTTAGAAGACAGAGCCATCTACCATCACCATGAGTGAGTGAGTGGCCATTGAAAAAACTGGATAACCAATTGCAAAAAACAGTTGGCAAACCATAAGATGGCAGCTTGTTTAGAAGACTTATGCCAAACACGATCAAAATCCTTCTGACATCCTTTTGACAGAAGACCACAGTAATCACTGAATGGAACGTGTTGGGAATGGTGTGAGGTGTTTTACCAAGATCATTAATACATGATTTGGAAGAAAAATGGGATGCTAGTAGGTCAGCTTTATCCTTAGCTGAAGTGACAATAGAACCATCTAGTTTTGACAGAAGTGGGAGCAGAGATGGGTAAAGGTTTCGGCCAATAGCTTTGGCAAGAGCCCAGACTGCTCGGCTACGATGACGGCAAGAAGCAAGTTTTCTACTCTTAGCCTGTTTAAAATCTAGTTTGGACTGGTTAATAACTGCTTTACAATTGTTGCGAGCTCTGGGTGTAGGCAGAAAATGAAACTGAAGGGAAACAAGCCAATTACGATATGCAACATTCTTCTATTGAACAACCTTAGCACATTTATTGGAAAACCAAGGTTTAGATAAAGGACGATATTTTAAAGTGGAGTGCGGAATAAAAGATTATTCAAATTGACACGATCTAAGCAAACGTTCACATCAGAAGTTTTGAAACAGTAATCCGACCAAGGAAAAGAAGAAAAGAAATCTCGCAGGTCATACCATTTTGCATTCTTGTAATGTCAAACAACACGAGGTTGGGAATAGCCATGAGATTAAGGCTCCATTGGAGAAGAGACAATCACCAAGTTGTGATTTGAGGTGCCTAAAGGACCACTCATTTCAACCGTGTACTTAGAGGGGTTGTTTGTGAGAAAAAGATCAAGCGTGTTGGCTGTATGGTTAGGATTGTCCCGTATTCTGGTAGGTAAATGAAAAATCTGTGCGAGGTCATTAGTACATAATTGCAAAAGCCTCAGCATCTCGACCAGCTAGGTCTGTGTGACTAGAAAACGGAAGCCAGATGGAGTTATGAAAATTAAAATCACCAAGGAAAATTATCTCAATGTTAGGAAAGTTGGACTGCAGATAGTCAAGTTGCAAAGGGAGGAAGTCAAAGAGTTCCAAGTGATTAGTGGAGTTGGGAGAACGGTAGAAACAACAGATGAATTTGACACAATGAGATAGAGAGAGTTTAAGCCAGAGAAAACTGAAAAGAGGAGATTCCAAATTATCAAGTCTCTGAAAGAGAATGTCGGAACGGATAATGCACCTTTGAGGCGAAAGGAATCATATAGCGAATAATTTGGGCAACTCTGATGAGCAGTGGTTGAATCAACCGATTACTGAGATTCTCTCAGAAAAAGTACATGGGGTTTGGCAGACTAAGTGGAAATGGACATCACTGAGATCACATATATTTGTGAAATGAACTAGGAAGTGTTTAGAGGATTTAGATCTTTTTGGAGATGTTTGCTCTATTAGTTTGACAATTAATGGTGTATTGAATAGTACGGAAAGTGGAAGGACATGCTGTATGAAGTAATGAATTTTTTGGATATGGCGTACAAATAGTAAGAATATACCCAGATCCTTGACATATCGAGGCCTCGACAATTCTCCCCGCATACACACCACTACTCGGACTCCCTCCAGCCTATCTGGCAGAGTAAGGGTAGAAAGATTATAAACTAGATGATCCGGAAGCCTCCTAGAGAGTTACCAATAGGTTCGGTCCGGTGTACTAACTAGCGGCCAGCCTGCGAACACCGTTTTAGAGATGTACCCTCGAAATATAAGGAAGTTTGGATCTCGCCATGATGTCCATCGTTTGTTATTTGGTTTTTAGGAGCATTATCAACTAAGGCCATATTGCTCCGGGATATGCGGTGGTCATTCCCTGACCTTTCCGCATCCTCCGTATTTGGTGGTGACGGGTTCGAACCTCGGATGATGTCCATCATAACCTCAAAAGACATTCAGTCATACTGCATGATGGATGAGATGGGGAAGGGTTGACCAGAATTTAGCTCTGGAGAGTAAACATGGGTTCCACCACTTCAAGCCTCCAATAAGCAAAGTGGTGGTACTGCACCGGTTGATGAGAGTCATCTACCACCTAGTATTGTCTGGTAACACAGAGGGGCGGCATTTCTCCGCGTAGTATGGGCACCACACCTCGACCCCTGGTTACGTTGGCTCACACCTGGGTGGTCACCCACAGTGTGCTTGCGCATGTGGGTTATACCCAGGATTACTAACAGTCCCATCATCGTGAAGGTACAAGCAGAGGATTTGGCTGTCATAGACCGTCCGGATTTTGCCGAAATTGGGTCCACTTTATTTGAGCCTCACTCGAATATCAGTTCCATCAGCGTTTTAGACTCCCAGATAGCAAGCACAGCTTGTCTGGCATATCTGAGAGAATGTCTGCGACAACCTCAAGGACCAAATGGTCATAATGCGCTGGTCCTTAGGGAAGTACTACTGCACTCTGGTTATATGAATTATATAATAATGTGCGTGTGTTCACATGCCGAGTTGGATATTATGTGGGCTCAGAAACTCTATAAATACAGTAATATAAATAATTTGTTGGAGTTGGAGGCCCATGAACGCCCGAATAGGAATAACATACTGGCGCAATATGGCCTAAGATGTAAAAGCTGCAAGGAATTACCAAAAGGAATCACCACACTGCAAGGAATAACCAAAAGTGGCGCTCCAGGTATAGCATGGAAGAAAAATGAACAAGTCATGCAACAGAGTTAGCAATTTACTATTCCATCATACAAAAATACATACGAATCATATGTTTTTTTTTTTTTTTTTTTTTATTGCGCAAGTGAATTTTAGGCAACATTTTCCAGGAAAAAGCGCGTCCTATGGTTAGGAAAATACGGTACATGCATAAAAAAAAAAAGGAGTCCAAATTAGTCAAGCTTTATTGCATTTTTAACTTCTATATATTCATCCATATTTATTACTTACTTATAGTTTATTATTTTAAATCTTGTAAAATAAATTTGCTCATTCAACATAACGCTCAGCAAAAACTGAGCACGTCCTGTCATTAACGCGGAATGATACGCCACAGGTGGGGGGGGGAGACATTAAATTCATATAAGTACGCATTTCGCCAGAAATGTAAATGATAAAAAAATAAATATATAATAATAATAATAAATTATTTCCATAAAATAAAACTGCGAAAATCTTGATCAGAAGAAATTGTGCTTTCTTCAATTCCATAAAAACGAATCGCGACGATTCGTTTTTATGGAATTGAAGTTCGTGGAAGTTCGTCATATAAAAAAAGTAGCGTTGGAAACGCGTCATTCTACGAGTATTTTATTAATGAACACCAAGGAGAAGTATGCACGAAGAGGCTGTCTTGAACGCACTAGACAACTCTGCTGGGAGTAGCGAATCATGTTAATAACGTTCAGTTCCATAGTAGATAATTTTTCAAGAAACTGCTGCTCACTTCTGAAATAGCTGATCTCCAGCCATGGAAAAACAGAAAAACTAATCACTATGTACACGATATTTCCAGGTGGAATTTCACGTACATTTGTAGGTTAGGGCAAAGGGTTTTCTTCTAAGGTATATCTACGGTCGATGTAAAGGAAAACATCAGAAATTTAGCTGGCTACTTATAATTGAAAATTATTAGGAAGGTTTGTGGATCACTTGAGAAAGGAGGAGAGGAAGTCGTTTTATACTCCAAGACAAAAGACCAGATAAGGATTTACAACTTCACTGTTAAGGCAGCCAATACAACAACGCTCAGTTAAGAATGGGGCATTCGTTTTTTGTAGTGGCGAACGGGTTTAAATATGCAAACATGATGTCACACACTAATAATATTTTGTGGGATGTTTCATAGACGGCAACCTGCATCAATGCATCTCACTTGGTGGTGGCTCTTTAGGGGATGGAGGTACTACATATGTAATTCAAACACAACTCATACGTTCTAAGGTCATTTTAGCTGCACGCAGCACGAGAAATCAGCTGAAAACCTACGACTCCCTTTAATCAACTCAGCTCCCATGGTTCCTCCATGTCTTTAAGCTAGATTTGAAGTGGGATATTTTTAAGTCGCGTAATGACTGCAAATTGTGAAAGGAACAAGAAAGCTCCTTTCTTGTTCCAGTGCAAGCCAACTAGAGGTCTCAACAATCATCTGGATAATCTATACTTATTTGGGACGCTTTACGGGGATTCCGAACCATTCAGTTGGTAGCTTCTCCTCCATCTTATTCACCAAATTGTGTTATTGATGTACGCAAAAGGTATCAATATAAAATAATAGTAAAAATTATTACAATAACAACTGAAATTCATACAGTAGTCACTGTACCACAAAGATAATGTACACCATTTACTGAGTTAAAGAAGGCAACACCTTTCAAACTTCCTCACAACGTACAAGAATACGCAGATAAAATACAACATAAATGTCGAATCTGTAAGCAAAATATTCAGTACGCATTTCAACGTACAACAGCTTATGAAAGCTGCCAGCACAAACTAAAGCTTAGCCATAATAAAATGAAGGCTAACATTAAAACAAATCAATACATACTTAAAGGAAAGAAGGATTCGCTTTCGACTCCTCTTTGCTGCTGCATCTGAACCTTTTCTGAATGTTAATAATATATATACTATCCTCGAAAAAGTATACGGACGCGTGTAGGTTTCACATTAATGTCACTACCGTTCACTTCAATGGTGTTAAAGTAGTCACTTCAATGACTATTTTGACATAATCCACCCTCCTAGATGGTCTTTCCGCCTTCTAGGAGGGAACCGTTAAAATAACAATTTAATAATTATTATTTTAACTCGGAAAAGAACCGTCTTTTCCGAATGTTACCCAAATCCGTATGTGTGTATTGCGCGAGAGAAATGAATGTTCACGAGCCGATTTGCATGTGGTGCGTGCTGGCACCACATGCCTCGATTGAAGAGGACTTTAGAAATGCATCCAATCTTTGATGGAAATCGAATCTAGACTTCTCCAAACGAGTGGCAAATGGTCACGCCACTTTTCACTGGTTTGGTCTATATTTCAAATAGGCTACAAATAAGCAACCGTATTTAGCAGCAAAGGATTTGAAACAGTCCATTCAAACGAGTTTACTACCGCGCTCTTTTACTTTACCACTCGGCTATGCCGAGTCTAAGTGCAGGATACAAAACTAATCACAAAACAATTTGGGACTGCTTATCTTGTTGACATTAGACATGTAATAGAAAACCATAAAATAGAGTAATGAAAAGAAACAGAAAATATATACTACATATACTACATTAATGGAATACAAAGGATGGTATACATGTTTCCTACAAAATATCCAGTTATCAAAAGGCTTTCAAGAAATTTTCAATACAAAAGTGTGCAAGGGAGACAGATTAAAAAAAAAAAAAAAAAAACATACAAAGACAAAATAAACATGGTATAAGTGAACTAAGATGTGTTAATTTTACAAGATTATTTTATGAAATTAGTATTTAAAGAATACGGCTGACCTTAAGGAATACAAAATTAAACAGAATTTAAAGCAGGCATCATGGTAATACTGAAGGCAAGCAAACCCCTAATGTTTTTAACACGATATAATGTAATGTAATCAAACCTGCGAAATCCTCCTAGTCTCAACATCTATATCAGGCTGAATGCATTAAACTGATGAAGAAAAGAAACAGAATAGTGCAAAGTAGCGTCTTCTTCAAAATACCCAATTAAGGTTTGCTTCTAAATGACAACGTTGCATGACAAGACATTTTAGATATCATGCATTCATATCAAGGCAATGTGAGCACTTAGGCTCCCCCCTTCCCACGAAGACTATAAAAATACAAAAGAAATGCAAATTATATCATTAACATTTGCTTGTGAATACTGAATAATAATGCTAATTTAACATTAGCGTATAATTTAAATGCATTTCTAGTTTATTTCAGCTCCTCTTTACCCTCCTGGCATAGGTAACATGCCCAATATGCTTCTTATGACACCAACTGAACATAGCTTTTTTGTGGGGAAGATAACAGTGAAACACTATAAAATCTACAGCAATATGAGGTCAATTTATACGTTATGTATGAAATTCTAAATTTGAATTAAAAAGCAGGTGTTCAGCATCAGAAAGGCATGAATTAATACCAATACAGGGTGGTTATAAAGTCCTTGCCCAACTGTAAACTTTAATAACTTTGGATGTACACAATAGAAGCACGCTGCAAATGGCATACAAAAGGTGAATTCTTAAAGTAGTTTATGTATTAGTGTTGTTAATTATGGATTAATTAATTTTAATTTATTTATTTTATTTTTTCAGATCCTTCAACTGATCGAAAATGCCGACAGTAGAAGAAAAGATCACAATTCCCATGACTTTCTTGAAGAGCTGACGTTTTGTGATGAGGCTAGTTTCCACATTAGTGGCAAAGTCAACCACCACAATTGCTACATTTGGGGATGAGAAAACCCCCAAGGAGTCTGGCAACATGAAAGAAATTCCCCAAAAAACAATACCTGGTGTTCCCTCAGAAAGTCATGCATTAACAGTTCTTTCTTTTTTAAAGAAGCAACAGTCAATGGTGAATGTTACACCTTAAAAGGCTGCAGAATTTCCTCATCCCTGAACTACGACGGTTAAATCTTTCAGACAGCACCTTCTTTCAGCAAGACAGTGCATCCTGCCATTATGCTACGAATGTGCAACAGTTTTTGAATGACGTCTTCCCAGAAAAGTGGATCGGTAGAACTGGACCATTGCTTGGCCACCTCGTTCGCCTGATCTGACCCCACTGGACTACTTTTTATGGGGTCATGTTAAAACTGTTGTGTACTCAACAAAACCACGTTCTTTGGATGAACTTAAGGTCAGGATCACTAATGAAATTCATGAAATTACTGAGCAGCAACTGAGGAATGTTTTCAAACGAGTTGGAAAATTGGTTTGAAAAGTGTGTCACAAATGATGGCGGCTATGTTGAAGGTTTAAAAAAATCAAACTGTATTTCTTGAAAAATTTTAAGATTTCAGCTTTTATATTTAATATCTACAATTTGTTAGACATATATTTTTACACAAATATACATTATTGCTCGCTATTAAAACACAAGACTGTTCGCCTTCTTCATGAGAGAAAAATAGTCTACGGAATTCATCAAGAGTTAATTTGCGGGGGTTTACTTTTCGAAGATTCGAAAGACTGTCAAATTCTTCCAGAAAAAAATGCCATACTAAGATACAGTTTACAGATAAACCAATGCGAGAGGCCAATGAAGGCTGAAAGTACTTGTAATGGGTAACAGAAAGGCTACAGTCAGTCAAATAATAAATCAGCAAAAGTGATAACCAAAGAATCATTTCAAAATGCACAACTCGTCATACCTTGTTACGAATTGGTTACCGCGGCCTACGACCGAACTGGGTTCCACTCCTATCGGCAAAAAACAAGAAGGTACGGCTATATTTGACTCGGGACCACCAACAGACGGTTAAGGACTGGGGAGAAAAAAAAAAAAAAAAAGTCAGCGTGTTCTGACGAAACGCGATTCCTGCTGTTGCATGCTGATAAGAGGACCAGAGCATCATGAGTTCGTGGACCTATCTTGCTAGGTAGCAACAAAGCAGGCTGATGGTGGTACTCCAATGGTGTGGGGAGTGCTTTCGTAGTGCACACTGGGCTCCTTTAATAAAAGAGGAGAAACATTTGGATGCTACAAGTTATCTGTGAATTGTTTTCAACCAGGTACATCCCTTCGTGGCTGCAGTGTATCGCTCTGCGAATGGATTCTTCTAATATCACAAGGCCATTCTTCATATCACAAGGCCATAACTGTATAGAAATTACTCCTGGAATGTGAGAGGAATTCAATCTACTGAACTTGCTCACTATTACGCGGGTGTGTACCTAATAAAGTGGCCCCACTGTATTTTGAAGCACCTTATACATATAGGTGTTCTATTTCTAAAATAATCACTCTCAGGAATTTTCATAGGTTTTGTTCTACAAGAGACTGTCTGAGATTGACTCGATAACACAAACAGATTCACAAACTTGCAAACCACTAGAATGTATTTTCTTCTAATTAGTTTCCATGTGACGTATCCTTCTTCCAACAAAGCGCTCACTTATTGAATTGTCTGGAACTCCTCTTTTGGAATAACTCTCAATATTCTGGTGGTTTTCAATGTCTTCCCTACCATTCAAGTCATTTTTTAAGTTAAGCTTTCAATTTAGGAAAGAGAAAGAAAACACACTGAGCCAAATCGAGTGTAGAGAAATGTTATGTTTAACTAAATGCATTCGACCACATACATAGCAGCACGGAGACATAAAGGAACCATGCGCCATTCACCTATTGTTTTCTAACCAAGTCACGAATACATGCTCGAACATCCCAGAATTATCTTCAGGAAAATACTGAGGGTGAACTAGGCCTTCCGGATCGAAAAATAGCATCATGCTCACGTTGACATTCACCACACCAGTTATGCTTTTTTTGGCCGCCTTTGAGATATGGACATGTAAAACGGATGCAAGAAACCAGATAGCCTTTGGAGGACATGGAGTACGGAAGTGCATGACAGCCCGAGGTTTAACTGACCAATAACACCTTGAACCTTCATTTTTTCCCGCACATTGTGACGGGAAAATATTTCTACCAAAAAATAACTTGTAGGCTGGGGAAACCCACTGTAAACGGAAACACCCCTCTTGAAGAAGAAGAAACCATCTGAGATATCTCTGAATGGTTTAAAGATTCATCAACGAATGCTGTTTGCAACATTTCGTAAGTTTCCAAAGTCGTTTTCCAGAGTATATACAAAACTTAACCCACACACGTTATTCTTTAAAATCAATCATTTCGAACTGCGACACATGGCTTACATAAGCTCTAACACTAACGCGCATAACAGATGAATAATGTAGTCGGAAAGATGGGATTGCACGTACCAGAGGTTAGAAGCTATAATGTTATCACTTCATTCTTGTGGCTAGCAACTCTTGTATAATGTATTTAGGAAGGATAGAGTAGATAGAAGGGGTGGTGGGGTAATGCTTCTTATCAGAAGCAGCCTGAGTGCGACGATAGCTTTCCCGGATTCAGACATTTCACATGCTAGTATAGTCTGTATGGTGTGAGATAGTTGGAAACAAAGGTATAATGCGAGTAGGAGTAATCTACAGACCAGGTGATTGTGAAGATTATGACAAAAGCCTCTACATGCAAATGGAATGGGCAAGTAAGCGTCAATGCTTTTTATTATGGGTGATTTCAATTTGCCTCTAATTGATTGGCGTAAATGGGAAGGAAACTCGACATGAGGGACAAAATTTTTAAATCAACTAGATGACTGTTATTTGTATCAACATGTCAGGGAAAGTACTAGAGAAAAGAATATCCTAGACCTCATCATCACACATGAATCAGATGACATAACAGGGCTGACAGTAGAGGAACTAGTATCAGGAAGTGATCACGGAGTTCTACGGTGGATGATGACGAGAGGAGTAGCAGAAGTAAAAGGCAAAGGAATGGGTTTTAATTTCAGAAAAGGAAATTACGATGCCTTTAGGTACTACATGGCCTCTATTAACTGGGTAGATATAGCGCTGAGAATAATACAATTGAACTGTGGTACGCTTTTAAAACATTAATCACAGATGCCTTGAATGCGTGTATACCATTAAAAAAAATACTCCGCGAGGAGGGTTCCAAGTTGGATGAATAGTGAAGTTGCCACATTACTTGAGCAGAAAAAGGTGGCATGGAAAGGTTACAGAGCAATAAAAAGTACTGAAGCCTATAACAGCTACAAGGTGATCTGTAATAGAGCCACAGAAAAGGTTCGACAGGCAAAGGCAGTTTATGAGAAATCACTAGCAAACAGAGCAAAGAGGGGGGATAAAGAATTCTTCACATATATAAATGCCAAGAAGAGCATGACAAACCAGATCGGACCTTTACGTAAGGGAAAGGGGATAGTAATAAATACACCAGCTGCCGTTGCAGATGAACTCAACAGTTATTTTGCATCGATATTTACAAATGAAAAGCCTTTTGTGGCAATGGGAAATTGTGGGAGCGAAGTTAAAAAATATGTAATTAATGATATTGAAATTTCGCAAGATTATTTAATGAAAAAACTTTCGAGCCTACAGACCAGTAAGGCTCCTGGAGTTGATGGAATATACCCTATAATCTTAAGAGAGGCGGCAAGCAAGTGCATTGAACCATTGAGGCTAATTATGCGAGCATCACTAGACTCTGGGGAGATTCCCTTGGATTGGAAAAGTGCAAATGTCCCATACATAAGGGTGGCTCTAAAAGTGAAGTTGGAAATTATCGACCTGTCAGTCTGATTTCAGTAGTAGGGAAAATCATGGAGGCAATGATCAAGGGTGGAATTCAGGATCATTTGGATCGAATTGAAATTCTCAAGGATACTCAGCATGATTTTGTAAAGGGAAAATCATGTTTAACAAATCTGGTTCGCTATTTCGAAAGGGTCACTCACGAGCTGGATTTAGGGAATAATTTCGACATTGTTTATTTAGATTTCAGCAAAGCTTTTGACTCAGTCCCACATGAGGGGTTGCTTTATAAGCTGGAACAGGTTGGAATCACTGGGAAAATCCCTAGATGGATAGAAGGATGGCTTCAGGGCAGGAGGCAGAGGGTTGTGATAAATGGCTATTCCTCAGATTGGGTTGATGTAAGAAGTGGGGTTCCCCAAGGATCAGTATTAGGACCACTGTTGTTTTTAATTTTCATAAACGACATTGATGAAGGGATAGAGGGCGTGATGTCTAAATTTTCAGATGATGTTAAAATTGGTAGAGTAGTTAATGATCACTGTCAAGCTGAGCTTCTTCAGAGAGACCTAGATAGACTTCAAGAATGGTCAGAAAAATGGCAGCTGTGCTTTAATCCAACAAAGTGTAAAGTATTACACCTGGGAAACAGTAATCCCAAAAAAACTTATTCACTTGGAGTTCAACTAAACCCAGTACTGGAGGAAAGGGACTTGGGTGTTACGATACGGTCAGACATGAAATTCTCTGAGCATTGTAAACAGGTTGCAAGGAAGGCCCATGGTGTCCTATCGATGATCTATCGAACTTTTGCAAATAGAGATAGGGACGTGATAATCCCATTATATAAGGCTTATGTTAGACCACACTTGGAATACTGTGTTCAAGTATGCAGACCGCACCTAAAGAAAGACATCGAGCTTCTTGAAAGGGTGCAAAGAAGGGTAACTCGCCTGGTGCGATCGGCAAAAGGGCGTTCTTATGAAGAAAGACTTCGAATATGTGGGTTGCAGAGTTTGGAAACTAGACACCTTAGAGGAGATTTGATTGAGGTGTTTAAGGCTCTGAGAAGCATCAGTAAAATGAATGAGGACAAAATTTTCAAGATTATAAATGATGCTAGAACTAGGGGACATAAATTCAAGTTACGGGGGGGAAATGTTTAGATTGGACTGCAGGAAGTTTTATTTTAGCCAGCGAGTTATAAATTACTGGAATAAGTTGCCTTCATGGGTGGTAGAGGCCGACAGTTTGGGGAAATTCAAAGGTCATCTGGATAGTACTTTCGGGTAAGGGAAGCGCATAGGATGATAGGTTTAATTTCCTTTTTATTTATTTTTATTTATTAATTATTATTATTTAGTTATTTACTTTATTTATTTTTTTTTTTTGTTTTTATCATTGTTTTGTTCGGATTTTTTTTTTTTTTTTGGCTGGTGCAGCATAAGCCATAGGCTTTCTTGCACCATGCGACCGTTACTAATACTAACTCTTCACAGCAATCATCAGTCTCAGAAACGTTGACTCACGAATTAAGAAACGTACAGAGCGACACTAATAAACAACATTACTATTGGTAACATTTCATATTTATTTTATTTTATCAGGTCGAGTAACCACGATGCATCCACTGTTTTTTGCAGCTAATATATAAGTAAAACATTAATGTTTGTAATTAAGAACAGACAGTGTGTGTTGCTTAAAAAGCTCCGTCTTACTTGTAACACCAAAAAGTTTACAGGGTGTCACAAAAAAAAAAATAAATAAATAAATAATAATAACTGCTTCAAATAAATGAAACAATCTAATCAAGAAACTGAAACTTGACCAAAAGATAAGTTTCAAATGGAAAGGTTAATCACGACACTCCACTATACTGCAACTACCACCTACAGATAATGTTAACTTGCCAACATTCTACCTGTTTTCCAACTTCTATACTGACGATCTCGACAAATTTTT
The DNA here is from genome assembly GCF_048544385.1 of Mastigoproctus giganteus. Classification (NCBI taxonomy): domain Eukaryota; kingdom Metazoa; phylum Arthropoda; class Arachnida; order Uropygi; family Thelyphonidae; genus Mastigoproctus; species Mastigoproctus giganteus. Next base: position 38,768,419 of record NC_143587.1, on the reverse strand, counting down.
CCAACCATACTAAACATCCTACTCAAATTGCTTTGAGTTTTCGCCAAAAAGAAAAATTGATACAAGGAAACTATCTGGTCCTGACAGCTTTTCCCCAGTTGCTCTCTAAACCTGCTAGAAAATTATCGCCAATTTGATCTTTTACTTTAATCCACGTGGCGTTTTCTGTACGACAGAAATTTACTGGTCTACAGTCTACTCATAACAAGGGGTAAAAAATATTGTTTCTGCTGCCCAAGTATTGTCCAATTCTTCTTATTTTAAATCATTCTGTGTATTATTTATGTACTCATTGATTTTTTCTTATCTGCACAAGTAGACTTTCTTGCACATGGTGATATAAGCAAAAAACCATAAATTAAAATGCTTTAATCAAATTCAATCCACTTCAATATAACATTTATCTGAATGTATTCTCTTTGTGGGGAAGTGCTATTTGAACATCCAGATGTACACCATTTAACTACTCCTACTGAACTGGAGATGGCCATTTCACCAATACCATTCCTTTCTGTGACACCAACTTCCTGTTCTAAAACACTCCGTTGTGTAGCTGAAATCTACTGCCGACAGGTAAACTTCAAGAGATCCATTCTTCTATTCTTACCTGAGATTTTATATTTGTGTGTCCTCTGATCCTTGTCTGAGCTACCAGGGACAACAGATCGTTCTCATTCGTTTTACTCAACCCCTTCAATGGTTTATACACCTCAATCAGCTCTTCCCTTAGATGTATAGTTGTAAAATTTGATCCACTCATTGTTAGATGTTCCACATGTGTATCGATTTACAATCATCACTAATTTGTTTTTTTTTAAACCCTTTCCAGAAGTTCTATTCCTTTTTTCAGGTGCTGTCTCCAGACTTGAATACAATTCCAAATGTGGTCTCTATCGTCTTGCATAGGTGGATGATGATGTCCTTCTCCCTAGAATAGGTCATAAAAATCACGAATAGGACATGTACGTCCCTACCCACCTTTAAACACTGCATGAAAAGTTAAGTTAGGTTGAATCATAACAGCTAAGTCTTTTTAATCTTGAATAACTTTCAGCATCTCTCCCCCCTAGCTTATATGTGCCTCCAGGATTTCTGTACTCCAAATGCATAACTTTATATTCAGAAGCATTAAACTTTATTTGCCATTTTCCCGACCATATATTCAATCGATCCAAGTCTTTTTGGAGCATTAAGGCCTGGTTCAAACTGTTACACATCTTTTAGACTTGTTTAAATTAACACTATTACACTACGGGCATATGAAAATTACGGTCATACTTGGAACGACACTAATTCTTCAAATCATCAGCAAATTTGACAGCTTCGCATAGATAAGCTCAATATCATTTATGAAGATTAGAAATAAGAGGGGAACCAAATAGCGAGCCCTGAGAGACCCCAATTGTTACTCTGGTCCATCCTGAAGGTTGACCATTTATGGTAATCCTTTCTTTTTGAGAATCTTACCAGTAACTCCAACTTCTTCCAGTATAAAGAGCAGTCTTCCATCGAAACATTAAAAATTTTTTAAATTAAAATAAACAAAATTTAGTAAAAACTATAAACTAAATTATATTCACGGAAAAAAAAAGAAAAAAAATTGCAATCTAGAATATCTCTATCTAGAAAAGTACATAAAATTTATAAAAAATAAATTTACCGTATTTGTCAGGCCATACAACTTACCATTTGAAAAGACAAATCGAAAGTACATTATAATTGCAAATATTTCATATCTACAGATGAAATATTTGCAATTGCATATATGCTCTCCGATAGAACAGATTCAAGAGGTGAAAAAAGTAATAACCCTTTATGAAGCAATAAAAAAAAACAAAAAAAAAATTCATTTTATTGTTAACCCTAATACAAATATTTTGTAATGTGTGTTGTTTGGCATGTATTCTAACATAAATGAGAACCTGTGATACGCAGTATAATGATATAAATTTACAAAGAGGAAAAAAAAAAAAAAAAGTGGTGTTTTGGAGTACGTAGATATTAAAACCGTTTTGCTTTTCCGTTTACGTGCTCTTTTGCAATACCACTTCTGATTTTGCTTATGGAAAGATATAAGGTTGACTGATGATATCTACTACACTTGCTTTTTACCACCTTCAACCTTTTTTTGCATGCAATTTAAGAATAAAATTTTTCATAAACGATTCCTAGAATTTAGTTTCTATTATCCGTTTCTCAAAACTGAAATCGAGAGAAAAGAGGGTTATATGTAGCTTAATTTCTTCTTAGGACCTTAAAAAGAGCAATATAAGCAGGAAAGCGTTTTTAAACCGAAGCGCTATGGACGTTTTAAAACAAGCATCACACACCATGCATTTTTTTTTTTTTTTTAGGTTGACCATGGGGTCAAAAGAAAAGAGCGTTAAAACAGGGATAACGCTTAATTTAGAAAATCGTGCGGTTCCATTTCTAACATCCGTTTCAACTGCTGTTTTAATCAACATTAGAATCTGTTATGTGAAGACAAGTCTAAATTCAGCTATTTCAAAGTCTCACTTAGTTTCCCAAGAGATAATTTTCCAAAATGGTGGGTCAGCATGGGTGTCAGAGCGCTCTCCAAAAACATTCCCAGAAGAGATTACGGCTACTTCGTCTCTGTAGAAAAATGCATTTTACCATTGCCACACTATATAATAGCTTCTTCTATCACTGTAATCAATCGTACGTTCACTTTTGACTTTGACATAGGGTTGGGGACAACGTGAGGCGGGGTGTTGAGTTATGCTCCTATTTTAGTATGTGCGGATTTCCGTTTTGCCCGAACATATTGCAGAAACGTTTCGCATACGCAGTCACGTTCCCGAACGTCAGGACTAGCACCACTAGAGGCGAAGTTGGACGTTCTAGGGAAGTGACTCACTGGTTGCCCTTGGAGTTTGATGGAACCAGCTCGAGGTTTGTAGTGACGTAAAGGTGAACTGGTCCTACAAGGAGATGACGCTCTCTCTAACACAGACCTGCTATTTTTAGATGGCCTGTTTGTTTCGAAAGTTAGTGCCTTCGAGTCAAGTCTGGCAAACATCACAACAAATAACTGTTCGCACCAGACCGAATGACTCCTGCCATTTCTTCATTACAAATAATCTCGGAATGCAACGTGCCGAATGATGTTCATTAAGGAGTAATATACAGGAATAATAAAAATCGAGACATTCCAACTAGTCTCGCCCCATCCCACCTTCTTAAAAGTTTATAAATCACTCGATAAAACAGCTGCCGCAGTCTTCTACCCTCCAACGCTTGAAAATTATGGGTCTTGTAAAGAACCGACAAGCAAAAATTATTTTCACGTTTGCCGTAGAAACAGTGCGCTAGTTGGCATGCTTGTTTGTTTGTTTACTTGCTTTTTCATTCGGGATATGACGATTGAGCCAAGTGTGCAAATACTGGATTAAAAGAAGCAGATGATAGAAACTTAAGACATTTCTTCTTTGGAGAAATTTACTATATAGACGCTGCTTTTTAAAAGCTTAAAATCGGTCAGAAGACTTTAGGAGCACAACGCACTCTTCGAAGAATGCTGTCCTCTCAACGGTAGCAACAACAATCTCCAGATGTCATCATCTCGATTCCAGCAGCACTCGTCAACAGAAGACTAGATAGATACACGTTGGAATGCATAAGCAGACAACTCACTTGGAACTCTTGTGCCTAAGTCCGATTTAAAACAAATGTGCAATACAATGAAGTCCTACTAATACCAAATAATACGGAAACATCATTGCTATCATAAGATAAATATTGGTATTAATGATCCCCTAAGCGTGCGTTCATAACCATAAGTTTATTATGTCTAGAAGTGTATGTTCAAGTGTCGATAATACACTAACTTTGTGCAGCCTGAAAACCCCGTAATAAATCAGACGGAAAGCAAACGCCCTCCCCTGAGAATGAAGAGGATTTTAGAAATTCTTCCAGTCGTCGCTGGGAATCGAATCCAGACCTCTCCAAACGAGTGGCAAACGGCGATGAATCGTGCCCTTCTTGAAATAGCGAGTTGTGTCAAAATATGACAATATTACTGAAATATTTACATTTTTAGGAAACTGCACCCCCCAAAACTACTGTGAATTTACTCTTAAACTCATGTTACTCACCAATTTGCAAAATTGCAAAATAAGTAAATAAACAATTCAGTTGATACGTGCCAGTTTACACTCTTCGCATCGAAACCGCTGAGGATGTTTAAGTTACTTTTTTCCTAACCTTCTATTGGGTAGGGTTACGTTACCCTTTAGAAAAGATAATCCATGAAAGAAAACTACTGGTATCAGTGAATATTCATTTTAAATTAGGCGTGACGTCACACTGCAGCGGATTTCTCAAACCCAATACTAAAAATTTGTCCCATTATTCAAGAACAAAATATCAGACGGTATGCAGCAAACATTCGACAGATGGAATCGAAATACATCAATCTTTCAGAAAACTACACTGTGAAGATCATATCAGTTTTAAGATGTTATCGCAACTAAGATTTGTTTGCTCCTTTGGATAACATCTTAAGAGGATTTCATTGTATTCTATCCAGGCAAAACAAAGGCGTATTCAAATCCACCTATCTTATGGCGCGACCTTTGATGAAGACGTGATTTAAGACTAAACACACAGTGTCCCAAGTATATCATATCCCACATTATAAATGTAGACAATCATTATTGTAGTATCGTAAATAACCCCTAAAGGACTGTCTCAATTTCCTGTTCAGACAGATAGCTGTCCGTCATGAATAATATACATCATTGGTGTTGTAGGTCAGACACACCAAGTTCTTACAATGTCTTAATTCGCTGTTTGCCTAAGATAAACTTTGAGAAGATATAAGTATTTCGCAAACTGGATTCTGTGAAATAGGAAGATAAGGATCATAACATTTCCAACTTAATGAAACTTCCATAACTGGCTGGATTCTTACAAAAAAAAAAAAAAAATGGATAAATAAAAAAGAGGCTTAGAATTTTGTTATCATGATTTCTTCTCTTGCAGCTGTCGTTTTTAAAAGAACCAAGATTCAATGATGAAATGGAGGGAATAAGATGACGCTTGATAATGCGAGCATGACAAGCACATGTGCCAATTACGCAGAAAGGCGTTTGAGAAGTTGGATAGCGGCCTGAAAAAAACTATAAATACTTAGAACTTAGAGGTTATGGGGAAAATTTTTTTTGAAAAAAAAAAAAAAGTACACAAATAAATAAAATAGTAAAACTGATCAGTAAACTATAAATATTAAGCATAATAAAGATAAAGTGGCAACCAGATTCGGCCAAGTGTGACAGATAGTCTAGAAATGGATGGCTAGACACCGGCGGATCACTTTAAGGCAAAGTGACTAATATCACTTTATTTATTATTTATTTATATATTTTACATAATGCAGGAAAAATATCTCCATCGGGACGTTGCTGGATGAAGCAGGACTTCGAAATTTTGAACTAAAACAAACGGCACAGGAAAGACAAAGGTGAAGACAGCTCATCAGAGGAACTGACCAGTCACAAGACTCAATTACTAATGATGACATAATGCATAAAAATTTTTCAATACTACATAACAGTATATTAATTTGTCAAAGACAAAAGATAAAATATTCGTAGTTTCATATATAAGATGAAAAAGCCGAGACACTACCTAAGCAATATTAATTTGTAATATCAAATTTTCACCGTACAAGAGTGACCATCACAGAACAAATCTACAAGCCTCTTGAATGAAAAATCACTGATACACGAAGTTGGGTTATATGTCAGTTTACTGAGGAGAGATACAATCTACAGAGAAATAAAGTACCACAATCAGTTTGAACAATCCATCTACATGTCATAAATAAAATCATATAATTTTAAATTTTAATATAAGGTCATGAAACTGACTTCAAGATTTAAATTATGCAAATTATTTCTGGATAAACGGACATATGGTCAACCCTGCATATCAGGTAACAAGAGATAACGAACTGGCTGACGGCTTCAGCCAGTTCGTAGTATCCATCTATCATTCTGTGTTACATCCAAATCATTTCTATTTTGAAAAGAAAATCAAACAAGCTAGAAAAGTTATTTCTACGCAAGCCAGAGGAAAGAACAGGGGAAAAGCCATATCCAGCAAACTTGTAAGGACTGTAATAAGTTCATTGTGCCAAGGATAGGATCTGAATCAAAATCATCAAACGAACGATTCGCGCTGGACATGGTTTTTTGTTTTTTTTTTTCTGTGATCCTAAACATGAATAACCTGACGATTTTTTTTAAAATAAAGTCAACAATTTTAGTGAACTTTTAGGGTAGCCCCTCATCATACCATGGAATATTGTTTCTACATCTGGGGGTGATGTCACCCAAAATCTCTCTTACGCTTCTAGATTCCATTCAAAAGAGTGAAGTTAAGTTAATGACCCGTTTCTTACAAAATCTCTTTCCACTCTGTCTCATAGACGTTCCTTTCTTCGGCACGCCGTTTTCTATAGATACTTCCATGGGTACTGTTCTTTTGAATTGGCTTCTGTAATTCCCCCAATCTCATCCAAACTAGTCGGAACAGGTGCCACAACCGGTCAAAATCCATTAGCTGTCCAACTTCAAATTCACAGAAATAACTTTTCTTTTTCTTCATTTATCCCTTATACTTTGGTTTTCTGGAACAACCTTCCTTCACACATATTTCCTGACTCTTTACAGTCTATAGATATTCAAGAGTAATGTCAACAAGAAACTTCTTCTGTGTTCTCAACTTTCAACCCATACACAGTACTAAGGGTTATAAAACCATTCGTGGTCGCGACTTTCATCAAAAAAAAAAAAATTTAAAGTAACTCCACCCCGCAGATGTGGGAACAATATTCCATGAATGGGGCGGATTCGTGATTTGCATAGTTAACAGAAAAAAAAAAATTGTAAAATTCATGACGAGTCATTGGATCAAAAGTTGGCGGATTCATGGCCCGAGACATCTTAGCAGGTCGTGAAAAAAAAAAAAAAAAAGCAACCAACAGTGCGCCCGTTTTTGAACATATCCACTCTGGCAATTTCTTAACTCCAACCGACCTGCAGTTTCGGATTACAGAGTTAACTAACTCTACTTTTCCCTTTTGTAAACGTTAAGAAAGTAGCACAGAAGTATAACGTTAAAGAGTTGCTGGTGCAAGATAACGCTGTTCCTCTATGCAAAATTTCAATGAAAAATTGAATTAATATTTATCAGAATAATATTAGCACTTTCTTCTTTTCCATGGCCTTGCGTGAAAGATGACACGCTGTCCTTGTACCTTTTGGAGTGTGGTGTAACAGAAAAAAAAAAAAAAAAAAAACTAGATGAAATTACACTTAAAATGTGCACGCCAGAATTCTGGAAAGCTTTCTTTATCCTTAATGTGTGCCAAAGTATTTTTGACAAACACTTGATGCATTCAGCCTTCATAAATGACACCTTGTGCAATCGAATCGCTTAAGAGGGTAATTCTAAATGAAATCCAGCATCATTTGCCAAATATGAAATAAAAGGTAACAGACTAATTGCCAAATTCTTGCATGCACCAACAATCTTTTTATCACGTAATTCCTCGATGAATGCAAGAATAAACGTGAATTAGTATTCCGATGTTCAAGGGCTGTTTTCTGAAGATGAAGAAATCTCCAAAGCGAAGAAAGAATACGAGAAGCGTATATACGACCATAATGAAAGGAGCCTCATGTTTTCAAGTCTTTCGTTCTAGAAACCTTCCCAATACACTCCGCAAATAATGTCATTGAACTTTTGTGCAATCTGAACTAGTGATAGGCATAAACGAATGATTAACAATCGAGAGATTTCGATAATCGAATGATTAATAATAGAGGGATTTCAAAAATTGAAAATATAGTCATTTTAAAAATCATGGTTAAGTTCATTCCAAATTCGAATAATAAACTTCAGTTGGTTTAGCTTAAGATTTAAAATTACAATTAGTATATCTTAAACATAGCCAACCGAAGTATACACGGCGCCCAGGATAAGTGATCTCTGGTATACTCCATTTCCATATATAAAAAAAAAGAAGCCATATTTAAAAAAAAAAAAAATCTCTCTTAGACAGGGGCGTCCAACACACACACACACAGTCCATCCACAGGCATTGCATTTCCTCCTGTGGATGATTTTTCTTGTTTTTTTCTCATAAGCAAGGACAGAAATTTATATACCAGTTCCCCCCCCCCCTTCTGGTACTCAGGTTTTGTCAACCTGAGTATGGCGTTTTTGCATCCACTGGTTTAGCACTACCTCCAGTGGATGCTTTTCAAGACAGTGGAATCAGTTCCGCTCCATTTCGGGGACCGAGCACTGTGTAGCAGTTGTCCAGGCGATGGCTGCTCCCTGGCGTCAAAGAGACCTGACATAACACACACAACAGTAAACGCACTAACACTGTCACAAACACACATACTAACCACAGGTCAGGCGCGTTTTACTGAGTTTCTGTATTTCATCACAGTGACACTAGGTGGAGATGGACAAATGTCTGGGGGCTACCATGGACAGGATACACATACAACCCGCAGACACCGTGAGATCGAGCAGCTATGTAGACAATTGTTATGCGTCCAAGTTTAAAACTTAACATGCCACAAAATAAAGTTTCAAATTGACTTGGGAAAAATATCTGTTGTTAGTAATATTCGACTTTTTATTTACTGCTTTCTCGTATGATGTTTTATGTACCGTAGATACCTGAGTATAAGTCAACCTAGTTTTAGGACTCGGGAAGTCAAAATATGTATTTATCCATGCATAAATTGATAAGTCTTTCAGAGTAGTAAACACACAATGTTCACTTTATTGCCAAACATTTTACATAATGTTTGCAAACACTACATACACTAGTGTTTGGAGTAATTTCTAAAACTACTGTCCACCATATTCTTGACTCCAAAACTATCGCTGCATAAATATTAATGTAAAACGTTTGCCAATAGCTACTGCGGAGAGACTTTTCAATCACCGTTTTCGAAACGTGCTCTGAGGCATAACCAACTTATCCGATTTTGTATCAATTCAGTATCAATTTCCGACTACTGCGCAACAGCAAATGTAGACGCTATAAGTTGAGAAATGCAGGACACTAACCTGCATTTGTTCTACAAAGCACTGCGCAAAAATAATTAGTACCGACTAGATATGCAATAATCTATGCACTGCACTCATTCTAAAACGAACCGAGAACTAGATGGATTTTTCTCGCTGACAATAAAAAATTATTAACAAATTTTTCTCCATATGTTGAAACCTGACATTATCTGTTAATAAGGCAACCCCGTACTTTGCAATTTCGAAAACATGGAACGTTTCCCGACTTATACTCGGGCGTCTACGGTACATATCCAAGACCTGTCCAGGTAGTACCAAGTAAATAGATTAGACAGAAAAAAACTTATTTCCAATCATCACTGGAGAAGATTACCACAATATTCCCTCAACGATAATCATGTCTTCTCACGTCCCCCCCCCAGAAATTCTTCTGGGGGGACTGTGTTATGAAACCCAGTGTCTGTCCATTAGAATGTCTAGAAAAAGGGTTTGAAAGCAGTGTAAAAAAGTAATTTTAAAATCCGAGGTGGGGCTCCCCCACTTTTCATAATACCATGCCAGAATAATAAATTTCTGTAGTGACATAGCGAGAGGAAGGACGGTTCTAAAATCTCGCGGGGGAACGAAATTTGTAATGTCTCTGCACCAACAACAAGGAATTAGGCTATTATGGCACAAAATTGCTTAACAGAAGATTAAAAATATTTTTACTCCAAAACAATCTAGAACAAATTCAGCAAAAACAATGAGCCAATGATAAATTGGTCAAAAGTTTTATTGAGAATAGCTGAGCTCTAAAATGCATTCGCTATAAGAGTTTGGCGCATGCACAGTGAAACTATTTTCACGCGACAGAAACCTTCTGGTAGCTCAACTCTACAACTACCCTGCTTCCGACAAATTCCATCTACCAGTTATACCTCAAATCGAAATATCGTGCATAAATGAAACTGCTACATAGAGAATAAACTTACCAAAGCAGATAACTGGACGGGAGTGAGTAGATCAAAATACCAGCAGCTAGAGAACAAGAGAGACACGCACTCCTCTTAAAGTTCATTAGAGAAGGTGTGAGTGACAGGCCGCTGTCCTTCCTTGACACTTGGTGATGCCATTCCCCAGTCTAAAAGCTGCACTCTTTCTTTCTCTCCGCTTTCCCCGCTGGCAACCAAGAATAATATGTCGCACGCAACGAGCGAGTGGCGTGAAGGAAAGTGAAAGGACAGATTACAGGATGCTACTAATGCTGTTTAAGACTATCAGTTAATACTTAGCTATTCTTTGCCAAGGATATCTTCGGGATAAATTCAGCATCTAGTATTATTAAATACAGATTACAACAAACTCTACTCTTAAAACTTGAAGATTTTTATCCATTACCGATCACAGAGTTTCAATCTATGACTCCCAAGAAATTATTCTAATTATACTTTTAAAAAATCATCACTTTTATTCGTCAGATTGCTGCAGAGTTAAAAAAATATTTCTTGGCGATTCCTTCAACTTTTCATGGATTTAAATGAAATATAGATAGTAAAAACTACAACGCGAAAAACAACCAAAACACAACCTATCATCTGCATATCAAACGTATTTTAATAAGCAGACGATATTTCAAACATTGTCGCTAGGAAAGAAATCCTGGACGCCAGGTCATGACGCTTAAAGTTATAATGCTGGCGCCTAATGTTTCCTGTACGGAAGTTTTTTTGTTTGTTTTTTCATGTCTCACATACATGAATCATTTTGAATTTTTGCGCCTTGTCAGTCAATTGGTTGAACACTAAATTTGTTCACCCTCCTCCAAATATGTGGCTGTAGTTTTTTTTTTTTTTTTGATTTTTGCTTCACCAAATACGGACAAAAAAAACAAAAAAAAAAACAACGATGGTTTGAAAAGATCGTGGTATGAAAGGGTAGTGGTACAGTGTCGAAAAATTTCTGTACTTGATGTATAACATGTCAAAACAGTAAACCAAGTTTCGTACACTTTTAATTAATAACTGCCGTTAGTCCTGAAGTCAACAAAGTGGTGTGAATGAGGAAAGATGGACAAAAATCAGTCCCCGTGTGCAGTCATCCAATATTTGGGGGGAAAGGAATAACGCCATGAGGATATGGTTACAACATTGGGGGTAAATGCCCCTTCTTATTTCATGGTTAAAATTTGGGCAGCAGAATTTAAAAGAGGGAGATGAGCTTGGAAGATGACCCACGCTGTGAAAGATCTGCAACGTCCATCATTCCGGATGTTGTTGACAATGTTCATGATCGGGTAATCAAGTGTAAAGTGTGTTTAGGGTTAAATGGCACCAGGGGTTTCTCCCATCTCCGCGTGGTATACACTGTCTTGTGATACGGAACACTGTAAAGGCCAGAGATTTAAAAATATATGGGTACTGTTTACGTGTAGTGTTGTGTATCGTTGTTCCTCTGGCCATTTAGTCGCCAGACCGCTACTGAGACCGAACGTTCCCCGTGGAGGCAGACCAGGTACACCAGTACTTTAAGATTACTCTGGCAAGTCCTGCCACCTAATTTCCTGCGATTTCAGTGGCTAGGACCTAAAAAAAAAAAAAAAAAAAGGCGCAAAAAAGTGATCAGGTGATCGACGAGTGACAGTTCGGTGTACACTGACAGCGTCTTGGGTGTCTCATCTGAACGTGTACCGCATAATAACAGAGAATCTCACTAACGAAAAAGGCGTCAACACGATTGGTCCCAAATCTGTTGACAGCAGAGCAAAAACGCAGAAGTGTTGTCATCAAGTGAGCATTTGCATCGTTCTCAAGCAGATCTAGCAAAAGTTCCTTGCAAGGTTTGTGACCATGGATAAACCATCACTTTCAGCCAGAGACAAAGGAGCAATCCAAACATTGGAAACACACTCTTCACTACCTCCAAAGAGTATTGTTATTTGGTTTTTCAGGAGCATTAGCAACTAAGGCCATATTGCTCCGGGGATATGCAGTGGCCATTCCCTGACCTTTCCGCATCTTCCGTATTTGGTGGTGACGGGCTCGAACCCCGGTCTAATCAAGAAGCGTGTGCTACGCACTGCTGCTCCTTCCCACCAGGCTACGGAGGCGCCGCCTCCAAAGAAAGCTAAGTTGGATTTCTTTGTGGGTGGCAAGGTCTTCTGCTGGCAAGGTGATGGTCGGTTTTTGGGATGCTCATAGAGTGTTGCTAGTGGATTACCTTCAGAAAAGCGTGATAGTCACAATAGCATGTTACACAGACCTTGCGAGGCGGTTCAAAGACAAACGTCGAGAAACACTCAGCAAAGGAGTCTTGTTACACCAGGACAAAGCGCCTGCTCACAAGTCTAATTGCCATAGCTGCACTGCATACGTGCAGCTTTGAAATCGCGGACCATCACCCCTCCCCACCAATTCACCAGATTTAGCACCATCGAACTTTCACCTATTTCCTGAAAAAAAAACAAAAAAGAAGAAGCTGGCTGGCTGGAATCCATTTTCCCACCGACAGTGACGTCATTGCTGCAGTGAATGCATTCCTGGAGGCCCAAGCGCGAAAACGTACTTCGCAACTGGAATCAACGCATTGCAGCACCGGTGGTAGTATAAGTGTATCGACTGCAAAGGGAACTATGTCGAAAAGTAACACGTCACCAGATTCTTCAAATAAGCCCTTCATACTCAGGCCACGAACTTTTCACACGTTTCTCGTATTAAATGTTGATGTACAAATGAACGGTTACATCTCGATTCTAATATCAAAAACCCTTACCCTTAATTGAAAGGTAATAATTATAGTAACAATTGGTGTAATCATCTTCACACACAAGGGCGAAGCATTTCGTACATTCTACGTTCATAATTACTCTCATCGGAATCAATTACAAATAATTGCAGGGTCAATGCACGCAACTGTTCCCAAGCTCAATAAGCAATTATCAGTTTCAGAAGACGAATTTCAATTAAGGAAATCGGCGTTCTGATCAGCGAAGCGAGTATGCTTCACGCGCCAGCAGTTCATGATCTCCCAATTTACTGCCCCATGACAAGATGTTTAGCCATAAAACAGGTAAGTAGTAGCAGAATAATTGTGTCATCTGAGTAATTATCCTGTTTGCTACTCACCTCTTTCACATGGTCTCAATATGACATTTAATCCTATGAATTTAATTTGTAATTGTTGGTCACTGTTAAATTTGCATTAGTTATTAGAAAAATGCACTTTGTACCAATAACCATTTGCAGATCGAGTTTTCGATGGATTTCAGATGTGTGTGAGCATGCGTGCGTTTTAATGAGTACTAGTAAGAAATCATAATGAAACTAAATTCGGGTCAGATTTAAAAAAAAAAAAAAGAAGAAAGAAAGAAAGTTAGAAAAAAAAAAAGTACGCAATGCGGTACATTTCAGGCGCGTTAGCAAATAATTCATGATTTATAATAAGGGGGGTGAGGCAACAACATTAAATTGCACACACTGTGGGGAGGGGAATCGCTTCTGCTCATCCTCTGCATTATCAATTCGTTCCTCCAACCGGCGCATGACAACAAACATACCATCCAGTGCTTCTGGTATAACATACATATACATTGATAGCCTATGTGATATGTATGAAAAAAAATTAAAAAATCATAATTACCGTATTTCTATCGGTCCAATTTAAATGAAATTTGGGAAAGGTCGACAAATCTTTCTGATAGACCTAAATCAAAAATTTTCATGAGAATCCATTCATTGGTAGTGAAGTTATTACATGCGGACGGACAGACAAATAAATAATAATTGTCGGATTTTTATTGATCCGATTTTAATGAAATTTGGTAAAGCTCGATAAATCGTTCTATAAGAACAAAATTTAAAATTTCATGTAATCCCATCCACTGGAAGTTAAGTTATTATATGGGGACGGGACGAATAATAGCTGTCGGATTTCTGTTGGTCCGATTTTAATGAAATTTGGGATAGTTGGATTAAATCGTTTTAAAGTCCAAATATAAAATTTCATGAATTTTAATTACATAACAGCCGAATTATAACATGCGGATGGGAGGGTGGACAAACATGGTGAAGACTGGGTGCATTATCATTTTAATTATTAAATAAACTTCGCCATAACTTTCACGATAATTAGCAACAAATTGATGGGTGATCGCGCAAAAATATATTTGAACAAAGCACCAACAGGTCAAGCATATTCTAAAAAGAGGTTCAAGATGCGCATATTCGTTATGAAAACCCATATATTCAATTCAATTTTAATATCTAATTAAAATTGTGTTCCGATACTCAATACAAAGTGTTACATCATTCAACACTCAGACTATCTCTATTTTGAGCAAAGCCAAGGCGATCTAGAAGATGAGGAGTCAACCTACGGTGTATGTAAAAAATACCATGAAGAACTCCGCCCTCAGTATCTCCTTGTCCACGGGTCTTTTTGTACTATAATACATAAGACGATGGCACATTGAAGGTCCAAGCTTCGAGTATGCCGCTATTGTATTTTATTATTATTTTTTTTTATGATTACATATGCTACGTTTAGCTAATTAGTGCAATGATTCCACAAACTTTCGCAGTTATTAGAGTATCCAAGGCTGGTCACAATGGCTTTTTTCCTTTATTATAATTACTACTACTAAAAACAGGAATACAAGTAGTCCACAATAAGGACATGAGGTTCAAGTTATGAATAACCGCTTTTATAATCAATAACAGATTGCAGAATTCCCGGAATGCTGCAGGAAAGGTTAGTAATTAGACTGCAAACAATACAGTTGCCAGTTTATCAGTTACATTTCCATCATCCAAGGAACCGATGTTCTATCAGAAAAATGTGTCCATAACAGGCTATACGAAGCAGAAATAATAAATACAGCATGTGTGCAAAAATGGGCCAACACCACGACCTAAGTGATTTTGAGCGTGGTATGGGGATCTACGTCAGACGTGTGGGTGAAAATACCGCGGACGCTGTCAACCCCCGCTAGGTTTTCACTTATTGACTTTCGATAATCCGGCAGAGAGAGAGAGAAAGAGGCATAAAACATTGCAGGACTTAAGCTTTAGTTTTGATAACATCAGTTAGAAGTCTTTAGCACATATGCGTAATGCGCTTATGTGTTCACCATGACCGTCCGTTCGCCCGCCCACATGTTATAATTCGGCTCGTAATGGATGAATTCTCATGAAATTTTATATTTGGGCCTTTTTAAAACGATTTATCGAGACATCCAAATTGTATTAAAAGATTTGTCGAGCCTTCCCGAATTTTATTAAAATCGGGCCAATAGAAATCCGACAATTATTTATTTTTTTTTTCATACATATCATATAGTCTATGCATATACCGTATATTATAGCCGAAGCACTGGATATTATATTTGTTGCTATGTGCTGGTTAGAGTAATGAACAGGAAATATGGCGGATGAGCAGAAACGAAACGAAATGTTATCGGTTCGCACATAAGTGGTTTTTTTTTTTTTTGTTAAAAATCATGAATTATTACTACGAAACAGCTCCTAGATGCGACAGACCGACTGAGAGTGAAAAGAACCGCAGTCTAACCACAACCAGTCAAATCAATACAGTACAACGGCAGTGTGCAAAGGATTATATCGGAACGAACAATGCGTTGGACCCCTTGGCTCACTTGTTCGACTCTTGTCAGCTGAAAACATGGAACTACGAGTATAGTGAGCACAGGAACGCCAACACCGGACGTCTGGTCGATGAATCCCGTTTGGCGATGGCAGCATCAATCAATAGACCCAAGGTGTGCCTGGTGTCAACGCTGAAGGTGGAAATGTGATGATGGCGATAGTGCTTTCGTGGACCAAGTTAGGTCTCCTGATACTACTGAATCAAAATCTGAATGCCACAGCCTACTTGAACATTGCTGTCGACCAATGCATCCCTTCATGTTACAGTTTATCCATTTGGTAACGGTTACTTTCAGCAGAATACAGTATCATGTCGGAAGGCACTGATCGCATGTCGGAAGGCACTCAATCACTGGATCACCCGATCAAGTAGCTCTGCGACGTGGTGGAACGAGCTGCTCGTGGAAGGGTCCGATCTGAGGCAACTGAGAGATGCGACAGAGTCTACATGGCCAACATCCATGTGGAACGCTTCTGGCGCTTCGTGGAGTCCGTGCCCAGACGATTTACTGTTCTGAAGTTTTCAGGTTCAATTTTCAGTCCGTTTAAAGGACGCGCTACTCACTATTAGGTCGCTTTATCTCAAAAAACTGGCTACTCACTGTATACATTGAAAAGCATTCAATAATGCTATAATATTGGAGGCCAGAGTTTAAAACCCAACTGCTGTTAACTAGACAAACGATCTGTCAGACTTCACGCCAGAAAAGACACGACTCAACTGCGCTAGCACAATAAATAATCCATCCCTTCTTTAGCAAGTTATTCCTAGTAAAGTAATAAAAAAAATAATAATAATAATAATAAATAGTAATCGTAGGATGAGCAGCAACGCACTTTTACAGTTAATGAACAGAAAATGTGAGGTGGATGAAAGCATAAATATCTCTTTGGCAGTACAAATTACAGCAGATTGCCCTGTAAATGTCAGTTACTTGAACTTGACATATTAAGCATTTAAACCCATTTCTAAGGGGGAAAAAAAACAAAAAAAAAAAACAAAAAAAAAACAGGAAATTTTCGGGAAGTTAGAACCTCTCCGGTGAACGATGTTCGTAAAAAGAGGTAGATAAATAACAGAATACGCCAGAAGTTATCATTAGCAGCGTGACCAACGCAACTATCAGAGTTGAAAGTAACCATACCACTCAATTACACTAACATCCAAGCTAGAGATCACGCCATAAATCATTTTCGGACCAGGGTTTCCGTAATGTTGCAAAACATTAACTGCACTTACAGACTCAGAAAAATCCTTCCCCCGACTCCAGGGCAAACAGCACACAATTACGTGTGCCATTAAAACCATACAGCATCACTGATTGGAGGAGTACTGTACTTACCTTCAAATGTGATCAAAATTAACGTTGTACAAAACACCATTGCAGCGGTTATTAATCGAAAGGTAACGATATTTTAGACTAAATTAAATGCTGTATATGCCATTAAACAATACCTCAGAAAACTAAAATGTTCTGCTTATATTCCAGGGTGGCCATACAGGGTCAGTGGAGCTCACAAGATACATGTCAAAATTTACAGATGATGATCAGTGCCAAGTGATACTCCTTTAGGATGACTTGGATGGTCAGAAGTGCCCATACTTTTTTTTTAACTCTTCAAAAGGTGACATCGGAAATACTGAAGAAGCACAACGCTCTTCAGAACAAAACCTATAAGAAATTTCTAGATGGTCCAGTTCTTGGAAAATGAAGCCAGACTTAATGGAAGTGTTGCTCAGTGTCCAAATAGAATCAGAGTGAAGGGATGCTGCACAGTGTACAAACGGAGGTTTGGCTATACAACCAGTGTTGCCAACTCTTAATAATATTTCCCGCTAGCCGCATACTCAAAATCCGCTATTTTTAGCACTTGACCCGCCAAATTTTTTGAATTTTCATTTGTTCGTACTTTGTAGTGAATAAAAACAAACAAACAAATAGTATATATAAATAGTTATTTATTTTTCTGTTTTTAATATAAAATCAATATCTAAAAATCTAAATTAATTTCGAAATTCAATACCTCCTCATCATATGCTTCTTGTGTACCTATTTTGCGAAGCACTTCTTCAGGTAAAACATAATTTTTACAACACTTTTCAACTCTTTCGAGCCCGTATCGTACTGATAAGATTGCATTAACCGTGCCAACACTCATTCTGTTGCGTGTTTTGTTTTTTACTAGATTTAAGTTGCTGAATATTCTTTCCACATCTGCATTGGATAATGGCAAAATTAAAATACCCAATGCAAATCGCTAATTTCTTTAAATGGATTTTTACCGCTTGCATCTCGAAAAATTTGAAACTTCTGACCAAAACTTCATTGTATTGTTGATGTTTTCCCATTTAACGAGAGTAATGTTTATATACTTTTACTCAATTTTTTCAATTTCTACTTCAGACAATTTTAAGTTTTGTAATAAATTTATCAGTGGTTCTTTTTGTTGCTTTAATATATTGTTAACTGAGATTAATGATATTTTTTCTAATTCTTTTATGTTGTCCAGAAGGCGTTGGTTTAATTGTAGATACAAATCAATCAAGAAATTACGACCTCTCTCTCTTATTGCCGTTTCATCTGATAAGTTTATTCATTATTAACTCATTTATTTTTCTTTCAAATTGGTAACCTAAATATGGCTTAGGGTCTAAATAATTATTAATGTCTTCTTCTATCCTTTCAATATGTGTATTTGGTAAAAACATTTTATTGGCAATCATCGACAATAGCATGTTTAAATCATGTAGTAATGATGTAGGATCGGCAGTATTTGATTCAAAAGATTTGTTTACTCTTTGTACTTCAGATAAGATAGATTTTAAAATAAAAGATATGCTAAATTACTTTCATCTTTGAACATTGAATAAAGAAGTTCTGCAGTATAACATTTGTCAGTCAAACGAGTTATTTCAAAATAGGCTTTTAATTCAATATACTGTTCTAAAATTCTTGTTATAGCAACTTCAATGGATAACCATCTTGTTTGACACGAATGAACTATCTTTTTCGGATCTGCACCATCGTTTATGGCACTGTATAAATATTTAAATTGATTTTGTTGGCTGGTGGATTTACTAAACGCACGATTTTGCATTGCACGAGGGTTGCTAGGAATACAACTATCGTGCTATACGAGGACTGACTATACTAAGATATTATTACACTGTGGTTATTAGAAATAATTATTACTTATTACTTATTGCTCTGTGGTTATTAGAAACGTTGAAAGAGATGTCGGTAATTCGGATCGCATTTCTTGGAAGCCAAACAAATAGGACGAAGAAAAATTATCCAATGCCATTCCTTCGCTGTTTCAAAAAAAGGCGTCATTAGAATTTTTTCCACATTTTTAGATTTGATTCAACAATTTAAAGCTATGACCCAATGATCAGGTCGTTTGACCGCGAGCGTAACTACGTAAAATTGTTGGGGTTCTCCTCAGGAAAATCCAGAATAATATAAAACCGATTCTTCGCTTTATAAAAAAAAAACTATGAAATATGATATCCCTACTATTTCAATTATGAATTATTTTTATTGTTAATTAAATAATTAATTGAACAATTAATTAAATATTTCTTAAATGAATATTTCTTAATATAAATGTTACATTGCCAAAATACATAAAATGCTGAACATTTATACTCTTCCCGCTAAAAAATCCGCTATCCGCTATTTCATATTTTTATCCGCTAAACCTGAAGCAATTCCGCTAAATCTAGCGGGAAAACCGCTAAAATGGCAACACTGTATACAACATCCTTTCCTTCCCAAGGTTTCAGGCAAGGCTAGCACGGTTTTTCTCCCAAAAACTCTGGTTTCTCATCCACCAAACAGGCAAATCAGACACATCATGTGCAATTTGCAGACATAATATATACGGCGCAATATGGTTTAAGTTGATGTGCCTAAACTCAACAACAATTTAGAGAAATATAAAACTCGAAACCCAGACATAAAAAACCAGTTCACCAAACTAAAACGAAATAATTTTTCAGAAACTGAAGCAAGTCAAGGAATGTTCGGGTGCTATAGAATTTTAAATAAGTGTTTTCGAAATAAATTTACATTAAATGTCCTTGGCCAAATCCTTAACAGTTTGTCTATCGTACTTATAAGTTAACCTCGATTACACTTTTGAAATGTGCTATGGCACTTTACTATTAATTCGCCTTCAAAAGGAGTCTGCTTATTTCATTTGTTGATTTAATTTGCAGTAGCTGAAGGCTTTATTCATAGCGAGGTCACTACAGTTCTGCACTTGGCTAAGAATAAGAACAATCTCAATATTAGGCACAGAAGTATAATTAACGATAATTAATTAAATGTTCATGTACACCACCTCTCCCCTTTGTGGGAACGTTTAGAAGACAGCAGGTACGCTGAGTGGAAGAATAGAACGAATCACTTAAACTCGCGCTACTCTCTGTTCCAAACATGAAAATGTGTCACGAGCCGAATTACTGATTGCACGTATTCACAGCTGCGAATGGCACTAATATGGAACTGTTGCAATCACGAAACAAACTTTAAGCTTCATGATGAAACACCACAATTAATTTTATTGTTATACCCAAAGATAGTTCGACGTTTGGCAACCCAGGACAAGCTTATAACGAATTGTTTCGTCAACAATAAAGACTGAACAAAATTATAGAAATCTAAATTTCGCGATGCCTTGAAATTGGCAGACCTGAGGTATCTCCCATTTAGCCCGCCCCTAAAACCGATTCCATTAATCCTCATTCCATTTAAAGCATATAAAATCTGAAATTCTGTATTTTAAAAAAAAAAAAAATATATATATATATATATATATATAAAGCTGAAAATAGAGCTTCTGGGATTGATAAAATAAACATGGATTTAATTAAATATGCTGTAAATAATTTTAAATTAACATTTCTAAATATGCTTACGCAAGCTTTGAAAAAAGGGAGATTATCAAAGGAATGGAAACAGGCCCTTGTAATTCCTACGTACAAAAAGTTAGATTAACAAGATTATAATAACTAGAAAGGAATCAGTGTGGATATAACAGTGCCTGGACATAATATTTTTGATAATGTTTTAAAAAGGAAAATTGAACAAGATATTGATAATCTACATAACAATTTATGTCCCTCCTTACGGAACGTTCTTTGGACTTGGATAATTCAAAGGCTAAACAACCTTTTACCTGTTTTCTTTCGCAATAGGTGTTATTTTGCATCCCTGATCAAACAAACATGTAGTTCCCAACAACTCCAGTTGCAGATATGACTACGCCTAAGGCAGAGGTGCTTAAAACCTTTTTTTTATCCGCGACCCCTTTTCATAAGACGAAATTATTAGTGACCCCAGATTTTTTTCGCAACCCCCCGGAGGAGTCGCGACCCGCAGTTTAAGAACCGCTAGTGTATAATAATTTCAATAGTTCTATAATAAATATTTAATTTAATCACGTTTATCAATGTTTGCCCCGACCCCCAGAATCTTTTTTGCGATCCCTCCGGGGGTCGCGGCCCACAGTTTAAGAACCCCTGCTCTAAGGAATAAAATTTTGTTTATTCTCTAGAGTCAGACGAGGCCAGAAGAACTTCGAATTCATCGTAACTACATATATTTTGAATTATCAATGGCAGTCGGATTTCTAGCGTTTCAGTCACGATGCGCCGTGAATTTTTGTGGCGGCGAACGAACTCGAACTCCTGCTTTCTTACTTGTGGTCGCGCATACTAACCACTGGACCACGGCCTACACGCTAATATTTTAATATTAGCGGGCAAGGACAGAGCCATCCAGAGGGTGTTCAAAGAGAAAAATCGTCATGGAAAAGAAAAAGCAGAAACCACTGCAAGTCCAGACATCCAAAACTTGTGGAACGTCGGAAATCGTCCAGTTCCCGTTAACCGGTAAGAAATGAGCTGGTCCTTTGATTTTGTTGATGATTTCCCTAATCATAACTTTAAAAGGGCCGTTTTCTTCACAGATTACTCCATTAGCAGTGAGCTCCTGGCTGGTGATGACTATCTGTGCTAATGGTTTCTGGGATATTTTAAAAGATAATTAATCTGGAAGTTAAGTCTTGAAAGTGCCTTCAAAAGCGGTTCTGCAAATCAAAGGTGTTCCTTTCCATGTGGAAATCATTTAACAAAAATAAATATTCGCATTCAATGGGCAGAGCAAGTATATCAATAACGGTCCTTTTGTAGAGCATCAATCCTCGTACTACCTCACCATATACAGAATGATTATATAGTAAAAAAACCATATTACTGACACAAACTTTACAACACTCCGATATGACAACTGCTAATGTCCACATCCCACTGAATATATGGTTGATCACGCCCTCGCCAAAAGCTATTCTTAGAGTGTGGAAAAACGTCTGGGTTCGAATCCCGTCAAGATGTGAGTAATTTTTATGAGTTTTTTTTTTAAATAAATAAATAGAGGGTACGGCGGAAGAGGGATATACAGCAGAGTGAAAGCGTACTGTGATTATAGTTGGGTTTTTCATCTAAAAACCAACCGCACACGCAGTTTCAGAGAGAATACAAATCAAATTCTGCAACTGTAACGTCGGTATCTCGGCCGCATGCTTAATTAGAAACAATCAGAAAGAAATGAACTCTTTTCAACAGGTATTTGAGATATAAGGACTCACAAACTCCGGAAGTTATTTTAAAATCACCCTCTGAACAAATATCAAAATCCTAATATCCTAATAAATACAATTTTTTATTGTCGATATCTAATAATGGAACCCTTCAGTGTGTTAAACTGCGTAAGGGACTTTTTTAAATTGTTTTGGCCACTGTTACTACTAGATATGGAAATTTACCATAAAAAAAGGATTTCCTAAATATCACCACAGTGTAATGAAACCATTAAATCTACTGCATAATGCACTGTCACTTCAGTTTAATTATTAAAAGGAATCTCAGAAATGCAAATGAAGACTCATTTATCAATGTCACTGCAGGGTTAGTCATCAGTGCAATCATAAATAAATCATACTCAAACTTGCCATCCATTAATTTTACCCGCACCTTGGATGGTGCCAGCAATAAATCCTACTCAATTCAGGTTAGCATGGTCCTGTCTGTGTTGTCCTGGGGGGGAGGGGGGAAGAGAGCATGGAGAGTTATTCCACGCCGGTCTGGTTTAGTTCTTCGGCTCTGAGTTCTGCAATCTTACCTCGCCTAAGTGCAAATGTTTCCTGCGCTCAGGTGGTTAATGCCTCATGGGTATCTTCCTTGAGTAGCAGAGTAAATTCTTGATTGCGAGGGTTTCTCCATATTGTGGTGAGGAATTTAAGCCTAAAGTTGTCGTAGGTGGGGGCACTCGTATATCCACATCGATATTATATAGATTAATTTTAAGATATGCCATAAAGCAGTTTCCGATTTTTTTTTTTTTTTGGCATGGAGATCAATCCGGTATATCACTTTCGCCAGCATAGGCTGTCCCGCCTTGTACGAGCCGATAGATGAAAAACGGCTGACCATGGACTTTAATCAGGGAACAAGTAGCGGTGTTTCCAAGACCACAATCCAACAAACCCTCCTCCGTATGGGCCCTTCGGAGTAGGCGGCCAGTCAAAGTACCCATGCTTACGGCTACTCATCGCGAACGACGCCTAAAGTATGCATCTGAATGGAACCATTGGACAACTGACGACTGGGAAGAAGTTGCCTTTTCCGAAGAATCACATTTCTGCTATGCCGTGTGGACGATAGAGGGTACGGCGGAAAACCACTCCGATATCCTGGTTCAAAAGAAACGGGCAGGTGTGGCATTGTTTTGGTGTGGGGTGTTTTCCTGGGAACTCTCTTGAAGCCCTAATACCCCTAGACTTCACTCAACACAATGATACATTTACACTACTTCACTAATTAACCTTTATCAATACGGTATCAACACACAACAGACGCGGAGTTGACATAGTTTGGCATAATGCAATCAATAAAAAAATATAAAATAATCCACTGCGGCTGATCAACTTTACATATTTATGGTGATTATCTTCCCAAATGGCACGGGCGTGTTCCAGCAGGATAACACCCTGCCACCTTGCAGGTGTTCTTCGAGAGCGGTTCGCCAAACACGAAAGTGATGGGCGCATTATGGCCTTGCTGCCCTTGCGCCGTAAAGCCCATAAACAAACAAACAAACAAATACGAAAGTGACCTCCATATCTTGGCAGTCGAATTCGTCAGAAACGAATCCCATAAAACATCTCTGGGATTACGTGGTTCGACAGATTCAGCGTTTTGATCATCCACCACGGACTTGGGCAAGAAATTCTGGAGATATGGTACAACTACCTCCTGCAAAGTTCAGAGACATTATGGAGTCCTTTCTTCACCGTCTGCGCGAGTAGCACTGTGGCAGCGTCACCGTCCTCCCCACACCGGGTTGAAAAGGCCCGGGTTCGAATCCCGTCGATGATGCGAGGAACCTAAATAGGTTTTTTCACTCCGTGGCTGAGTTAGTCGGTCTCAGACGTAGATAGCAAGATTTCTCCCCCAGAAACTGCGGTTTTTCGTCCAGCAAAACAGACAAATCGACCATAGAACACACGCAATTAACAGACATAAGACATACAGCACGGCAGATGAATTTAATTATTCGGGTGGCCCAAATATAATAGTTTGGTTTTTTTTTAGTCCATTCTTCACCATGAGGCGGCAGTACTGGCGGAAAGAGGAGGCCACACCCACTATTAGATAGGTGGTCATAATGTTTTGAATGGACAGTGTATCCCGGTTTTGTAAATTGCATATATTATTCTGCTGTAGGTTTTCCTCGTTTGCTTGGAGAGGGGAAAAAAAATTAAACCATGCATCCACCCATAAAAAATTCCTCCCATCATGGAAGGGCAGTTATCTTAACTGTTACTCGTAGTCGAGAGGGCGTTAGTATGGAGATCCGACATAGAGAAAACAGGGTACAATTTTCTCAAATTGTCAGGCATACTCGAATTATCTTTCACCATGTTGTCGTACACAAAGAACTGTCATGCATCGAAATATCTCACACACTGAACAATCATACGACGAACTGTCTAACACTAAGTCGTGATTCCTCAATTGACACGAACCCATCTCAAAGCTGTTCCGTGGGACATGGTCAAAATTCTACTAGTTTTGTCCTCAAGCCAGTATTTACAATCCTGACTTTATTACTCGGGACGTTTCCGTGCCGGTAGATGATAAGATTGTCAAAAATGTCAATGTAAGAAGTGGCTGCAAGGTTTCTGGACTCTACAATCAATGACATCAGTCCAAACCACGAAATGAATTTTCCATATCAATGACACCTCCTCTACACTTTACTGGAGGGATAACAACGCATCTTCCTTCACACATTCTCCAAACCAACTTCATCTCATCTAAACAGTTGTGCTTCCTCGGGACTTTTTTCCACACTGTTCCAGAGTCAAAGAATAACCGGCAATGTGCAACTTCAAACGACCTTTGTCATTCGTCGGTTTTATGTTTGGATTTTAAGCTGCACTTCAATTAGCGAAACAAAAACTGTTCAACTTCCTGTGGGTATCGAAGAACTTACTGCCATTTCTGTTAATGGCAGGATCTCCAACTTTTAGAGATAGTTATTGCGATGACATAACCAACTTTATCAAAAATTGCGAACCACTTCAAACATTGCGAACACTGTCTAAGTGTTTTTATGCTTATGGGATCCTTTATTTTATTGTTGTTTCACCCTCACTTTTCTATCCTTTCGCAATTGGCTACAATTAACTTTCGAAGATTGATAGACTGCAGTAGCATGCAATGAGAAACGACTGACGTGGTATTTGTCAAATCAAACTGCCCAAACCTCATTTAAATTCCATAAGCTCAGCACCGTGATCCACATGGTTCCTACTGATACCTGTACTTTCCGCCCATGACGCTTACAGCTGCCCCTGCCTTGCATGCAATCAATCAGATCTAATTAGTGATAGAGAAGTGGCTGGATACTTTTCAGAGTACAAATGTAGTTTAGTAAACAGCATTATATTATGCAACCATGCTTTAAAAATTTCCTGCAAACAGAATAGTTGAAAACGTATCACTGCTTTTCTCCACACTACGTTATCTGCCATAACTGAACTACTAACGTTAGATTCAAGTGGGAAGGCTACCATCTCCAGGTATGCCACTGCTGTCTCACAGCCAATAGGAGCTTTCTCTACTACACAAGCCCATGCTAATCAAGTCTCAGGAGGGCCTAGGAGATTTAAGAGAGTTTCCCTGAAGGATGCTAGCCAGCTGCATTGCTGTTCATTCTTAAAGTTTGCGATATCGTGAACGCTTTCGTTTGATAAGTAGCATATGTTGTTACTATATCAACTTTGGCCATTTCCCTAAAGACCCTATTATCTTTTGTTGGGTAAGCACAGGTCACAGAATGTGTACAGCACTGTTACCAACGGCTGCTGCTCTTTTATCAGACTTTAAAATGTAAAATACTTGCATGTTTGTTTGTTTGTTGATCTCACTTTGAGTCATGCTCAATTTATTTTGTCACGGGTACAGAATGAAATGGTGTAAATGAGGAAGAAAATCCTTAACCCCCCCCCCAAAAAAAACTTTTATATTAATTCTTATTTTCAAGTATGTACAGTTTAACGAAGCGAAATATAATAATAAGGCTCGATATGGAAATGAATCAAACTCTTCCTCAATCCCATGGCTTTTTTTTTTTTTTTTTTTTTGGTTCTCTACAAACTCCAGCCAAAACCACCCGCCCACTCATAACTCGCATTCGTCGTCTTACATTTCCTCCTACGATACATCTGATCAACCTTCAGATACCAACGCCAGCCAATTTACCATACGTTATGAATACTCCAACTGTGTCATTCCCATAACCAGATACTTTAATCAGTTGCAAAAATCTGACTGAAACCACATTCCGGAAACCTTGATCTCTGCTCAAAATGTTCAATAGCCATAAGTTTATTAAGGCTACTGAATCAGCAATGACAACTGCCGATTACAAGTTCGAGCATATTCGTAATTAACTGCGGCGTCTGAATGTCGAAAACCAATATTAAATGATTTTCGACGTTCGGACGCCAAAAACGTTTGTATGACCTGATTAAATTTTTGCATAAAATAAAAACAAGAGTGCCGGCTGTTATTTTCCAGTTCAATCACTGCGCTAACACGTGATGACAATGACAAATTTAGTACACGCAATATGGAAACGATATAAACAAGTGACGAGATGAGTCACCGATCAGACTGTTGTACGTGATTCCGTGGTCTGTGGTCTACATCACGTGACTTGCAATGCTATAACATTAAAAGTCCTTTGTTTACATGAGGCGTACGCGTGGCTTTATTTATGAATAACTAAAACCATATGTCAATTCCCACGAAACCAACGGATCGACCGGGTCACTCAAAGAAGTCTATTAACATGTTCAAACATGCACAGCAAGCGTCTCCACTGCACTTCATATTCAACACCAGGCACAGGACGTATCATCAGGTCGGAATGCATAGCTCCAGCTCTGGCGGTTGGTTAGGTGAAACGTGTTATGTTATATTTATGCAAATAATTGAATTTCTAAGGAAAAACAATGGGTGGTAGCGAAGTTTCTGACAGTACCTGATGAGAAGGCTGCAATACATTTAGACGGATGTCCTGCAGCTGAGGGTGAAATCCACAGCCTTCTCCCCAAAACTTAACCACCGCCCGTTGTTCTTTCTTCGAAAAACCGTATGGTTTGCACCAATATAACAAAGCAAGTCTCACCCACCACGCCAACGCAATGACAAATGCCATGCACACACCCCAAACAAGCTCAAATACAAACGTATATCAGCAGCAGCTGCTCAGTTTTCACGACGAATCCAAACCCAATCACTAAAAAATAATATTTATTATTTTAAATTTTAGGTTGATAGTCGTTTTTTTTTTAAATCCAAAATAAAATAAGATCACCAACAATATATATATATATATTTTTTTTTTTTTTTTTTTTTGTAAACGAACTGGCAGTTTCCCAGATATCTGACAGAACTCTAGCAACAAAAAAACGTTTCCATATTTGTATACACTGCTAAAATGACAGTGATACGTCCTGCAACTATCAGGTGACAAAGGAGGGCACACTATATATGGGTACCGTCCCTGCAACCCCACTATGCTAAGAGAAGAAGGATGCCCTTATCTTTCATCAGTCCACTACGGGCATGACCGATGGAGATCTACAGATTTGCTCGGATGGGAGAAACTATATTTAGAAACAAAAACAGACAATCAATTGAGATCATATTAGGCGATTTTAATTTAGAAATCTTTCGCGTGTGTAGAAACTCAAAATTGCCCAACGCACTTGGCTTTATTTTAGAGGGGACAAAATTTTAAAAATTTTTCTACCTAGTACTAAGCCTCTTTATATATGTCAAGGTTGGCAAAACAAACCTTGAAAAACCATAGTTTGTGTGCAGTATGAAGGAAATCATCAAAGCAACTTTTCAAAATTGTTACTAATTGCACTATAAAATTCAAGTTGCTGAAAAATTACCAAGCACTTTCATACGTGCGCTGGCAAGCAGCACGGGATGACTGTCCTACATCGTTCCAACAGTCCCCAAGAAAAGAACTAGAAAAATGGGTCAAAGCCGGGAATAAAAGAGCACCGAGGTTTATCTGTCCTGGTGCTTTATTTACTTACTCGGGTATGCACAGTAACGTCTGCAAAAAAGTGGGAAAGTTTTTTGGTATACATTAAACATGGGTATACTATTCAAGCACCGGCAATATAAAATGTGAAACGTGCAGTTAAACATTATATGCGAAAGTCTAAATAAAATATTCCTTCGTTCATTCTCAACTGAGCGCACACAATCCAAAACAATTTTAAGCGATCAGATACGCTTGGTAACGTAATCCATGGCACGCGAAGATATTCGATCGATAGGTCAACATAAAGATCTTCCGGCTTTTCCAGTTACGCTCGCAGTTAACACTGAAGACTTTATCATTATTTTATTTTAGTATAACTATTAAAAAAAAAAAAAACTCAGTTAAAATATTCAGAACAACCACGCAATGCCTTGAATAAAAATGAACGATACATTAATTTTGACAACCGATGATTTACAAAACCCAATTTTATCGTGGGGACTTCGATTTTGTGTCTAGAAGTACCAATCTATTCATTATTCGATTTTGTCCCAATTGTCCCCAAGGTAAGTTTTTATTTTCGTCGTATAGACATCAATGACACTTTTATATCAGTCTGCAGTTTTTGATGGAGTTATGATGTTTATTATAAGGTTGATACCACACTGTTAGTTTGGCATCAATCCACGTTTAATTCGACAAGGTCCGAAGGCAGAATTTTTGAAAACGTCATAAACTGTCTATTTGGGATGTCACGAGGATTTTCTTAGAAAGTGAAATGAATGAAAAATTAATAAGTGATAATTTCAGTGGTTTATAAATCTGTAATTTAAGTGACTTTAAGATGTGATCAGCGAAAGATATGAAGACAAAACTATAAAAGTATTATTTGATAGATTCAAATGACACACAGTGGTCAGATGTTTTGAAACAGTTCGTGGGCTCATCAATTCTATACCAAGTAATTCAGCCTTTTTAGAAGATAATTCATAGATTTCTTGGAGGGCTTTTCGCAATTTATTTCATGCGTCATGTTTAAACATCAGAAATGAAACTGAATGCAAATCCACAATAGCGATCTACTGTCTTGTATTACGTTACTCAAAGGCAACGAATAAATGGTATAAAATTTTTACATCGTATAGAGGAAAATAAGAAAACTAGTTCCTTATTTTAACTGCTTTGCCATGTACACTAATTTTTTTTTTTTTTTTTTTTTTTTTTTGTTGCAGGAAATGATATACAGAGAGTCTATTCACAGAAAGGTGAGAGCACCTATAAACAAATAATGCATAAGGTGTCCACTTGACGAAGTCCAATTAGACTGTAGGATTAACAGTACCATGAATACTGTACATACAAAGGGTACTAGGAAAGTTTTGTAATACAGCTTTGTTTATTTAATTTTTTCAAAGTAATTTCCTCTACATTCAATACACCTCTCCATCCTCCGAAACCAATCTTTAAACCAGGTCTGCCAAGTTTCACTAGGGAGTAAAGCACACTCGTTGTCCCAAGCCCGTAGAAGGTCCTCATCACTGGAAAACCGCCTCCCTTTTAGCTTCATTTTCACATGCGGGAACAGTGCAAAGTCGCAGGGAGCAAGGTCTGAACTGTAGGGAGGGTGCTCGAGAAGTTTCAGTCCTGTCGTGGTCAAATATTCGGTGCAGGCTTTGGCGCGGTGAGCTGCAGCATTATCGTGATGGAGGTACCAGGTGTCCATTCTTGACTTTGGCCGCAGGTTCTTCATAGATCCAATGACTTTAGGCAGGCATTGTTCAGTATACCACTTAGCTGTGACTGTCTTCTGCGTGTCCAAAACGACACGTTCCACAGTTCCACTCGATTTGAAAAATACAGCTATCATTTTCTTCTTTACAGATCGGGATTTTCTGACAATTACGGGTGTGTCGTCATCATCAAAGACCCAAACTTTGTTTTGAGCCTTGGTCGGCAGATCGTAATAGTACAGCCAAGTCTCGTCACCTGTCACGATGTTGTTCACATACCGAGATTGTCCCTTATCAAACTTTTTTAACATCTCCCGGCACCAAGTCACACGTCATGTCGTGTCATCTGCTCTTCAGTCAGTTGATGCAGCACCCAGAGAGAACAAAGTTTCTTCACGTGCAAATGATCTTGCAGAATCGAACGAATTGCTGGTGCATTTAGGCCCAAAGTATCCTCTATCTGTTGGTAGGTCACTCGCCTGTTTTCGTCAAGCATTTTCCTCACAGCAGTAATGTTTTCCTCCGTAACTGACGTTCGTGGCCTTCCCGGCCTCTCAGAATCCTCCAGAGTGAAATTTCCCCTTTGGAATTCTCTATACCACCTGAATATCGTTGTACGATGTGGACAATCATCATCTAGTGCAAGAGTCATTTCTTCTAAGCACTGGTCTATGGTTAAACCACGCACGAAATTATACCGCAAAACTGTCCTTATCTCATTTCTTGCGATGGCATCGTGACCATGATGCCATCGCAAGCACTTTACACTCTCACTACTAATGAATAACTGAGCCCATCGACTTGGCGCGGCGGCTACTATGCACGTATGAACATGTCTCAACATGCAGCAACAAGCAGCTTCCTGTGATTCATTGTTGCGTCATATTGCAAAACTTTCCTAGTACCCTTTGTATAAGTAGGCTACTGGTTCAGTTTAAATGAAGTATTAAAGGCATCTCACCATCTCTAAATTATAATCCTCGGCACTCGTGATTCTCTTGAGTGCTCACGTGCTTTTGTTTCTGTGAATAGAGTACAGTTCCAACTGTACCATAACCGATTTACGACGTTCTGTCCATTTGGTTTGTGAAAGTTTTATTGGCCTTTTTCAATTAGATTCTTCGGCATACAATGAAATCATTCTTTTTAACACATTTCGTTTAAGTGTGTTTTAAAAAACTCTAAATGTCTTCCATTAATCCAATAGTGTTTCTTATACTGTACTTTGTGCGTCTGTTACGTTTCCACTAGCTGTTCAAATAATGAAAATCACAGTGAATATTCTGTACACTTTTCAATTTTTTTTATTTTTATTTTAACATCATAGTATTTACACAGTAAATGCCTAGCCATGCATTTGCTAATAGGCTGGTGAAAATTGTAAAACCTGTTCACAAATTTTGTTTCATTTTCATCACCAAACCGTACACAAGGTGAAATTTGTTCAATCGTTGAAATACGTCTCATCTGCAAGTGAGAAAATTAGCAGTTTACTTTAGACACTATTTTGTACAATATATTATTGCATGAACTTAATTTCGTTTCGTACGATGTCGAATTTTTAGCACGACTGAAAACGCTGGTTTTTAAAATCGTCACCAGCATCTCTCTGAGAAAGCAGTATTGCAAGGAAGCTATCTCTACCCCTTTTTGTGCAAGTTATTCATGGAAAATTCACCATAATCCTTATAAGTGAGCAATGGCATCTTTCATCTTTCACAGAAAATTACAATTTTACCAATATATATTTCTTTTGTTCAGTTTATGCGACCTGTTTTACACGAAGCTGTTTGTCAACTGACACATTTTCCACTTCATATTTCAAGCATCTATAAACAAAAGTTGTCTTCCATTACTATTAATTTTAATCAGTAAAAACTTCATTTAAATGTGTTTTCTTTTTATGATTATGGGATTTTAAAGTGAAAACATTCAACTGAATGTTTCACTTTTACGTTAGATTTTCAAATCGACTTTAATTAACTTGTCTAACTTTTCACTATTCTTCGCCTGATTCCGAATGTGTTGGATTCGCCTCGCCATATGGTTTTGTTTTCAGTGTAATTGCTTATTTCAGTATCAGCAAATCATCAAAAAAACTGGTCATGCCATAATTACTTAAAGTTGTAATAGCTGTTCTCAATTTATTTATTATATTTTTTAAGTACTCATAATGCTGTCACCTTTACTTTTCGGTTATCAATCATGGCTATGTTCATATATAAATAAAACAATGGGCACACTTATTTAAACATTTGTTTCTATTCAATAGAGGCTGCTATCCGAAGAAGATCAACGTATTCCTCTAGCGGATAGCGCTAAAAGCTAGCATAATATCCTATAATGTTCATTATTATTATTAGCCAATATGGTGCAAAGAAGCCTTGGGTCTTTTACTGCACCAGCCAAAAAAAAAAAAAATTCTGAGTTACCCTGAGAGAGAGAGAGAGAGAGAGAGAGAGAGAGAGAGAGAGAGAGAGAGAGAGAGAGAGAGAGAGAGAGAGAGAAGGGAATCACCAAGAAAGAGAAAATTGATGATATCCAGCTAAGGACCCAGGGTGTGCCAAGCCCATGCTCACCAGATGTGAGCCCCTTTAAGTCTGGATCGGCAGAAATAGTTTGTCAGAACGCTCAGTGAGTGCTGAATCAGTGTTTCTTCTTCTTTTTAGTTTTTTATCGTCTTGGGAGGGGAGGGAGATTTTCAGTGGCTCCCCTCTAAGCCCCTGTCAGCAAGCAGATATCTTTCAGTAGGTCGCATAAACAGGTCAGACTATTCACAGTCAAATATGAAAAAGTTCAACTAATGAAATCTGTGATGTAAAGTTCGCTATAGTCTTTGTTCCGAAACCGTACGTGCCATTTCCTCTAAGAAATATAATCTTCAATTGCATTATGGGTGTGGTGAAGTGGAAACTATACAAGCAACCATTCTCAGTATTTGGAAATGCTAAAGCAGGCGGCAGGAGCGCTCCACAGCTTGTAATCTAATTAAAATACTGGCGTGCTCATATGATTTTATGATTTGAAAAAATATTCAAACACCTGATCACAAAGCTTCTTTTTTTTTTCTTCTTTTTTTTTTGTAACATATCTTACCGTGCTCGAAATACATAATTGTAGTATTGTATTGATTGAAGTAAATTTTATAATTAAACTGGAAAATTCTCTCAACCCACTTCAATTCACTATTATTTACCAGTAAACTTGGGCGGGAAATAATTAATTTTCATTTTTAAATGTAAAACAATATTGTATCAAATTTTAAAAATATTAAGTTCTGAAATGCTCTATTAAAATATACAAACTGGAACAGTTTAAGTTCAGTATTTTTGATAAATTTAATGTTTTCTATTTGTAACAGCGTATTTTCATACCCAGGCCACAAATAGCAAAAGCTTATATTCATAAATATCATTATCGTCTGACTTTATAATGATATTCACAAATATTATTTATCGTCTGACTACTGCTCGCAATAAATATGAATATTTATTAAATAAAAAAATTTAGCTTTAACGGATTTAAAAAAATAGTATTTTTTTTTATTGTATGTACTTTAGTAAATAAAATTGTTTTAAAAAAATGCTTTTCAAACCTTGACTTGAGCTCAAAACATCTAAACAAAAGAATCATCATAAATAAGCATTAATTAATTAAGTTGTCTAAAGATCTAGAATACATGCAAATTAAAACTTCACCGCTGCTCTTTGTTAAGTAAAAAATATGGGGGAACCCGCATAACTATCATCTTAATTAATTATGTCATCTGGGTAGCAAACGACATGAAAATGGTGTCAATGTCAAACGCAATATTGTTCCCTTGAACTCTGACAGATTTTAATACATATTGCAATTTTATACTTAAAACAATCTGTACATGTAGATGTACTCATTTCAACAAGGATATCACGGATAAATTTACTTTAGTTTAGTATTCAGGTAGTATTCCCAATGTATGTGATAACAAGAATCCTCAGACAAGATGAATACTGAGAAACGCAGACGAAATGGGGGAAAAAAGTCGTCTTGATTATAAATAAACGATGAATGAGGTTGACGTGTTTACAAGAAATACAAATATCAAATATACTACCGGATCTACAGATTCAGTAATGATCTACTGATCACTGTGGAGATTCCCCCCCCCTCCCAACTGCAGGTATTAAAATTTGTATTATTCCGTAATTGCATGGTTAGTTTATAAGTGTACGTAAAAGTAAGTTGACTTTCATGCTTACTTTTGATAATTACTTAGGTAACTCTTTTCTTTTATAGGCGAATGTAATCGGGTTTACTGCTACTTAACTTACAAAGACATTAAATACTAGCAGCTCATTAAAGCAAACAATAACAGAGCCATTAACCTACATCAATTGGCAAAGATTTTTTATTAAAAAAAAAAAAAAGGAAAGAAAAGAAATAGATGTCGACAGTTTATGTAACTCTGGTATATTTGCCATCCTTCCCTTACCTAAAATGTTGGCACAAATAGCAAATTAAGGTTAATTGCCAGAATGACTCAAAGAGGCGTATCACGGCCGTTAGCCAACTGGTGGTCCTAATTCCCTCATCATGGATGACTTAAAAAGAAAGACTTGAATACGTAGCCCAACAGAAATTAAACCCATGTTACAGCATATGCTGATGGGCACAGTTACTGTCTCCAGCACGAGACCTGAGAGGTCTGGCGCAGGAGGCAGATCCAACTCCAAGGAGCGTAAATCAAACAGTACAGTGTTCTCCCACCGGAGATTCCGTTTAAACTTTGTAAATTCAAAAGTGCTTTTTAAAAAGCAAAGAAATAGAATTAAACACGTTCATAAGGGAAGAAAAGTACCTTCTTCAGTAAAGCATTCTACTTTCTCGTAAAGTACTTCTATGATGGAACTACGTAGTAAGTTACGGGTTAAGTCATAATATGCTACGCATTCACGATATTCGAAAAGAACATTGAAAATCAAAACATAACAAATGATAAATACCTGATAAGCCTAATATTCTAATTCCTCCGTGCGTATTTTACAGTTAATAAGTAGTTGTTAGTTTAACTCCTTTTTTTTTTTCTTTTTCCTTTTTATTTTGATTGATTGGCTTATCTAATTTACTTACTTCTCTTTTTAATTCGTCATACTATTTCTTTTCATTGCAGTTTCGCAAGCTTCAAATTTTTCGTCTCAGTGGTATCATTACTCTGTGGAGAAATATTTGGATGGTAACATTGATACTCTCCAGCTGACATCCTGGAGTTGCTAGATGAAATTTTTGACAACAGGGTGGTTTCTGACCTGAGCGTATGGCAAAGAACTGGCGTGCCTTCCAATGTCACCCGATTTAAATTCATATAATTTTTTTCGTTGGGGTTATCTCAGGGACAGGGCGTTTCAGAATCCACGAACTATTCTTGTACTGAAGAAAGCGACTGTGGATGAAATTTTTTTTTTTTTTTTTTTTTTTGTGTCGTAAGAAACGTTGGAGCATGTTCTGCACAATCCAACTGACACATTATTGATAGACGTGGAAGATAAACATGTTGTGGCATGAATCTCACAACAGTGCTGAAAACAGTTCGTGTTAATTTCTGTTTCTAAATAATATTTTATGTTCCTCAAAAGAATAAAATAGTATGATGTATAAAAATAATCTCCCTGTATAATTTTAGTGACAACACATAATATTCTAGTAGATATTTTATAGTAAAGAACATTCAAAATAACACACACGGCTCCTGAACTTTCTAGCCCTTTTTTTCAGGATGTATGTCATCTTAACTCTTTACCTTCTCCCAAGCTTGTTGTTCTTGTTGTTGAACTCTGTTGCATAGTGTGCCAGTTCTCTATGTCGTGTATTATGTGTTCACTGCTTCCAAGAAAATCGTGTCCAAAGAGGCGTTCGTTAAACCATTACGAACACATCCCTAGAATGAAAGAGGTTTGATGTTTTAAAAATTAAATTTTTTTTTTTTCAAAATAATTTAGTTTTCAAAACTTAGTTTTTCTCCCTTGCGTCAAGAGGTAATGTAAGGAATAAGGAAGAAAATCGCAATAACAGGACTCGTTTTTACAACGGCCAAGCCATTCTGATAACATTAAAGAGCTAGATGACAACGTTCCAGTCATTTTCATGACAGCAAATACTACGAGCTCTTTGAAGCAATCGATGGACCAAGGGGTGATAGCGACATTCAAAGTTTATTATGTCCAGCAAGCTCTATGCGATAACTGGTCACCATTATCATTAGAAAATCCACAGACAGCATTGCAGCATCATGGAAGTCACTCCAGCTGCGATAAACAATGGAAGCGGAAGAGATGGCCGGAGTGAGTTCACAGTGTCCAAGATCTTGCCAAAGTCCCAGAAATTCAGTTAGATTGTGGAATTGGAGGATAGAGTGCAGGCAGCCAGCACTGCAAGTAAAACATCTCAAAACAAAAATAAAGTCAGAAGCTTTCGAGTTTGTTCGAGAAAAAGATAATCATTCTCATTGAAGACAGCCAAACATGACAGGGAAAGTTTAGTGGAGACTTGAGTGATCTTGTGCAACTGTAATAAACTGTATCAGGAGAAGCAGAAAAATTCTGTTCAGACCTCTTTCCTCGACTTTTTAAAAAGTGAATAATTTAGTGTCTAATAACAAACAATATGTAAATAAATATTTATGTATATAGGACAGTACATATTTTTATTGCATTCCTGTTTTAATACTGATTTGTTTTTGTTTTTAATCAGTAGTTAAGTGAAGCTTAACTAAGTTAGAGAGCCTAAAAATTTTAGCACAAAAACACAACTTCCCTTTATAACAGAGAATGTACATACACTGGTATGCAAAAGTTAAGGAACAATCAGGTTTTCACCTGTAGCTTCTCATAGGAGTGGCCTGGATATGGGCAAAGCATACGAAAGGAACCTCGTGGGGTACAGAAATGATGAAGGAAACAAAACGGTAGAGAGGGACTTTATTCAAAAATGGCAACATAGCACTGGCTGCCAAAGATGGAACAAAGGGAAGAGGTGATCCTCAGTAGGAGATATGGCCACCCCTAATGTCGATGCAGGCTTTGCACCGCCTGTCCATACTTAGAATAATGTTGTTGATAAGTTCTTGCGGTAACATTGTCCATTTCTCTGTCAGGGCCATCTTCAGCTAGTGAACATTTTTCTGGTGGGTGTGGACGTGCTGCCAGGCGTCTCACCAGAGCGTCCTATATGTGTTCGATGGGATTTAGGTCGTCGGAACGGGCAGGCCAATCCATACGAACAATGTCTTCACTTTCCAAAAGCATATCGACAGCTGCAGTGCGATGGGGTGTGACGTTATCATCCATAAATACGAACTCGGGGCCAATGGCACCTCGGAACAGATGCACATAGGGAAGGATTACCTCAGTTACAGCACCGCCTTCCAGTATTTGGAGTTGTGTACGTCCATACAAGATAACGCTTCCCCAGACGAGAACACCACGATCGTATTCGATCCCTTTCAGTGATGTTTGCGGGGTGATATCGTGTGCAAACCTCTCGCCAGATTAGTGACGTCCAGAATCGCTGCTGAGACTGAATCTACTCTCATCAGTAAAGAGTACCTTACCACAATGCGCTGCTGTCCAGTCCTTGTGTTCGATGCACCACTATAAACGGTGTCTCCGATGGACAGGTGTTAAAGGGACACAGCGTACTGGCCGTCGGGCAAACAGTCCATCTTTGTGGAGTCGCCTGGCCACAGTAAACAGCGATATACTGCATCTTGTGCAGCTGGTTTGCAATGGATCCCGCTGTCTGGTGTCGGTCCCTCTTGGCCTGTCGGAGTATATAGCGTTCATCATTGGGCGTTGTTTTTCGTGGACGACCACCACTGGGCCTTCGAACAGCTGTACCTGTCGTTCTGAAGGCCGACCACGCACGTGAGACGATGCTATGGGCGATACCGAACTGCAGCCACACTCCTGGCACTTCGACCTTCCTCGAACTTCCCAATTATTCGACCTCGGGTAAAGTCATCCAGATGTTGTCTACTGGCCATTTCGTTGTCTGTAGCACTGTATAAAACCAATCGAACGTCTGTAACAATTGTGCTCACCATTCGGTAATTTGCACATAACTGCTGAAGTTATCTGTTTATATGCGACCTCTCATCACGATTCAAATTTTTGCACGTGCACCAGCTTTCTACTGAATGACCAGAGTTATGCAAATCTCCACAGGCTGTTTCGTTTGATTTTGTGGTTGTAACCTTTAGAAATAGTTGGTCCTTAAGTTTTGCACACCGGTGTATGTAAAAAACCATGTCCGATTTACGTCGTTTCGATATACATCGCCGTTCGTAGGAACGGACCCAGACGCAAATCCGAAAGCGCCTGTATTACAGGGGCAAATCATTCATCTCAATAAGATGAATGACTTAACTCTGTTTTCAGGATTGCATTGGAATTGCCAATACTTTATGACGTCTAAATGCGAGTTTCCTGCTGATATGTATACTGTGTGTACATCTATCACTTCAGTATTCCCTGTTGACATGGATGAATTCCACCAAGACACATTCCTGGTGATATGAACTAATTCCGGCAAGGCAGAATTGCGTATATCAGCAGAAATATTAAACTGATAAATTTCATTCCAGGTGGCAGTACAATACACTAATCAAAATGAAAAGCGATTTCGTCTGCTTTAATATTTTGCACTGCCATCTGGAATTTAAAAAAAAAAAAAAAAAAAAAAAAACTATGGAATACAATAATAAATTCACTCAACTTTGGAGGAGCCTCTTCAGTCTAAAAAAGGTCCTCAAGAAACGTCCCAAATTCTTATAAAGACAAAATTCAAACTTACTTTATAAACAGAAGCTTATTTTTCTTCGCAGTCAGATGAAGACACGTTTATTTCGTTGCTCAAGTGATTCGCAAATAGTACACGCCAAAATGCTTTCAGCAAACTTGCACGCACTACGAGTACAGCCGACAAAGGGGGGTCGATGTCTGCCTCCTTAATAACTTGCGATGGCAGCAACACTCAGAAACGGAAGCAGCAGACAACGACGACGTCCAAACTAAAAATCGCCGAAAATAACACAGACATCTAGGAGTAAGGTTCTTCCGCGAGTGCGGGCCTCTCCCTCCTCCTCTGCCACTCAGCTGAGTAAACAGTACCACGTGGGCTCCTCCTAGCCATCCGGTCCACCTACTAATAACTTGAACACAAGGTCGAAAGAATACTAATAATCGTAAATTCACGCATCACGCCACGAACGAAGATTATGATATTGTTGACCTTACCAAGAACTTCGTTAGCACACAACGATTACTATAATCGCAAAGTAAATGTGCAGAACAGCGGAAATAAAAAATATTTAACAGAAGGTAGGATGAGGGTTCTGTGACGTCATTGTGAATCAAAAATGAAAGGTAGAGAGAGAGAGACCAAAAAAAAAAAAAAAGACCAAGGAAGAATATATCAGCAGAACTACTAAAACTGAGATTTCATTCAAGATTGCAAAGAAAAGCAATTCTAAAGGCCAGAATTAAATTATTCTGAATGATAAGATAAATCATGCAAGAAAAAAACATATAAGAAACTCATATGAAAAGAAAGGTGGGATAAGAGCTTTTAACTTTGGCTGAAAAGGTCAGTCTCGAAGAGTGTAAGTAGACTGCAATATGCGAATGGAAACTACAGACATTTTAGAAAGGGATTCTTTAATAAAATAGAATAAAAATTCTTTAGTCAATATAGCGAAAAAGTAACTATACTCATTGAAATTCTGTGACAAAATAAAATTAAATAATTTTTAATTTCTGTTTTAATATTTTAAAAGTTAATTCATGCTAATTTAGCAATACTATCATTTCGTTCATTCTGTTGCTTAAAGCATTTGCTTTCGTTTGATTGCGCCTTAGTTCAGCGTTAAACAATTTTTATTTATTTATTATTTATTTATTTTTTTAATAGACTAAGGAGTGCACTAGGCATAATTCAGAAAATTACAAGTTACGAGGGTTAGCAGTTTCAGGTGATATATATTTTAATTTGATTCTAATAACTCCTGTTTTTGCCAAGGAAGAAGTCAATTAGAATAAATATTTTCAGGCTATTTTTAGAGAACTTTGAAATGTGTTGCAATTTTCTCATTTTAGAGCCTCCCGTTGAGTTCAATACACTTGAACACTAATAATAACTCAACAGCATTTTAGCACTTTTATGGTATATATATTTTAATAAGATTCTAATAACTTCTGTTTTTGTCAAGGCCAAGCACAGATGTCAATTAGAATCATATTTACAGGCTATTTTTTTAGAGAACTTTAAAATGAAATGCTGTTTTTTCCTCATTTTAAAGCCTTCCGTTGGGTTCAATACTCTTTCACAATAGTAATAACTCAGCAGTAACGATATTTCATTACCCCACAATGATATTATATATTTTATGCGCTTGACTTCGATGTAACAAAGTGAAGAGGATGCACTTTTTCTAAACATTACGACAAACCTTTGAGTTTGTAAGCCTTACAGCACACTGTTTCAACAATCTCTGTTTTGATAACCCATCCTTGTATACTCAGTGTAATGGAGAATGAAACAGATCTGGGGGTAACTTAGATATGAAGTGCTGTGAGCAGTGCAGACAAGCTGTCTGGGCAGCTCGTGGGGCTTTGTCAATGATATGGTGGACATTGACAAATTTTGCTAGCAGGGATAATGAGGTAATTATCCCATTGTACAAGGCAATAGTTAGGCCACATCTTGAATATGCGTACAGGTCTGGAAGCCTCTTTTGCCAAAGGATATGAATCAGTTGGAGCGGGGGCAGAGAAGAGCAACAAGATTAGTGAAGTGAACAAAAGAGGTGCTCTTACCAGGAAAGGCTTAAGTTCTGCAAATTGCAGCGTCTGGGGAATAAACACCTGAGAGATGTCAAATGTTGAGGTGTTTAAGGCTCTGAGTGGATTGAGTAAGCTCAATGCCGATGGAATCTTTTCTCTTGCTCAGACTACGCACATGAGGAGGCATAAATTCAAACTGAGGAAGGACAGTTGCAGGATACATGTGTGGAAAGTAGCCAGCGGGTATTGATTGCCGGAACAAATTTCCATCTGGCGTTGTAGAAGTGGGCAGTTTGAATAAATTCAAGGAAGAACTAGACAAACTGCTGGAAAATGGACAGGTGATATGGCTTGTTTTTTGTTTTGTTTTTTATATATAAGCTTGCTTTCTTGCAACACTTATCATTACTACTACGATACTCTCGCCGTCTTCCAAGCCTTGCCGGTTTCTTGAAAACTATTTTTATAGAGGCATGCTATATTATGATTATTATTACACACTGTACGATACCGTAATTAGTTATTAACATAAAAATAAATACATTTTCTGTTTGTACTCCGGGACGACCACACGATCAGATGAGTTCACAAAATCGAAAGAATACAATAAACAGCACCGTATTTAGCAGTCACTGGCTTGAACCCCGGTCACTCAAAGTACGTGAACCCTTGTGCCTGACCACTCGGCTACAGCGGCCGTTACTGTTATCATAAACATTTTTGGTACTTATTTATTTTAAAAATAAGTAAGTGTGATTCAGCCTATATATCAGGCTTCGATTTAATTGATTGATTAGTGTAACTTTACATCCACGAAGTAAATAAAGGAGGAATCTAGCTGTAATGATCAGCATTTAAAACATTACTTCCTTTTAAAATAATTAAAACAGAAATAACCTCTGCTTGTTCTGTTCTTAGATTCATTTTTACTCTGGAATGAATTAATTTATTTAAATAGAATTTATTTTAATTACAGTGTAACTCCGAGGTGACGTCAACTTTTAAAGAACGTACTAAAAGGAAATACAGAATTATTTTAAATTAATACTACTGTGCGTGTGAAAATCTGTAAAGGACTAAATATGTATATACGCAGTGTGATCACAGAGAAGTATTTTGTTTCTATTTTACACCACAACACGTAATAAAAAAAATAAGTGAATAAACACATCCATCTATCTCTTATAGCATAAAAATGTTTTTTTTTTTTTTGTTTTTTTTTCCCCTCAATGATATTTTAATACGAAGAAAGACTGTTTTCTATTTAAATAATTATTCCAATAAAATCAATTTCATGGTCGAAATAAAATATAAAATTTTAAATACCATAGAAGAAATTCCAAAAAATGATTCTTTGCACTCAATGGAAAATGCTAATTAAGAAAATGAAGGTAGCACCACCAGCGCCTTGCAAATATACATTTAATCCCTGTTTTCATTCTTTCCTGATTAGGCCTGATGACAGAATCAAACACGGAATCTAGAAACTGTGCCAATTATTAAACAGCTCTATTGTATGGGAGTAACTTATCGTAATATTGTATATATAATAAAACTCACGTAGTTTAATCAGTGTTATTCACATTAAGGTCAACTGCACGTAAATCCGTCTCTAAATATAAAACTGATAACATTAAAACACTGAAGAAAAGTGCCAATAATACCCAGTTTGGGAGGCTGCATATCGGAGGGTAAACAAATCAATAAGTTCAGACGTTTATCTGATCGCTTATCTGAACTGGTCAAAATCCCAGTTAATTCGGATAATCGATGTAAAAATGTACACGATCGCTCAATAATAATTTTTTTCTGATAAAATCCAGTAAATAAGCGCACTTTAAATTTTGATTTCGGTGATTAAATTTTGATTTTAAAAAAATAATAAAATAAACTGTTGTGGCTTACAAGGTAAATTAAAACTTTCCTACAGTATTGTCCTTCGTTAGAAAGCAGCTGTACACAACATAAAAAATAAAATTAAAATGAAAAATTGCGAAGGAATTAGTTAACAGTATCTCCAAGTTAATAGATCAGCGATTAAAGCGTAACCTACATTTTTTCTCTATTTTTGGCTCTAGCAGACAACATCCTTCTAGTGACAAATGACCATAACGCAACATCAGTGACCCGTATGTCTCCTCCCCCACCTAAGACCATTCCAGTCGACTTAACTCCTGAAATTATTAGCAAAGCCATCTCAAATACGGTTTTTCCCCATTGCAGGAACAAAACAAAGGTATTAAGCGAAAGCCCTTATTTTCGTCTGGTCCAGACGTGACAAGAACTCATCAACTATACTGGATTTGAAGTATGTGCTTCTGTGAAAGTCATTAACCCTAATCTACGAAACATATAATAAAGCATGCAACAGAAGTGTGTGTGTAACGGTTGGAAGATTCAGTCGTTCACACTGCTCGTATTTCTGTGTTCTTACGAGTAAACGTTCTGGGATGTACGAAAGAGACCGTTGCTGGACTACAGCCAAGCACGGCTTACTTATACGGTAGTCTGAGTTCTTAAAAACAAGTAAAAATTGCATAACTACTCTTTCACATTCGCATGAATGCCAAACTGATACAAGTATACAGAAAGACCCGTCTGCGAAGGAGGGCACAAACCACGCCCTTATTTGTACAACGGAAAAACTTTCACCCACTCGAACTACGTCTACAGTAACTAAAAACGCTGAACAGTTTTTTTACCACAAAACCCTGTAATCAGTTATAATTGACTCTTGGCAATATAACTCCCAGTGTCAAAACAAAGAAATGTATGCATCCAGTCTACTGTACGAAGTGTGATCAAAAAGTTCGAGGATGACTTTGTACCTTGAAACTGAGACGTATTAGAGAGTTGCGACTTGTCGCAACATGTTCGCTAACTCGTCTAGATATAACGTATAGAATACCAGTTTATCAGCAGTTAGCAGAATTAGTGCAGGGTGAATAGAAGGTTTAAAAAATACACGTTTTTTTTGTGGGTTTAGTCGCATTTTAAAATGAATAATTTTAGTGAGCAGCGAATTTGCATCAAATTTTGTTTCGAATTGGAAAAAATGCAACGGAAACACATGAAACGTTAAAACAGGCTTCTGGAGAAGATGCTGTGCTGTTCGAAGACCTTTCAGTGGTTCACAATGTTTAGAGGGCCGCTTGTCCGTCAAAGATTGCCGCTCTGGCCACCCTGCAACTTCAAAAACCAATGATTCAATTCGCTCGTATTCGTAATTGATAGGAGTGATCGATGTTTAATTATTCGTGAAATTGGTATTTCTTATGGAACATGTCAATCAAGTTTAATTCAACATTTGGGAATACGACGCGTTTCAACCCATCACATCCAAAATGATCACAGAGTTCCAGAAGTCAAGATCTTCATCAATGTGTTGCTACTGAGCCACATTTTATTTCTCCCATTATTACTGGTGACCAATCCTGGTGTGTGTATGTATATTGTTTCGGCGGCTCCTGGAACGTTAGTTCATCTTTACCGCCTCGTTTCACTTTACGGATACAGCACCTTGTCAAAGGCCAGACAAGAGAAGTTAGTATGCGCGAAAAGTGCGAGCCAAGGAGCAGAGCAAAGCTGGCCGCAGGGAGAAAACCAACTAGAAAGTGAAAAAAAAAAAAAACACCCACAGAATATACATAGTAACTAAGCAAGAACATTTAACTAATTGGTGTAACAGATTATGAGCACAAAAAGTAGAGCATAAAGATATAAATAAAGGTAGAGAATTCTGGTGTATGGCTAT
The DNA here is from genome assembly GCF_048544385.1 of Mastigoproctus giganteus. Lineage (NCBI taxonomy): Eukaryota > Metazoa > Arthropoda > Arachnida > Uropygi > Thelyphonidae > Mastigoproctus > Mastigoproctus giganteus. Next base: position 38,723,758 of record NC_143587.1, on the reverse strand, counting down.
GACCCGCACACAAAGTTCCAGTCCTCTCAATGGATGTCACCGTCTTCTCGAAAGCCTAAAAAAAAAAAGATGACATTCGCCATCAAATATGAAGTTCATTCTTGTATATTTTGACTCATAGGACCAAATTCACAAATGAATTTGTCCCTGTGAGTTTGATCATGTGGGACAAATTCACAATGAAATTTTCCCACATGGTCAACATTGAACCAGGAATACATGTACTACAAACAGTTCTAAGGTAATAGTTCTAAGACTCGGAGATGGTGTTTGGAGAAAAAGGAAGGAAAAGTAAGCTTCAGGGATTTGGTACTTGCATCATAATACCAAAGGACGTTGTTTCTCCTTATTCTGCACCGGCATAATCAACATTTTCATCAAATTAAATCAGAATGTAAGGACCTTCAAATTCATATACAACCCCATTTTTGAAATTTAGTTAGAATGTTTTCAACAATCGGTTATATATGATTTGTACATTAGGCAGGTAACGAACGTTCTATTTCGTAATAGTAGGGATTTTTTTAGGAGCATCAGCGACTAAGGTCATACTACTCCATGTATCCTGTCTGTAAACTGCATGTTCTGTGGTCGATTTTCTGTTTGTTGGAAGAACCCCCCCCCCCAAGTTTCCGGGAGAAAAAACCAAGCTACCCTCGCCTGAGACCGACTAACTCGTCCACGTTGTGAAAAAGGCCCATAAAAATTCCTCACGTCATAAATGGGACTCGAACTCAGGTCTTTTCCATCCGGTGTGGGGGAGGACGTCGATTCTACCAATTGTGCTGCCCAGGAGGGGGTTCCGATTCGAGAAGAAACACCAAACTACGTCGGTTATTATAACACTGCACTATTTTAATCTATCTCCACAATTAGAACATTTAAAAATTTAAGCTAGGTTAACTCTTAAAATAAGTAAAATACAATTGTAGAAAAATTAGTACAATACCGTAACGTTTAGGCTGTTATACCATAGTCTTTGACCGAGTATAATATCTAGAGCGAGACAGTGACTTCGGGGTTGTTCCCCGTTGTCAAAGGCTGTGCCGTAAAAGCTGAAACGTTATGGAACTGTACTAAATTTTTCTGTTACTTACTTTATTCATTTTAAGAGTTGACCTACTGTTAAATATTTTGAATTTATAACTGTGCAGATAGATAATATAATAGAGCATTTAATTCTTTCTTCTCTCGCTTTTAACGATTAATTTAAATTTTGGGTTCTTTTCCCCCAAAAAGTTCTGAGTAATGTTCTTGGAGAAAATTCATACTTCTCTTTTTACTTGATTCACGAAAAGTTAACTTCCTGATGTGAGGTCCCATAAATGCGTCTTTAAATTTCTCGTAAGCGGAAAGATGGGGAATTACTGGAAATTTATTTAAAGCGCATTCAGTGTCTTCAAACCGCTTCATCAAGCATAGTTTTATACAAAGTGTAGGTAGCAACACTTTGGTAAGTCACGCAACTTTAAAGAAATGATATTTCGGAACAAGTATCAAACTGTCTGGGAGTTCACAGCAATGCCACGTCAAGAAACTCAACGAAATTTTCCAATTCTGGGTAAAACTATTTTTAAAACACAGAAAGGGAGTTATGTGGTTAATCATCTTAAATATCAAAATGAATTTAAATGAACACTCTTATAACACGTTTATTATATATTAATAAATATGTACTCGCTATCAACCACGCAAATGTAAAAACAACAAAGCAATTACAGTGGTGTCTTGTTCTTAAGGGATGTAAGTCTTTGCATATTAAATTTTCTGAATCCTCCTCTTTTTTTTGATACAAAAGATGTCATGTTTACATTTCTGGATATACTATCAGATGTACTTTCAAGACCTATAAACGAAATAAGCCAGTTTTTTTGTTGTTGTTTCTCTGTCATATGCCTTCCTTTCCATGGGAATCCAAACTGAATTTCTCAAACCGCAACTGTTCTGCTACTTTTTTTTGCTTTGTTTTCATAAATAGCTTCTGTGTCTGATGATATTCCATACGGGTGGATGCAGGGAAAAAAATGCACATAAATAAAAATTAAATTCTTCTTGATGGTACATTTCCCACAAAACCGGCAGCACAACCTTGGGATGAAGGACTGCTTTGCTGGTTTGACTTTGGCAGAAACTTTTTTTTTCTTTTTTTTTTACTGGTACTTATCTGTTACTTTTTATCAAGAGGATGTGTTAGAATAGTACAGATCATCTCACGAAAGAGTATTTTATTATATTTGTAGTTCCAATTCATGATCATTGTCCCACTTGTGATACGCCTGTCAGGAAGGTAGGTACGTATTATGAATAGAAGGCAATAATACTCAAAAGTAAAACGCTTTTATTTGCAGTGCAATATTGAAGTGAATAATAGTAATGGTTTTGCAAATGAAAGTTCAGTGCCATTACAAAAGGAAAAAAAAGTTTATCAAAATCACTGCAAGTTATTTGAGAGCGGTTCCAAGTTTTATTAAATCACAATATTCAATGAGTCATAAGATAGCTTTGCTTTGGTGTGTGTAGCGTTTCAAGAATATGCTCACTACGTCAGGAAAAATTGTACTCTATGGTATCCACACTGTAACATGGCATTTATAGACTGGATTAATTTTTTAAATGAACCATTCTTTTTATCAAGTGGATAATGCAAAATTAGTTTATTAAATGCTTTGATCTAATTCCTAAGCTTATCATAAAGATGACGTTTCAGGATCCTTGCCGGATCCCATCATCAAACCATAGAGGACTGTTAAAAGCTCCTCACCCGGGCCTGGCTTATCTAACTAAGACAGTTCTGAGCAGTCTTGGACAAGCTAAGATGTGGCATTTTCAAATCTGGATACCAAGTTTTGAAAATGTTTCGTTACGTTTTCTGCTATGGTTGTAATTTTTCGTATGACATTTCAATTAGACGTTGCGTCGAAAACATACCAGCGTGCAGTGGTTCAATTTTAAATTTCTAAACGGCAAGAAATCCATACCAGAACGTTGGGCGTGTATGGTGAAGGGTACAACTCAAAAACAGCTGTCTTAGTGTAAAGAAAGTTTCGAGAAGGAAGAGTCAAATAAGATTTGATGCACAAAATCCAATGACAACATTGAAATTTTGGAAACTGCACTGCGTAATAGACGCAGAACGGTTGGCGAACTCTGACAACTGCTGATCAACAGCATTGGAAGTGTCATCTCCATTCCTCATGATCTTGGTTACCATAAAGGTCAGCGGATTATCATTTGAGCACTTATGTTATAACGAAAGGCAATGAATTTTTGAATAGGACTATGAGAGAAGATTTCTACGTGCCATCATTTTGAACCAGAGTCTAAGCTTATCAGATATTCAGTGGAAGCATCCTTAGTTTCCAAAGGCGAAAATATGTTGATCCCAGATTTCTGCGTGAAAAGTTATGGTCACCATTTCTTCGACCCACTGTGGTCCTATGCCGTTAGGCTTTGGTTCATTGGTTTAATTTTCTATGGCGCATTGGCTGCTGTTAGGCCTTAGAGAAACTGATGTTAAACATGAAACCAGAACAGCGTGCTGAAAATTTGCATGCCTGCACCTCAACATCAAACACAAGTAATGGGACCAGATCACAGAAAGAATTGTCCTGCTTCCAGAAAGAACACGCCTGCACATTGCCAACCCGATCAGGCATTCTCCAAAAGATTCACCATGTGACTTTCATGTGAGAGAAGCCATATTGCAAATAATATGTAAGACCAGTGAGTGGTAGGGAAGAGCTTAATCATAGAATCAATTATTAAGGATTCATTAAGTAAAGCTTTCCATATTGTCCTCAATGGAAAGCTGCTATATAAACTAGAAGTTGGAGTTACTGGTAAGATCCTACACGGGATCTCGGGCTGGCTAAAAAATAAGAGATAGAGGTTTGTCATAAATGGTCAGTCTTCAGGATGGACCATAGTGGCAGGTGGGGTGCCCTCTCCTCTTTCTAATTTTCATAAATGATATTTAAGGGTATCCAAGGAAAGCTGTCAAAGTTTGCTGACGGTATGAAGGATGATTAACAATCGAGACAAGATATGTTGCAGCAAGGCTTGAATTGGTGCATGTAGGTCCGAAAATTAGCAACTAAAGTTTAATGCTTCTAAATGTTAGGTTATGTTCGTGTATACTATGGGCACGACGACTAGATCAGGGGAATTCATAATCAATTATTTCGGGCAATGAATACAATCCTTAACCATATTTAACAGTCAGGCGAACTCGGACCACGGTCTACTCAAAAGCGGATGCTACTGCACTCTCGTGCTTGAGCATTCGACTATGTCGAACAGAAATCGTGGCATCAAGTAAAATGCTAAGGGAAAAAGACCTGGTTTAGGATAATTTTCAATGCAGTGTAAACAGGCGGCTAGGATGGTACATGGTTTCCTCTCCATGATTTATAGCACGTTTTGCTAGGATAGAGGATATCATTATCCCTTTTCACAAGATAATAATTAGACCGCATTTGGTATATTGTATTCGGGTCTGGAGAGCGCACCTAAAAAAAATATACAGAACTTCTGGAGAGGGATCAAAGAAAGGTGACCAGATTAGTGAAAGGTATAAATCGATGCACATAGGAAGAACCGGCTCAGGTGGGCTGCAAGTATGACAACTAAACATCTTAGGGAAGATCTGAATGAGGAAGGTGTTTCACCCTCGTCACTGAAAACCAAGGAATAAGAAGACTGAATCTCATGGAGTTCACCTAAACTCGATAAGCTGCTTCACAAAGCACGCAAACCAGTAAATATAAAAATGTGGATCTCAATGCAAATCTGAGACATTTCTTAATTATTCAAAATAAAGTTAAACCAAGTACGAGATTAAAACTAGATTCTTACTGAAACAGCTAGCTCAGGTCAAAAAAAAAAAATTCAAAGATTAGATAATATACTCATGCACCAACTTTCCTCAACTAAACAAACAAGAACAGAGAACTCACCTCACCAATCAAGAACCCAAATAAGAAATTACTACACTGTAATGCTCCTCAAAATGCACTGTACAATATACTAACTAGAATTGTTTAAGATCGGATTTCAATATCGAACTTCCAAGGCAACCCAACCAGCAAAGTGCTTTTATCTCCATATAAGAAACATTCGACCAGTATGCTAAATTTCAGATTGTCGATCGCTGATGTCACGCTGCAAGATAAACATTTCAATGGGGTCTTTGGCCTACAGGTCTGCGTTTTCCTAAATGGTGCGGAATCAGTGCTGCAATCATATAAATCCCTGCACCGCCAATAAATCACCTTTTCAAATATTATCTCCCCTAAACATTCCTATCTATTACTGTTCGCATTTAACCAACCGTAACTGCTTTCCTTATACCTTCGAAGTTCCTGGAACGCAGACTGTCACGAACTATTAGCGATAGCCAGTTTCTCTCAACCCTGTGACCAATTTTTTTTTTTTTTTTTTTTTTCTGTTTTCTTTTCTGACGTTATACAAGTAAAGCACAATCTGGAGCATCTGCGTTGATTCCTCTTTGAGGTACGCGAAGGCGCCTCTTTCAGGGTGAAAGCCAGCAGGGTCACAAACTAACGCATTCGACAATATGGAAGAAGAGAGAGAGAAAAAAAAAAGCTGTCTCTTTGTACACTACAATTCATTTGTCACATCAGTATGTTTTGTCTGAACCACAATTTCTGTACCATGATTTCATGGACAAATATTCTGTTTTCAGATATTCTGGTACACACCAGTCTGAGCACATTGTAAATAACCAAATCAGGGATGGGGAACCTTTTTTCAGTGAAAGACTGAATGTTAATCCAATGAGTCCCCAATCAAGCCACAAATTATATACAGTATATATATTTTTCCTTATAATGCATGCACAGAATTAATACAAAAAATGTTTAATTTCTTTATACAGTATTCACCAAAATTTAAAAAAATTAAGAGGCAAACGCAATTTAATGAGTTGCTTTCCATTATTCTGAACTAAAAACCTGATGTTTGTAGTAGTAGTAGTAATCGAGGCATGTGATGCAAGAAAGCAAGCTTATGTAGCATCAGCGAGAGAAAAAAAAAAAAAAAAACACATTTCACACATCCACTCCCTCCAAACATTTGTCTAGTTCCTCCTTGAACCCATTCAAGCTATCAATTTCCACAATAATTCGTGGAATGGTTCGGATTGAGGAGGGGCAGTTGTAGAGTGGATGTGCGGAAGTTTGCCTTTGGCAAACTTCTGCACATCCACTCTACAACTGCAATCAATCATGCAATCAATGAGGTTGCACTCTACAACTGCAACCTCAATCATCTCCTTCGGGCTCGTAATCTGAGCAAGAGGAAGAATCCCATCAGAATCGAGCCCGCTCAACCCATTCAGGGCCCCACAAATCAGATCTCCTGGTAAGTGCCCAGTCTCCAGACGCTGCAACCTGCAGAACTTAAGCCCTTATTGGCAAGACTACCGATTCATTCCCCTCACCAATCCCGCTTACCCACCTCTGCACCCACTCAAGCAACCCCACATCCATCCCAAAATGAAGTCTCCAGACCTTTACGCAGCACCCGAGGCGTGGCCCGACCATTGTCTTATACAAAAGAATAATCACCTCCTCCCTACTAGCGAGTGTTTGTCATCTGTGATTGCAGGCACATCCTGATTATTAATTATATGTGAAAATGTTGATTCACAGCAACAGGTTGTACCGAAGCGAGAGAATAAATAGCGAGCGCATTGACACAATCGTGGATATTCGAAAACGTTCCTTCATATTTCAGTGGGGAATCCTTCTTGGTGTCAAGAAAGATCCCCATAGAGGCATCAAAATGTTGTCTCCTGGAAGCTTAATCAACTCCACCTGCAAATCACCAGGTGCATTTGAGACATCACCCAGATGTGTTTGTTATTTGGTTTTTAGGAGCATCAGCAACTAAGGCCATATTGCTCCCACCCAGATGTGGCTGAAAAGCTAACACACATTCATTATGTTTATCAAAATCTTTAAATCTGTCATTGTAATCATCAATCAAGGACACCTACAAAATTTTTTACCATTACTTCACTGAGGGGCCCTCGTGGGAACACAGTTGGTTAATCACCTTCCTCTCCACACAGGGTGGAAAAGACTTCCAAACCCGGTGTGGGGAGGACAGTGATTATACCAACCCCGTCCCCAATCCGGAACACAATTTAGCCATTATACATTCTCGTTCGAATCCCGTCAATGACGCGAGGAATTTTTATGAGTCTTTTTCACAACGTGGCTGAGTTAGTCGATCTCAGGGGAGAGTAGCATGGTCTTTTCTCCCGAAAACCCTTAGCTATAATTATGAGAGCTTCTTTGGACTCAGAGGAGGTACCCATGGATTGGAGATGTGCAAATGTGACCCCAATTCACAAAGGAGGATCAAAGGCTGACACAAGTAATTATAGACCTGTTAGTTTAACTTCTGTTCCAGGAAAATTAATGGAGGCACTGGTAAAAGAAGCACAGCAGGATCATCTAGACAAGGTTTCAGTTATAGCTCGGACACAGTATGGTTTTGTTAAGGGAAAGACTTGCCTGACCAATTTGATTGGATACTATGATGTGGTCACAAAGGAACTGGAGCAGGGAATAACTTTGATATCATCTGGATCTTAGCCACCGGGTAGGTAAAATGCCTGCCTGGTAACCCAAAGGTCGCGGGTTCGAATCCCGCCTCGGGCTTGGATCAAAATACCGCAAAAACCTTCGGAGGTGCATTATGGCCACAGAAGCCGAGGTGCCAACAACTACAAAAAAAAAAAAAAAAAAAAATCTGGATCTTAGAAAGGCTTTTGATACTGTTGCACATGGAAGGTTGCAGAACAAATTGGAGCAGTGTGGCATTGGAGTCAAATTGCTGTTATGGATAAAGGGATGGTTGAGTGGGAGAAGACAGAGTGGTAATCAATGGACACTGCTCTTCGTGGACTAATGTTATATTAGTGGAGTCCCTCAGGGTTCAGTGTTGGGTCCATTGTTGTTTTCTGTATTTATAAATGATATTGATGATGGTATATCAAGCTTAATGTCCAAGTCTGCAGACGATACAAAGGTTGGCAGGGTTGTTAAGGACACTAATGGCAGTACGCTGCTGGAACAGGATCTAGAAAAGTTGAGCAGATGGGCTGAGAGGTGGCAAATGAAGTTTAACATTGACAAATGTAAAGTACTACATATGGGAAGCAGTAACCCCAGAGTAACGTATCAACTCTGTGGTACTACACTGACAGTGGTAGAGAACGAAAAGGACCTTGGGGTGATTGGGCAAGCAGATATGAAGTTTTCCGAGCAGTGCAGACGGTCTGCAAGAGTAGCTCATGGTGTCTTGTCAATGATATACAGGAATTTTTCTAGCAGGGATAAGAAGGTGATTATCCCCTTGTATAGGACAATGGTCAGGCCACACCTTGAGTACTGTATACAGGTCTGGAGGCCTCATTTTAAGAAGGATGTAGAGCTGTTGGAACGAGTACAGAGAAGGGCAACAAGATTAGTGAATGGAACAAAGGGTTGCTCTTACGAAGAAAGGCTTAAGATTTGCAAATTAGTGTCTGGAGAGTAGGCACCTGCGAGGTGATCTGACTGAGGTGTATAAAGCCTTGAATGGTTTGAGCATGCTCAATGCTGATGGGATTCTTCCTCTTGCTCAGAATAATCACCTGAGGGCATAAATTCAAATTGAGGAAAGACAGATGTAGGATAGAGTTGCGGGAGTTTGCCTTTAGACAGTGGGTAGTTGGTTGGTGGAACAGACACTCCATCCTTTGTTATGGAAGTTGATAGCCTAAATAAATTTAAGGCTGGACTGGACAGGTATTTGGAACGAACGGAGGGAAGAAATGGTAGAATTTTTTTTTTTTTTTTTGGCTGATGCTGCATCATGTGCCCCTACTAATGCTAAACTCGGATTTTGCTTCTAGCAAACCAAATCGACCACAGAACACACGCAATTTACATACATTATATACGGCGCAATATGGCCTAAGTTGCTGAATCGCCTAAAACAACTAACCAACCAACTTCACTGAAATAATAGCAAAGAAATGAAATTGTTACATCAGCGGTTAGAAATCTTTTTGGTACGAGGACTAATTGTGGAGGGAAAAAATGTTTGCATATATATGCATGCCTGACGTAGTCGGGTGGTCAGAAGCGGAAGTGCAGTAGCACAAGCTCTTTGCTTGTGCTACTACACTTCGAGTATAACTCTGGTTATACTCGACCACACGGTCAGAGGAGTTCACAAGATAGAGAGGATACAACGAACAGCTAAATAAGGTGCTGTTTGTTGTAAACAAAGGAATTGCCTTCATTCTGCCTATGACTTCTAAACCATCAACCGATGAAATACCACCACTTTGCTTATTGGAGGCTTGAAGTGGTGAAACCCATGTTTAGTCTCTAGGGCAAAGTTTCCGGCATCCCCCTCCCCCCATACTTCTCCTTCAACCCATGCACGGTAACAAGTACTATAGGTTTTGATACCTTTAGTGTTTGGGGTTTTCATAAAAAAAAAAAAAAAAAACAACTCTCCTGAAACGTCGATAAATTTAAATGATTATTTAAAATTCGAAAAATTGTGTTCCACACCATCAGCCCATGAGTAATTCAATACCCAAGGATCGCAGTCCCCAACCTGACCCCAGAAATATCAAACCCCATGTAACCTCTAGTGGTTTAAAATTATTTTAAATCATCATTCGTAATTTATCGACATTTGGGGAGAGTCGGATAAGAAGTCCTATAGACGCAATAAAGGTAATTCCTTTGTTTATTCTTGATTTTATATGTATACGACGGTTTCCATAGCGATAAATAATCCTCGATAATTTATTATAAAATGTAACACGTATTTATTTATTTCTTCATACATACATTTTTCAGGCAATCAGGAACGTACTTTTCTGATATCTCTGACTACTCGTTTATCAAGAAAATAAACTTCTTGTATTTTAATTAAATCTAGAGCATACCTGTTTAAGAAATGGGTTAAAAATTAATTCTAAGTGAGTTCCATTTTCAATGACAAGGCTATCTGTGCTTACTCACGAGAGTAGATATCCCCATACTTCAATGGCGAGGATGTCTACTTCAGGCTGTGAAAAGACACTATATAGCCAATCCGATATACAATAAAAAATTTGTATATACTGTATTCGCATCCGAAAGGGAAAGGAACGTTTCGGGAGTACTGTCCTTCCTTCCTTCCTCAGGTTTTTTTTTTCTAACAAAAACACATTTTTCACTTAAAAAAAAAAAAAGGAGAGAGAAAATTAAAATAACGAGTCACTGCAGTACGAAAGCCCCTTCTGTATATATAATACACCCCCTTTTTTGTAAAGAGTGTACTATGTATACAGGATTTCGGGAGGCTACTGTACTTGCCTTTGTTTATTTACGCACACAATTCGTCAAACATCCGGCGATAAAGTTCTATATCAATCCCAACATTTTTCCAACTATGAGCTAATTATTGTTTTTTTTTTTTTTTTTTAATTTTATCTAATTTTAATCTTATCTATAAAGTTATAAATACGGTAACGCTAAAAACAAATAACAAAGCAGGAAAGGTGGGGAAGAGGTTATAAAAAACAACTTTATGTTTTTAATAATAGGTTAGGAACTTACATGAAAACTGGCTTTAAATTAATCAGGAATGGCTCTAGTTTGGAAACTAGACACCTTAGAGGAGATTTGATTGAGGTGTTTAAGGCTCTGAGAGGCATCAATAAAATGAATGAGGACAAAATTTTCAAGATTATAAATGATGCTAGAACTAGGGGACATAAATTCAAGTTACGCGGGGAAATGTTTAGATTGGACTGCAGGAAGTTTTATTTTAGCCAGCGAGTTATAAATTACTGGAATAAGTTGCCTTCATGGGTGGTAGAGGCCGACAGTTTGGGGAAATTCAAAGGTCATCTGGATAGTACTTTCGGGTAAGGGAAGCGCATAGGATGATAGGATTAATTTCCTTTTTATTTAATTTTTAATTTCATTTTATTATTTTTATTTATTTATTAATTATTATTATTTATTTATTTAATTTTTGTTTTTATCATTGTTTTGTTCGGATTTTTTTTTTTTTTTTTTTTGGCTGGTGCAGCATAAGCCATAGGCTTTCTTGCACCATACGGCCGTTACTAATACTAATACTAAATACTAATACTAATTTACAGCAATGTCAAAAAAAAAAATTAAAAAAAAAAAAAATTTCAATGGCTGAAAATAAAAGAGAGAGAGAGAAACACGTACAGAAAGTAGTTCTTTCTAGATTCTATCAGAGATGAGCAGCACAAAATGTCACAACCTTTCTGCGTATATGATTTGCGAGTGTTTCTATGACAACAAGTATGACATTTGGGAGAGAAAATAAGAATTACATCTGCAGTTACAAAGCTATATGTTATTAGTATTAAATTACACGACATAAGCACATATCACTGCTCATAAGGAAATATTTGTAATTTGAAAAATAAACATTAAAACTGTTAATTTTGGAGTTCGAACCTAAGCTGCTTCAGTCAAATTTCTGTGATGAAAAATTTATATACAATCGAAGCTCTATATAACAACCTCCCAGGGAATGAGAAAACGGTCGTTATATCGATTGTTCGTAAAATAGCATTAAGTTAATGAGAAATTGGCAGGGGCCAACCACATAGGGAGTTAGAACGTGTGGGGGGTTGGCTTTTTATAACGATCCTCTTTTTAAAAAGAGGTTCGCTATAAAGGGCTTCGACTATACCAAACTAGTTCGAAACTGGGACATGCACGATATTATACCTTAGCTTGCAAGCCTAACTCTGCATGCAAAGAATTCTTCTTCATCTTGAATATATTAAAATAAAAACTCTGAAGATTTTTTTTTTTTAAAACTGATACTAGTACAGTACTCTGATCATTAAGTTTAGCAACTAAACGTTCAAAGTTCTCTGAATGACGTCATCAAGCGTCACTAAAGAAAGCTGCGAATCATCAGCTGTTCGAAATACTGAAAAAAGTATCTACAACAGCTGACTGTCGAAACTTTTATTAAAGTTAAATTACGACATAAATATAAAAGTTTTAATCGAGATAGCATCAGTAATGCCTTGTCTCATATATAAAAAAAAAAAAAAAACATCCAATCTGCCAAAAACAGTAATGGAAAATGAGTGACTGAAGATCTAAAAATAGGAAATCGAACGTATAAGTGAAGGTGAAAAAAATGAAAATTTTCGTTATTTTATTTGAAATTTCCATTTCAATCGTACGTCATATTTCCTGAACCCCGTCCAGTACATCAAAAATCTGTGGCCACTCCCTCTTCCAATAAGCATGGCAATATAAAGGTGACCCCCTTAAACATAATGTTTGAATGTATTCCTTTTAACCAGTACACTATTTAGATGTTTATTTTAAAATAAATAAATAAAATACTAACACGAGATACGGTAGATATTACGAAACTGATGGGAAGAATAATCTGGAATTGTAATTCTAAATACCTTACAATATGAAACTAAAGTGATAAATTATTAGCATTATCAAACATAATGCCACGTCCCTCAAGTCAAAGATTTATTTATTATAATTATTTACTATAATAAATAACGATCTATTTATTATAATTACCCAAAAACTCAATTACTGCACTAAGTAATAATACCAACACTGCCAATAATTAAAAACTATCTACACCGCCATTATACAAGCTATTTACTATAACCATATCTCGTTTCGAAATGAAATACGATTCTAGCTACCTAAAACCTGAACTGTTTAGCATGAAAGTAACTGGAGAGCTATTATTTGCGGACGACAAAATTACGTGATCGTGCTTGAAAATCGCACAAATGGGGAGAGGGATGAGAAAACCGAGAAAGATTTAATACTCGATATACAAGGTCCAAAACTTGATAGTTGAAAACACTATATTATTTCCATTACTAAGTAGATTTTCATACTTTCTCGGAATCGGATCCATATTTTGAACTCTACAATTATAACATCAAAATGGGATACAAAAACCTAAAGGAAATTTTCAAAACATAATTCTATACTTACCAAACTGACTCTATAAAAATGCAAAATAAAAGAAAGATACGAGTACACCTGTATGAATCGAGACTACTCAACAGCGAGCTACAAATCCACGTAATGATTCTTGTCACTAGGAGACGTAAATGGTAGCAATTAGGTTATTCTAAGAAGAAAATTGCTTCTAGTGAGACAGGAAAATGGGGATAAGTGACTCATACATGCCTAAGAATGACTGCATTCGTTTGTCTCCAGCCCACTGGATGAGCAAGGGAGGGGGGGAAGGAGTGTGGGGGAAACTTTGGATTAAACTACGATAGTGACTTCCGTAGTTTCCCCGAGATTCAAGTAACGAAAGTTAAGGATTTGCGCAAGTTTAAGAAAGATTTATGTTAAACTAAAGCCAAGATTATTAAATTCTAGAGTGTCAAAAGATTCCAACAAGGGAGTTTCAAACAAATTTTAAAGAGCTCTGTTATTATAAATAACTTCTTTTAAAATCATTTACAACTTTTAGTTATGAAATGTTTAACAGGAGCTGGATAATAACAATTTAAATATTAAGGAGGCGATCTGGCATATGAGTAGAAACTGTCCCAAGTGAACAAGAAAAATGATGGAAAGGAAGCGGTGGGACAGACCGGAATGAATAAAGATCGGGGAAAAGGATGGTAAGGGACATCCAGGTGAATAAGACTTTCTGGCATACCCATTCTATACTGGAGGGAGGTGACAATAAGCAAGACGCATTATACATGAGTCATTCTAGTTAGCTAATGAATGGTTATCCTTAATTATTGTAAATCACTGATAAAGTTAAGCCAGAACTGTAACCATCGAAAAGTTTGGATTTCTAAAACTTTCTTAATTTACTTTTTTTTTTTTTTTTGGTGGTGTGTAATATATAATGTTCTTGCTGACACCGGCTAAACGGGGAAATTACAGTGTAAACGTCAACCGAGACGGTATGTTTTATATGCTGACAAAGTGCAATAACTGAATGCTGATATACGAAAGTCCACCTGTACAAAAAATACAGGGTTGTTAAAAAAAAAAAAAAAAGTCCCTTCCCACTTTTAAAAATTAATAACTCGAAGACTACAGGTCGTGTCGAAAGCGGGTTTGTTGAAATTCAGTCAGTATACGTGGCATTTTTTAACATAAAAAATTAGTCTGAAATTTTACCACCAAATTGATCGCCACACAGTGATAAATTTATAAAAATAACAGAGGTAAAGTTTTCACCAATCATCTTTAGTGACAATCAAATCTTTAAGTGTCCACCATTATTTTCTAAGCGATCAAGACGAGGCATTGTGTTCTCCACGGACGCCTTTCAAAATTTCCGATGGAGTGTTCACTACCTCCCGAATGATTTCGTCTTTCAAATCTGAAAGAAATCCATCCTGCTTGATTTTTTACAAGATTGCAGGAGCTATCAGGTTCTTCATGACGCTGGTCCGTCACTTGTCTGCTATTCGCTGACATCAATTCTGTGAATCGCTTCTTGCGATGCTGACGGACGACCACTGACGGCTTAGGAGTTGGGTGGCCTTTTTCGAAAAGCCTTACAGTATTTAAAACGGTTCTTGAACATGGAGGACATTAGACATTTTTCTGTCTTTGATACGCTCTGAGAGATGCAATACTACTATCGTCATTCTTGCAGTAAAGTTTAATTAAAAGTGTTTTATATTTAAGTGTCATTTTAAAACGAATTGGACTGGATTGTTTCTTAAGTTAGGGCGACAGTTTCAAGCTTTTTTTTTTATCTTGATTACAAAGAATAAGACCACGATTAGAAAACACCTCGCATTCTTCCATCCCATAACCATTTCTTTTTATAACAAACGCAAAACTGTTTTGTTTGATGAAGTGAATAAAAAAAAATCGCTTAGCCCATTGGTGATCAAATTTCGAACTTTTTATTATTAATACCATATACAATGATTACAATACAAAAAACAGTTTTTCGATACGGCCCATAGTTTTCTAGTTATTAATTTTTAAAACTAGTAAAGGACTATATAACCACCCTGTACCAAAGTAAAAAGGTTTAATGAAAAACTCCAAAATGTTGGCGATATGGTAACTTTATTAATCCTTTATTAACTTAAAGCTATCGCATGCTGAAATGAATTTATTGAAAGAATAAAATAAAACAGATATGACTTCCATATTACTTTACAGTTTTATTCTTAAATCAACACTAATAAAACTCATACTTGACTGAAGAGTGCCTTTTCTCCCTCAAAAATAAAAAGGCTTGCAAGGAGACTGAGGAGATACTTTGTAATAAGAAGCCACTAACATCAACAGCCTATTTACAAAGCAGCGTATCTGTTCTAATGAATTACCTGAAATCAGTCGCTAATACCTACAGCAATCACTTACCTGAAATTCAATTGCTTATATCCCGGATGCAGATGAAAAGGTTACACAACAACCTGAAGGGATGCAACGTTCACGCGCTATGACACCTAGAGGAATGAAAAACGGCTACTAATTAGCAAATGCGTGTTGCATGAAAAGAACCTTAAGCAACTACTGCCACCAGTCTACCTAGACGCTTACTCTCGAACAGAGTGGACTTTTATCTCCATAGACACAAAGCAGAGGGCAACGTTCAACAGCTTCCCGATAATCACCATGAGCTGTCACATTCACCTGTTGTCGTCACTAACACAGTGCGGTCATTGTCGACGATATTATTCCAGACCACTTCCTGCTTGACATGTTCTCTCCAAATCGCTAGTGATGTCCACAGGCTGGCAAGGGAGTGCGATACACGTGACTCACAGGTAACAACTTGGGGGGAGGGAAATTAAAGCCGCAATTAAGATCCTAGTACAAGTGGTCATCGATACAAATCTCGACGAAGAGCAAATGCAGAAAGGCGAGTTGACAAAAGGATTTATAATAATTAGGATGCCCAAGTGCACTTGCTCTGTTCCACACAACCGTTCTCTGAAGAGTTACTAGCGAGAACACAAAACGAGGGCGACAGCTTACAAGGGAAGAGTGTTAATCGTCTATTTATCCCTTACTATCGCTTTGTTGGTGGATAGGTGGGGCGGCGAAACGCATGACTTAACAACAGCATAAAAGACCCACTTAGCCCAAAATGCATTTAACGAGAGAATATTAGTGCCACCATCACAGTGAACAGCATGACCCAACTACGGTGTTTATTGGAGTGCATCTGTTCTACGCAACTGAGAGTCCCCCCCCTCCTCAAATTACGCTTTACTGACACACATTGAGAAGGAAGATTAGACAATAATTTGGTGTAATGTGACCTAATCTCGAGTACTGTAAACATTCACACTTAATATTTGAAATGCCACCGTTTCCTTCCATATCAGGGGTAGACAAAATGAGGGCTGGATAAGGCCCAAGAAACGATTTAACTGTCAGCGGCGATGCTCATTCGTTTGTAAACTCGTTCATGTAACAGTAGGAAGCTGTTGATCGTTTCCAAAGAAAACGTAGACGAATACTCTCCATATATGAATGTATTATGAAAAACAAAAAAGAAAATGAAAATACAGTTTAGATATATTTTTCCCGGAGTGAACCTTTATGGTTTCTTCTAATAGCAGGGGGGCAACTTTTCTCCCTCTGCCAGAAACTGTCTGTCATCAAAGAGACTACAAAATAAACACAACGTTAAAGGAAACCGGCAGATTGCAGTCAGATCACGATGCTACGTTTGAATTAATCTCTGTAATGAAATTGTGGCTTAAATAGTAGAGGCCCTGATCATTTTATTTTAAATGCTACTTTTTTTTTTCTTTTTAATGAAAACCTCAAACACGAAAGGTGTTAGAATCTACAGCACCGCTCATGGGTAGAAGACCGAGAAGAGAGAAGACATTGACACTACGCTTGAATTTCTATAGATTATAATTTTCAGAAAATACATGAAGGAAGGCTGTTCCAGAAAATAAAAGTAGAAGGTATATATGAAGAGCAAAAATTCGTTGTGTGGATTGTTGTTATTGAGTTTTAGGAGCATCAGCAACTAAGGCCATATTGCTCCATATATACTGTCTGTAAACTGTTTGTGTTCTGTGGTCGATTTTATGTTTAGCTGGACGAAAAACCCGAGTTTCCGGGACAAAAAAAAAAAAAAAAAACTTGCTATCCTCGCCTGAGACCGACTAACTCAGAAACGTTGTGAAAAAGATCCATAAAATTTGCTCTCGTCATTGACGGGACTCGAACTCAGGTCTTTTCCATCCAGTGTGGGGAGGACGGCGATTCTATCAACTACCCACGAAGAAAGTTAGTGAATGGATGCTAACTGTTCGCAGCACATCATGTTTCGATTGGCTGGGAAGAGAGTGGAGGAATTACAGATGCTAGTTCAGAAGAATGTCACCCAAGGAAATATCTAGAGAAAAAGCATGCAGCACAAATTGAATATCTATTAGATAAAGGGGAGAGGCTTCGTAAGAGATGGATCATCAACTTGACTGCTCTCTTTTGATGGAATTCAGGAACCTAAGAGCTCCGCGGGACGCCATCCTAGACGTGGGAGTAATATTTCAAGGTAGGACAGATTTGGGATTTGTATATAGCCAGTAGCTGTTCAGAAGAAAGGTAACGCTGAGTAAAAAAAAAAAAGTTTTGATGCAGAGGAAGAAATATTAGCCACGTGCTTATGCCAATAGATTAGAAGGACGGTCACTAGCAGAGATATGGGACCCTGTCTAAAAATAAGTGCCATCGAAATTGAGCATAGCAGCAGTGCATCTTTTTTTGTTATTTAATTATTTATATATATTTTTTTTTCGCGAGAAATACAAGACAGGACTGAGTTTTAGAAGGATTGAATCTGATTTCTTTGCCGCATTGAAGAATTCGTTGAAATTCGGCGTTTAAGGAACTGGAAATTCGAGAAGTTGAAGCAGTTTGTGCGAGGAAAAGTTTCTCAAGCTGGAAGAGGAAATGTAGTGTGCCATCATCAGCAAAACTACGGATATGATTACATGATTTCCAATCAGTGGAAGCAGGTCGTTAAATATACAAAAGAGTGAAAAAGAACTGAACTGTACCACAACCCAGTGAGCAGTCCAAGAGAAAACTGAATATAAAGTTGGGGGGGGAAAAAAAAAGACAATAATTGGATGGGAGGGATTTATCACCCTTGTTTTAGGAACTGGCTGAATACGGGAAAATTTCCATGAAGAAGGAAAAACATCAATGAAATAAGAAAGCAAAAAGGCGATACAAAACAAGCGCAAGCTGAGGAGCAGTTTTGAGAAAAAGCGTCGAGATTCCAAGAGGACCTGGAACTTACTTGGCATCAAGATTCGTCAAAATTCTAACTTTCTTCTGTCGGAACACGGAAGAATTTGAATGGCGTGTTTGGTACCCTGGGATGTGATTTGCCAAGATCATCAATACAAGAGTTCCAAGAAAAGTAGGATGCTAGTGAGTCGGCTTTATCTTTAGCTGAGGTTTGTTTGATTTCGGTTTTTATGGCGCAACTTTAGCTGAGGATGCAATAGAACCATCAAATTGTAACAAAGATGGAAGTATAGATGGACAGATGTTGCTGTTAATAGCTTTGGCAAAAAAACTCGCTTAAGTTCGCTGCCTTTCCCATCTGAAGAACAAGAGTAACATTGATTAACGGAGAACAGCATCAGGTGCTTTTTATACCGTGTCCCGACACAGGCACGCGCCGTTCACCTGCATTTGCTTCGATTTGCATAACGACTCGCTGGTCATAATGTTTTGGCTCATCGGTGTATTCTTACTGTTTAATAAATTCCTTTTGAAACATTAGCTTTTCCCTTTATCAAGTGCATCGCGCCTTTTGATGGGGTGTTAAATATAAGGTTAGTAAAGCGGCATTCATAGTTTTAAACATTCTTTGTTAATATACTTGATAAAGTTATAGGCTAATTGTCTGAAACGTTGCTCTCTTTTAATCGAATAGCAATAAATGGGTACTATATTCACATTGTGGATATGAATGGTAACCACTTTTCAGTTATAGTACTTAACTTAAAAAAGAAGATACTCAACAACTCGATTACCCCAATTCGATCTATTTAGCGATTGAGCAAACCAACACGTTTCTCCATTTGTAAAAACTTCATAAGATCATACAACGATCCAAAGTTTCATTTATAAATAATTGTTGTTATTTACACTCCGGCAAGACCGCCAGGTCAGAGGAGTTTACAATAAATCATGAATACAATTGTTAATCGTATTTAGCAGTCATGCAGGCTTGAACATGATCCACTCAAAGAGCGTGTACTACAGTACTCTCGCTCTCGACTCTTTGATGGACGAAAACCCCGATTTTACGGGAGAAAAAACCATGCTAACCTCGCCTGAGACCGACTAACTCAGCCATGTTGTGAAAAAGGCCGATAAAAATTTCTCACGTCATCGATGGCACTCGAACTCAGTTCTTTTCAATCCGGTGTGGGAAGGACCTCTTATTAGCAGGTGAACGATTTCTTAAATCTAGGGGCCCCTGTTTCTTACAAACTATTAAAATACGTAACAGAACAGAGTGTGTCCAGATGAATGAATTTTAAAAATAAACAGTAATCAAGATAAAGATTGCCTTTCTGTAGCGTTGTTTACTTACTGGACGTTACTTTTCTACCAGATCTTAAACAAAACCAATTAGCTGAACCAGGGGCGTATTCAGGGGTGGGCAGAGGGGCATATGCCCCTCCTTAACCAAAAATTTTAAATTAAAGAAAAAGAACGCAGGAGGCGTTCTAAAAAAAAAAAAAAAAACTCAAAAGCCACGTTGCCACGCCCCCCCTTACGATGATACCTGGATACGCAACTGAGCTGAACACTTTCTAATTTTGGAAAATTAGTAAAACCTATTCACAACTCGTAAGCTGTCTGTGCTAAATCTCGAAGCAGATGTCCACTAACAACACACGGGGAATTTATGCCTAGAGAAATGAAACAACTATCTAAGTCCCGTAATAATTCACTGTGAAGGTTCTGGGTTCTTCGCACTAATTTCATGATCACTTGAAATTAGGGGCGTGTGCCTGGTAGCTTTAGAACGCAATATTTGCTGCGACCATTGTATCATTTCAAAACTTATAAAAGCCTCAAATAAGTGTTTCGAGCATTATTATTTGAAAACTTTCCTTCAGGTTCCCTCTGCAGAAGCTTAGGTACAGATGTGTGTCTAGGATCCGTGACTGTATATTCTATCTGGGGTTCATGAATTGAAATTTGGCCGCCGGGGCCCAGAAATTCATAAATGTGTTCCTGACAACAGAATTTGTGCAATATGTTCGTCAAATCGGCTTTTGAAAAGTCTCCAAAAAATTACTGCAGCGCTCCTACTCCCAATCCTCATTGCCATATGGATTTTGGAAAAGATCATCAAAAATTCAAGCAAGGCGAGGGTGCAGTAGCACACAAACTGAATTTACAGCGATTCGAGCCCACCTGACCGCTAAATACGGTTTGTAAACCTCCTCTGACCCATGTAGCCGTCCCGGATATAAACAGAAATTTTATTTTTACTTCGTTAGAGCGTCCGTAGTATCTTTCTGTTGAATACCCCATCCCGAAATGACTCAACTACTGTTTCTTTATTACTTAGCCATGAGCACAAATAACAATATCATACTCCTTTGAATTGTTGGGTTATCTGAACTATTTTACAATGTCCCAATTAACCTGGAATGAGTTCATCTGCACATGAAAAACTTGTACTTAAAAATAAAATACCGTGAAATCGAATTTAAAAAACTGAAAGTTATGCATCTGATTTTTAACTGATAACGTATCAAGTAATTCCTTATACTAATTAAATACAATTATCAGAAAGGCTACTTCCGTCGCCCATTTACAGCGTTTATAAATGTACTTCCTGTGACACACTTCAATTCGATACGCACGGCTTGCTCCAATTGGAAACAGAACTAAATGTGCAATGAACAGAACAAGTAACCTACTGAAAAGATAGCCTTCACCTTCTCACCACAGAGTAACGTTCGGTGAAAGGGTAAAGTAAATAGAAAATGTGATCTTGACCAAAATTTAGCGTTCACAATGGGTGTGCTATCGAAAACCCAATGTGGGTTGCGGATCGACCTTCCATTAAAATTTGAACAAAAGTTTATCCATGCTTTAACCAGCTAATTGCGATGCATGAATAAATGAGAACAAAGAACCGACAATGCTCAAAACACATCAAGTAATAATAGTCCATTAGCTTAGAATAAAATTTATTACAAAAAGGAAAAAATAAAATAGACATGATGTAAGAAAAAAATAAACCATTGCTGTTTACTTCGTATGGTATCAATTGTCTTCCACTTTTTGTTAGTTATTAGTTAGTTATTTTTGGTTTTTAGGAGCATTAGCAACTAAGGTCATATTGCTCCGGGATATGCGGTGGTCATTCCTGACCTTTCCGCATCCTCTGTATTTGGTGGTGACGGGCTCGAACCCCGGTCTAATCAAGAAGCATATGCTACGCACTGCTGCTCCTTCCCACCTGGCTACGGAGGCGCCTCCACTTTTTGTAATAATTAGTTTCTTACAATCTGATGAAGAAAACTACCCCCCAAAACGTAGGTCACTAAATGTATTTCTGATCATGGTCTCACAATGTTCTTTCATCCAGTCTAAATGCGTTCCTGCATAAGCAACAATGGAATGATCACTGATCATCAAACTGGTGTAACAACTTCCACTAGAAGGATTTCGATTAAATTTTATATTTGGGTCTAATACTGTACAAAGATTAGCTGAGCCATTCTTTTTTTTTTTTTTTTTTTTTTACGTAAAATTTCGAGTTCTCTGCATAAATACATTTCGGATTTTTGACAGCCACTCGACAAGGAAATGCAAGATTTATACCAAATTTTTGGCGTGTGTTCTCTTTACTTCGTGGAAAAGTTTCAGCATCGATTCCTATTTATTCGAAAGTCTTCCCCACACAGAAAACTCTAGCTTCGGATGTTGCAAAATTACAAGGAAAAGTCAGATCAACACCAAATTTGCAGCGTAAATTTCGTTGATTCCTGAAATGCTTTTAGGGCCAACTATGATTCCACATTCTTCTGTTTTCATCCCCCACCCACTTCTCTCAATAGCCGTTATAGCGCTTTTGCAACTTTCACCCGTTATAGCGGCTGAAAAGTGCACTGTAAGCGGAAAAGCGTTATAAACGGGAACCAATTTTGTTAATTGCTGGAACAAACTTCCATCTGTCGTTGTGGAAGTTGATAGGTTGAATAAATTTAAGGAGGAACTGGACAGGCATTTGGAGGGAATGGTGTGATTTTTTTTTTTTTTTTTTTGGCTGATGCTGCATAAGCTCATACACTTGCTTTCTTGCATCACATGCCACTACTACAACTACTACCAAGGGACTAAACAGTGTTATAAGAGAATACGGGTATAAATGAAAGCATTTTTCAGGCTTTATTTTCATAAACAACCCTTTAAGTACACGGTCGAAATGTGAGGTACTTTAGGCACCTCAGATCACAACTTGGTGTTCTCTCTTCTCCAATGGAGCCTTTATCTCATGGCTATTCCTAACCTCGTGTTGTTTGGCATTGAAGAATTCAAAATGAGATGATCTGCGAGATTTGATTTCTTTTCTTTTGTTTGGTTGGATTACTGTTTTAAAACTTCTGATGTCAACGTTTGCTCAGATCGTGTCAGTGAAATTATTCTTGTAGGAATGGAATCCTTTATTCCACACTCCACTTTAAAATCTCGACTTTTATTTAAACCTTGGTTTTCCAATAAATGTGCTAAGGCTGTTCAAGATAAGAACGTTGCATATCGTAATTGGCTTGTTTCCAATTCTTCAGTTTCATTTTCTGCCTACACCAAAGTTCGCAACAATTGTAAAGCAGTTATTAATCAGTCCAAAATAGATTTTGAACAGGCTGAGTAAGAAACTTGCTTCTTGCCCTAATGGTAGCCAAGCATTCTGGTCTCTTGCCAAAGCTATTGGCCGCAACTTTTGCCCATTTCTGTTCCCACCTCTGTCAAAACCAGATGGTTGTGTTGTCACTTCAGTCAAGGATAAAGCTGACCTGCTAGCATCCCATTTTTTTTTCCAACTCATGTATTAATGATCTTGATATAACACCTACCACCATTCCCAACACGCTCCATTAAATGCCTGTGGTCTTCCGTCAAAAGGATGTCAGATGGATTTTGACGAATCTTGTTGCTAAGAAAGCTTCAGATCCTGATAGTATTTCTTCACTTGTTCTCAAAACCTGTGCTCCTGAACTTACTCCTGTTCTTTGCCGACTTTGTTCACTTTCTTATTCCAAAGGTGTTTTTCCTTATGCTCGGAAATTTGCTCATATCCAGCCAGTTCCTAAAAAAGGGTGACAAATCGCTCCCATCTAATTATCGTCCCATTGCAATTACTTCTACTCTTTCTAAAGTAATGGAGAAATCAATTAACCGCCAACTCTTAAGCTACCATCTGATCAACGATCGCCAGTATGGATTCCGTCGGTGTCGATCCACTGGTGATATTCTGACCATGTTACCCATTTATTGACAAATTCAAAATAAAAGTTCGGTGAAACGCAAGCAGTTGCTCTTGACATCTCAAAGGCTTTCGATCGTGTTTGTCATAAAGGTCTTCTAAACAAGCTTCCATCTTATGGTTTGGCAACTGTTTTTTGTAATTGGTTATCCAGTTTTCTCTCTGTCTTCTAACTTCTCCACTAATGCCAGTGTCACACAAGGTTCAGTTCTTTCCAGCACTCTTTTCCTCTTGTATATTAATGACCTTCTTCCATTGACTGGAAATCCTATCCGTAGTTTTGCCGACGATAGCACATTGCATTTCACTTTCCATTTTGAGAAACCTTTCTCCGCTCAATCAGCTTCAACTTCTCGAATATCTGCTACCAATTCCTTAAATGCCGATCTCCAGGTAATTCTCCAGTGGGGCAAAGACAACTTAGTTGATTTCAATCCTTCTAAAATTCAGTCTTGTCTTATATCTCGCAAAAAGGATTCTTCTGCTCCTACACTCCGATTTCTAGGCAAAATGATATATCTCTTTTGGGGATTACCCTGACTTCTAATCTCTCTTGGTACAAGCACATTACAAATATTGCTTCCTCTTTCGCTCTCGGCGTTACTTTTCTTCCAAACAGCTGTTCACTCTGTAAAAATCTCAAATCCGCCCTACCATGGAATATTGTTCCCACATCTGGGGCGGTGCTCCCAAAACCTCTCTCAAGCTTCTAGATTCCATTCAGAAGAGAGCAGTTAGGTTAATTAATGACTCCTCTCTAACAGTTTCTCCACTCGCTGTCTCATAGATGTACTGTTTCTGCTGCATGCCTCTTCTACAGATACTTCCATGGGCACTGTTCTTCTGAATTGGCTTCTATTATTCACGCTCTCTCTTCCAAAACAGACCGAACACGTGCCGCCACCAGCCAACATCCATTTACTGTCCAACTTCAAACTCACAGAACGAACTTTTCATCTTCCTCGTTAATTCATTCAACTGTGTGATGAAAATTACAGTCTACAGAAGTTCAAGTCTAATGTCAACAAATATCTTCTTTCGTCTTCTCAACCTCCAACCCAAGCATAGTACTATAGGTTCTAATATCTCTCGTGTTTTTGGTTCACATAAAAAAAAAAAAAATAAAATTCTTGAGGAAAAGTCAGAGACATTAAATTGTCATCAGATGTTTTTTGATCACTAGCGCATATATACAACAGTGTTCCCACTACGCTCCTTTTAACACAAGATCTTTTGGCAAGATCCGTGACTATGTTTGTCTAAAGCAATGTTTGTCAAGGCGTTCGTCAAATACAATTTGAACAAAAAGTAAGAACTTGAAAAAAACTATTTACATTTACCTGATGTAGAAACACATAAGGAACAAAACCGGTCGCTATGAACTTATATGTACCATAAAATGAAAATGAAGGTCGTTAAAAGAAACTGTCCAACATAACCATGACCAACATTGGTTGCCATGTCCTGACTTTTGGTTCATAAAAAGTAGACCGTTTCAATCCACATCGTTTATTGAAAAACTTGAAAAAGTTAAGAAATAATTTGAAAACAATCAAAAACTGAAATTTTTGGTCACACAGTCTCTTAGCGGAAAGAAAATAAAAAAAAAACTTCTTTCCAAGTATAATCCCAATCTTTATCATCATGACAGAATGCATCAAGTTGTGATGTCATTCTTAAAGATTGCATCCTGCCAAAAGGGTGCATACTCAGATATACAAATTAAAGTGCAAATAGTTACTAACAGCGACCATGTAGCATAGTTTACTGGAGGGATCGGAGCTGGTGACAAAGGCAGCAACCGCGAGCGATCAACCCGAATGCCACAACGAGATGATTTCATTTAATCAACAAGGCGCTCAAACAGACCACGGGTATTGGTGTTTCAAATCAGAGATAGTTCGTAGGGTTCTGTCAATATTATACAGGAAGTTTGCCAGCATGAACAAAGAGATAATTACCCTATTGGCCAATGGTCAGGCTGCATCCTGAGTACTGCATACAGGTGTGGTAGCCTCATTTCAGAAAAGATGCGGATCTATTGAAACGGGTGCAGAAAATGCCAAAAGATTAGAGACCCAAATGCGTACTCTTACCATAACAGGCTTCAGTTCTACAAACTGCAGCGCTTGGAAACCAGGCACCTGTGAGACCTGATTGATAAAAAATAAAATAAATAATAATAATCTATGTATAAATATAGTGCAAATGCATCAGGAATACATAGCTGTATCTGAATAAATCAGATTATTAATAAAACGGCATCGTTTTAAGTTATATCTCATATTGTGAATACCTTCACAACGAGTTGCCATGATATTGCACTACTTCGAATAAGTAACGCTTCACCTAAGGAGAAGACTAATGTTACTTATTCTCAGATGGATACCACCACCCAGACGGCACCGTTTCAGGGCTATTTGGCCCTTCTTCGGTGGGTGGGTAGGTACCCGAGTGATGCAATGATGGCAAAACAGTTATGAAGTATAACTCCACAATATGAGAGATGCCTGATGGTGTATCATGTATTTAGACTCAAGCGTTTAGGGCATAAGCCTCAAGCTATGAAGGAGTCTAGACTATGTATAAATATAGTGCAAATGCATCAGGAATACATAGCTGTATCTGAATAAATCAGATTATTAATAAAACGGCATCGTTTTAAGTTATATCTCATATTGTGAATACCTTCACAACGAGTTGCCATGATATTGCACTACTTCGAATAAGTAACGCTTCACCTAAGGAGAAGACTAATGTTACTTATTCTCAGATGGATACCACCACCCAGACGGCACCGTTTCAGGGCTATTTGGCCCTTCTTCGGTGGGTGGGTAGGTACTCGAGTGATGCAATGATGGCAAAACAGTTATGAAGTATAACTCCACAATATGAGAGATGCCTGATGGTGTATCATGTATTTAGACTCAAGCGTTTAGGGCATAAGCCTCAAGGGCATATATTTGCACTATATTTATACATAAGCCTCAAGGGCATATGCCCTAAACGCTTGAGTCTAAATACATGATACACCATCAGGCATCTCTCATATTGTGGAGTTATACTTCATAACTGTTTTGCCATCATTGCATCACTCGGGTACCTACCCACCCACCGAAGAAGGGCCAAATAGCCCTGAAACGGTGCCGTCTGGGTGGTGGTATCCATCTGAGAATAAGTAACATTAGTCTTCTCCTTAGGTGAAGCGTTACTTATTCGAAGTAGTGCAATATCATGGCAACTCGTTGTGAAGGTATTCACAATATGAGATATAACTTAAAACGATGCCGTTTTATTAATAATCTGATTTATTCAGATACAGCTATGTATTCCTGATGCATTTGCACTATATTTATACATAGTCTAGACTCCTTCATAGCTTGAGGCTTATGCCCTAAACGCTTGAGTCTAAATAATAATAATCTTTATTCCCATCACGGCAGTTTGTCAGAGGTTTACACATTAAATAGATATTTCATAGAAAAAAATTGGTCCATGTTTCTACATGTACAAGAACAAAACAGCAAATCCTGTAATGATAGGAAGGTACAACAATGAATTTATTTATGTACGGGGGAAGACAATAAACCTATGGAGCGCTGCGGCAGATGCAGGTGGTCCAGCCAGAGAATGTGACGGGGGTTGTCCATCCGCAGCTGGAAGTGCTGAAGCCATATGCAAAACGGCAAGTGTTGAATGGATCAGTCTACACAGTTAGGATGACAAGTCAACTGTGGAGCTTGCGGTGGGGAACACATGGCGCCTATAAGCTGTGTTAGTGGCAAACCCATGGAGGTCAACATCGAGTTTTTGGATTCTGTCCAGCATTTGATTCAGTAGGAAACAGTCCGATAAGGCAAGACTGTTGGAATGCACAATTAAAGTTGGAGTTGAACTTAGACGTGCGGGGGGGGGGGGGGGATGACGCGCAATGTACATATGTCCAGATACTGGACTTTGATATAATGCCGGTTACCATGTTAGCAGTGAATACTAATCTTCTGTCTTCAACCAGCTTTGATAGGCTCCTTAACTCCAGTTCTTTTGCCACTGCTGTTGACCGCTGTAGAGGAAGAAGATTAAATTTGTTTTAAGGCTTTAAATGGATTAAGAAAACTAGGCTTGATGTAGCCGAGTGGTCAAGAGCGCGAGTGCAGTAGCACACGTTCTTTGAGTGGACCGGGGGTTCAAGCCGGTGACTACTAAATACGATTAACATTTGTATTGATTGATTTATTGCAAACTCCACTGACCTGGTGATCGTGCCGGAGTATAAACAAGAACATTTTTTTTTTTTTTTTTAATGCTGATGGCATCCATACTTTTTCTCGGACAACATACATTAAGGGGACAAATTTAAAATGAAAAAGGATGTAGCAAAGCAGCTAGTTTCCTTATCCATACCAGAATAAATCCGACACACTATCACAAATTTCAAATACACATACCGCGCACTGTTTTTACGCAAAGTTCGTTTTTTGGTTACAAACTATACAGTGTCCAAAGAATCCAAAACTATACTCGTCGACAGTTTAAATTTTTCACTTAGGAACTAAAGCAATAAAGAGCACGCGTTGTCTTTAATTTAAGTAAGATCGTTACCCAAATTGAAAAACCAGTAAAGCAGAAGATGGCTTGTAAACGCGGAAGTCTGCTGCCAAAAGAGGCAAGGCAGAAAAGCCAACAGAACAGGTCAACCCACAGAGAGAAGAGCTTCTTTGCGTGGCTTCGCGAATGCGGTTGGATGTTAACTGATACTATTGAATGACTGGTCGATGATCAATATTAAATACTGGATTAAGTAGCACTATTTTCGATGCACATTCCCTGTGGGCCGTTAAATTTTATCTTACGTGAAGGAAAATGAATATAGTACTTTTTTATTCTTCGCTATCATCTTATGATGATTTTAGCAGTAGTGATTATCACCTTCCGTCCAATATACTCGTTCCATGACTAAGAAATGATAATAAATGTTAAAGCGTATAAAAGGTTATTATCTTCTGATAAAATTAACTTTTTCGCTATATAAAACTCTTATATGGAGATGAATTATTCAACTGGTAACGTTACCCTAATGCAATTTTCCGGCTCAAATACGCTGTCCCTCCACTCGATATATCCTATAATTAACTACCTTCGTTGTTGATACATTATCTAAAATGAATATTGAATAATAAAATACCGGTGAATTGTTCACTTAACGGATCGGTGGAGGAATATTCACATACTCAAATGTGTTTAATTTCTTGAATTGAAATTTAGTTCCTTTTTAAAATTCATCGTTTAAGATTCAAAATGTCTTTTTAAAATTCATCTACTGCTTCCAACCAATTAACTGGTAATGTAACAATAAAAAAAATATTCTATATCAAAGCTACATTTTTGTGGCTATTTTCAATATTTAAAGATATGCAAATTTAATACAGAACTTAAATTAAAGTAAATGAGATAAAAACGCACTGAATCAATCAAAGCTTACATATCAGCCGTACACACGCCGTTAGAATGTTATCAATAGTTTGGGTGTACAGGTAGCAGTGGCAACAACTTAACTGCAGAGAAGCTATCGAAATGTTTTCAGTTCAGAAAGGTATATTACATTTCACACATACAGAAGAGAGCATTTTGAAAACTGTTTTAAGATACGCTGCTTGGCCACATTATTAGGAGCATGGAGGTTTGGACTATATGCAACCATATATCAATTGAAGAGGTCACGTGTTGTGAGATACATATGCAGGAAAGTCCTATAAAGACGTACTGACCCAACTAATGCTGAAATCAGTTGGGTGGCCATCGCCCTCTGCCAGTTTGGGTAGAACGGATGGATACACTTGTCAAGTGTTCCTATCAGAATCAGTCATACTGTGCAAGGAAACCACAAGCTTTTGCTACAGTGCAAAAAAAAAAAAAAAAAAAAGATAGGAAAATACAAATTATGCGATTTCCTCCTCATAAGTACCTAGCCAGCTGACCTTTGAATTTCTTCAAACTGTCAGCTTCAACTACCTAGTCGCTGGCTAAAAGAAAACTTCCTATAATCTAGTCTAAACCTCTCGCTCTGTAATTTGAATTTATGGCCCCTGATTCTGTAATTCTTAATTACATCGAAAATACCGCTTTCATTCATTTTATTAAACTCCCCTCTCAAAGTCTTATGAACCAGGTGCTCTTTAAGGTGCCTAGTTGCCAAGCTCTGTAGCCCATATAATAGAAGTCTTTCCTCGTATGGTCGTCCTTTTGCCAATCAACTGTGCGAGTTGTCCCAATAAAAACTTGCCCGCCTTTGGCCCCTTTCAAGAGACTCAATGTTTTTCTAAAGTAAGGTCTCATATATTTGGACACAGTTTTCTAAATTCGGTTTTACGACTTATACAATGAAATTATGACCTCCGTATCTCTATTATTCAATAAATCGATAGGACACCGGGGACTTTCCTAGTGTGGCATCGGCTGTTTAAACTGCTCAAAACTTCATATCTGTCTGTATTATAACTCCCAATTCTCTTTCTTCCTCTACTTTCTTCCTATTCCCTCAATGTAAGATCTTGCATTTCGCTGCATAAAAACATAGCTGCCAATTAATTTTCTGATCATTCTTGACACCGGTTCGTCATCCTGAAGGAGCGCTGCTTAGTACTAACCATTAACAATACTCCCAATCTTTGCATCCTCTTCAAATTTTGACATCGCTTCCTCTATCCCTTCATCAATGTAGTTTATAAAAATCAGAAACAACAGTGTCCAAAACTTTATCCCTGAGGGACCCCACTTCTGACATTACGCCAATCTGAAGAATATCCATTAATTGCAGTCTGCCTTCTACTATGCAGTCATTCTACGATCCAGTTTAAAATCTTTCCAGTAATCCCAACATATTCCAGCTTTTACAGCAACCTCTCATGAGGGACAGAGTCAAATGTCTTGATAAAATCCAAATAAACTTTGTCGAAATTGTTCCCTACAGCGGTGTCAAAAGGCTTACCAGGTTAACCATGACTTTCCCTTAACGAAACCATGTTGTGTGTGTCCTTCAGAATGCCATTTAGATCTAAATGTCCCTGGATTGCATCCTTAATCACTGCTTCTAAGATTTTTTCCTATCACTGAAGTCAGACCAACCGGTCTGCAGTTACCAAATTCACTCTTAGAACCGCCTTTTACGCATTGGCGATACGCTGGCACCTCTACAATCCAAAGGAATCTTTCCCGAGTCCAACGATGCCTTTATAATTACCCTAATGGTTAAACGCACTGTCTGGCCGCCTCCCTCAAAATTACTGGATATATGCCATCAATTCCAGGAGAGTTACTTGCCTTTAAGCCCGAAAGTTTTTCTAATAAGCAGTCATCTGTAATTTCAAAATCAATAATTTCATATGGCTCAGCCTCACTCGCACCTCTCCTCTGCATGAAGGGTCTTTCGTCGGTAAAGACCGATCGTACCTATTCAATTCCTCGGCAACATCAGCTGGGTTCTCTACAACTTTCTCGCGTCCATTACACAAGGGTCCAATCTAATTTGATTTTTTTCTTTGTATTCGTTTACATGAAAAACTCCTTGTCCCTATTCTTTGCTCTCTTAGCCAGTGATTTCTCATACTCAGCTTTGGCCTCCCTAACCTTATCTGTGGTACTCGCAGATCAATTTGTAGCTGTTTTTGAGGAATCAGTACTCTTTCAATGTCCTGTAACTTTCCCATGGTATAATTTTATGCTCTTTCAGACTGGCCAACTCCGTATTCAACCATCTCGTACTATATCTCGTACATCTCGCTGCAAAATTCAAAATCGGGAAGACGCAGGTAAGCGACATCCTAAAGAAAAAAAAATGAACTGCTCAAACAATTTTGGCAACACGGAAATGATCAGGTTCAAAAATCATTCCCGAAAATTGTTGGACTTCAAATTTGTCGCGCACGTGCTAAAAAAATTCCCATTAATGGGCCTATTATTAGGGAAAAGGCTTTGGAGGTTGCGAAATCTATGGGAGTAAATGAGTTCAAAGCTTCTGTGGGATGGCTAGACAAGTTCAAAACTCGGCATAAAATTTCTTGGAAAACCGTAAGTGGTGAAGGTGGATCTGTTGATACTGGGGTTGTAACAGAGTGGACCGTCAAATTGGAAGATTTATGTCGTGATTTTGAAGCTAAGGATATTTACAACTGTGACGAAACAGGGTTGTTTTTTAAAGCTCTTCCTGAAAAAACAATGAGTCTAAAAAACGAAAAGTGCCAGGGCGGAAAAATTTTTAAGGAACGCTTGACTGTACTATTGTGTACAAATATGCTGGGAGACTTTGAACAACCTCTTGTTATAGGAAAACCACAAAATCCTCGTTGTTTCAAGGGCATAAAGTTGGATCTTTTGAATGTTGACTGGAAGTCTAATAAAAAAGCGTGGATGACACGAGATATCATGAGCGAATGGATAAGTCACTTTAACCAAAACATGATTCGTCAAAACAGAAAAATTATTCTTTTCATAGATAATGCTGCATCTCACCCGCACATTGAATTGTCCAACATTCAAATCATTTTTCTGCCACCAAACACATCTGCAGAGTGTCAGCCCTTGGATCAAGGGATAATAAAAAATTTTAAACTTCACTACAGAAAACGTGTTTTAAGACATCTCAATGCAAACATGAACGATGTAACATGTACGAGTGACCTTGCAAAGAAAATCAGCATCCTAGATGCGATTCAATGGATTTCCTCTTCAGTAAACGCAATTAGAAAACAAACTGTCGTGAACTGTTTTGTAAAGTCTGGCTTCTCAAACGCAAAAATTGAAGTTGTGAACAGCAATGTGGAGCACCAAGAAGAACAAGAACTTCAACATTTATTTTGATAATGTACGATACTTCCGCTACAAGTGACCCTGGCTACAAAGATATAGACTCGAACCTCACTACAGAAGATGGTGCTCTAGATATCAACGACATTATCATCGATATTTTTCAAGAAGTTCCTCATGAGGATGAAGAAATGGAAAGAGGTCATTCTGTAGAAGAACATATTAACGACGAACCACCAATGAAAATAGAAGAAGCGCTCATACAAATCAATCGTTTAAAAATGTTTTTCGTCGCTGAAGATACTGAAGGATTTTCGATGGTTTCTTCACTCCAAACAAATGTTGAAAACAAAATTATCAGCCGGAAGAAGGTGCAGAAGAAAATAAATGATTACTGTATGTATTTTTCTTAAGATAAAGTCATAGTACGCATAGCACAATTGTATGTATATTATTTACAAAAATATTGTGCAAAATCTGTATATAATTTAATTTAATTTTACATTAAACGTTTAACGATTTTTCTTTATCTCTTGTATATGTAATTGTATATTATTTAGAAAAAGATTGTTCAAAATCTGTATATATTTTAATTTAATTTTACATTAAACGTTTAAGATTTTTCTTTTTTTTTTTTTTTTTTTTTTCTCCCTCAGACTTCTTGTTAGCGGACACTTCTCTCTAACGGACACATTTTCGTTCCCCATGGTTGTCCGTTAAAGGGAAGTTTCACTGTATTTTGCCAACATCGGCTGTTGCGGAAAAGTTTTAACAAGAATTCTTCCGTTGAACTAGCATTTCCCCTGAACCATTAAGGTATCGTTAATGATAAGGGCATAAACCCTTGCAACACTTTTGTTCAAATGAATACATCTCTACAAAACAGATTCCTCCTACCTCCAAGTGCGGGTCATGGTGATAATTCTGCCCCCCCACCCCAACCGGCCTTGCAAAGTCCCTCCCTCATGTCTTGAGTTCAACCACAAGGCTTTCAACATCATCAATTGTTGCTCCTGGAAAACATACCCTGGTTCTGGTCCACCTATCTTTATTGCAAAAAATTTTACCCTTTTCCCTGACAATAGAGTCTCATATTGAAACAATCTCCTTCAACCAGAGCAGTATGCACCTGACTATTCTGTTCTGGAACCCGAATTGAGGATGCATAACTTAGCATGCATAACGGCCTCCGTAGCCGAGTGGTCAGGAGCGGGAGTGCAGTAGCACACGCTCTTTGAGTAGACCGGGGTTCAAGCCCCTGACTGCTGAATACGGTCGATCTGCCAACCCGCACTGGACCAGCGTGGCAGATTATGGTCCATTTCCCTCAGCATGAATTGTTGAGGAGGCTTCCATCCTGCAGTGGGTTGATAATGGCTGCACTTTACTTTTACCTTTTAACTTAGCATGTCACGAGATACTAGAGTCCCTCTCAGTTAAATTTGTTTCTAGGGCATGCTTGTTTGTTTGTTATTTGGTTCTTAGGAGCATTAGCAACTAAGGCCATATTGCTCCGGGAATTGCGGTGGTCATTCCCTGACCTTTCCGCGTCCTCCGTATTTGGTGGTGACGGGATCGAACCCCGGTCTAATCAAGAAGCGTGTGTTACGCACTGCCGCTCCTTCCCACCTGCCTACGGAGGCGCCTCTAGGGCATGCACCCGTTTTTTCAGTGACTCAAATTCTTCTAGTAACGCACCAAATTTTAATTTGAGATCGGTAGATTCCTTATGTCGGCCGTAAAGAAAAGAATCGTCAGTTGAGCTTGGTTTGTCTACTAGAAATTTCCTAGTGTTCAAAGACTATCATCGAATCTTAAACCAATAGGGAAAATCCCCCCCCCCCCAAAACACGTGTAACTATAGTCAAAGATAGTGACGGCGGTGCCAGCAATAAAATGAATTGATGCAGGAAAACTAGAGGCATGCACCGTGAGGCCCAGTGAGGTCCGATTTACGCTTCCCAAAACCAATGGAAAAGTGCACATAGGGAGTCGCACTGGAATCATCTCGTCGTGTACCGATAGTACAGGCTGTCGAAGGTGAAAATGTGTGGAGCGTGCTTTCATGGCATATCCTTGGTCCACTAATTCCAGTGAGATTCCTCCTTCCCAAGGGCACTCCCCTTTATTAGAGATTCTTTGGATTAAAAATGTACATTTATAGCTTTTAAGCATGTTCAAGCACAGCTATTTTATAATTCAATAAAATTACATGACATTTTTTGATGTTTTCTGTATTTAAGGAACTATTCAGGTTCCCCCTCGCACATGCGGAGCCTACTACTAATGCTGACCAAGACTGATGTTAGTCACTATTGTCTGTCTGACCAATTTTGCAAACTTATCTCCCACCATCGCTTTCGCTCCATTGGTGGCGAGTCTAGATAATTTATCACTTGAACGACTGTGTAAAGTTTCTGTGGATGGGGAGGGGATATGAAAAATGTGCTGCAGCTGAAAACAAGGTCGACGCGACAGACTACTCTTCCATGACATTTCTTCCCCAAGTATTTATAACATTTTTCATGAAATTCCTTTAAAAACAGTACATTACTTAATTTATGAGCTACATAGCTCATAAATATGAGCTTTATACATATTAGTGTGTTGGTTAATTGCATGTTTTCGTTCAAAGATATCAGAAATCAAGATAATAACGTATACGAGATATTTCACCTACAATTTCAACATAAAAAAGTTATAGAATACCATGGGCAAAGTTTAAATTCCTGCCTTCCGTTTGCTTATATAAAATTCAATTTTATTTGCGAACATATAAATCAATCTTTATTATCTGAAGAAATGAAGGAAAAAGAATCTTCAAAAACAAATGGGGGAGGGGTGTACTTAGTGGTTGCACTGTTATTTTTTTTTTGGGGGGGGGGGAAACTAATATTATTTAAACTGCAACTATATTAATGCAATTAGTATGGACCTTCGTTTAAACATATAACAAAGTACAAAAATATCTGTTAAATTTGCCTTGATAAAATTAATAAAGCTTAATTTCGGTAGATGATTGTGTGTGTGGGGGGGGGGGAATAATGAAAGAAGCCTACATTGGTTAAAATTTAGTTACGGGTACCACTTCCAAAATTGGAATGATTGACATGCCTAACCCACTATTGTTAGTTTTAGTCAGGGTGTTTATCCCCTCCCTTGCCGCTGTTTTAAAATTGGGAACTCGTTTTCCTATTTTAAAACAGCCGGATGGGAGGGATTAACGCCCTAAGACTGAAGCAGGCTGGAAAGTCTAAATTTTAGCCCAAATAATATTAATATTCCAGCTACAATCTAAACAGTAAATTTCTGGCCACGCCTGTAGTTTTTGTGTAAAGTGGATTCCTGTAACTTTGGAATTTCAGTTATAATTAGGGTTACCACTTATTCATGTTTTGTCATTTTTCTCAGTTGTAGTGATAGAAAAGAAATAATTTCCATTTTATTTTGAGATAAATGTAACATTATTATTGTGTGCTCTTTTAGAATTCATGTAATTTACAAAATTATTTAATTCTTGGGCTAAATTCAGAACAGGGTGCACACTCCAGTGAAAAAAAAAAAACGTTAGGACTAATTCAAGCAATTAGTAATTAATAATGATGTAATTAGTAATGATTAGAAAATCTCTAGTAAAAAAAAAATTTTATGTTAGTTACGCTACTAATTCTGAAGGGATTCAAGCAATTCGTAATTAGTGAAAAAAGGTTGGTTAGTTAGGCCACTAATTCGAGACGGATTCACAATAAATTAATAATAGTTTGGAGTGCGCAACCTGTTCTGAATTTAACCATTATTTGATTTCAATTCTTTGTTACATATTTTGCAGGATCAAAAAATCCTAGCTCGTTCAAGATTAATAAATTACCTAAAGAAAATAATAAAACTATAAACACAATGTGAGTGAGAGGCGGAGTCTATTATGCTGTTACTCTACGATTACTACTACTCAAATGTTAAAATTAAATCTGCCATTTTAAGCCCATCTATATAATTTATCTAGGTCTTGAAGGAAGTAGCGTACTTTGATTGATGTCATTAATCACCCTGACCCAGTCCCAATTTCAGATTTTGGACCCCATTTTGTACTTGTGATACTTGTAATCGTTTATGTATTTAGTAAACAATAAATTGAATTTATATAATTCTGATGGCCTCTTTTGCTACATCCTTCAATATAATGAGATATATGCTATCAACTACTGGTACTTTGTTGGCTTTTAATAGTAATAATTTTAATTCTAGTTCCTTTTCAGTTATCAAAAGTCTTGTGAATTCCCAATTAGTGTTAGTTATGCCACTGGTATCCTCAAGTTAAGAAAAAAACTTAAACATGATTATGGATCCAATATATTTATTTCAGCTATTCAACACACCTGGTTCAAATTTTTTGATGCTCTTACCACAAATACTCAAGTGAATTAACATGGTTAATTCCTTTCGTTTTATTGCTAAAAGGAGTGAAGAAATCCTCATTACTGTTCTTGGTACTCTTGGCTAAGGCTTTTTGTAATCTGCTTTAGCATGCTTAATCCCCAATAACTTTATCACAGACTAATTTATAATAATTCCATGCATCTTCCTTCTCTGCCAATGAGGTCATCAGTTAATTTCTTTTGGCATCCATTTTGGTCTATACCTTGAACAATACCATTCTGTTGGTTTAAGAAAAAACTATGGCTTGCAATAAACTTGCTTGAATGCTTCAATTAGCATTCATATTTGTTACAATTGCGTGTTTGTCTCACTGAAAATAACTTGGATGTCCAAGACCATTTTTATCTCACTTGCAAAAACAAACACCCTTCTCCTTTCCTTTGACAGCAGTTATTTCTTTAAGCAGATCCCACATTGCTTTCCAACAATTCCTTTATTTTATTTATTTTTTTTTTTTTTGGGAGGGGAGTTTCAATTCATCAGTGCTAAATTTACTATAAAGATCTGTCTTTAGATACACAAAAAAAAAAAACAGACTGCAGACTATAAGGTGAAAGTAATATTATACTTTACTTCAAATGTACGATTTTTTTTGTTGAGTCCATAACTTAAAAGATTCAGTTTCAAACACAGACTTTGCAGACACATTTCTGGAACAGGACATGATCCAGCCAAGGAGGATGTCTGTGTGTGCTAGGTGCAGAGAGGGTGTGAAGAAATTAAGCACTAACTCAGCATTCCAATGAGCGTTTATGAGAGCTTGAAGAGTACAGTAAATGCCCTCAAAGGAATTAAAATGGAGCCCATCATGCTCTCAGTTGCTCAACTCAATGCGAAGGCTCACTCTTGTGCATCAGACAACACAGCAGCAATCTTCAAGACAGAATGCACTGGTCCCACAGAAGCTAGTTATTGTCAGTCAGTCAGGCTAGTCTCAGGAAAACAGGAAATATGTTGTACAAGGATAGGTAGAATAAGACCAGGGAATGTCAGCCAGGGGCAAAAGTAGATGACATTGTAGAGCAGAAATCATCTTTTAAGGGCACAAAAGGAGATATTGTTGTACACATTGGCACTAATGATATTAAG
Source organism: Mastigoproctus giganteus (assembly GCF_048544385.1). NCBI lineage: Eukaryota > Metazoa > Arthropoda > Arachnida > Uropygi > Thelyphonidae > Mastigoproctus > Mastigoproctus giganteus. Next base: position 38,685,868 of record NC_143587.1, on the reverse strand, counting down.
AGTAAGAGATATAAAGTACAGGGCAACGTTGGCAAAAAGTTACGAGTTAGCAGTTTTTGAATTTTAAGGTATCTGCAATTCTGCCCAGACACAATAGGATAATAGGAGGAAGTATATGTTGACAGCCTTGTCAATCAATTCAGCCCTGGTGAGAATGTGTAAGGCTCGTGGGGTAGAATTTTTCTCAGATTGGTTTGTGCTTGTTAACAGGAGATGGGATACACTTGAATAGAAAGGATGCATGAATACTTGCTGGTGCTATTGAGGCAGTGATAGGTGGGTCAGAAAACAGCTAGCTTGGGGGGGGGGGATACACAGACTAATAGTTTAACTACAAAAGTAGGCAGAGGTGAAAGTGATTCTTGCATTACTACTATTGGTCTATGCAGCAGCCTGGAAAGCAAGGTGTCTGGGATTTCAGGCCCTGCTGTGGGTCATCAAGAAACAAATGAATACATGGACTGTGTTAGGGTATCTAAGAGTAAAGACATGTAATATTTGCATGTACACTAATGCTAGGAGCACTGTAAATAAATTTGATGAATTTGAAGTACTGATTAAGTCTTTGAATGCAGACATTGTAGGAATAGCGGCGATGTGGTGTTACTCAGATATAAGTGATGCTGAATTTGAATACTGGGAGTACAATGTATACAGGAAGAACAGACAGGACAGGAGAGGTGGAGGGGCTATGCTCTTAGTTAAGAAGAATATTAAATCTAAGTCAGTGAATCCAGTTGGCTTGGGTGACAAGTGCAATGTTGAATCAGTTTGGTGTGATATAATCACTGGGAAAACAAAATTAAGAGTAGGAGTATGTTATAGGACTAATGACTGTGATGAGCATACCAAATGACTAATGACTAAGGACTAATGACTGTGATCAGCATACCAAATGACTAAGGACTAATGACTGTGATGAGCACATACAGAAAAATAGAGTGGGCCAGCAAATCAGAATGTCTCATAATGGGGAATTTTAACTTTCCAGGTGTTGACTGGAATTTGTGGGTTGGTCACTCACACACTAGCAAGGCTTTTATAAATTTCTTGGATGACTGTTTTCTACAGCAGCATGTCAGAGAGACAAGAGGAAGCAATACCCTTGATCTGGTTATCAGCAGTGATTTTTCATGCATTAAGAATCTACAGGTAAAAGACCCATTGGGTGGCAGCGATCACAGTACACTAATGTGGAATTTAATTAAAGACATAACTACTGTCAAGGGCAAAGGCTTTTTCTTTCGTAAGGGTAACTACAGAGGTCTCAGCCAGTTTTTAAATTGTGTGCATGGTACCAACTGTTGATGTTACCAAGAGCAAATTCTAAATGGGAAGTATTCAGGGAAGTAATCAAAGAAGCTACTAGGCTTTTCCTATCAACAAAGAAATACTGTTTAATGCTTACACCTAAATGGTGTCAGATGAACTATTGAGACACATGGCAGACATGTGTATGGTATGCATATAAATTGTCAAGTGATACAGAAGCTTCTGGTAGATATAAATTAGTCTGTAATCAAGTCACAAAGGAGGTTAGGCAAGCTAAGGCAGATTATGGGAAGTCCCTGGCAAAAAAAAAAAAAAAAAACAGCAAAGCCTTCTATGCTTATATTAACAGTAGAAGGAAAAGGTTGAATCACATTGGGACACGATGTCTATGGGTTAACTCTTGATGACTCTGCTCAGGTTGCAGACAAATTGAATAGGTATTTGCATCTACATTCACACATGAGGAATTCTTTAGAGAAGGAGATGCCAGAAGTTTATCAAACTCTAATGAGGAGCTAAATGACTTTGTGATAACTGAAAGGAAAGTGAAAGAGAAATTGAGGATGGACGTAAAAAAGGGACCTTGGGTGGATGGAATCTATCCAATTATATTAAGAGGCAGCAAATGAGGTAAGCAAACCCTTAGCCATAATTATGAGAGCATCCTTGGATTCAGGGGAGGACTCAAGAAGTTCAAATATATCCAAAATTCATAAGGAGGGGTCAAAAGGCAACATGAATAATTTACAGACCTGTTAGCTTAATTCTGTTCCAGAAAAAAAAAATAATAATGAAATTGCTGGTTAATGAAGCAATGCAGGGCTATTTGGAATACAATCACAGCTGGGTTTGTCAAGGGGTGGTCTTGTCTAACCAATCTGATAGGTTACCATAATGCAGAAACTGGATGCAAAAAATTTTGACATCATAAGGCATATGATGCAAGGAAGTAAGCTTATATAGCATCAGCCAAAAAAAAAAAAAAAAAAAACTTTCCCGTTTCCCCCATTCATTCACTCCAAAAGTTTTAGTTCAGCCTCGAATTTATTTAAGCTGTCAACTTCCACAACGACAGATGGAAGTTTGTTCAACAATCAACCACATGCTGGCTAGATCCAATTTCCGCACATCTATTCTACAACTGTCTTTCCTCAATTTGAATTTATGCCCCCTCAGGTATGAAATCTGAGCAAGAATCCCAGCAGCATTGAACTTGCTCAAACCATTCAAGGCTTTATTTTGCAATTTACAGAACTTAAACCTATCTTAGTAACAGCAACCCTCTGTTCCACCCACTAATCTCGTTGCCCTTCTCTGTACTCGTTCTAGTAGCTTTCCTAAAACACCTTTCCTAAAATGAGGCCTCCAGACCTGTATGCAGTACTCAAAGTGTGGCCTGACCATTGCTTTATACAAGGGGATAATCGCCTCCTTATCCCTGCTAGCAAAATTCCTATATATCATTGACAAGACCCCATAAGCTACTCTTGCAGCCTGTCTGCGCTGTTCAGAAAACTTCATATCTGACTGCACAATTACCCCCAGGTCTTTTTCATTCTCCACTAGTCTGCATGTAGTACCACACAGTTGGTATGTTACTCTGGGGTTACTGCTACCCATATGCAGTACGATGCATTTGTCAATGTTAAACTTCAAGTTGCCACCTCTCAGCTCAACTTTTCTAGATGCTGTTGCAGTAGCATATAATCCTTACTGTCATTACCAACCCTACCAACCTTTGTATCGTATCGTCCACAAACTTGGACAGTAAGCCTGATATACCTTCATCAAGATACTTGGATTTGAGGAAGGCTTTTGAAACTGTTGCACATAAAATATTGCTGTATAAACTGGAGCAATGTGGCATTAAGGGCAAAGTACTGCTGTGATTAAAGGTATGGTTAAGTGGAAGAAGACAGAGTGGTATCAATGGTCACTACTCTTCAGTGACTAATATTATTAGTGGAAGTTCAGTGCTGGGTTCATTGTTGTTTTCAATATTTATCAGTAATATTGATGAAGATATATCAGACTTAATGTCTAAGTTTGCAGATGATACAAAGGTTGGCAGAATGGTTAACAACAGTCATCAGGGTGAGCTACTGCAACACTAAAAAAAAATAGGGTCAATGGGCTGAGAAATGGCAGTTGAAGTTTAACATTGACAAATGCAAGGTACAGTAGACTTTCAGAATAATGGCACCTTCGGGGATTGAAGGTGCCATTATTTCGATTTTTCTGTTATCTAGAAAGTTTTATTTTTATTGTATTTAATGCAGAAATAATGAGGCCAAAAAAAGAAATAGAGAGATTAAGAATGCAATTTTATTAACTGCACATAAAAAACAAACAAATTGACAATCCAATGTTATATTCTGCCATTAATACACTTCTGCTTACGCCTCATTCTATTTTATTTATTATATCAAGTTTAGTCTGCGTGGATAGCACAGTCGTATTGTCACTGTCCTTCCCATACTGGGTGGAAAAGGTCCAGGTTCCAATCCCATCAATGACACGAGGAACTTTTATTGGCTTTTTTTTCACTCTGGCATAGATAGCAAGGTTTTTTACCCAGAAACTGGGGGTTTTCGTTCAGCAAAACAGGCAAATCGAGCAGAGAACACGCAATTTACAGACACAATACTTATGAGTATATGAATTAACATTCTGGGTGACCCTAATGTAATAGTATGAATTATATAAAGTTTGACAATAAGCTTTAATGTTGTTGTTCTTTTCTTCTCTGTATGAAGTTTAACTTTAGGAGCCATAGTGAGAGTTTTTAATTTCAATTAAATGTAAAACAGCAGTATAATCCATGATGTCAGTAGAGAATTCACTTTGAAAATGGCTAACGTAAACAAATACAGTAATCACATGACTTGCCATTTTCTTTTTTCGGCACTGCAAGACATCTGCACTGTATGTATACATCTGATCTCAATGTGCCATTATTTCGACAGTCTACTGTACTGCACATGGGTAGCAGTAAGCCCAGAGTGACTTATCAACTGTGTGATACTACACTCGGGGTAGTGGAGAATGAAAAAGACCTGGGGTAAATGTGCAGTCAGACATGCTGCCAAAACAGCTCATTGGGTTCTGTCAATGATATACAAAAACTTTGCTAGCAGGGATCAAGAAGTGATTATCCCTTTGTATAAAGCCATGGTTATGCTAGAGTACTGTACACAGGTCTGGAGGCCTCACTTTAGGAAGAATGTAACTCTGCTGGAATGGGTGCAGAGAAGGGAAATCAGATTGGTGAAGGGAACAAAAGGGTGCTCTTACCTAGAAAGAGCTGCAGACTGAAAATTGCAGTGTCTCGCGACCAGGCACCTGCGGGGATATCTGACTGAGGTGTTTAAAGCCGAGTGGATTGAGTAAGCTGAATGTTAATGGTATTCTTCTACTTGCTGAGACTACACACATGAGAGGGCATAAATTCAAGTTGAGGAAGGATGGCTACAGGATAGATGTGCATAAGTTTATCTTCAGCCAGCAGGCAGTTGACTGTTGAAATAGGCCTCTGTCTGTTGTGGAAGTAGATGGGTTGAATAAATTCAGGGGAGAACTAGACAAATTCTTGGAGGATACAGATGAGTGAACTGGGTGGGTTTTTTTTTTTGGCTGATGCTATATAAGCTTGCATCCTTTAACCAATACAAGTTAAAACCTATTCAATTTAACATTCTTGTAATAGTATCAGGCAGAAGTTGGAAGTTAAGTTTACTATTGGTAGTAAAGTAAATTTTTGTAAATCACATGAAAATCTATAGTTATTCAATAGCATTCTCAAGTAGAAAAATTCTGTTTAATAGAAATCTGTTCCAACTGTCTGGACAGTTAGTGACTTGCTTAATTATAATAATTTCTGTTAAACATATACACAAAGTGATAGTCTGACATTTTTTTTTTCTCTTTATGTGCTCTAATAACTACGCACAAATAAATTGTGCAGAAGGATTGTGAGTGATAATTCTTCATAAAGAAGCAGTAATAAAATCAACACTAGGGTAACAATGGTAATGTTACACTGCCAACTGGGTAATTGGCTTAAACACAATGTAGCAACAAACTGCAGCACACTGTATGGCACATCACACAACATGCATTATGTTTCTCATTGTGAGGACATCACAGTCACATGCTGAAGGTAAAGTGCATTATAAACAGTCACTAACAACATGTCCTCTGCATATCCTTTGGAATGCAATAATAATGCTCCTTAAGTCAGGCAGAGATTGAATGTTTTTCCTTACAGACAACTCATTAGATATACTCACAAGCAAAAGTGGAACAGACTGATGCGAGTTGAACACGGCAACTAGCAGAACATGTGGGGAACCACACTAGATGACATGATCATTGGTGCAGAGGTCACGAAGCAATCACATCACTGTGGAAGAAATAATATCCCACCATACACAATGACAGTTGTGTGAAGGCAACCTTCTTAAAGAGTAGAAAAATACAGTCAACAAGAGGTGGCAATAATAAGCACCGACCACAATGCTAACTCTATGAAAAGGAATGCCCAAATGATGAATTTAACACTATATGATCAGGAACATTGAGTCAGCAGCCTTGGAAACTGACAATCTAGCAAAACATTCATTTTAATTATGACCTGTGTACCCTACACGAGGCCTAGAGACACTGTATACAGCAATGCCACCTCAATCTTTCCAAAAATTAAGGATGTTTACAATGAAATTCATCTAGAAATGAACTCTGTCTACAGAATGTTTCAGAATCATATTTATTAATCCAACAAATTTGTATTACATATATCACTGTGCTATGATTCACAGCAATCAGAGGACAAATTAATTTTATTTGGTTTGGGGAAAATTGATTTTCCATGTTAGATGATTTTCATTAAAAAATGAAAATCAAACAGGTCATTATACCCTCTCCCAATGGAATATTCATATCTCCTCAGATATTACTAATAATTTTCTTATATTAACCTTATCCAGTCATCACTATATAAATTCTTAAATATACCTTTAAATTATCATTTTCAATCTGAAATCCCACATGGACCGATCAACCTGAAACTGTCCAACAAACTTCATTACATTAAAAAAAAGGACTTTGAATGATGCCTCCTGCACGGGGTGTTGTGACTGTCCAATATTTTTTAATATGAAGTATAAATTGCAATGATTTCAGCAATCAAATCACCTTAAAAATTACATATTAAATTTTGGAGTCTGGATACACTTAGCTGTTCAGCCATATCAATGGTTCTCAATTGAAGAGGTCGGTGATGCATATTTATGAGTCATTTCAGGGTCAAGTAATCATAATGGAAGTTAAGATGACACTACTAATGTAACACACTAGATAGGCTGATGGAAAGTGAAAGGGAAAATCCATGCAATGTGAATCTAGGAAAGCGTGCAAGAGACACAAAATTTGGTTTACAATTTCTACGTAAGATCAATAACTATAAACCCAAATTTAGCTGAAGTAAGTTGTTGAAATGCTGTACCTAATACATAGATACAGCATTTTAACAATTTACTTCAATGGATGAGAACAAAAAGAAAATAAAAATGTTTCATACAGTACTTTTATTTGTCTATCTAATACTGTGCTGATGAAGAAAAGCAAGGCCCCCCTTCTTATTACCTGCACGTTGAATTTGCTTTACTGTTAATTAAATATTTTAAATGATGGTGAATACCATCAGACCGAAGAGGAAAAGCCTGGTTTGGTGGATATCTTTATATCTGCATCATTATTTGTTAAGTGTTAAAATCTGAGTAGAATGGCCACAAAAAGAAATCGGATCACACATTGTTGGTATATGCAGTCTTACAGTATGCTAATTCACATAATTTTTTTCAGCACAACCAACTTTATTAAATTTTTTAAAATAAAGCTAAAATAATAAAGAACAATATTTATTTAAAATTGTACACCATTCAATATATCTTTTTTTTTTCTTCAAAAAGGATACTGAATGGTGAGTAACATACACAAATACACACCCAACTCACATAATACTTTTTGATTCTGTATCCTTTATACAGCTAAAATAATGGTAACTTTTATTATTTTTTCACTTAATATTTCTTCCATACCATCCTTTTATATATTATTTTTCATTTATTAATTGCAAAAAAACAGCCACTGTTTTGTAAAAACAGAGCCAAGCCTTTTTTACTCATGTGTATGGATATAGTTAGAGAGAAACACTTGCACCCAGAGATTATCAATTTTAATTTCATACTTTTATCAGACTATTAACAGATAGCCACTGAACTTGTTCACGTTCCTCGCCAATAAAATATGACTGTTTATGTACATATGCTAGACATTTTCTTTTAATATACACAGAATGGTCACAAAAACATGCATGTTTTTAAACTGCATTTCGTAATGTATGAGGCATACAATGCTTTTAACTAGAAGCACAATTTTATTGTTTTTTGTTATAAAAAAGTGTTTAGAATATGGGCCCCTCCTTGATCATATTTGCAGCAATATGATCCATTGCTGCAAACAGCATTTATAGCTTTTTCAAAAGTGCACATCATTCCACTTAAAGGAACAGAAAATCTGGATGGATTTTTTTCAGCAAAACAGTGTATATCTTAACATATGCAATATGGTACTGCAGTGCATTTCCTTCAAAAAAATTTATAACCATTAGCATTAGTTGAGGCATATGATGCAAGAAAGCAACCTTATACAGCATCAGCCAAAAAAAAAAAAAAAATCCTTCCCATTTCACCCATCCCACTCCAAATGTTTGTCTAGTTCAGCCTTAAATTTATTTAAGCTATCAACTTCCACAATAACAGATGGAAGTCTGTTCCAGAAATCAACTACCTGATGGCTAAAGGTAAACTTCTGCACATCTACTCTACAACTGTCTTTCCTCAATTTGAATCTATACTCCCTTAGGTTCATAATCTGAGCAAGCAAGTGGAAAAATCCCATCAGCATTGAGCCTGCTCAAACCATTCAAGGCCTTATACACCTCAATCAGATCATCTCACAGGTGCCTAGTCTCCAGATGCTGCAACTTACAGAACTTAAGCCTTTTGGTAAGAGCACTCCTTTGTTCCTCTCCAATCTTGTTGCCCTTCTTTGTACTTGTTCTAGCAACTCTATATCCTTCCTAAATGAGGCTTCCAGACCTGTATGCAGTACTCAAGGTGTGGCCTGACCATTACCTTATACAAAGGGATAATCACCTCCTTGTCCCTGCTACCAAAATTCCTATATATCATTGACAAGACTCCATGACCTGTTCTGGCAGCCTGTCTGCACTGCTCAGAGAACTTCATATCTGACTGCACAATTACCCCCAAGTCTTTGTCATTCTCCATTTCCCTCAGTGCAGTACCACACAGTTGGTACATTTTTCTTGGGTTACTGCTACCCATATGCAGTACTTTGCATTTTATATGTTAAACTTCAATTTCCACTTCTCAGCCCATCTGCCTAACTTTTCTAGATCCTGTTGTAGTAGCATACTGTCTTTACTGTCATTAACAACCCTACAAACCTTTGTATCATCTGCAAACTTAATATTAAGCCAGATGTACCTTCATCGATAAATACACAAAACAACAATGGGCCCAGCACTGAACCCTGGGAACTCCAATAACAACATTAGTCCACAAAGAGCAGTGTCCATTTATTACCACATTCTGTCATCTCCCACTCAACCATCACTTTATCCATTGTAGGAACTTGTCCTTAATGCCATACCGCTGCAATTTGTACAGCAATCTACGTGCAACATTATCAAAAGCTTTCGTAAAATACAAGTATCTGATTGTTGAAACCTTTTCCAAAAAGGTTTGGGTTGGTCATCATTACCACATTCACATGAATTTAATACCTTTGATTAGTTTATGAATACCTGAATTTAATTTGGTTTACTTTGGAATTTTATGGCACATTGGCAACTAATGCTATGATGGAGCATGTCTGTTATCAAAAAAAAAAAAGAATAAAATTAGTAGGATCGTTGTCTCTATAGATATTCTCAGTTTTATGACTGAAAGAGATTATGACTGGATTTGACAAGTGATTATTTACATTAAGTAACTGCATAAGAATATCTTTCTAAAGGGTATTATAAAAATCAAATTCTTGTAAGAAAGTGAAAATATCTGCAACTACATTGTCTGCTAAGAGTTGCTTGAGTGTATATAAAAATTCTAATCTGTTTCTGAACTTCTAAAAAAATTCTAGGTTCATTGCTGCAGAGAGGACAATTACCAGGACATGCCAAATTATTAGCAGTACATTGCAGACATTGCCAAAAGGTTGGTATCAGGAACAGGCTAAGTAGGTATGTCCTGTGCTAGTCTAGCTAAATGTCAGCAGAGAACATTAAAAATAGTAATGTCTACAGTTTACAAGAGTTACCTCAGTTTTTTTTTTTTTAGAAAAAAAAAAAAAGATTAGGAATAATTTTAAATAATGCATTTTGAAATGTCATCTGTTATTTTAACTGATAAGGATACAATTATAAAATATTAATTACAAAACATTATGCTAATAATGACAGACCTCTTTCTAGGATTGAAAAGTGTTATACAAGTGGATATGCTGGTGTTCAATATATACTTTTGAAAGAAAAATAAAACAATTTTAAGTAAAGCAAATTACTTGTTCTTCATTATGTGAACACTTAATTTAATTTTTTTAATAAAGTCAATCGGCTGGGAAAAAACTTATGCAAGCAGGTGCATTGCAATACTTCCTATTAAAGGTTTACTTTGGAATTTGTTTTACTTTAATAGGTTTAATAGTAAACCTATTAAAGGTTTACTTTACTTATAAAACTTTTTAAAATTAATAACAGAAATTAAAGTTTTTTTTAGGTTTACAACTTTCATCATGCTCAGAATTTGCCTAATATTAGTGCTCTACCAGCTGTTACCAAAACTGGCATGCTGTATTTGGATATCCAGTTTAATTAAATAAACATGAGAATTTTTTAAAAGGTACAATACAATAAAATTTCACTAGCACAAGTAACTGCTTAGGGGTGGTCAGTGTATCATTCCATACCAAAGTTCTTACTAAATTTTAAATACATAAAGCCCTGGATTTATGCACAGGCAACTTACAATGGCACCAAATTTCTGCACTTTCTTTATAATTCTGTAATTAACATTGCAGTCTAAATTTGTAATAAAAAGATGAAAATAAATGTATATAAATTTATACACATATATATATAAATTTATACATATATATATATTTCCCCCCCCCTCACTTTTTGCCATTATATATGAGGTCAGCATTTTTATTGTTTTGGCAAGAAATTTTTGCAGCCAGATGCCCTTCCTGACGTCAACCCTCACCCTTAATCCAGGCTGGGGATATGCAGTGGTCATTCCCTGACCTTCCGCATCCTCCGTATTTGGTGGTCTCGGGCTCAAACCCCAGTCTAATCAAGAAGTGTGTGCTACGAACTACTGCTCCTGCCCACCTGGCTATGGAGGCACCAAAATTTATACATATATGTGTGTGTGTGTGTGTGTGTGTGTGTGTGTGTATAAATTTTAAAAAAATGTGTAATATGTTTTAAATTTAGTGCGGTTGAAATACCTTTCTTCTTTACAAGTATATGCTGCTTAGGACTGCAGTCACTCAATTTTTTTTAATATTAATGACATGGATGATCAAATAATTATGTTTCTGATAGGGCAAATAATACAATATAATACAAATTGTTTCTGATATAGAAGACAGAACTTCAAATCTGCAACCCTTCATTATAGCCATACTCTCAACAATTCATCTTCATCATCCAAAAATATTCTTGAGAAAGATACCTTGACAGAAATTCTGCAACTGAATCATAGTCGTATGGCCCTGCCAACCCAAATATAACCTGTGGGTGCACAACCAAAATTCCTAACCAAGTAAACATCCAGGTAGCAAAAATTACCGCCTGATACATGTATAGCAAGATACATATGCAGTTACTTTCAAAAATAAAGTGACAAGCAAAATAATTTAAAATATTTTGATTCTTTACAAAGTAATGGGATATTACCACTAAATAAATGACCAGCCAGAAGCAAGTAAATAGACATGTTTGGATATAACAGTCTTTTCCTTATAAACAAGTTCCTAACCAAATGAGGTTATACTAAAAAAATGACTCTAGCCAAAGCAGTATTACTATGTCCAGACATCCTCGGTTGTCCTGCCAGCCAACTAATTGCTATTATTTATGAAACATAAGGCAACAACCTGATGAAACAAGACAGTTGAGTAATAGGAAACCTTTCAAGATATAAAGCTTCCTCTTTTTTGAGAAATGAGTGAATTAGTTGCTTATGTAAATAAAAATTTTCTTTGGTATGAATGTGCTGATTTAGTGTTCAAGAAATTTCTTGAAGTGTTATGCTGAAACATCCAAGCTTTTTTAGTTCAATGGCACTGTATTTATGTTTTTAGTGTAAGACTTCTTTACCTATATATTATAATAAGTAATAAAAACCTAATAAGAGAGAAATGTAAATATGTCAACAGTAACAAGTCTGGTCACAACAATTAGAAAGAAATCCTGAAATAAATTTTAAAATCAATAGCTGGTGAACATTTCTTTTTAATGGTTAAAAAGCATTAGTATCATCTGTTCAATTCTAAAAATTCTATTTTTCTGTAAAATCACTGTATCAGTGTGTATAAATAATAAATTAGCAAGAATATACAACTACACTTTAAAGTTAAGGGCACTTTTTAAGTAAACAGTGAAGATTTATGAGAATACCCTCATTTACAAGTACAAAATATGATATTATAGAAAGAAAATATAACAATAAACATGGAATTATTCATCTTCAACAGCTAAAAGAATGCAATAACTGCAAAAACAAAATATGGAAAAAAAAAGTCAAAATGATCATTGACTGACTCTGAAAACTGTTAATAAGATATTTAATGTACCTATCAACTAGTTCTTGAAATGGATAAAATCCTGTTAAACACTGTTGATATGAGCAGAATGTACACTAAAAATGTTCTTGAAACATGTTGCTACAAGCAGCACAAGGATTACTATGATCATATCGGCAGTGCGTAGCACATGCTTCTTGATTAGACCGGGGTTCGAGCCCGTCACCACCAAATATGGAGGATGCGGAAAGGTCAGGGAATGACCACCGCATATCCCGGAGCAATACGGCCTTAGTTGCTAATGCTCCTAAAAACCAAATAACTAACTAACTAACTATGATCATATTGCATCTGTCACTACATCCTAACAGATAATTTAATAACTTAAGTTGATATATAAAACAATAGAAGTGAATAAATTCTTTTTTAGAAATTTAAACAATTCAGCAAGATTAGTTTCATTTCCAATAATGTGGCATTTAATAAGCGCATGCTTAACTGTTTAAGTTAAAGTACAATTAGGGCATCAAGGTGACTCTGCTAGTTAGTAGGTATAGATATGCAAGAGAGATATATCCTATATATATATATCTCTATATCTCCAGTACCCGTTGCAAAGACAACTTAATGCCAACTTATAATGAGTGCTAGCAGTCTAAACAAATGGACAATGTTTGATTTACAAGTTTATTATTTTTATGACTGAGCTATATTTCCTTCCACTGCATGTGACATGCTTTTCGTATATATAGAGGATCAGAAGTCAATCAGTGGAACTGAAAAATAAGTCCATTCATTATCCATTAGATGTTTGGCAGCCTGGTCAGCACGCCCATTTCCTGAGCTCTCAGGAAATGGCAAAAGATTACAAATTGGAAGTTTCTAGACATTTAGGTGAATGATGTCAAACAGAAAACCAAAAGTGGAAAAATCCTAACTGCACACAGTCATAAAATATCTTAGAAAGGCATGACTCTACACACTATGTTCATACTGACATAAGGAAACTATACACTAAATGCTGCTATTATTAACAGTACAATGAATTTTGGCACAGCCAAGCTTTTGAAAGAACTACAATAAAGTGCACAAACATTAACTGATTGTGTCAGCAGTGTATATAATATCACTTCCTCAACTATTGAAGTGGATGTTTATCACTTATTCAAAACATCCACTGGACTTAATGAAACAGTCTCCCTATGATGTGTCCAAACTCCTGAAAAATATTTTAACACTTGCCATTCTGATTTTGTTCTGCAGTTTTCGTGTAAATGATAACTTTTGAAATTATCACTTTTGTTTTTAAACATGTCTAGTGGGACAATAAAACATAAGACATCCATGTATTCCAAAGTGGTTTTCATCTCTGAAAAAATAAAAAATCTGTACTTCCACCTAAGGTCAACTAACCTGCTTGAAAGACTTCAGTAAGTTCCTTATATCATTAAGAGAATTCAAACTACAACCTTTTCAAACAGGCAGAGAGTGAACACACTAACCTTCAAAGAAGGGTAAGTGAAAGAGCAGTCATCTAGCAATCTCCTATCATCAGACGGAGTATGGGTTCACTGCCAATTCAATATTCAGAATATTACTGGAACAAGCGACATACTAAATCTTATCAAGAACATCTGCCCCTTTCCAATTCTCCTCTTTATGTATTCAATTCTAATTATACTTTCATATCTGTTGAACTTCTTTTAATGCAAGTTAAAGGCATCACTATGAATACAGAAACTCTTATTTGATCATTTTTATTTAACTTATTTTAAGCAAAAAGTATCAAACATTTAAAATTAAAAGAATATGATATAAATATTAAGCAATATTAATGGAAGACAAGTTACTGATCAACATAATGCAATCATTCAATCCTTACACAGCCAGATTTACCAGAACTCAGTGGCATAATTGCTGCAGAGCCCAAGGTCACAGGGTCCTGGACTACCTAAATCTGGCACTGAATCCTGGGCCTGACAGTAGACAAACAGACAGATATTTCCATCTGTATCTTGCAATTTTGCACCACTTTTTTGGCTTAAGTATTTACATGGCTGAAATGCAGTCTCTAACTGAGAGGTGGGCACCTCCGTAGCAAGGTGGGCAGAAGCAGCAGTGCGTAGCACACGCTTCTTGATTAGACTGGGGTTCGAGCCCGTGACCACCAAATACGGAGGATGTGGTAAGGTCAAGGAATGACCACCGCATATCCCCGGAGCAATATGGCCTTAGTTGCTAATGCTCCTAAAAACCAAATAACAAACAAACAAACTGATAGGAAGTTGGGAAGTATAGAAAAATATCTAAAGCACTTCTAGATATTGCAGGATATCTTCACCCATGAATGAACAAATTGCAGTCAAAGAAAGATCATGAAATTACATTTCAAATGTCACAAGATAACTCAAGTTTTCCATTTCTACATGACTGAGTTGACGGATTATTAAGGACATCTGTGGAAGAACTGAAGAATGTAACCACCTACTCATATTCCTTTGAAGAAATAGAGAGAAAGTAACCAATCAAAGAAGACTGCAACACAGACAAGTGTGTAATAAATTCTTTCAAATGCTAGATTTCTGTCAACACCGTTTATCTCACTTTTTTTAGTTTACCATAGACCTGTCCACTGCAAATGCAATTAAAACACAAAATCAAAATAATAAATGCCTACTCTCTGCTCACTATTGGTGTAGTCTCACAATACTACTGCAACTGTAAGAAGCTTTGATGATCCTAAATTTACATCTTTCTTTTTGCATTGCCAATATTACAAAGAGAAGAAAGTCCAGGAATAAACCCAGATGCACTGTTAGTTCTAGGAAAAACAGCACGAACCATCGTTGATCTTCAGAATTAAATACTTCATATAATATTTCATGGTATGCTGTACTGAGGTGAGTTGTACAGACTGTGAGAGCTACAACAGTGAGCACCATACATAAGAAAAACTCAGTTGTAGGGCTGAACATTAAATTTTTGCTGCACAAGTTTTTTATGGCCCACCATGCCGAACCATCTGCTTTAACTATTCATTTCATATCCATCTCGCAAATAATATAGCATACCTATATCGATGCAATCTATAAGAACAATTGCCGACCGGGCTAGCCGGGTGGGTAAAGTGCCTGCCTGGCAACCCAAAGGTCGCGGGTTTGGATCAAAGTACTGCAAAAACTTTGGGAGGTGCACTATGGCCACAGAAGCCGATGCACCAACAACTACAAAAAAATAAATTAAAAAATAAGAACCATTCTGGGAAAAGATAATTTCACTGCCAGTAAAATTTATTGGAAACAGCATCATCCAATTTCTGGCTTTAGAAACCTGTTCATCAGCCATCACAAATGATAATAACAGATAAAGAATTTAATCATTCCAAATGGCACAATATTAAGATAAAAAAAAAACAGTTAGTTCATGAAATGCAAGTAGTAAATAGTTCCATGTATTCTATAATTGCACAAGAGTGGGTCTTCAAGCTGGAATACCCCACAGAGTAGCCCTACTCCCTCTGCCTATGATCAGCTTATTCCCAGTTTCAAGAAGCCTTTAGAAAACCCTCCAGTCACACACTGGAATTGAAGTCAGATGTCTCCAAACAGTGGAATATTATATCCATTCATCTGACATAGAGGACTTGCTTTAATTGCAAAACTACTTTACTGCCAGCTCTGCTACTGCAGGTGGGGGTGGGGGAATGCTGGTATTGTATAGATGTTAAAAATCATGTTGAAGCTGTTTCAAAATCTCCTGGGGGCTCTTAATTTATAGTTTCATCTCTGATACTAAATAGCTGAATCCAACTCAATTCCATATCATAGTCTCAGGATAATTTGAGAATAACTGCTAAAAAGAAGTAATATCCTGGTACCAACTGCATTTGGTGGTAATAAATTATTAATTTTTTTTTTCAAATTGATTTTGCATATTGCTTGACAATTATATTTTTGATGGTAACAGTGAATACAAGTAATTAGGCACAGCAAGCCAACAGTGGATTTTACATGATGCTAATCTATCAGTCCAGGAACTAAAACTGAGCCCAAAGTGGAGTCAGGGAAAATAGCAGGCCATGGAAGAAAGAGAGAAAAGTGGTCAAAGAAACTCGGGCCATAATAATATCTATGATATGCATAGCAAGTCTGCCACTTTTCACTCAGTAGACGAGGTATAAGTTCAAATTCCAGTGAAATTTGAAAAAGGCCTCTTCATTTGAGAGTATATGTTTTTAGTTAATACCAGACAAGAGTGAGCAAGCCCCCCCATCAGCAAATTATCCTTGGTTTTTCAGCCCATACAGAATGCAAATTGATCAGCAAACACAAACTTATCCAGGCACAATTAACAATTTAAACTGAAATCCCATATGAACAAATACACTCTGACCAAAGTAGTGCTAAATACAAAAAAAAAAATTAAACATGTATTCTCAGGTTGGTTTTGTCTTTGGGTTAAAAAAAAAAGGAAAGAACCTGTGTCTCTATATAAAATAGGCAAAGCAAGCTTCCCCACCCCTTTAAAAGGTTACTGTTATTAGTTTTACAATGGATCAGCAACTTAAACCATAATTATGCTTAAATCATAATTATACTTAAACCATATTGTGTTAGTGTATTTTCATAGTGATTTGCATGTCATGCAGGCTGAAAAATTCAGAATAACTCATGCGAGACCTGTATGCGAGATCAGCTACCTACAGCTCTGAAAGAACAGGGCTTCAAGAATTCCTCATCTCTGATGACATTCAAACTCAAAACCTCTAGGACTTGAGAAGGTTTCAATAACACTATCACAGCATACTGCTACACATTTCAGTGTGTAGTGTTCCCATCAAGAAATATATTAAGAGTTAAGTTTTAATATTAGCTCATCTCTTTATCAATCTCTCAAACTGAACACATTGGTGCAGCAACTAAGAAAACTATACACAATCAAAATCTTTGCGGTCAGGACTTGGAAAGATACTAACTAGAATTTGTGGGATAGTCACTCGCACAGTAGCAAGATTTTTGAGGATTTATGGCTGCTTTCTACACCACAATGTTAGAGTGCCAACAAGAGAAAACAATATTCTTAATCTGATTATCAGCAACCCTTCATGCATTAAGAATCTACACAGATAAAGGAACCACTGGTGGCAGTGATCACAGTGTAATGATTTGGGATTTACTTAAATATGCAACTACTGTTAAGGACAAAGAGAAGGTCTTTTGTTTTCATGAAGATGGCTGATAGTATCAGAGTTTTTAAATTCCATTCAGTGGGACCAACTGATGATGTTACCAACAACAAATTCTAAATGGGAAGCAGCAATTAAGATATACTGTTTATGTGAGATGAACTTATAAGATTAGTGGCAGAGAATAAAAATGCACAGGATGCTCAAATTTATCAGGAAAAACCTATAATAGGTATAAACCAGTCTGCAATCAAGTCACAAAGTGGGTTAGGCAAGCTTGGGCAGATAAGAAGTCTCTGACAAAGAAAAGTAGCAAACACTGCTTTACTTATGTAAACACTAGGAGGAAGGGGATGAATTACACTAGTCCTCTGAATGTGAATGGTCTAACAGGTAATAATCGTGCTCAGGTTGCTGTTGAAGTGAATATATATATCCTGCATCTAAACTGACACGTGAAGAGTCTTTTAGGCATGAGGATACAAGAAATTTATTAAATTTTAACAGCATGCTAAATTATTTTTTGATAAATAAGAAAAAAATAGAAAAGAAATTGTTGAAACTAAATATAAAAAGGTACATGGAGTGGTGGGATCTATCCAGCTAATTAAGAAAAGCAGCAAAGGAAGCAAGCAAAACTTTAGCCACAATTATGAGAGTATCTCTGGATTCAGGAGAGGTCCCCATGGACTTAGATGTGCAAATGTATCCCCAATTCAGAAAAGGGAACAAAGGATTACATAAGTAATCACAGACCTATTAGCTTGACTTCTGTTCCAGAGAAAATAATGAAGTTGCTGGTTAAAGAAGTAATGCAGGGCCATCTAGACAGGAACATAGTTATACTGAAGTTGCAGTGTTAATTTGTTAAGTGGGAAAACTTGGCTGACCAATCTGAATAGATACTATGATGCAGTTGTTGTTGTTGTTATTTGGTTTTTAGGAGCATTAGCAACTAAGGCCATATTGCTCCAGGATATGCGGTGGTCATTCCCTGACCTTTCCGCATCCTCCGTATTTGGTGGCGACGGGCTCAAACCCCGGTCTAATCAAGGAGCGTGTGCTACGCACTGCTGCTCCTTCCCACCTGGCTACGGAGGCGCCTTATGATGCAGTAAAAAGGAACTGGATGTAAAAATTAATTTTGATATCATATACTTAAAAACTTTTAATACTGTTCGACGCAAAAGACTGCTGTACAAATTTGAGCAGTGTGACATTAGAAATAGGTTACTGCTACTGATGACTGAGCAGAAGGATAACAATAGGCACTGCTCTTATTGGACTAATGTTTTTGGCGGAGCCCCTCACCACAGGGTTCAGTGCTGGGCACATTTGTTGTTTTCAATATTTATTAATGACATTGACGATCAGGCTTAATGTCTAAATTTGTAGATGATATAAAGTTTGGCAGGGTATGCTACTGCAACAAGTATAGAAAAATCAGGCAGAGAAGGATTAATGTTAATTATTATAGCTAATTAAAATATTTATTAAATACACTAATATTGTCTCTTCCTAAAGAGGCATTATAAACGTATTTAATAGTTAGATTTAGAAATAATTTCCTATAACAATGTGCTTTTTTTATTTCAGACTTTTCTAATATCCTAATACTGCCCCTAAGAAATTAGAGCATTTCTAGAGGCATTATTGAATTTCTTTTATTGTTAACATATTTAAAATGTGTAATATATTTTAAATTGAATATGCTAGTCATATCTGGACACCACAAACTAATGATTCAAAAAAAAAAAAAAAAAAAATCAAAATAGTATAAGTAAATTTCAAAAAGTATGTTACTTCTACAGATGTTTACAATATCACAAATCTTGAGGTAAATCTTTAATTCTCTTGTACAATACTGATTGTCTATTAAGCAATCTTAAGTACAATTTATTGTACTTAAGATTGCTTAACCGTTTGCACTGAGAGACAGTAAAATAAAAGTTACAAATCAAAATCAATTCTCCTCCTCCGATTACTGGTTTCTTAAACTAATTTTAATGAATTTACAGCAACATTATTACTGAATATATCAGTTATAATTCCGTGTTCCTTACATTAAACTTCAATACAAGAATCGCAAAAGAAATTCGACAAATGATCTCTCTCTTCTCTAACTTCGACACGGTGTGGTACGTTTACAGGCTTTTTCCTATTTAAATGATCAGTACATGAAAATCACCTTAATGCCTTAAATCTTAAGCTATGTGAAATATTGATACACTGGCCATTTCGTATATAAAATATTACAAGAACAACATATTAGACCAATCTGAAGAGCATGTGTTCTCTAACCAGCAGGTGCAAAATCACAGTTAACACTTAAAATTTGCGCGCATTGCGATGCAACTTAGGGTTAGGTTAAAAGCTGCAATGACAAAATCTAGAAGTTGTAAAATTGCATTTGATTTTCGTGCTTATTTATGTATCTATTAATCATAACTAATATATCTAAAGCATTAAAAATTCATAATTTTGACTAAAGGTACAGTATAAAGTAACGACGCTCAGCATCCAAACGGACATGCTTACCTGCACCTGAGACTGCGTGGCGAAGCTGTCACAACATGACTCTGAAGAATAAAATTTTGTAAGATTTCGCATAAAATTCTCTTTTTTTTATGCACGAATTACACACCAGTTATAAAAAATCATTAACGAAAATTTATATAAAAAGTTAATTAAAATAAGACACTAATTTATACAGACTAAATTTCACAATGAAACTGCCTCTGTTCAAACCGCCAATCCACCAGTTCATCAACCCGTACTTTCCACTTCCAGGTCACATGTGTAAAGGGTTACTCCCGTCATTCTAACTTCCGGTCGTCACAATCGAGAAAGTCGAAGGGTATGTGTGTGCCAATTTCAAACTAGAGAACCAAGGAGTGCTTATTTATTATCAAATCAAGAATAAGAAATGTAGCAATTTTCTATATTGTACATTGGAATTTTAATACAGTGCCGTTTTCAACTGAGTAAAGCAGGCATTACCTCGAGCAAGCCACGAAACCAAATTAGCAGTCATTAAAAGTAACGTTTGTTAGAAACACGTTTCAAGCAAAAACTAATTTCACAAACAGAACTTCATATCTTGTAATATATTGACATAATTAGGCGAGAGAGCTTATATGCTAGGACGTGCTAAAATCAGTCTTGATGCCGAAATATTGCCCAGTTATACAGATTATTACCGCATCGAGGCACTAGTTGTCTTGGGGGAGCGGATTAGTTGTATGGTGCAAGGAAGCCTGAGGCTTATGCTGCACCAGCCAAAAAAAATCCCGAGTTACTCTGAGAGAGAGAGAGAGAGAGAGAGCAAGAGTCAAAAGTAGAAAGGAATCACCAAGAAAGAGAAGAATGATGATATCCAGCTCAGGACCCTGGGTGTGCCAAGCCCATACTCACAAGATGTGAGCCCCGTTTATAACATACAAACATTACGCACCGCTAGACCACTCTTCAATTCCCTTCTAAAAAATGTGTATAAAAATCGCTTTTGTGTATATAAGCCAAACAAGGGTGGGCAGAGGGGGAATATTACCCCCTTAACCAAAAATTAAAGAAAAAGAAGTCATATGGCGTTCTTAAAAAAACTCAAAAGCCTGGACACCATGCCCACCCCCTTACGATGATACCTGAATTCTCCACTGAAGCCAAGCACAACCAAATTAAATTCAGTAGGCACACAGGATAAGTACCTTTCTTACCAATACCAAATCCAGTTATTCCACACTGAGGAAGATTTTTTCGAAGGGGGAGGAGGCAGCAATCCAATACCACTTTCTGATATTAGGAATAAGACGAATAAAAAAAAAAGGGTGGAGCTAGCCAATGGCGAATTGAGCATTCAGAGGTTCAGAATTCTTAAAGGTATCTTCAATCATGTGCTGTAGTCATTCTGGTTTTTGGTACACACAATATGCAAATCAGCCCATATTCTCTTGTACAAACAATAAACACAGCAAAATGTGGCATGGACAGATCATGTGTGACTTTTTTTTTTTTTTTTTTTTTTTGGACGATGCTTTATAAGTTTGCTTGTTTGTATCATTTCCCATTACTAATACTCAGGGGCGAGCCGTCCTGAGGGTTCAAGGGGTGCACTGCACCCGAGCGCTAACGTTTAAGGGGCACCTGAAACTTATGTACACGTATGAAGAAAATTTTAAAGGGGACGCCAAATTGCGATTGGCACCTGGGCGCCACATGCCCTAGGAACGCCCCTGCTGCTAATACTAATAACAAGTGCTATATAAATCATAAGAAAAATGTACTGAATGCATCGAGTAAGCTCAATCGAGCAAGAGGAATTCTTCCTCTTGCTCAGTCTACACACACGAGGGATCATAAATTCAAACTGTGGAAGGATGGTTGCATGGTAGATGCGGAAATTTACCTTCAACCAGCATTTAGCTGATTGCTGGAATACACTTCCACCTGGCATAGAACTGGGTACCAAGAGGTTAGGAGAAGCTATATACTAAGATATAGCTCCTCTTGACCTTGTATTCAGCCCAAGAACCTCGCGATTAGTAGAGTGGTTGCGGTTGCATTCTTTTCATACCAAATGGGAGTTGGGAGAAATAATAAAAAATATAAGTAGAGAGACGGAAGGATTGAATTTCAGTCATGTCGAAACGAGGAATTTCTATGGATTTTTTTTTTTTTTTTACTGTGTCCAATTTAGTCGGTTTCTGACCAAGGCCGCATGATTTTCCTCTCTTCCAAAAACTTTCAATTGTTTTCATCCAGCAAACGGACCATGAAAATTTTCATATTGAGTCACACCAGAATTACCAACTCCCCGTGTGTATCATGTCTGTAAATTGCATGCGTTCACTGGTCAATTTGCCAATATTGCTGGAGTAAAAATTCGAATTTCCGGAAGATGAGAACCTTGCTGTCCTCGCATGAGACTCACTAACTAAGCCATGGAGTGAAATAAGTCCCATAAGCGTTCCTCAGGTCATTAACGGGATTGGAAATTCCGCCTTTTTCACCCGATGTGGGGAAAACTCACCATAGAATACATGCAATTTACAGGTAAAACACAGTGATGCCTCATCACCTTAGTTGCTTTGGCTGAAAACCAAACTCATCCCAGGTGTTGCAGCTTACTGCACATTAACATGATATTGGCAGCAAATGATGTTATGAAGCAAGTTTATACAGCATTGACTAAAAAAAAACCCAAACAAACCAACTACTTGCAGCATTTGTCCATTCCCGCTAATAATTTGTCAATTTCTCTAAATTTATTCAAATTACCCACATTCATAATGCCAGATAGAAGCTTGTTCCTATATTCTATTACTCTCTCTCTCTCTCTCTCTAGCGCTCATTGCGCTTTCATATACAATGGTTAATCCAGGAGCATTTTCAAAAAAAAATATATATATATATACAGGGTGTTTCAGTTAAACGTTTCAGAACTTCTAAGAGGGGTAGGGTACATCCTGACAACTCGAAATCATATAGCAATGTGGGGTCGGAAATGCTTTCCTGAAGCGGTGTTGTACACAGAAGCACCATAAAGAAAAGAGACCGTAAGTGAGAAATCGTTTTAATAATACATGAAAAGAAGCAAAAGGTACATGGATTAAAGTAAGTGTTCGAAGTTTCTTCCACGGGCTACAATGCACGCCTCACATCTCCGACGCATGGACATCCGAACATTCTGGAACACTCCAGGCGAATTTCGAATTTCTTGAACAAGAACGCCAAGTTAGTAGGATGGATGATTACACGAACGCAGAGTTAGCCGATATGCATTTGGCGTACGGGGCTGCAAATTGTAGTGGGCCATCCGCACAGCGTTTGTACGCGGAACGATATCCGACGAGGCGTATTCCCAGTCATAATTTCTTTGCAAGACTGCACCAGAGGTTAGCTGAGAGAGGTTCATTTGAAAGAGCTGACAGGGACAGGGTAAGAACAGCACGGACTCCAGCCGTCGAACAGAATGTGCTGCAGCATGTACAGGGGAATCCAAGAACGAGTACACGAAGTCTAGCAAACGCAGTCGGGGTTTCCCATTGCAGCGTCTGGAGGATTCTCCGAGAACAAGACATGCATCCGTTTCACGTGCAGCGTGTCCAGACACAGCAACCGGAGGATTATGCACCTCGTATTGCTTTCGCACAGTGGTACCTTGGAAAATGTGCTACAAATCCCCTTTTTCCTGCTGAAGTGTTGTTTTCCGATGAGGCATCCTTCACAAGGGAAGGAATTTTCAACACGCATAACGACCATATCTGGGCGGTCGAGAACCCGCATGCAATACGACGTCGTGCAGCACAGATTCGATTTTCGGTCAATGTATGGGCCGGTATTATGGGAGATCACCTCATCGGACCTTACCTGTTACCGTGTCGTCTAACCGGACCTATCTACAAAGGGTACTAGGAAAGTTTTGCAATACAGCTTTGTTTATTTAATTTTTTCAAAGTAATTTCCTCTACATTCAATACACCTCTCCATCCTCCAAAACCAATCTTTAAACCAGTTCTGCCAAGTTTCACTAGGGAGTAAAGCACACTCGTTGTCCCAAGCCCGTAGAAGGTCCTCATCACTGGAAAACCGCCTCCCTTTTAGCTTCATTTTCACATGCGGGAACAGTGCAAAGTCGCAGGGAGCAAGGTCTGGACTGTAGGGAGGGTGCTCGAGAAGTTTCAGTCCTGTCGTGGTCAAATATTCGGTGCAGGCTTTGGTGCGGTGAGCTGGAGCATTTTCGTGATGGAGGTACCAGGTGTCCATTCTTGACTTTGGCCGCAGGTTCTTCATAGATCCAATGACTTTAGGCAGGCATTGTTCAGTATACCACTTAGCTGTGACTGTCTTCTGCGTGTCCAAAACGACACGTTCCACAATTCCACTCGATTTGAAAAATACAGCTATCATTTTCTTCTTTACAGATCGGGATTTTCTGACAATTACGGGTGTGTCGTCATCATCAAAGACCCAAACTTTGTTTTGAGCCTTGGTCGGCAGATCGTAATAGTACAGCCAAGTCTCGTCACCTGTCACGATGTTGTTCACATACTGAGATTGTCCCTTATCAAACTTTTTTAACATCTCCCGGCACCAAGTCACACGTCGTGTCATCTGCTCTTCAGTCAGTTGATGCGGCACCCAGAGAGAACAAAGTTTCTTCACGTGCAAATGATCTTGCAGAATCGAACGAATTGCTGGTGCATTTAGGCCCAAAGTATCCTCTATCTGTTGGTAGGTCACTCGCCTGTTTTCGTCAAGCATTTTCCTCACAGCAGTAACGTTTTCCTCCGTAACTGACGTTCGTGGCCTTCCCGGCCTCTCCGAATCCTCCAGAGTGAAATTTCCCCTTTGGAATTCTCTATACCACCTGAATATCATTGTACGATGTGGACAATCATCATCTAGTGCAAGAGTCATTTCTTCTAAGCACTGGTCTATGATTAAACCACGCACGAAATTATACCGCAAAACTGTCCTTATCTCATTTCGTGACCATGATGCCATCGCAAGCACTTTACATTCTCACTACTAATGAATAACTGAGCCCATCGACTTGGCGCGGCGGCTACTATGCACGTATGAACATGTCTTAACATGCAGCAACAAGCAGCTTCCTGTGATTCATTGTTGCGTCATATTGCAAAACTTTCCTAGTACCCTTTGTACTTGATCTTTCTGCAGCAAGTATTGCCACAACTTTTGAGAGATGAACAGATTTCTGCATCGACGCAACAGACAATGTGGTTCCAACACGATGGAGCCCCTGCCCATTATAGCGGAGATGTTCGTAACTACCTGGATGTCACATTTGGTCAACAGTGGATCGGACATGGTGGTCTCGTGCGTTGGCCTGCTCGGTTGCTCGGTCACCCGACCTATTATGTCTTGATTTTTATTTCTGGGGTCATATGAAATCGCTAGTTTATGACACCCTGTTGACAATGCTGAGGAGCTGGTTGCAAGAATCGCAGTAGCTGCCAAAGAAATTCGAAATTCGCCTGGAGTATTCCAGAATGTTCGGATGTCCATGCGTCGGAGATGTGAGGCGTGCATTGTAGCCCGTG
The DNA here is from genome assembly GCF_048544385.1 of Mastigoproctus giganteus. Lineage (NCBI taxonomy): Eukaryota > Metazoa > Arthropoda > Arachnida > Uropygi > Thelyphonidae > Mastigoproctus > Mastigoproctus giganteus. The sequence continues at coordinate 38,660,452 of NC_143587.1, read as the reverse complement.
GAAGAAACTTCGAACACTTACTTTAATCCATGTACCTTTTGCTTCTTTTCATGTATTATTAAAACGATTTCTCACTTACGGTCTCTTTTCTTTATGGTGCTTCTGTGTACAACACCGCTTCAGGAAAGCATTTCCGACCCCACATTGCTATATGATTTCGAGTTGTCAGGATGTACCCTACCCCTCTTAGAAGTTCTGAAACGTTTAACTGAAACACCCTGTATATATAAATAAGAATGGGACAGAGAAAAACATATATTATTTTATTAGTCAATATGGTCATAATATACACAACTAGAGGGCTAGTGATCAGAGTGGTTTAAAAGGTGGAATACAAAAATAGTATATGTTACAACAGATAAAATTTCCTTGTGATGTGCCGTTTTAATACAACATGTGAAAAAGGCCAGGATGAGAGCCCCATTTTCGAGAGAGGAATTCTCATGAATATTTTCATATTATGGCTGAGTTAGTCAATCTTCCGCAAGGATTGTTTAGTTTAATCTCCTTAAAATCGGGTTTTTTGTCCAGCAAATAAGCACACTGACCAAAGAAGGGATTTTTACAAACAATATACTGACACCACATAACCGTAATTACCTTTGCATCAGATAGGTATACATAGACACACGCACAAAATATGCAAATGATAAAGAAAACCTACTACGGTATACACACGTATATTAGTATTAGTTTTAGAAGTGGCAAATGATGCAAGAAAGCAAGCTTATAAGGCATCAGCAAAAAATAACTTCCCATTCCACCTATCCATTTACTCCAACAATTTGTCTAGTTCTTCCTTCAATTTATTTAAGCTATCAACTTCCACATAGCTTATTTAAGCTATGTGGAATAGCTTCAATTTATTTAAGCTATCAACTTCCACACAACAATGGATGGAAATTATTTCCAGCAATCGACCACAAGCTGGCTAAAGGCAAACTTCCACCAATCTATTCTGCAACCATCCTTCCTTAATTTGAATTTATGCCCCCTCAAGTGCACAGTTTAAGCAAGAGGAGAATCTTCTTCAGCATTGAACTTGTTCAACCAACGCAATGCCTTAATCACCTCGATCAGACCACCTCGCAGGTGCCTAGTCTACAGGGGCTGCAATTTACAGAACTTACGCCTTTCTTGATTCTTATCAAGAATCAAGAATGAATGGTCTGCTTACCTCCTTTGCTGCCTCCCTTAATACAACAGGACATGTAGACATGTGTAGACATGTATAGTATCTTATGTAGGACGGCACCTGAACGAAAGTTCATCTCCGTCTTTGTACACTGTGATGGTTACAGAAAGCACTGTAACAGGCCAGAAATGTGTGTAACGTTATGTTCGTGCAGTGTGTGTGTTGTTGTGTTGTTTAGTTGTTTCTGGCCGTTTTGTCACCAGGCAGGCGATCACCTGGAAAGCCTGCCCAGTGTCCGTCTACACCACGGGGAGGTAGGCCACAACTGCGCAAGAACCATGGCCAACCTCAACAGTCACGTACTGAATGTCCAAAGAGGATTTGGAGCCATTCAAAAGAACCCCGCGCCAGCAAGCCGGCAACAGCGCGCGCACGCACACACACACACACACACACACACACACACACACACACACACACACACACACACACACACACACACACACACACACACACACACACACACACACACACACACACTCCCAGGAGAAAGGACAGCAGAAGACGAAGAAATAAGGATGAGAATAGCATAAAGTAAAAAAAAAAAAAAAAAAAAATAAAATCTTTATCCATTTCTTGCCCACATCTGTATGCAGTGCTGCCCAAAGTGGTCCACAAAGAGAAAAGGTGTATTGTCAAACAGAAGTTGTAATGTCATTCAATCATGATCGGCAGGAACAAGTTCTAGATATAATTCTGAATTCTGTTAATCTGGAGTGGTGTCAGAAGTCTCTGGTAGATGACGGTATCACTGAGCAGAGGTTTAGTTGAAGAGAGTCTTGATAAAGGATGAGTCAGAGAAGTGCAGCATCTGTCAAAATCTTTGTGTGTTCTTGAAAGCCACAACAATTTTGTATATGACGTCATCAGGACGACGAGGCAGCGCACAGTTGTATTATGATTTATGATGCATTTTCAGTTTCATTTCTTGAATTAACATTGAGGTTGAGAGCCTTCCTGCGATTAAAAGCAGCATTGCAGAAGGTTTGAAGGGCCTGGAAATTGTTGACAGAAATGAGTATCTTCTCACCTCCGGGACACAAGTTTGGTACTGTTGCCTTAAGAGCCGATCTTAGATCATCGTAAATGGAGCATTCAAAAAGTACGTGAGGAGAGTCTTCCGGTAGCCCACATCGACAGGAGACTGTATTGGAAAGTCTGAATTGGTAGAGTTTTGCGTTAAGCGAACCATGCCCAGTTAGTATGTAGGAGGTAAACAGTGAGGGTGAAAACCATTTTCTGGTGGATGATGCAAGTAGTGCAGTTACGTCGGGAACGAAGTTTTTGGTGATAGCTCCTTTTTCGGTAGAATTCCATCTATTCTGCCAGGTATTCACTAACAAATTCCAGCATCTGGTTCGCTCAGTTTTGGGATCAGTCTGAGGGTTAACAATGATTCCCTGAAATTCCACGGAAATGCCTTTGCGGATGTAAAAGCAAAGCCCTCTAAACACAACATGCAAGTCAAGTGGTATGGTGCCTGCAAGAGTCTGTAAAGCTGGAGTTGATACTGTTCGGCAAACGTGAAGTAGGCTGAGGAGAAAGCAACGTTGAATAGTGGATAACTTGGTTTGTACTGTTTTGAGTGCAGTACGTCTAAACCAAAGGCTGGCAGCGTAGGTTGTAATTGGGATTATGGCAGCATTGTAAAATAGATGTAGGGTTTTAGTGTTCAGTCCCCAGTCATGTCTGGTAATTTGGAGCAGCATCGCGGTAAAACTCTTAACTTTGACAGACAGATGTTGAATATGCTCAGTAAAGGAAAAGCGGTCGTCGATGATGACTCCTAAAAATTTGGTGCTTCGGACAAGTGGAAGTGATTTCTTGTCAAGTTTTACAACTGGTGGTCTGCGATAGTCTAATTTGTGTTTAAAAATCATGATCTTCGATTTTGTTGGGGATAATTTTAATTTGTTCTTAGAGGACCAGGACGATAGTTCAAAGAGTACTTTATTGGCATAGAGTTCTAATTCAGATCTTGAGTTTCCATTCACTAAAATGATAATGTCATCTGCATACGCAAGTTGTCGCACATTTTGAAATTCAGGAGTCCTAAGCAGCCAATCATCGAGAACTAGGTTCCAAATCAAGGGACCTAAAATAGATCCTTGGGGGCAACCACGGGAGACAGATCTGTTAATCTTCGTGCTTTTAGTGATGACGGTGACGGTGCGATCAGCAAAATAGTTTCTAACAAGTTTATAAAGCTGAAGAGAGCAGTGATTGGAACGGAGTCTGCTGAGGGCACTTTCCCACCATAAATTATCAAAAGCGCCCTCAAAATCGATAAAGATTGCCATAACGTACTTGGAAGTGGAGCAGTCAATGAGGTGGTGGAGTTCTAATAAGGCGTCTTCGCATCCAAGCCCTTGCCTAAATCCGTATTGAAGAGAGGATGTGGAGCTTGTGGCTCCCTGCAGTGTGGTTATTTTATTGGCAATTAATCTCTCTAACACTTTTCCCAGGTGAGAGAGCAAGGCTATGGGGCGGTAGGATCTCGCATTATCTAGTGGCTTACCAGGTTTATGTAAAATCTTAAGAATGGCGTGTTTCCACGGTTTGGGAAACGTTCCAGTATTTAAGCAGTTGTTGAATAATTTAAGTAGAACTTTGGGCCTTAGGTCATAAAAGTGTTTGATAAATATGTTGTCAATCAGGTCATCGCCAGGACATTTGTTTGACTGAATTTTATTCAAGATTGAAGTAAGTTCTTCTGCAGTGAATGGACTTGTTTCTTCTAAAGGAAGGTATTTTTGGTTTAAATCACGAATAGATAGATGGTGTGAAGTGTCAATAGTGAGATCATCGTTAGGCAGCAGTTGGTCCAAGATGGCATTTATGGAGTCTGTTAGTGTAATAGTTTCCATACTGTTGGAGGTAACGGAGTTAAAAATGTCACCCAAGATCATTTTATTTTTAGCAATTTTATAGATGACGCCCCAAGGATTATTATTACCAGACGTACGGACAAAATTGTGCCAGGATTGCAATTTGCTTTCATAAATCAATTTTACGTATTTTCTTTTGAGAGTTTTGTATTCTTCATGTAATCTGTTGACTTCTTCTTGAGACCAAGTACGCCGTTTACGCTGAAAATTTCTTCTGGCTTTATGTACAAGTTTCCGAGTAGAGGATAGTTCGTTATTCCACCAAGGTGTGCAGTTAGTTTTTAGTTTCTTTTTATGCGTAGATTTCTGAATTGCAGTGATGATAATGTTTTGAATTTGCAGTGCTAGTTGTTCGGTGGTAAGAGATTTAAAATTTTCTAGGTTGTCTTCAGGCAATTGAGAGAGAACGGAACGATTAAAACGTTCCCATTTTATGTTTCTAAGAGAGTAACGTATGAGATTACGAAGAGGTTGTTGAGGAGCAAGAGTTGATCCCAGCAGGAAGACGATGGAGCGATGGTCACTTGTCGTTAGGTCAGTTTCTACGTGCCAGTCAATAATATAAGGAGCAATACGGGCTGTAGCCAGAGAGATGTCTATGTTTGATTCACCCAGGGAATTGGAAAAGGTACATGGCTGGTTTGGTTGATTCAAGACGGTAAGTTGATGGGAGAAGATGGTATCCTCAAGCAGTAATCCCCGCGCATCTGTGAAAGAACTATGCCACAATGCAGACTTGGAGTTTGAGTCGAGTAAAATTAGCAGAGGAATAGGGCCTAATAAACTGAATACGGAATCAATATAGTGTAAGTGAGGAGTCAAGTCAGATGACGGGGGGCAATACATTGAGATAACATAAGTCGAGTGATTAGGACTCAAGACTTGAATGCAAATAGCATGCTGTGATGTTAAACAGGACAAGAGTAAAACGTCAACATTTTTATTAAATATTACGATGGCTACCTTAGGATCTGTATGAGTCGGTTGTAAAATCCGAGAAGAGCAAGGATATCCGACAATTCGTCCTTTTTTATGATATGGTTCTTGAAGAATGAGAATGTCAATGAGTTCCTCCTCAGATACACGACGTAGCTCATCTGCCACGGTGCGTGAATGGTGAGCATTGGCTTGCAGAAATTTTAAGTTTACAGTCGAAATATTTGGCTGGGAAGCGCTTGAACTCGATAAGACTGTGATATTAAAAGGGAATTGTTCGTTGCCTTACTGTGTCTTGAGCCTTTATGTATTCAGGACAGTTGATATCTCTGACCGAATGATTAGCATCATGTTTGTGCCTCTTGCAATTAATGCAGACAGGCGGTTGATCCTTGCTGGGGCACTCAGCAAAGATATGGCCTAATTTGCCACAATGTCCACAAGAAGGTCTTTCTTGTTTACACATACTTGAAGTGTGTCCGAAAGCAAGACAACAATAGCACTTCGTCACAACAGTGAACGGCTTAAATCGGTGAGAGGTCCACCCAATAAATAACCTGTCTAAAGTAGAGATAGCCGAAAAAATACGTGGGGTAAAGTCAAACACCCAATTCGAAGTATTCTTTGATTTGGAGCTAGTTTTAAATCGGAAAGTGATCTCTTGTGAGATTTCTTCACGTGTGAATTTAAATTCTTTCAGGTTTTTGAAGTAGAAATCATCAAGTATTTCCTCTTTGGTTAAATCATTATCAATATTATATACCAGTAAGGTTGGATTCAATTTCTTAGGTATCTCAGGGGTGATTCCAACATCAGACAGGATTTTTGAGGAAGAGATGGTATCCAAATCTTTACGTGAATCAGTTTCTAAAATTACGCCTTTGTTTTTAATAAGACGGAGAGCTTTAACTTTGACTTCTTTCAATTCTTGCTTTAAGGTTTTAACTACACGTTCTTTAACATCAGTGCTCGTAGTAAGAGTAGAACTCTCGGATGCCTTTAGGAGTAATAAATGTGGTTTTCTGGTTGAAGTAGTTTTAACATTAGCGGATTGCAGACTGTCTGTTTGGTTAATAGAATTTTTTGCAAGGGATTGTGCAGTAGCCTCAGAAAAGTTTTCAGGAGAAACTACGTTCAAAGAAGTATCAACTAATTCTGTAGAAGTTGAAGATTTTGCCACAGAAGCATATGAGAGAGGTGTGGGCATAGTTTTTGAGTCATCACTTCTTATCTGCCGCATCTTTATTTTCATCTTAAGAGCTTCGTTTTCTGTAATCAAGCCATTCACAACTAATTCAAGACCGCTCCAAGAATGAAGAATAGCTTTGATGGCAGTTTTTGTAACCTTACTATTGTCGTTTAATAAATAAGTTTCAATTTCTTCTCGCAGGAAAGTAAGTGCATCGACAGGGGAAAGATCTGAAAGTAAAATAGTCCCGACGTTTGGTATTTTAATTTTCCTGGCAGTTGCAGTAGCAGCCCTAGTCAACATGTCCGGACTAAAATGTTTTATTTGTGAAGAATCAGTAACGATATTTGTGGTCGTAGAATTTGGTACTTTGCTTGAAGATTCAAGATGTTCTGATTTAGCCTTAGGAGCGGTTACACTTGTAGTTTCCCTTGTCTTACTTTGTTCCTGTGAAGAAACGAGGGGTGGAAACTCATCGGTGTTTACCGACAAATTAGTGGCGCCTGTATTTTCTTCCACGTTGGGGGTTTGTTCTTGGGAGGGATCAAGTATGGAGAAGTCTCCTTTGTCACGTGGCAAGTTAAAAGCTTCACTAAAAGCCTCTGTCATCCTGAAGGGTTTTTGCCCTTGAGGTATTTACCTCAGATGGTTAAATAGTAATATGGCGAGGAGTGGCAAGGAGGAAACGGTAAAAGTACGCCCCAATATGTGCGCTAACTTGACCTTGGGGTAGCTTAATCGGCCCTTCTTGTACGAGCTGAATTACTTGTATTGGAAAATCTTTTGTCAATAAGGTTGCTTATGCAGATCTAAAATTAATAAAATAACTTTACCTGATGACTTCTTTTGGAAGCTGATACACTTATTTTGGAGACTTTGGAGCTCATTCGCAGGCTGCCACACACTATACGCGCACGCACTTGCTCCAATTCAAAACTTTATGTACGTATCGTATCCCCAGCAAAATCCACTAGGCCTAACTGTCAACAATGCGTGTGTGACTACAGCAAAGCGTTAGCAGAATGCTAAGCCTAAAGGGATTAGGTCTATGACGAGAGAGTACAGACCAGATAACCCTCGTAATAACAAAATTCTTTCACTCACTTAATCCACTTGCGAAGTTCTTTTAGCTGGTACACTTTTCCAGTGGAAGAAAACACTTTAAACACATTAAAATAACTCAACATTCAGGAGCTCCAGAACACGTGGCTACACTGAATGACGGCCATTAATAAAAATATATGGACAACAGGACATATAGCGTCCACCTGATGTGCCTTTTTTATGCTTAACTTCAACAGTTTCTCTTTCACTTTCCTCTCACTTATACAAAATCATTTCGCACCTGTTAGAGTTTTATAAACTTCAAGCATCCACTCCCTTAAAGAATTCCTCATGTGTGAATATAGATGCAAAATACTCATTCAGTTTGTCAGCAATCTGATCAGGATCATCAACAGTTGAATCATCGAGATCATGTGGCCAATATGAATCGCCCCCTTCCTTCTAGATTCTATATAAGTAAAGAAGTCTTTGCTGTTTTTCCTTGCATTCTTTTCCAAAGATCTCTCATAATCTGCCTTAGCTTACCTAACCTTTGTGACTTGATTCCAGATTTGTTTATATCTATCTAAGGCTTCTGTGTCGCCTGAAAATTTATATGCATCTCATGCACTTTTATCTTCTGCCACGAGTCTCATTAGTCCACCTGACATCCATTTAGGTCTAAGCCATGAACAGTATTTCTTAATTGAAAAGCCTAGTAGCTTCCATGATTTTTCTTTGAATGCTCTCCATTTAGAATTTGCAGATGATAACATCATCAGTTGGTGTGACTGTAGAGAATTTAAAATCTGTCTGAGATCACTGTAGTCACCTTTACGAAAGCAAAAACCCTTCCTTTTTTCTTCTTCTTTATCTTCGCCTTCTTCCCACGTTTATATGGGGTCGGCATTTCCGTCCTTAATTCTTTTCCTCCATTCCTCCCCATCCTGGGCTTCCTCTCTCCTCCATCCTCTCTCTTTTAAAACCACTGTCACCTTGTGCTTCCATCTCAGCTTAGGTCTCTCCCTCTTCCTCTTCCCTATCACCTCCAACTTTTCACACCTCTTCCCCACATACTCCTCACTTCGTTCCACATATCCAAGCCACCGCAACCTAGATTCCTGCATTTTTTTTTACTGAGAGGCCCCACCTTAACCGTACCTCTGACGTAGTCATTTCTTATCCTGTCCTTCCTCGTCACACACCCATCTTAACATCCTCGTCTCTACCACTTCCATCTTCTTCTCCTGGGTCCTTGTAATTGCCCATGTCTCAGCACCGTACATCAATGCGGGTCTAACCACAGTTTTATATACTCTTCCCTTCATTCTACAATTTACTTTCTTATCACACAGCACCCCACTCATCTTTCTCCAGTTCAACCATCCACATTTCACTCTATGCTGTATTTCTGCACTCAATCCTCCATCTCTCTCAACGTTCAAGCCCAGATACTTAAATTTCGAAACTGATGGTAGCTTTTCCTCCTGCAGATTTATAGAACTCTCATCGTTTCCACTTATCCTCATGCCTCTCTCTTCCAAAGCTTTCCTCCATTCCTCCAATTTTTTCTCTACCTTTCCTTAGGATGGTTCGCACAGTACGATATCATCCGCGAACAGCATACTCCATGGTGCTCTACTCTTCACTTCTCTCACCAACACATCCATTACCAGATCAAACAGATATGGGCTAAGAGCTGATCCTTGGTGCAGTCCAACTTCTACAGAGAACCTCTCAGTCATACCTACACTACTCTTAACCTGAGTCACCGCTCCCTCGTACTTTTCTGATGCACCCTTCTCCCTCATGCATCTCCATACCTCTTGTCTGGGCACTCTGTCCTATGCTTTTTCCAGGTCTATGAACACCATGTGCAACTTTGCTTTACATCTCCCTGTATCTTTCCATCACCTGCCTTAAAGCAAAGACCGCATCTATTGTTCCTCTTCCCGGCATGAAACCAAATTGTTCCTCTCCTATTTCCGTCTCCTGCCTTATCCTTCCTTCCACAATTCTTTCCCAGATCTTCATCGAATGAGACATTAACTTTATTCTCCTGTAGTTCCCACATTCCTGCACATCACCCTTTCCTTTATAGATTGGCACAAGTATACTCTCCCTCCACTCATCGGGTATCCTTTCCTGCTGCCACAGTTTTCCATAAATTCCCATAGGATATCGATCCCTTCTTCTCCCAGACTCCTCCATACCTTTACTGGTATCTGATCAACACCTACTGCTTTCCCCCTCTTCATTTTTCTGAGTGCGCTTTTCACTTCTTTCCTGCTTATGCCTTCCACTACTCTTTTATTCATCTCTCCATCCTCACATAATGCTCTTGGGTTTTCCTCATTTAATAACTTCTTAAAATAGTCTTTCCACCTTTCCTTCCTTTTACCCTAGTTAAATTCTTAAGTAAATCCCACATCAGCACACTGTGATCATTTCCGCCTAGTGGTTCCTTTATCTGCAGATTCTTAATGCACGAAGAAACACTATTGATAATCAGATCAAGAGTATTACTCCCTCTAGTTGCCTCTCGAACATGCTGCTGTAGAAAACAATCATCCAATAAATCAAAAAAAAAAAAAAAAAAGTTGCTAGTGTGCGAGTGACCAACCCAGAAGTCCCAGTCAATATCTGGGAAGTTAAAAATCCCCCTTTGTAAGACAATCTGATTTACTGATCCACTCTATTTCTCTGTTTCTTCATTAGGCTTATAACACACTCATACTCTCATTTGTGTTTTTCCAGTACTTATGTCACACCAAACTGACTCAACATTGCACTCTCCATCTATGTCAACTGGATGCACTTCCTTAGATTTTATGTTTTTCTTAATTAACAGAATAACCCCTCCTCCCTTCCTATCCTTTCTGTACACATTGCACTCCCTATATTCAAATTCTCCATCGCTTCTGTCTGAGTGGCACCACGTCTCTGATATCTCAACAATGTCTGCATTTCATATCTTGACCAGCACTTCAAATTCATCAAATTTGTTTACTATGCTGCAGCATTAGTGTATATGGAAGTATTGTATGTACAAATAATCACTTCAAACACAATTAGTAGAAATATTTACATCAGACAACTATCGCCCTCGTGTGTATCACAGCAGTTACACCTGCTACCCTTCCATATCGCGTGAAAAAGGTCTCGATCACAATCCCCGAAAGAGGGGTAGAATTTTATGGCCAATTTAGTCGAGCTAGGTTATTTATTTATTTTTTTCTTTTTCTTCTTCCAAATTGGAAATATTAAATTCCTTAGTTAGGTATGTCTCAAATTATGCAACATATAAAGTCCACTAATTAATCAAAAAATCCAGTTTTCCAATGTATGTCCGTCTTGTAGACAAATGAAAGAGCCTCATGGTATGATCATACGTTCTTGTGTAGTGGAAAGAGTTCTCGCGTCTCCCTCAGGGTAGCACTGTTGGTAGAATCACTGACCTCCCCACACCGAGTGGAAAAGATCTGAGTTCATGTCTCGTTAGTGATGCGAGGAAATTTTTAGGGACTTCTTACAACGTGATTGAATTAGTGGGGTTCAGGCGAGGGTAGCATAGTTTTTCTTCAGGAAACTCGGGTTTGCGTGCAACAAACAGCAAATCAACCACAGAACTCAGGCACTTTACAAACATAATATATACGGCAGAATATGGCCTAAGTTTCTGATGTGCTGCAAACCATAAAACATCCCAGTATCCTTCTGGACAATAGCGAAATTCACTCATGTATCAATAAAAACTCATGCCCAGAATATTGAAACAGAGGCTACAGTGAAAAAAAAAAAAAAAAAGCAGCAAGGAGAACAAATCCTGCTGGATAAAGATACTCCACAATGTCTGACACAAATTTCAGACCACGGATGTCTGAAATACTATGTACTTAAATATCCGAAGGCCAGGTCTCATACATTATTTAAAACAGTGAAATCTGGATGGCAGGGAGCTCAAAATTACCATTATATTCAGATGAAAACCAAAAAGTGATCGAATACAGATGCCAGTTCTTAATATTGACAAATCAATGACATTAATGGGAATTTTTCATGTAGAGGGGATTAGTAAAATGAAATGAGTCTTGCTCATGGATCTTCACATCTGCATAGCAATCCGTAAGACTCTTGCGTGTGAGCATTGCACCTGAATATTCTTACAATGACATCGGGAAGGACCGGAATTATCGGTGGATCGCTGGAAAGCTGTTACGAGACGAATTACGCTTCGAATTGTTTTTTTCTCGAGGAATAATGAAGGTATGAAGGAGGCCACATAAATCAATGGATAACCACTGGATTACATTATTTCCAGGACATCAGTTACAACTAGTTGCTTAGTTTTTATATCTCACATATGTTTGCTTCAGGTGTTTCCACAAACACTTATATTGAACTAGGAATTTCGAGTCCACACACTTCTACAAAAAATACACAGTCCATTCATAACTGTGGCACAATTACACTGCTCTTCATTGAACCTGCCACATGTAAAGTTGCATATGCTGATCTCAAAATAAGTGGAGTTACAGATATCATTGCGAACAAGAAATGATTAAGCTTGGGTAACACTTCAGCAGTATTATTAGAAAACAGAAGACACTATCTTCAAAGAAACAAGATAATGAAATAATTAGGCTAACTTCAGAGAAAGATGTAATATCTCTATCTATATTCTAAGACACCCCAATATTCAAGCAAAATAAAAATTAGCATTAGTAGAGGCACATGACGTAAGAAAGCAAGCTTATGCAGCATCAGCCAAAAAAAAAAAAAAAAAAAAAAAACGCTCCCATTTCACCCCTCCGTTCGTTCCAAATCCTGTTCAGCCCAGCCTTAAATTTATTTAGGCTATCAACTTCCACAACAAAGGATGGAAGTCTGTTCCACCAACCAACTACGCGCTGGCTAAAGGCAACTTCTGCACATCTATTCTACATCTGTGTTTCCTCAATTGAATTTATGCCCTCTTAGGTGATTATTCTGAGCAAGAGAAAGAATCCCATCAGCATTGAGCATGCTCAAACCATTCAAGGCTTTATACACCTCAAACAGATCACCTCGCAGGTGTCTAGTCTCAAGACACTGTAATTTGCAAAAACCCTTCCCTTTATCCCTTATGGTAGTTACCTCTTTGAGTAAATCCCAGTTGAGCACACTGTGATCGCTGCCACCTAGTGGTTCCTTTACCTGCAGATTCTTAATGCATGAAGAATCACTACTGATAATCAGATCAAGAATATCACTCCATCTAGTTGCCTCCCGAACATGCTGATGTAGAAAACAATCGTCGAATAAATCCACAAGAGCCTTGCTAGTGTGTGAGTGACCAACCCGAAAATTCCAGTCAGTATCTGGGAAATTAAAATATACCATTATAAGACTCTCTAATTTACTGGCCCACTCTATTTCACTGTACAGTTTCTTATTATACTCATCAGAGTCATTAGGCATATAACATGACCAAATATGAAACCAAAGCAACGAAAATCCCTTAGTAGATTAAACATACCATACTCTGCCCGAGTTGAAGAATCCCCACAACCACCGAAACGTGAGAGTCACTTACCTAAAAAATAAAAGAATCAAAGACATGGAATTCACAAGCACCACTTTTTTTCAAGGGACATCAGCGTTTATGAATACCAAAAAGGATTTTATTCTTTAACCGCTATTCGACCAAATACCAACGGATGTCCCTATAAAATGCTGAACATAAAAGAAGTGGAGAACAAACATATCGTAAAATACGCTATGGCCACCCCCACCATTATGATTTCCGTTTGCTCGTTACTCCTTTCCAGTGTTTCATTTTATCCTATAGATGTCTGCGCGTGTAATACAGTGGTATCGTTACCGTCCTCCCTACACCGGGTGGAAAAGACCCGGGTTCGAATCCCGTCCAGAAAAGCAGGCAAATCGACCAGAGAACACACGCAATTTACAGACACAATACACATGGATAGTTGAAAGTGAGTTTTCAAGTGAACCTAATGTAATAATTTAGTTTATCCTATGAGGTACGATGAAACAAATGGAGGCACATTGAAACAAATGATGGGGCACAATGAAACACATAGCAGAACACAAAGAAAGAAATAGTAAGACACAATGAGAGGTAATATTGACACGAACATTCTCAATTTTCTTAGATAAATTAATTTTTAAAGTCACAACATGAATTTTCAATACTCGGAAACATAAACAAATTCAGAAAGTGAATAGGCTCTATATCAAAATTCAAATATCAATTTAAAATTACATTTTCATTGGATCAAATTCGAAGTACTACCATTCAGGCATATTTTAATGAACATATAAGTTTAGAATCAAAATTTTCGGTACATACAATAAATCAGAAATCAAGAAGGATTGACAGTGATCAATATACGATCAAACAAATGATCATAATACAAACTACTCTGACGGGTTAATAATCAGAGTGGTTTACAAAGTGAAAAACAAAAATAACATCTTCTACATAGCAATATTATTATACGTTACAACACACAAAAGTTCCTACCGACTATTAAAGTGGCGACTTGTTCTGTAGAACAATAGTAATTCTGCCTTTTAGTTTGTTCATAGAAAATTATTTGAGGAAGAATCATTTACCCTGTCTTTCAATGATTGAACGGCCTCCGTAGCCGAGTGGTCAGGAGCACCAAAGAGCACCAGGTCTACTCAAAGAGCGTGTGCAGTAGCACACGTTCTTTGAGTAGACAGGGGTTTAAGCCCCTGACTGCTAAATACACTCAATCTACCAGCCCTCACTGGACCAGCGTGGGAGATTATGGTCTATTTCCCTCAGCATGAATTATTGAGGAGGCTTCCATCCTGCAGTGGGTTCATAATGGCTGCAATTTAACTTTTTTTTTTTTTTTTTTCAATGATTGCAGCTTGATCTTGAATTTCTGGTTTCAAGAACCTATTAACCATGTTACTTTTCCTTTTTAGAAAGCTGGCTTCATATTTATCTACATACACTGGTGTGCAAATCTTAACGAGCAATCAGGTTTTTACGTGTAACTTCTCATAGGAGTGGCCTGGATATGGGAAAAGCATACCAAAGGAACCTTGTGAGGGACAGAAATGATGAAGGAAACAACAACGGAAACAAAATGGTACAGAGGGACTTTATTCAAAAATGGCAACATAGCACTGCTGCCATGATGCAGATGCATCACTGCCAAAGATGGAACAAAGAGAAGAGGTGGTCCTCAGAAGGTGATATGGCCACCCTTAATGTCGGTGGAGGCTTTGCACCGCCTATCCATGTTTAAAACAATGTTGTTGATAAGTTCTTGCAGTAACATCATCCATTCCTCTGTCAGCGCCATCTTCAGCTGGTAAACATTTTCTGGGGGTGTGGATGTGCCACTAGGCATCTCCCAAGAGCGTCCCATATGTGTTCGATGGGATTTAGATCTGCGGAAAGGGGCAGGCCAATCTATACGAACAATGTCCTCACTTTCCAAAAGCATATCAACAACTGAAGTACGATGGGAGTGTGGCGTTATCATCCATAAACACGAACTCGGGGCCAATGGCACCTCCGAACAGACGCACATGGGGAAGGATTACGTCAGTACAGTAGCGTGCATGGTTACAGTACCGCCTTCCAGTATCTGGAGTTGTGTACGTCTATCCAAGATAACGCCTCCCCAGACGAGAACACCTCGACCGCCATATCGATCCCTTTCAGTGATGTTTGCGGGGTGATACTTTGTGCCAACCTCTCGCCAGATTAGTGACATCTAGAATCGCTGCTAAGACTGAATCTACTCTCATCAGTAAAGAGTAGCTTACCCCATTGCGCTGCTCTCCAGTCCTTGTGTTCGATGCACCACTACAAACGGTGTCTCCGATGGACAAGTGTTAAAGGGACACAGCGTACTGGCCATCGGGCAAACAGTCCATCTTTGTAGAGTCGCCTGGCCACAGTAAACTGCGATATCCTGCGTCCTGTGCAGCTGGTTTGCAATGGATCCCTCTGTCTGGTGTTGGCCACTCTTGGCCTGTAAGAGTATATAGCGGTCATCATTGGGCGTTATTTTTCGTGGACGACCATCACTGGTATTTGGCGTGAAGGCCAATCACACCAAATACCGAACTGCAACCACACTCCTCGCACTTCGACCTTCCTCTAGCTTCCCAATTATTTGACCTCGGATAAAGTCATCCAGATGTTGTCTACCGGCCATTTCGTTGTCTGTGGCACTGTATGAAACCAATCGAACGTCTCTAACAATCGTGCTCACCATTCGATAATTTGCACATAACTGCTGAATTTCTGCTTTTATCTGTTTATGTGAGCCCTCTCATCACGATTCAAATTTTTGCATGTGCACCAACTTTCGATTGGATGGCCACAGTTATGCAAATTGCCACAGGCTGTTTCGTAGGATTTTGTGGTTGTAAACTTTACAAATAGTGTTGGTCTTTAAGTTTTGCACGCCAGTGTATTTGTAATCAAATGGGATATAAACATAATTATTTACATATCTTCAAAATTACCTGGGCTTATTGTTGAAGATCAGAAGACAATTGGATAATAATAAAGCCATGCGAAATTACAATCACTTATAGAATCACTTATGCATCTTTACAGAGGACAGAGGCAGTGTCCATGTGAAGTTCTCTCTTTTCACGAAGAACGCTGGACACACATAGAAACATTAAGCATGGGGTATAATTAAATATTTCATTATTCCCCAACATTGCATTGTTCACTTTGCCCCAGTTGTCTTTTTCGAGAAAGTTACGGGTGTCATCAGCAGAATATAAGTATGAGACAAGTATGACTTATTATTATATTAGTAATGGCAAATGATGCAAGGAAGCAAGCTTAAACAGCATCAGCCAAAAGGGCGAAAATCAACTGTCCATCCTCTTTAATAATATGCCTATTCTTTCCTTAAATTTATTCAAACTACCTATTTCCAAAACACTGGATGGAAATTTGTTCGGCAATCAATTACTCTCTGGCTGAAAACAAATTTTCCCGCCTATCCTGCACGATCCTTTTTCATTTTAAAGTTCTGCCCGCTTATTTGTTGTCCGAGAAAGAGTAATGATTAAAAAAAAATAATAAATAAATAAAAGTAAAGACGCCAACAACATTTAGTTTACTCGATCCATCTAAAACTAAACACTTCAATCAGGTCTTCTTGTAGATGCCTAGTTTACACGTACTGCAATTTGCAGAATTGAATTCTTTCTTGGTGAGAGTACACCTTTGTGTCTGTGACTAATCTCTTCTCTGCACCCGTTCCAACAGATCCGCTTCCTTCCTAAAATGAAGCTACTAATCTTGCATGCAGCACTCAAGATGCGGCCTATCATTGACAGAACCGCATAAGATTCATGCCTGTTTTTCTTTTTTATTCATAGTTCCCTCAAAATCTCGTTCCTCTCAGCAGTTTGTGAATTTGAGGTCCAACAAAAAACCCTGTTTTAGCTTCTCCTGTGTGATCGATGGGAATTTAGTAGAAAGGTCGTTGAAGCAGGTAACTTCCTGTGGTATAGGCCTGACGTAGCCCAGTGGTCAGGAGCAAGAGTGCATACCAGGCGTTCCTTGAGTAGACCGGGGTTCAAGCCCGTGACTACTTAATATGATAAATATTTGTATTGACGATTTATTGTAAACTACTGATTTGATTGTCGTGCCGGAGTATAAACAGAAAATTTAATTTAAAGCATTTACAACCTGTTTCATCAAACTCAGTTGATGTGCAAGGGTGGAAGGAAGACAGTTTTGGGGTCTATCAGTAGTTTACGAAACTATATTTCTTTCAAATGCACCGTTTCACTCCAAAATAAACAAAATACGCATGTTTTACAAATTCTGTAATACAGTATTTTGTCTTTGCTTGAGGACTACATAACTTCTACAAATATAACAGAATAAGTTCAGATTGGCCAAACATTTGTGTGAAGATATTTTACTCACTTTTCAGCACAAGTTTGACACGCTAACCTCAAAAATAAACTGAGCTCACACTGATAAACACTGCTGCATGGAGGCTTCCAATGCTGGCTCCAGCCAGCTTCAAGAAACTATGGGGTCTAGAATTCTGGGTGCTGAAGTGGAACAACTTGTGGTCTCACCAGATCTACACGATCTACCAGATCTACACGATCTACCAGATCTACAGATCTACATGGAAATCTGCACTCTGCTCCAATCTGCAATACATGCCCACAGTCCACAGAGCCCATGTTCGGAAAATAAAGGCATTTCTTCATCTGTGTTCATCTAAGCATGATCACATGAACATCTGGAACACGGTTGGTTAGTGTTTGCCGGGAAGACACCTCCGCAGTACCCACTCTTGTGCTCAAGGCTTACAGGGTTTCAATAGACACTTCCCAAATGTGACTTTGGACACTTTCAAGTCGTTCAACACCTACACTGACCTATGGTCTACGGACAAGTCATATCGCGATGACATCTTGGCCTATCTTACTGTATGTAAATAGGTGTCGGTCCTGGTATGCTGATGTTATTTTATGTTATGCCGAATTTGTAGTCTTGTCCTCTTGTTCGTTTAAATTCCGATTAACTCTCTAATCTGATATTTTGTTTTTAATGGTTATTTTTGTAGATTAACTTTGTATTTCTCTGCTTGATCACTTGTGTAGTCAATGTTTTAAAAGATTCCTCTGGTTATCTGTGCATGGAATCACAAATGTATACGATTTAACTTATTAAAGAATTTCATTACTAAATGGCTGAAGGCAGTATTGCCAACATGTGAAGGTTTAGTTTAGAAATTCCCAACATTTACCCGGAATTTAATACATTCAATAATACAACTCATGACATCAACTTTGGTGATTTGTGAAAAAAAACAAAGCGACAGAAAAAAAAAAAAATATATATATATATGAATAACATTTCTGAAGTCAGCGTAAAAAACTAAAAAGCTGAGTTAAAAACAACTATTAGTTTACAACAGCGAAAACCATGTAGAACCCCAAGGGCTCACATCTGATGAGTATGGGCTTGGCACACCCAGAGTCCTAAGCTAGATATCATCATTCTTCTCTTTCTTGGTGATTCCCTTCTACTTCTCTCTCTCTCTCTCTCTCTCTCTCTCTCTCTCTCTCTCTCTTTGGCAGCATAAGCCTCAGGCTTCCTTGCACCATACAGCTGATAATAATAATAATGGTGTTATCCTTGTTTCCTTGATGTAAATTCCCTTGAGCTTGTCGTAGTGGTAGATACATTGCACAATTTTTTTCATCTTGTAATTATCAATATTTTCCTCCACTGTTGCAATAAATATTATTCATTGAACGATTTACGTATTTATAATGCTCTGCGTCTTGATATTCATTAAAATAAATCGTCATTTAGTTGACGCTGTGTTGCATTTATAGAATATTCGCGACACGATGAACTAACATTAAATGTTTAATAGAAAATTAATAATTTATTTTTAAAATAAATAACAACATAGAATCATTATACCGATGGAAAAGGCAAGTCACTTTTACTTAGCAAATGCAAATGTGACGTCACAAACTTTTCATGACGTTGTCTATGATATCTCATAGAAGACGAATGTAATATATCTAGAACGCCAGACTAGTAAAATATATTAGAGGGGAACAAGACACTATTATCGGAGTTAACTCAGAAAAAAATTGCTGTTTTCTCTCTTTCGAAATTTGTACACATAATATGAAGCCCATGATTTGTCGTGTCATGGTAACGTTTTGTTTACGTATAATCCGAAATTATTTTTGGCAAATGGCTGTAATAAAATATTCACTTTTAACAGCGCCCTCTTAGAAAATGGTCTGGATTTGACCGTCGTCTGTTTTGGGACTGCACGGTTTGTATTTTTATTTACTTTATTCAAACATACAGACGAAATTCCTGAAGTTGGTTTGAAGCGTGAACGACCTGTACTCGCATTTTTAACTGAACCACTATTTTTACCTATGCATTGCTTCGTAACCAGATGTAGGACGTTATGGGAATTCTTTATGAGCAGCGCTTTAGACTGCTTGACTTTATTTTAGCAAAGGCATCATTAATTATTAAAAAAAAAAGAAAAGAAAAGAAAAGAATGACAGTTTACTCTAACAGAAAAACTAATCTATTCCATATTTAGATCTGTTAAAATCAAGCGTGGTACTATAGCGCAACACTGTCAAGTAATTCTGGTTATAATGGATAAATACTTGATGCGGATTTAAATTATTTTTCTTGGTGAACAAATCGCTCTAAAGTACTCTTCCACTATTCAAATTTGAATAATTTGAATATATATTTTTTTCTTTTCAAGGAAGAACTAGACAAACTATGGAAGGGATGAACAGGTGAAATGAGAATTTTTTTTTTTTTTTTTGGCTGATACTGTATAAGCTTGCATTCTTGCATCATTTGCCACTATTAATACTAATACCAATAGGTCTATTTACTTCACATATAACTTAGTGCAAATGCACCATGTCTATACGCAGTAAATTAACAGAAGTTATTATAGTGGCATCATTTCATTACGTCTCATATTGTGAATGCCTTCACAACGAGTTGCCTATTCGGTTATACTTCGAATAAGTAATCCTTCCTCAATAGAGAAGATTACTGGGGAAGGGTCGGAGGCTTTTGTCCTGAATCTTTATAAGTATTAAACTGCTAAACACCATCTGACATCTCTCATGCTGTGGACTTAATTTCACAACTGGGTTGTCCGCTGTTATACCACCAGATACCTACCCACCCACTGATAAAGATCCAAATAGCCTTAAAAGGACCATTTTGGTGATATCCACTGAGACTGAGAATAAGTAACAGTAGAACAAAAGTCTTCGTTATTGGAAAAGTATTACTTATTCGAGGTATAAATGAGTGATTACTGAACGAGTGCGAGTAAAATGGATGTGGTTCCTTTCCTTTCTTTCGGGATAAACTTTGGTTCTATACTGTCCTTCTTTCCGTAAAAGCTCTTAAGTTTTTTCTCCAACTATTAGGAGGCTGTGGGTTAAAGAGCATTACGTCCCTACATATATACCCTGAAACAGCCGTCTGCGTGGTGGTATTCACTGAGAATAAGTAACAATAATCTTCTCCATTGAAAGGTTATTGTTACTTATTCTCCATCTCGTTTGGCAGGCATTCACAATATGAGATGTAATGAAACGACACCACTATAATAACTTCGGTTAATTTACTGCATATAGACATAATGCACACGGGCTAACTCGTATATCTGTAAATTTTTCGCAGTCTGAGGCTTTTGCACTGTATCTTTATTAAGTATTTATTTACTTCATTAATTAATTCATTTTCTAAATTAATTGTAATATTTCCATTCAGATTAATATGAATATTAGCATTGGCAAATGATACAAGAAAGCAAGCTCATACAACATCATCCAAAAAAAAAAAAAAAAATTCCCATATCACTTGTCGGTCCCTCTAATAGTTTGTCTAATTGTTAGTCGTTGTCTAGTTCTTCCTAGAATTTATTAAAACTACCCACTTCTAACACTAGATGGAAGTTTGTTCCAACAATCAACTACCGGCTAGCTGAAGGAAAATTTTCGCACGTCTGTCCTGCAACCATCCTTCCTCAATTTGAAATTATGTCCCTTCATGTCTGCAGTCTGAGCAGTAGGAAGGATTCCCACTGTATTTAGCTTACTCAATCCATTCAAAGGCTTAAACACTTCAGTCATTTCTCCTTGCAGGTGCTTAGTCTCCAGACACTGCATTTGCAGAATTGAGGCCTTTTTTGGTAAGAGCACCCTATTATTCCCCCCCACTAGTCTCGTTACTCTTCAATACATCCCTTTCAACAGATCTACATCCTTATCAACATTATCTGCAACTGCAAACTTAGACAATAAGCTTGTTATGCCCTCTTCAATATCGTCAATAAATATTGTAAATAGCAAGGGGCCCAGAACCAAACCCTGAGGGATCTTAAGTCTTAAAAAAAATACACTAATATCACTTTGCCGGAAAAAAAAAAATAATAATAAATAATGAATTTCTTAGTCGTTGGCGATGAAGCGTATTTTTTCCACTCCACTTTCTTTGCTGAATCTCAGCATCTGTGAATCATAGACGATTTAAATTCTTCAGATCACATAAAAAAAAAAAAACGCTTTCAGGTCCTTCAGACCACCAAGAACGAATTACTCTACTTCACGGGTTCTCAAACTTTGGGATACTGCGACCCCCTAAACTGCTAAATGAAGTTGGGCGACTCCCGACGCCTTCTTCCTTGAGTAAAACTAATGATTACGTTGAAGTTAAAATTGGACAATAAACAAAAATCCCAATAACTTTTACAGCTAATATTTTATTGGAAATAAATAAAAAATATCAAATATAACAACAAATATAATACAAAAAATATTGGAATCCTGTAGTAGGAAATATAAACACAGTTAACTAATGAACAGACATCAAATAAAACCTCATTATCGTTAGATTTTTATAACGACTACACCTAGCAACCTTATGATAAAAATAGAAACAAAACATAATAGCATAAGTAGCATGTGAGCGGGAAAAGGGGCTTACCTTGTGATTTGGTTAATGAAGGGAGTATTAATAACATATCTGAGATTTTACCCTCATTTTTACCAAAATGGAGATCATTTTTTATGCGTTACACATTCAACCGAATCCAGCTGCAGCCCCCCCCCCCTCTCTAAGATGCTTTCAACCCTTCGGGGGGCCCACAGTTTCAGAGACGCTGCTGTACTTGATCAACCATGACGTCTCTAAAAGCGGAACCGCCATGTAACAGGGCGACAAAATACTGGGACACAACGTTTAAATTGCGCTCAGTATTCACAAAGAGCATGTTATGAAATTAAAAGATTCAATATGTAAATTGCCTTTAATTTTTGAATTGCTCTTATATATTAATCTGATTTCAAACTAAATAATATTTAACATCTAGAATGAACGGAGTTATTTAATGAAGTTTACAGATTTTAATTTAACAGAACATTTTGCACCCTGTTTTCGATTATAAGCAGCGAATGGATCAGTTGTTGTTGTTGTTGTAGGGTTTTAGGAGCATCAATGACTAAGGCCATATTGCTCTATGTATACTGTCTGTAAATTGCGTGGGTTCTGTGGTCGATTTTCTGTTTTCTGGCTGAAAAACCCGAGTTTCCTGGAGAAAAATCTATGCTACCCACGCCTGAGACAGACTAATTCAACCACATTGTGAAAAAATTCCTCACGTCATCAACGGACTTGAAATCAGATATTTTCCAACCGGTGTGGGGAGGACAGCGATTCTACTAACTGTGCTACATAAGGGCTGAATGGATCAGTAAATTTTATTTTGAAAAACGAAAATTTTAATATATTATGGAAATAATACAAGCGGTCCAGAATACTCTCAGTAACTCTTAATTGTTGGTAAACTGTTGATTTTGATGGTAGAGTGGAGTAAAAATGGCCATACTCTACAGATAGAAACTAATCTTTTCTACAAACTTAGTAATACATTACTAAGTTTGTAGAAAAGTTTCACTATTACAATTCTTTATCTAATATCAGCATTTTCCTAACAAATTAAATTTCAAGCAACAACTATAATTACCTGGTCTCTTTGAATGAAAGATTTAACAATATTCAGTTTTAGAAGCGTCTTTATCTTTTAAATCTTTCCCAACAGCATATTTCTGCTGTTGGGAAAGATTTAAGCTCAAATTCCTTCTATCAGTAAGTTAAAATTACTGATTAAAGAAAAATTTTTTATACAGTTTCAAACGCTGCTATATAGAATTAATTCAAAAATACTGACATTGAGAAATTATTTATTTATTTATCTATTTATTATTATTTAATATTAATTTATTATTGTTTAATATTTATTTATTAAAATTAAATAAATATTAAATTATTTATTTAATTTGTTATGCTGTGGCATTTGAAACTTGAAAAAAATAATTTATCTCTCGGGATATCCTTACATAAATATTACAAATGAAAGAGAGCTAATTATCAAGAAGTTTAATTATTAATTAATTAATATTCAGTTATCTAGTGCTTTTCTGGCTTTATAAATACAGTATTGAACATAACCTGCGTTTTTGAAAGCTCGCATTATATGGCTGGGATTTCATCGCTTTATTTTAAGTCTTTTAAATAAATAAAATTTATGATATACTTCAGTATATCATAAATTAGTCTTATTATTAGTCTCTGGCTGCGAGAATTCTATACAACCACCAGTTGCATAGAGTTCTTTTATGATTATAAAAAACCGAAAGCAGCCAAAGAGAGAAACTACAGTATTCAACTTCAGACCCCATAGAGACACAGAGGTCAATGTAAGTAGACAACACTCGGCACCTGTTTTCAGGACACCTGTTTTTCACATCAACAGATGCACCAGTATTATCAAAGTAATTGTAGTCAGAACCATCCAACACAATTTAAGTATAATTCAACAACTACATAAATGAAAAACTCTTATTGGACCTAAAATAAGTTATATTAATCGCATGCTCTACATTTGTCTAAAATAAATAAAGAATAATAATGATGAAAATATATTTACAGTGACTTTGTTAAGTCATTGTCATATGCATGTTACACATATGCATGTCATATACACGAAGTTGCTCGGCATTTTAAAAATATACAAACCATTTCTGTATCAAAGAGGAAAAAATAATTGGTGGTCTTTTTCTCCTAGTTATTTATTTTATTATTTATTCTTGTTAATATTTTATGCAATAAAATAATTAAAACACATAAACTGTTTTTGAAATTGGCTATACGAAATTAGAGCTTCAAAATTAAAAAAAAAAAGCTAATGCCACTTGGCCTTATTGAAATTAAGCGAAACTGGAAGGACTGTCTTGTTCTTTATGTCTTTTTGTGACCAGCAGGATTTAAACATGGCTTCCTATCGCCACAGAAATATTTGCTTTTCCTTCATAACGAGTTGTCCTGGTACTGCACTACTTTCGAACAAATGGCATCTCCAAAATGTTATTCATTGATCGATTTTATTTAAGAGATGAGACACTGATACTACAGCCTGTTTGTGGGACTCACTGGTCCATCATAATGTAGCAGGTGGTTTCTTTTAATAAAATAACTGCTAGAGTAACATTTTGCAGTTTCTGCTTTAACGTAGTTCAATGTCAGGGAAAATGGTTGCAAAGGTAGAGTTTTCTTCTAAGAGCCAAAGGGCAGTTTAAATTTTGTCTTCAGAAGAACATCAATGCAAGACAGACATTCCTCTCAACTTTATATAATCAGATGAAAGCTCCTGGATAAATGTTGTTTGCAAACTGTGCAATCTACTATAAAAGCTCTAAAAGTTGTTTGGTGTTCGGGGAATGCGTTATGTCAGCCTAGGTCTAAGAATCGGTTGACACAGAAACTCTTTCTATTTTTTTCCATCAGTAATTATCAATGAATGGCTAATCTTGCTCAGGAATAGCAAGAGAATCTCATGATTCCTCTAATTAACAACTTAGTGAATAAAAGAGTTAATAGAATGAACCCTTGCTTCCCTATTTCATATAATGGAAGACCATCTGTTTGGTCATGCATGAGGAGGTCCAGGGCCTTCTTACGTAGGTGAGATATGTTTATTTTGCTTTTATTGTCACATATTACCGTTCCAGGGTTGCTGATATATTTTCCCCTTCAAACATTGGTCCAAAATGGAGAAGAATTACATTTCCGTGTATAAAGAATACATATTAAAAAAATATGCATAGTTAACTTTTTCAATACAATTACTCGTAACCATGGGCGCCGGCAGGACATTTTGAAAGGTGGTGCATGTGGGAATAAATTTTTGTACTAAATTTTCGCATACATGCAATATCTTATGTTTCAATAAATTGATGAAAATATTAAAAATTGCGTATTACAGTACATACTTCCAAATCCAAAGGTGGTGCGCTTGCACCGCCATGTTCCACGCTGCCGGCGCTCATGCTTGTAACATATTTTGTGGTGCAATGAGTGCAACTAGTTCTGAAAATCAAAAGTTTTAAAATTTGGTGAGAAGATAAAAGAGCTGAAAGATAATTGTTTTAAATAAAGTGTAAAAACAAACGAATCCCCCATCTTTTGTTAAAACTATGATATAACCAACGTTGGAACTAGAAAATATTAGCAAACCGCACGCTGGTATTGGCATCAAATATAATGATTAAATATACATATTTGTCATACGTTTATCCAAGAAAATATTATACACCAGCTGCCATTAGTTTTGATATTCGATCAGCATAGTTAATAATGCATATGCTCGAACCTGTAACAGCAATGACCGTCTTAAAATTTTGGAAATTTTTTTTGGGAAGTTTAACAATCGCTTTGAAACTTGATTTTGAAAAGTAAACTTATCAACCGGAACGGCGTTCTGGCCCAGGTCGAGAATCGGACTAATAACAATTCTGCAAAATTTAGTGGGAGGGGTCATTCTGTGTCAAGGTATGGTGCAAAATTCTCGTACTCTGCACAGATTTCATATATTACATTTATTGTGTTTAGGCGGTCTCAGCCAACCTTTGGTATCCCCGCCACCTATTGTACAGATCACTTATCACGACAGCATAAGGTACCCCGCCTAGATCAGTCACTAAGCCAGCACAATGAGCCATCATCCAGGATCAGTCATTATAGCACAACGAGCTACCCCCAAGGACCAGTCACTAATATAGCATAATTAGTCACCATCCAGGATCAGTCAAGGCAGCACAATAAGCCATCATCTGTATTCAGCTATCTGGGATCAGTCATCAAGTTAGCACAATAGCGCAATGAGCCACCATTTAGGATCAGTTGCTAAGGCAGCATAATGAACCATCACCTACACAGATTAGTTACTGAGGTAGCACAATCAACTATCATCAAGATTCAGCTACTAAAGCAGCACAACGACCCATCATCCGGGATAACCCACTTTTTCCTTCATTTCCTTCATAACATTCGTAAACAACTATACGAAGACGTAAAGCAGCACAATGACACCATCCCGGATCAGCCGCTAAGGTAGCTCAATGACAAACATAATCTTTCCATCATTCACGAAACTAAACCATCTCTGATTATTTGTTCAGACCAATTGTTCACTGTCTAACGTTATATGGCAGTTCGAAACTCGATTTAATTATCCTAGAAAAGTTCACACAACTAAAACCATGATGTAATAAAACAGGATCAAAGTTCAACACAGTATACCTTAATGACTGTGAGAGACCCTCAAAATTCCTCCAAAGTGAAACAAACCCATAATTCACAACATAAAATCTCTGACATGCAAACTCTCCTTAGCAAATTCATACATTTTTCAACTGAACGTGATGATTTTGAAAACACCGGATAAGAGGAATTCAACTTTACGTTACGTTGCACTGCACACATCAGCACAGTTTGACTTCTGCCCTAGATTTAATAATACCAACTACTAATTAACATGGAATAGGATATTAAAAAATTGAAAAGCTGTGTTTTGCCTTTAATTTCAAAAATAAAATGGAAAACTTCAACGAATCTATTTCTAGATTAAAAATAAAAATCTTAAAAGGAGAATGTTCTTTCGAAAAACGAACTTCCGCATGTTAAACTTTTTAAATCTTTAAATAGCTCCTCCACTTGACATTTTATCCATTTGTTTATTCATGGAAGCTTCCTTTTGTTGGTGTATTTGGTATATTTTAGTTGGGTTGCTTTTTATGTCTGTACAACTTGATAAATGAGAAGTTTGTCTGTTCTCTCTCACGAAGAGACTCCAGCAGTTCATACTGAGACATGTATCAGTCAGCACAATGAATTTGGATGCTTTCGCGGTGATACGTTTAGCCTGTCTGTCTTTATACCAAGCATTTTGCAACTTTGTATCCTTTCACCTTTTTCAAAAGTGGTTGCCTTAGCAGAAGCAACTAAATGGATTGCTCATACCGAAACATTGTAGATTGATCTAAAATTTATTTGGCAACGTAATGTGCTTCTGTCATTCTTCTGCCATGAAATATATATACCTAAATATATTTAGTCTTCTCACGC
The DNA here is from genome assembly GCF_048544385.1 of Mastigoproctus giganteus. Lineage (NCBI taxonomy): Eukaryota > Metazoa > Arthropoda > Arachnida > Uropygi > Thelyphonidae > Mastigoproctus > Mastigoproctus giganteus. Next base: position 38,633,168 of record NC_143587.1, on the reverse strand, counting down.
AACTTGCCTTCAAAATTATCAGTACTTAATATATCCCTTTAGAATTCTTTCATATCAAGTAATTACTGTAATCTGCATTGTTTGATTTCTGTTATGTTATCACCCTCAGTTGAAACTGAAACTGTTCTATATTGTGAAAAGAAAAGAGGAGATAAAGAGTTATGGAGCAATTTTTTTTTTCTTGGTCGAAATACAGTTAAGATTTATTTACTTCTCAAAGTCTGCATGTAACATACATATAAATAAATAATTAAATAAATGATTTATTTACATGAATATTTTATTTTGAATAGTGTCGCCTAAAGTGAATATTTGATGTAATAGGTATTGTGGCATGCAAATTCCGAATATCCAATAGAAATCGATCTACCACCTTACAGAACAGCGCATTATGAAATTTATTTATGCCTATGAAAACCCAGGTTGCGACTACATCACTTCATTCCGTTTTTTAACTTGCCCAGTGGGATAGCCACATCTCCAAAACTTTCCACCAGGATGGTAGGTCATGGTCGTTTAGACGATTCTTTGAGATGGCGGATTGAACAAATTGAAGCCAGGCAGTCGCAGACGGAGGTGGCACGTTGGCTTAATGTGTCACGCAGTGTCATCTCGACACTATAATAATAATTTTCTGTTTATACTCCGGGACGACCAAACGGTCAGAGGAGTTCACATGGTGGACAGAATACAAGAAACAGCACCGTATTCAGCAGTCACGGGCTTGAACCCCGGTCAATCAAGGCACGTGTACTTATGCACTCGCGCGCCTGACCACTAGGCTACGGCATGGAAGCAGTTTCGGAAGACAGGAACCAATACAAGAAGATCTGGCCAAGGTCACCCGAAGGCTACGTCAACCGGAATAGACTGCTATCTGGCTCTAAAAGCAAGGTGGAATAGGATGTCCTGTCATCAACTGTCTCTTGAGATTTTTGCAACCACAGGTGAAAACATTTCCAAGCGGATTGTGTTAAGAAGGCTCAATTCAAGTGGACTCTGAGCAAGGAAGCCAGTGGTTTGTATCCCATTAACTCGTCTGTGCGGGAGCACATGGTATCGTCACCGTCCTCCCCACACCGGGTGGAAAAGGCCCGGGTTCGAATCCTGTCGATAACGCGAGGAACTTTAATGGGCTTTTTTTCACTCCGTGGATGAGTTAGTCGGTCTCAGGCGTAAATAGCAAGTTTTTTCGTTTTTTCCCCAGACACTGGGATTTTTTCGTCCAGCAAAACAGGCAAATCGTCCTTTACGGGTGGCCCTAATATAATTTAAAAAAAAAATTTTTTTTTTTTTTTTTTAATGAAAACCCCAAACACGAAAGGTATCAAAACCTATAGTACTTAGTACCGTGCATGGGTTGAAGGAGAAGTATGGGGGGGAGCGGGATGCCGGAAACTTTGCTCTAGAGACTAAACATGGGTTTCACCACTTCAAGCCTCCAATAAGCAAAGTTGTTTTGAATTTGAATTTTTTTAATTCCATTAACCCCTGTCGGCTTGAATTTGCTGTTCTTGAAGTTTTAATTTAAACTTGATTAAAACTGGCCGACTGACAATTGTACAGGTGTATAACTACAAATTATGTTGTAAATAAGTTCAAGATTCACCCACGTTTTTTGACTGTCGGATTGACAGTTGTATTTTGTATAATGATTGGTAATGTGTGTTAAATTAGTTGCTAGGTTTTCTAGCAAATAATGTCTTAGAGTGAGAAGGTTCTGATATGTCTCGGGTGGTTATATACCTGGAGCCGCCACTGACTCCGCCTCTACTTCATTGAGTGATGTTCGATTACATCGAATTTCACATTTCTATATCTTGGATTTAGAGCAAATATTCTGGGTTTACAATTTAAAGAATCATTATTGTATATAATAAATACTCTAATTTGAATTCTTCTCTAGAAATGGTTCTCCGGTTTTCCAAGTATGATTTAGACGAATAGTAATTCAGTAAACGATTTTTACTATCTACAATTAAAAATAAATTATTTAATAAATCTATAGTAAGTGCACGACATGGATGCCACCAGTTGGTAAACATTTTTCATAATTGAACGTAATGCACAAATTTTTGCTGTTGTTGTGTAGTTTTAAAGCGAAATATTTTTCGAAATTTGTATTAATTTTAAGGATAAATGTCATGGTTTAGACGTAAACAGTCTTTATTTATTACGTCATTTCCGTTAAGGTCATAATGCTTGTTTGAGTGGTAGCTCCATCTATTGACGACGAAATTGATGCTTTTCTCTTTAAGCGAGATGAAATTAAAATTATCGTTCGCTTTTTTTTTTTTTAATTTTTTTTGATAAAAAGATAAATTTCATACGAAGAGTCTAAGGTTAATATTGGAAAAAATGTAATCTTTAGTTTTTTATTTAAAAGAAATAGAGATACCTACATTTGGTTGCTAGTAAAGCTTACTCAGCGATTATTAATTTAAAATGTAATCAAGTTTATATAATCAAGTTTAAAAAAAAAAACTGTACAGTACAAATTTTTTAATTTACCAGTTTTAAGAAGTGTTACGTTATTACTTTATTTTCTTTTTATTTATATTATTCTATTTTATGTAATTACAGAATTCGTTTTTTGCTTAGTCCTTGGTTATGCCTACAATTTTTATATTTTTGCTCATTTCAAATCAAATTTTTAGAGGAAAAAAAATGAACAAAATAGCTCACTGCAAGTAATAGTTGCTGGGGGGATCTATCAACTGGTTTATTTAAACAATTACACCCAACCAGATAAGTCCCAAAAACTGCAAAGGCATCCTAATTCGGATGCAAATCATCCCTCGATCCGATGCCTTTTCCACACAGCTAGAAGGACAATGATCGTAACCACTGTGCTTACCGCAAGGGAAGTACAGTGGAGAATACATTCCTAATACGAGTGCTACGCTGTTTTCAACTGTATAGCAAGCATATTAGGAGCGTATTTCTAATATAAATTAGAGCTATAAAAATTTTATCTTCACATCTACCACTTTGACAGTGTAACTGAAATATAATATGTATATGGAAAATTTAGAAATGTCTTTTTTCTCTCAATCAGAGTTAACTTCACATTTTTCGTTGTACTGCAGAGGGCAGGTCTAAGCATTTTTTTGTCAGAGTGAAGACACTGTGGAGCCTTTTAATAATGATGAAAATTCTCTATTAATTTTTAGTTAAACTGTTCAGTGCCTTACGCAAATCGCGTGTCGAGCCAGTCACGTCTTGGCCTCGTTTCTCATCCCAGCCCTCAGTATTACGATAGCAAAACAACTTTACTATTGTTTATTTTCTTCATTTTTAAAATGTTTACAAGTAGAGGGAGAAACAGAAAATTTCAGATGAGAGATCGGGAAACCCCACTAAAATATTTTTACAGGATTATCCACACAACACTCTTGAATGGGTCAGAACCCGAAGCTTCTGCTGCCACTGCAAAGCTGCGATCCTTTTTGAAGATGAGCCTTGGCTTCTAAAATGGCCGAATTTCAAACACCAGCTCGTTTTCACCCCGGCCCCCAAGTCACAACAACAGAATTGGCATATAATTTTCATTACACCAGACTGCATATCAAAATCCACTTCACTTAAAGAGTCCGAACACCACAGTAAAAATCTGTCAAGATGAGCTCATAGTTTGCCTAGTCTCTTCAGATAACTGAGAAAACTAGGTAAACACAGTAGCATTCACACTTACAGAACTGAACCTCTTGATAAGAATCCGCCTTTGTGCCTCGTAACCAATCAATCATGTCGCTCTTTGTGCACTTTCCAACTATTCCATATTTTTACTAAAGTGGAATTTCCAAGCCGTATATAGCCAAACTATTTACTTTATATCATGAAATAATCACTACTTTATCTCTACTGCTACAGTAGCTATACATCGTTGACAAAACCCTATGAGCTGTCCTAGTAATCTGCTCAGAGAACTTCATATCAGATTGTATAGTTACTCCCAAGTTTTTTTCATTATTATCTAACGTACCACTCGGTACTATCTAAGTGGTATTTAGTATTAATGCCACTAGCGGTCTCAAGATGTTCTGAAATTGGGCTAAAGCAGTGTTCCGCGGAATTATTGAGTTTTAATCATCATGTAGCAGTAAAAAAATCACGTTGTTTTTATCATAGAGGAAGCTATAGCCCATGTATGGAAGCGGCATTGCTGCTACCTAAATGCAAGACCTTGCACTTTGCAGTGTTAAACCTTAGCTGTCATTTTCATTCAATCCAAATAAGTTATCTACGTCTTAGTGAGGTAGTATATCCTGGTTATTGTCTTAATTACGCTTCCACCGTTTATCATCAGTAAGCTTAGGCATTGTAGACAAACCTGAAATACCTAAATAAACATCATTAATAAATATTAAAAACATTAAGGAGCTCAGATCTAATCTTCTAGACCCCACTTGCTATATTAGCCCATAACGAGCAGTGGCCATTTCTATTTCCTGTTCCTACCACTTAACCATCCCTTCATCCATAATAACAACCCTTCCTAATTTATATAAGCGTTCATGTAGGCTTATATCAAAAGTAAAGCTTTTGATACAGTCCTACATGAATTCTAATGTAATCTTGAAACCTAAGTACAGTAAATGATATCAAAATTATTCTTTCATACAATTCTGTTGTGACAAAGCCATGATTGATTTCCTTGTAATTCCATTCCTGCCCAGATGATCCTATATATTTCCTTAACTAAATACTCCGTAACCTTCCCTAGCACAGTGAGATTAGTTCAACGATCCTGAATTAATATTAATCTCTTTTAATCTGCTAATGTGCTCAAGCTTGGAGTTATTGTATACAATTTTTCTACTTTTTTTCTGTGGGAAATAATAATAAAAATATTGTATAATATTTTTAACTACAATAAAGATTCCCAAAAGGTCAGATTTCTGAAGGAAGAACAATTTTATTTTCGAGATTCGTGTCAGAATATGTTGAGACTGCTTACTTGAAATGAAATTAGTTGAAAAATCCAATTTCTTTTCATATCATACAAATTAATATAAACGATTGTCTCTAACATACAGTGGCGTGGAGTGTCGAACCAAGGCCTTGAGCTAAAGCGGTTCCAGAAGGAAAAGAGAAAAAAAAATTGCCTTGAAGATTAATAAAAATGTATTGCAAATGAGCTCAAGTTTACCACAAGCACGGACCCTTTGAGGCCTCCAGAATACTCAAATTCGCCATCCCCATACGCGACACACAAATCCCCTCTTCAGTAAACAGCGAAAAAAAGTCTTTTTTTTTTAACTTTACGTTTTTTAAGAGACACAAGTGAAAATGCCGATAAGTCAGCTCAACAAAAAATGAAAGTACGTAATTTGTTTGATATAAACATAAGTGGGTGCTGCTGCTGCTGCTGCTTCCTTCCACACTTCTTGAATAGCTTTCAACACTGCAGGGCGGCGTAATTACGCCACTGACCCTAACAATTCTCCATAAAATTAAGAATTAGTCTAGAAAGTAGGTTTAGCAATCTATTCTTGTGAGTTGGCATGCACAAACAGGTCGACTACCTCCAACTTGGCATTAGTGCAGTACTGACACAATTCCGACCGATGTAGTTCTGGATCAGTTATCCGTCCTAAGGTTTCCATCGGCCTGGATTATAACTTGAGCTTGCAGCGGTTCTCTGTTACAAATTTATTTCGGCAAAACTTTCGGACTCAGTAAGCAACTATTTTATCTTGGCGATCTAGAAGATATGATATTTCGGTGGCTGTTCCAAGTCTGTTCTGTCGTGTTACAGAAGGCAGTACAAACTTCGAAGATTTATACTTCGGACTCGATAGTCAATGTTTACAAAACAGTTACATGAGATTAACTAGGAATTTCCAAGCTAGATCTTATGACACTTCCATAACTGCGCTGACCATTTTCATCCCCCTCAACAATTACTTATTCAGATTTTTTCCAAAGAATCAATCACTTTGTTGAATTAAAGCTTTATATACTGTATCTTGGTTGGGAGACCGCCCATAAAAAGTTTATACTTTTTATTTATGTAAAATTGAAATATAGATATTTTAATGCATTGAAGTTGGCCGTATATGCAAAGTTTTCCTGTAAAATTTTAATCATTACATTTAAAAAGAAGAATATTTTTAAATGTATGGTCGTCCACAGCATGCGTACCCCAAGGAAACCGAGCAGGATTCCTAATCGAGAAACTCTGTTCTACGATGTTAAACATAAATACATGCATTACTAAGCTTGTCTGTTTTGATACTTTAGCTATAAAGTAGCTAAAGTGTCAGAGTAACTACCATGGGGAAAGACTTGTTTATAACCCAATCTGGTATCAGTGGTATATCTATAAATTATGGCTACAAGAATTCTGAACGATCTCAACAACTATACTTTATCATTCGGCCCTTGACTCTTCGAGTCCCCTCTGCAATGAAGAACTTGAAGGTATGGTAGTTTTGCCACCGGCTGCTATATTAGCTGCATTACAACAGTTGCAATGAAATTTTCAATTTCATTGCAACTGGTCCCTTGGGACGGTATTGGAATATAAACGTATTTTTTTATATAAAGAAACTGTGCTATTTCGCTGTTCCGAATACAATATACTTAATTCTTTCTTTACTTCATTTCTGTGTAGTCCTTCCGCTGTTCAGGTGTATGCAATCATTATCCTTACTTGAGAGCTTTTCCACTTTAAACTGCAGTTTGTCAACGTTAAAAATGTTTCAGGGATAGCTCTCTGCTGTTGGGATAATCAAGAAACAGAATATCACAATGTAGTGGTGGGTTAGCCAGCAAAAAGAGTTAACATGAAATTTTGTCATTAAGGGATCTTCACTTGGTATCCCATCCTCCATTAAGCTGGACTTAAAGGAAAATTCTGTAAGGATTTTGGAAAAAATTTGTTAGAATTTGAAGGAAAAACTTCCAGAATTTCAAATCACAAAGAAGAAACCTGTGTTGAACCACAAATTTGAAACTATTGCACATAAAACTAAACCATAGTCAGTTGGACTCAAGCTTTTTTTAGATTAAAAAAAATATAATTTATTGAAATTTTAGCCACTTTTGTCTTAATATTTTTATATAAATGTAAGCAATGATGTTTTTTTAATGAAAATAATTTATTCTCCTTTAACTAACTTTATTATTTCAAATAGAATAATATAAATGTATCTAACCCCACGTGTATTGAGTAAAAATAAAAGAAGGCAAAAAGATTGTGCGTTCTACAACTTTTTGCTTGTTATTTTTATGATCGGTGTGGAAATTTTAGTCGAGAGTAGCTTATTTTGCACAACTTACCAAAAAAATAAAACAAATAAATTTGTTACTTTGTGTAATGAAAACCATTACTGTTTCAGTTATGTCTCGAGATATTTGCGAACTGGGCAGCGCTGCTTCTAGCACAAACAGTTGTGGTTCCACCTTATAACCCTTTTCTGCTGTCAGTACTGTATACCATTCTTGAATAAAAACACAATGTAATTTCTTGCGAATATTATCATTGACATCTGGTTTAAGTTCTGGCTTTTAGACGGCAGTAGGTTACCGGGACAATGCTTCATTTTCTTCTTACTTGTGGCCTTCGTTCTGTTGATATTGTCAAATGAAATGCCTGTTAAGTCTACAGCTAGGGCAGTGATTTCATTTACAGATGAATCAGGTGTGTGTGTGTGTGTGTGTGTGTGTGTGTGTGTGTGTGTGCCTTTGCTGTAATGACCGCTTTCACTTTTTTTTTTTTTTTTTTTTTTTTTTACGCTAATCTCGAACTTCAATCATCTTATGCTCGAGGTCTCTTGACTCCCGGGCGTATGCCAACACAAGCCCAGAAGAAAAGAGCCTCATTTAGCTCACCTTTCCCTCCAATTCCTCTATTCTTATGGCAGTGGTTCAACCTTCCATCACAGGACATCGTGCTGGGAAGGAAGGTCTTTTCGTCTCAGGAGACAGCTGACCCGTCTGCCCCCATCCTCTCGAAACCGCTACATACAGTAATGGAGTAACAGCCAAGGTTGATTCCATTTGGTTAAATGGCGATTCATGATGCATTGATGTAGATGAGTAAAAGTAGAAGGGAAACATGTTGCATGATTTTAGATGTGGCGTACATCTAAAACAGCACAAACAGCAAGAATATATCCAGTTCCTTGACATAGGTGACCTAGGCGGTGCACCCAGCATACACTACTCGCACTCCATTCGCTAGCTGGCAGAGTAGAGGCAGCGAGATTATACACAAGCTGATCCGGATGACTCATAGAGAGTTACCAATAAGTTCGGTCTCATGAACTACCCAGCAGCTAACCTGAGAATATAAATTTGTACCCTCGAAATACTGGATCTCACTGTGATGCCTGTCATAAGCTCAAAAGACTTTTCTCACACTTATGATAGAGGTGGAGGATGCTGGAGGTTCTAGAGATTAAACATAGTTTTCACCACCAGAAACATCCAATAAGTAAAGTTGGAGGGGAGGTATTACAACGGATGATGAAAAAGCCTGATGTAGCCGAGTGGTCAGTAGCATAGGCATTTTGAGTGGACCATGGGTCAAGTCTGTGACTGCTAAATACGATTAACGATTGTATTCATGATTTATTGTAAACTCTTCTTATTAGTGGTCGTGCCAGATAGTCATTGTCATTCCTCAGTGTGATGTGGGTGGCACACCTTGACTCTTGCTTACGTTATTTCACACCTGAGTGATCATCTCCAGTTTTTTTTTTTTTTAGGCGCATCAGTTCTATGGTCGATTTACTGTTTGCTGGACGAAAAATCCAAGCTTCTGAGAGGAAAAACCATGCTACCCTCACCGACTTACTTAGCCATGTCGTGAAAAAGGCACATAAAAATTCCCCACGTCTTCCAAGGGGACATTTTTCCTATTAAGCAGTCTTTCCCGAGCAATTACTCTCGGAAACTGTCTTCCTTTCTTTTTCATCTCCCTCTCGTAGAGGATTCCAGCATAATTTGTTGGAACCCTTTACGAGAGGAAGAGGGACTCACGGTTCATAAAAATGTGCTCATCAACAGGTATTACCATGTTTTCGGTTGCTAAATTTGATTCTTCATTGCTCTGTTTAATTTGAGCTATTCACAGAAATATATATATATATATAGTATGCACTGAGTGATCACTGGATTATGACCACCTACCTAATACTTCGTAGGTCCTCATTTTGCCCTCAGTACAGCAGCTAACCGACGTGGCATTGATTCAACAAGATGTCGGAAGCGTTCGGGAGGTATGGCCAACCAAGCTGTGTGTAATGCGGTCAGCAATGCAGGTATGGAGGTGATTGGTGTATCCAGACGCCTGATATGCCTTTCCATAGTGTCCCACAAGTGCTCTATGGGATTGATATCGGCGGAGTTCGGAGGCCAATCGATATGCTGGAAGTCAGAACTGTTTTCCTCAAACCATTCCTGCACAACAAGTGCGCGATGGCTCGGCGCATGGTGATGGCGTCATCTTGGAAGACACCATAACCATTCGGGAAAAAGTGTAACATAGTGGGGTGTACACAGTCAGCAAGCAGTTGTCGATAGCGGAGACCAGTGATACGTTGTTCCACGTTCCTGCCAGTGAAACATGCCCACACCATACAGCCACCTCCACCAGCCTGCACTTTTGATACCATGCATGATGGATGAAGAGCCTCATGTTGTTGACGCAAAATCCGTACACGACCATCCATGGTGTGGAGTAAATAACGTGACTCATCTGACCAGCACACCTTCTTCCAGTCTTCTAACGTCCAACTTGCATGCTCTTTGCACCAGCGAGTCTTTTACGCCGATGAACCTTGGTTAGGAGAGGATGCCGTAGGGGTCACCTGCTGGTATAGCCCATACGTGGGACGTGCGACCATGGCAGATATTGTTCCGGGTTGGCCAATGTTATATTGGGTAGTCAACTCTTCAACAGTGCTGCGGCTATTCGCCTGTACGAGTCGTCGGACCTGGCGCTCACCTCTAACTTCAACCTTTCGCTGACCTTTGCAGTTTTGCAGTCGAGTCGTTGTTTGACCATTTTGACGCCAGTCCTGGTACACTTTAACTACAGCGGCTCTCTAACACTCCACCAGTTCAGCCGTTTGGGAAATCGAGGCACCAGCTCGTCGAGCATCCACAATCTGTCCTTTATCAAAGTCTGATAAATCGTTCCTTTTACCAATCACGCTCGGAATTTTACTACCTACTGAACCACTGACACCTTATCTATGCTACGTAGGTCGACTAACTGAGCACTCTTATATCTCATGTGGTCAACGAGTCGCATTCACTTTTCATAAGGGTGGTCATAATTCAGTGGTCACTCAGCACATACTGTCTATTTGTTCCATTGATAACCTAATCCACGCAGTTTGATGTGCATTATGTTCATGGGCTGATTTTAATGTTGTGCAATCGTAAAAACCCAGAATAACGTGGGGTGCCTTATTTCCTTCACCTGTGATTGGCTAACTACATCCCTATTAAGAGATCATTAAGAATTCCTCCAGTTACCAAAATGATTCAAACCTAGACCGCTCCAAACCAGAATGCTTACTTAAATAATCAGATTATCATATTACAATTCACTGACACGGAGGACAATAGGTGCACCAACGGACAGTTAAACATTTATGGAACAATGTACAACTGTAAATCATGGGGTCTCTTATTGTTCACAATTTCGAGAAATTCAACTTTAAGAAAGAAAAAAATGATTGGATTGATGATGCAGTTGAGCATTTTAAGTACGTAATATTTCTTCGCAAATAACGCACAAAAGAACATTCCATAAGTGTATAAAGATTATCACAAACAAAATGAGTTCATGATATTAAAAATCCAGACGTAATCCCATGTTTTACCACAGAATCTTCTATCCGAATCTCTGTTCCTACTTCAAGCTTCAATCTTTGGAAACTCGGCGAAATTTTCTCGATCTAAAACTGTTGTACCAAATCTTCACTGGTTCAATTTACCTGCCAGTTGTTCTATGCCATATTGATCTTCACGCTCCAGCGGTGGCTACTAGATAGAAGACGACATTCCACATAGGTAACTCTAGCTTAGAGATATCCAGGAACTCCTTCTTCAAAAGAATGTTGGCACTCATGAACAAGTTTGATGTAGATATAGCTGTGAACAGAAACTCTTTTCTGTTCACAGCTATATCCACAAATAGTTCAATTAGTTCTGTAGGTTGACTGGCTGACGGATGAGTTATGGGTTAAAGATGTCCTCATTAATTCGTGTGTATGTGATGATGTCTCCTGCAGCTACCTTCTCTCTGCGATTTTCTTCATGGCACTGGACTTGATATCACGAATACCTTTTTTATTTCCATGAATTGGACTTTTCCTGTTTGAAGGATTTCATTCTACAAAGCCCATTGTGCAATTTTTTTTTTACTTTATTTATTTATTTTTATTTTATTATTATTATTTATTATTATTGTTTTTATTTATTATTATTATTATTATTTATTTGTTTGATTATTTTTATTTATTTAATTTTTTTATTTTATTTATTATTATTATTTTTTTAGGTCCTTGCCACTGAAATCTTCGGAAAATAGGTGGCAGGGCCTGCCAGAGTACTTAAGCGATCTCTCTACTGAATGACCTGCCTCGTCGGGACTAAGTGTGGGCCACGGAGGGAGATCCCACTATGGGCCCAACGGCTAAATGGTCAGAAGAACAACATAACACGACACCACACAACACTAACACACACACATTACACTTTTTAAACCTCTGGCTTTCACAGAGTTCTGTGCTACAAAAACAGAGTACACAATATGGAGTACACAATATGGACAACTCCTGGGGCCATTAGACTTCGAACACTTTACACTTTGTACAAAGCCCAGTTCACTTTTAATTCCCATCCTTTGGGCAGGGGAAGAGGACGGTTTTCTGGCCCCTGCCTACTCCCCTCTTTTCTCCTGGTAGGGTTTGTCCCCACTGACCAGTTTGGGATTGTCTTTCCCTATCATCCTATGTATCTACCTGACTTCAGACTCTACCATTACTCTAACCTGTCGAATTTTTTAGTTTATTTATTTTTTAATTTTTTATTATTTTTTTAAATTTTTTAAAAATGTATTATTTATTTTGTTTTATTTTTTTATATATATTTTTTAATTTTATTATTTATTTATTTTTTTAGGCCCTTGCCTTCAGTGGCAAGAGAAATAGGTTGCAGGGCCTGCCAGAGTACTTAAGCGACCACTCTACGGCCTGATCTGCCTAATCGGGGATAAGTGTGGGCAACGGGCGGTACCACTAGGAGCCCAACGGCTAAATCGTCAGAAGAACAACATAACACGACGCTACACAACCATTACACTTTTTAATGTGTAATGGTTGTGTAGCGTAATTTACACTTTTTAATGGGTAATAATGTGTGTGTGTGTTACACACACATTACACTATTTAAACCTTGGGCTTTCACAGAGTTCACACTCTATGAAGGACAGAGTGTGAACACTGGCGTACACACACCGTGGAGATGGGGAAAACCCGTGGGGCCGTTAAACATCGAACACTTTACACGTGTTATTCTACTATTTATTTTTATGTTTTGTACTATCTTTGTTCTGTTATCTTTTTTCTGCTGTGTTATACACTTTAACTGGGGGCATGCCTGGTGTGTGTATCATCATCATCATCAGCCATTTTCAATCCACTGCAGGATGAAGGCCTCTCCAGCAACTTTCCAGTTCCTTCTGTTTTGAGCACTGGCCATCCATTTACTACCCACAAACTCATGAATTTCATCTATCCATCTCCGCCTTTGTCTTCCAGGTTTTCTTCTAGCTCCTCTTGGATACCATTCTGTTATTTTCTTAGTCCATCTGTCATCATGTCTTCGAACTATGTGTCCTGTCCAAGACCATTTTAGTTCTTTAGTTTTTATAAAAATATCCTTTACTTGAGTTTCTGCCTAATCCATGTGTTTCTCTTCTTATCTAACAGTCTGATTCCCAATATAATTCGTTCCATTCTTCGCTGTGCAGTTCTCAGCTTCTTTTCCATTCTTTTGGTGAGTGCCCAAGTTTCACTTCCATAAGTCATGGTGGGGAGTATACATTGGTTCATTATTTTACGTTTCAGACAAACTGGGATATTGCTCTTCAGTATGTGACTATATTTCCTGAATGCTATCCATCCAAAATTTATTCTTCTCTTGGCTTCCAGCCATTTATCATTATTACAGCTAATAACTTGTCCCAGATAAGTATATGACTCCACTTTTTCAATTACTGCTCCTTCAATCATTATTTCCCTTTCTGTGGCATACTTGTTCATCATTACTTTTGTTTTAGCCATATTCATCTTTAGTCCTAAATCCTTACTAACTGTGCATAACTGATTAAGATTTTCCTCTAATTCTTTGGGATCATGGCTTATGACCACAATGTCGTCTGCAAATCGTAAATGGTTTAGGTACTCTCCATTCACATTGACTCCTTTCTGCGACCAGTCTAATCTTCTGAAAGCTTCCTCAAGGGCAGCAGTAAACAGCTTCGGAGATATTGTGTCTCCTTGTCGAACTCCTTTCTCGATTTTAAATTTCCTACTGTCTTTGTCTAGTCTAATAAAGGAGGTAGCACTCTCATATATGTTCTTCAAAATCATAATATATGGGGTATCTATGCCTTGTCTTTCCAGTGTCCAAAACATTGCCTTATGCTGTATGGAGTCAAATGCCTTTTCATCCACAAATGCCAGGCATAATGGTGTTTTATATTCATTTGCTTTCTCCATTAGCTGTGATATTACGTGAAGGTGATCCATAGTTAAGAATCCTGTCCTAAAGCCAGCTTGCTCTTTCGGTTGATTCTCATCAAGTATTCTTTCTAATCTGTTAGTAATGGCCCTTGTGAACAACTTGTAGATGTGGGATAACAAGCTAATTGGTCTATAATTTCCAATTTCTGATTTATCTCCTTTCTTATGCAGCAAAACTATGATTGCATTATTCCACTGCTTAGGCGTCACACCTTTTCTAATGCACTTTGTGAAGAGCCTTGCCAGTTTTTGTGTTATGTCTCTTCCTCCCAATTTTAACAACTCTACAGTAACTTCATCTTCCCCCGGGCCTTTCTGATTCTTCATTTTCTTCAATGCGTGTATGTATGTGTATATTATATGTTAAATAAATAAATAAATAAATAAAACTCGACTCTTTTTTTCAAGCAATTCCAAACTGTAAAACCTATAAAATACACCCGAATGTCGTGTATTGATCTCGCTTATGTTAACTGTAAAAACTTTATTTTCACTGTATAAAAATGGAATTCTCCTGAAGTGAAATATTTCACCTGTTTGTGAAAGACCTTTCCTAGATAGAACCTGTATACTGAGGTGCAGTGGCGCAGTTGCTTCAGGGTTCCTTATTTTTAGGGCCTCTAAAAATATGTGCGTCAGGACCCAAGACTACCTAAATCCGGCGTGTGTAGCTGTACTTATTGCACACACCCCTGGTAAGGGCGGGAATATTCTTTCAACGATTGCAATATTCTTCTTCCCGTGCCCATCCTCCTCCTCCTACACACACAAACACACCTTCAGCACAAGGTCGGTCTGGAGTCAACACTGCATCATAGGGACAGAACCTGAAACTCACTAACGCTAAAATAGTTCATTCACCGTGATTTCCCTGGGTCTGTCCACTTGTTTTATTTTTGCATACGTCTAGCTGGATACCCAGAAACACAGCCATGTGCTTCTGAGTATTCAGAAGCTTCCCTTCAACAGAAATCATTGCCAGCATTCGTTGAAGGTCATGTCTTTCAAATTAGTTGCAGTACTTGCCATATTTCTGCAGAGAAGTAAAAAGATTTTACTTCGCAGTTAACGAGATCAGTTTTTTGTGGATTTTACTCAAAATTCTAGAAGTTCAAGCGCCATATGGCGGGCAAAATATTTATTAAAGTAACGTTGTAGATAGTCTGCTGCGCTACTTAATAAATATTTGATATTTTCTCTCTTTTTTTTTTGGTATATTATTTTAAATATCAATTAAATTAACAGAACTGAACAAGTTTGGATGATTTCTTAACAGGAAAAAAAAAAAATTCGGCACACTTCTTTCCTACACCTGACAGCCATGTGGAATATTAAAAAGAACTAACGATGGATTGTTTATCGAGTGCAGCATTAAAATGCTGACCGAGACGTTCCGATTACAACGTAACCAAATTTAGACAGTAAGGTTCGCAGTGCGTCGGCCATATGTACAGTATCGTGTTCTATTTGTACGTGACGATGCCCTTCTTTCCGGGTTTCTAAATATATTCACGATTACTTTATTATAATGTACAGTGATAATATTATTTAATTTGTGTTCTTCTCCAGTGATCTGTGTCAGTAGCAATAGCTGAATATCTTTATTACCATAGCAACGCTCTCTACTCTCGAACTGAGAGTTCTTTGGAAATCAATATGGAGAATTAAATCGAACGTAAGTGTTCAGTGAACGAAGTAATAGTTTTTTTTTTTATTTTACATGAAAAGCAATCAATTTTTTAAAAGTTTGTTTACTATTACAAGTGTCCGTACAAAGCTTTCTTCTGTTTATCTTTTTTTTTAATATATGTATATGAATGGAAGAATAACTGTGTTACGAAAATGCCATATATTAAATTACTTTTGGGAAGAAATTGCAGTACAATGTAAGTATTTAATTTCTAATCAGGAATTTTATGATAGATCTAAAAAAATAAATAAAATGAAATAAAACAATAATAATAATAGTAATTATTATTATTAAATAAATAAACAGTAAAATTTAATAATTTAATTTCAGCGTGAGCAGTGACGTAAGATAATTGTTTTATTTATATTTACTAATGTTAAGCCATAGTTGTTAAATTTGATTTAAATTAATATATATAAAAAATAAAGATATTCTTGGTCAGATAGCAAAGTACAATCAAGAATATCGAAAATTTTGTTTCATATATATATATATATATATATATATGAGCAAAAGTTCTGTAAATGGATACATATATTCATATTTCTACATTTAAAGTATGATTTAGCAGTATATTTGAATTTAAAATACAATTAAAACGATTTAACATTAAAATTATTTTTAAATAATTAATTATTTATTTTGGATGACGAAAGTTTATGTGGACGCGCCTTCAATAAATCAGGTGATTTTAAACATTAATATTTAATTAATTAGAAATTTCAATATCGTGAAATAATTAATTTTAATAACTTTCAACAAAACTAGGAAGTTATTCTAATACTCCTATGCCATTAACATTTTTCTTATGTGTCGCCGTCTGATTTTCACGCAACGTCTGTGAGTTATACACTTCCTGCTTGAAAGAACGAAAATTATAGGTTATATGCATAAATAATCTAATAAAATGTAGTGTTGAACAAATAAATATTTGCAAGGGTTTCCTGTAAGTTTGGACCATCATGTGAAAAGGATATCGCTTCAAGTTTTTGATTAAAGGAAATATTGATTCGCCTGTTTATTGCAGGATAGTCTTTATATTAATTGCAGCTTTTACAAATTGTCTGGACTGCTTAGTGATTTTGCAGTAAGGACAATTTGCGGTTGCATTCCACCCCCTCTCCACTCACCCGTTTGCATCCCCCCTCCCGTGTTACTGGGAGGATGCAAGTGGATACAAATGAACCGAGCCTCGGTGGAAATGGCACTCCTCAAGTATCACACAAGTCTAACATAAGGTAGGAAGTATCCAAAACTCATGCACCTCAAGTTCGCGGATCATGCGTGGCCCCCCCCTAGGTTGGTTGTTGTGTTTTAGGCGCATCAGCAACTTAGGCCATATTGCGCCGTATATAATATGTCTGTGAATTGCGTGTGTTCTGTAGTTCATTTGTTGTTTTCTGGACGAAAAACCGAAGTTTCCGGGAGAAAAAAACCATGTTAACCTCACCTGAGATCGACAAACTCAGCCACGTTGTGAGAAAGGCTCATAAAATTCCTCGCCTCATTGACGTGATTGGAACTCAGATCTTTTCCACCGTTGTAGGGAGGACGGTAATTATACCAACTGTGCGGATATTAAATATATCCCCCGCGCTGTAGCTGAATACTCAAACGCGAGAGTACGGTAATGCACATGTTTGAGTTGACTGTGGTTTTATCTCATGACTGTTAAATACGGTACTCTTGTATTCTCTCTCTCCATCTTGTAAACTCTTCTGATCTTGTGTGGCCGTCCTGGAGTATAAACATAAAATTTGTGTTTCGTGGGTTAATCTTGCGGCTCGTAGATGAATGGTTGAAGTACTCTGTGGCCCATTTGTAGCCAGAAGTTGGACAGTCCTGTTGTGAATTATGCAGTGAACCTTATTACTATTGCAACGCTTTCTTTAACAACTGAGGGCTACATTTGGAAATCAATACGCATAGCAATATACACTGTCCTAGTAAAAGTATTCGGACACCCCGCGCAATGAAGATGCCATATCAGAATTGTCATTGTGTGCAATAGCCACACGTAGAGCAATATACACACATTTGAACCCCGCACAATAATCTGTAGCCGATGATGTAGTGATGTTGTTGTTATCTGGTTTTTAGGAGCATTAGCAACTAAGGCCATATTGCTCCGGGGATATGCGGTGGTCATTTCCTGACCTTTCCGCATTCGGTGGTCACGGGCTCGAACCCCGGTCTAATCAAGAAGCGTGTGCTATGCACTGCTGCTCCTGGCCACCTGGCTACGGAGGCGCCACGATGTAGTGAAAAGATGAAAGAACGTAGGCGATGTTGGTGTGTGCAAACGTCGGGTATGAAAAAAAACAAAAAAAGATAGTAATCGTCGATCTCTGAAGAAAATAATGAAAACGAACTCAGTCCACAGAAGTGCCCATAAGTAAAAAGATTTAAATATTTATGACTTAAATGATCACGAATCACGAAAATCCTTTTACATGATAAGTTGTGGCTTGCAACTTGAATTGACGAATGGAAATTATGGGAGAAGTGCATTGTTCTGGATGAAGATTATGATCAAGCGAAAGCACAAATTCTTGTGTCATCGTTTCTGTTGATTGCTTGTGTTTGGCATGTGTGCTTATCACATACGGTAGAGTTTTGAAATTAACCTCGTAGATATAAAAAAAATAATAAAAAATGGAAGCAAAATTTGAGGTTCCAACCGCCTTATGTTAAACTGGCCGTGGGATGCTGCCACAGAGCAATTTTGCCATCTACGGAGATTAAGAGGAATAGGTGTGAACTCCCTTTCGTGATCTGTCAGTGTATTACCATGTAAAATATGTAAACGATGCATAATTTTATATTTCCTTACCTAATTGTAGGGGCACAACTATAAAATTTGGTGTGTGGGTGGTTTACCAAAATATTATAAAACAACTAAATTTAATACATTGCACACCCCATAAAAATTACGTTAATAATCAATAAATTCTTAAAAATGAGGTTTTTGGCATTAGAAAATATTAATAATTTTTGTAGGTTAGTTGAAATAGGCACCCTTTCTGTCAGCGGCTATAATTTGAATCATGTTTTCAATTCCAATATGATGACCCCAGGGGCTCATACCTGGTGATGATATCCAGCTCAGGACCCTGGGTCCTGAGCTGGATATCATTCTTCTCTTTCTTGGTGATTTCCCTTCTACTTCTGACACACTGTCTCTTGATAACTCAGGAATTTTTTTTTTTTTTGGCTGTTGCAGCAAAAGTCTCAGGCTTCCTTGCACAATATAGCAAATAATAATAATAATAATAACAACAACACAGTAGTATGAAAGAAGTTCATACAAATAAATTCGCACTTCTCTCGCTAGATGGCGCCACATACATGTATGAAATAAAAGTGGTTACACCTCTAGCCAGTTAAACAGAAGGTTGTAAGATATTAAAAATACATAAAAAGTTACTTATTTTCAGGTAAGGATTTGACCTGAAGATTAAAATTCCATTTAGATCCAGTACTAGATGAATCAATTTTAAAAAAATTATATTATTTATTATATAAATCAGCACGGGAGAATAGGTCTCCCGTGCTGTGGGAGACCTATTCTAAAGCAGAAATAGTGTAAGCAAGGACTGTCATATTTAAAAATAGCATTCAAAATGACCCTTTTTTCCCCTGAACTTCCCGTCTTACGGCGTCAAAATTAAGAGCCCAGTAGAGGTGACAAAAACTTTTGTATGTTGCCAACGAACTAAGGCTCAAATCATCGGTCGCAACCACAATTAAGTTATAGATAATTGCATACAAATTACACTTAATCTAATATTATTATAATGTTGGAATTATAATAATAGTCGATTTATAATTTGATATTGTAACAAAATACTCTTAAATTCCCCCACATTGTACCTAGGAGACAAGCTCTTTTTTTAGGTGCTTTCATTTTGTATGATGTACAGCTCGACTACTAATGAACAGATTTTCACGAAATTTTCACTCTTTTTTTTTTTTTTCTTCTTTTCTTTTTCTTTCTTTTATTATTATTATTATTATTATTATTATTATTATTATTATTATATTTATATTTTTTAGTATATTCTTCGAGCCATTGTTTAACTAAAATGAAACAAATAGAAATTCGACAATTATTATTATTTTAAAATTCTAATCTTATATTTAAATATAAAAAAATATTTTTAATAATATAATCTTATTAAGATTGTTTATGCAAAAATAAAGACTTTCATAATGCGTTTATTTAGAATACTGCATAAAATAATTAAATAACAGTAATAAAAAAAGTAGTAATTCGTGAGTGAAAAAATTTCGAACGCTTATAAAATGAACACAACGCATTCGTTATACTATGATTTATTCCTTGTGAAGTTCTCAAGATTGAACTTTTTTAGAACTGAAAACTGGCTCCAAATAAATAAAGCGCCATTTAACTTTATTAAATAAACCATTTAATAAAGTGCATATTTAACTGCAGCTTTTCGTGTTTTTTTTTTTTTTTTTTTTATAATAACGTCATATTATTCGCATACTGTTTTATGCTGTTGCTAATTTCAATTTTTTGTAATATTATATAGTCCTTTATCAGATTATCTAAGTTGACACGTACGTAATCCTAATAAGACTAAAGTATACTGAAGTGTCTGAATCCCCGTTTTTTATTTTTTTATATTAGCTGGTGCTGTACAAGCTTTACTAATGTGGACTAACACTTTGAAATAGGAATATTCGTGACTTCACAAAGTAGCTGAACTATTAGCCACCGAAAAACCAACTCTCTGTCATTCATTTCGAAGAAATTAAAGCATATTTCATTGTGCTCATGTTTCACCACTCAAGCAGTCGAAACTCAAACTGATTTATTCCAATATTCTGCAGTGCAGTAGGAGCTTTAACACCCCTTTCCTCCACAAGATGAGGTATTGGATAAGCACAATTAAGCATGTTAAGTAACAATCCGAAAAAGGAAGTAATTATGATTTTAAGAATGCTCCACATTAACGATCCATTCACGTTTCTGATTTTTAAACAAAGGCGTATCAGTTTCTCATCTTTTCTTTGCACAGCATTTTTTCCATTTTTTTCCCTCGGTGTAACCGGAAACCCTTTTTTTAAATTCAGGTGTAACCTGCATTATTATATCAATAAGGAAACTTAAAACCAACAGGGACTTAGTAAGGGGTACTGTTCCCTTTCTTTCGAAGAGCGAAATTCAATCGTACGTATTTTTATTATTTAGTCTCCTTTTATTGCTTTATATTAATCTTTTAAATAACGATGAGTCAAAATATAATACTTAAAATTAAATCGAATATCTAAATATGAATAATATTTAGAATAATGTTTTTAACGCGTTGTTGGTAAATCTACAGACAGTCCGTTGTCTTACAAATAGAACTCAATTAGAGAAATACAAATCCTGCTTAGGCTGTATTAGATATTGTAGTAAAACAGTAGAAACCCTCCCAACTTAGAATTTAAAATTTTTCTCAATCGGATTAAGTTTAGTATTAAATGTGAGCAAGAGATGGCGCTGCTGCAGGCGTCAGTCTAAACCATTTTTAGGGTTCGTAGTCTAACGAACAACCCTTATAACGACAGTCGGTTGTCTGTCTGTCCGTCCGTCAGTCACAGCACTGTATCTCTGGAACCACTCAATCTATTGACTTGAAATTTTGCATGGGTTTGTACATCATGTGGGCCAACATAACGCCATATTGATCGTTGTTGACAAAAATTTGTCTGAGAAATGGGGGATAAAATGTGGGAGGATAAAAAAAATGTTGTCAACAACCTATAGCTTGTTAAGGGGCACCGTTAGAAAGAGCTCAACGAGTAGGTTTAAAATATAATTTTAAAATTTTTTAAATTTAAAAATGGCGGCTGCAGATAGGAAAATGCGAGTAATTTTCGTGTCCCCCCCTCTATTTCCGTCGCTAATGGAGCTAAAAATTTTAAATCACATTAGCTATGCGTTATTCGATGCTTATCAAGGGAAAACTATTCCTAATGAAATCTATCATTTACTTTTTTGTGTTAAAATTAAAAAACAATTTTTATTGCACTTCAATAGCGCGCTTCTTTGTACTAAGTAACTCTCCTTTTGGTGACAAAAAGGTTGCTAAATAGTTAGTTAATAATTCTTTATAGGACATTTAAATTTTGCGACGAGAAGTATTTTTTAACAATTTTCAAAGCTGGTGTTGTCCCGGCAAGGAGGTACTCAGAGAGCCAGCGTTGAGGCGGCGGTGGTGGAGAGGCGCCTGCGCAGAGTCTTGCACGGCCCTCACCTGCCAGTCGCTTCTCCCCCAAGACTTTAATCGCTTCTCCCCCAAGACTTTAATCTAATCAGGAAGAAGTCGGAGTCGCTTCTCTCACCCTTGTTATTTACAACAACTGGAAAGACTCAAATAGACAACGTTTTCGTTAGTTCCTGAGATACTACACTAACGACCATTCGTGACTAGACCCTTCATCCTGAGTGCCCGGCACTCAGTAGTTGACCAATTTATTTAACTTTCTTTTCGCATATCCTTTATTGTATGATGCAAAATTCCAGTTGTAAGCGATCTTTTCATCATATATCGTCTTTCAGCTCATTTTTAATAACCTAAAAATAAATATCCAAATACTACTGTAGTCCTATGCTATCTGTCTACCTTTTTTTGTTATTTTTGAGATGAAAATGGAAAAAATCCAGATAGGTGACTTTTATTTGTGCTTATCAGTGGCGTCTTGGGACCCGATTTCATGGTTGGACTTAGGGGAACGTACTTTTTTGCTATAACGTACAGTCATGAACAAAAACATTATTACCACCAACCTAGCAACCTAGTAGCGTGTTGCACCGCTTTTCGTCGCGATAATCTCTTGCAGTCGGCGTAGCATTGACTTTACGAGACCGCGGATGGTGTCCTCAGGTATCGTGGACAGAAGACGTCCCAGAGTTCGGCATCGGAGGGAGGACTGATGTGGACTGGTGAACATTGCGTTCCACAACATCCCACAAATGTTCGATGGGCAGGGCCGGCTTTAGAGTAAGGTCGAGTAGGCACTGGCCTAGGGGCGCCAACGCTGCCCCCTACTCCCAAAAACAAAGCCTTCAAGAAAAATTTGGCCACATTGACTGATGGGAAGGGTCGCCATCAGTCAATGTGGCCTAGGGATGCAATATATCCTTGAGCTGGCCTTGTCGATGGGATAGATATCGGAAGAGTTTGGTGATCACGGTAGCATGCGAAATGTTTGGAAATGTTCCGCGAACAATTCCTGCACAATGCGGGCCTTGTGACATGGGCGTTGTCTTGTTGAAAGAGTCCAGTGCCATCTAGGTACACGGTCACCATGTATTGACCGTGTACCTAGATGGCTCTACGTCTACCGAACGCCTAGATGGCGTTCAGTAGACCCAGGCCCTGCTTCATGCCCTAGGGATGGGCACCAAGTATCAGGCATTCAGATAGTGCCTGCTCCTTGGTGGCGAAGAGGCCTGTTTTTTTTTTTTTTTTTTTTTTTTTTGACACCGAATATACAGGTGGAGATGGACATTAGTCTGGGTGCCATCCTTGATACGTATACATACAATACAATAAATGTATTGACCGTATAGTGATGAGGTGTTCAATGAGGATGAACTGAGGGGACCCAGTAATATCTATAAGAGCCGTGGCCTAGTGGTCAGGCGCGCGGGTGCATAAGTATACGTGCCTTGAGTGACCGGGGTTCAAGCCTGTGACTGCTGAATACGGTGCTGTTTCTTGTATTCTGTCTATCTTGTGAACTCCTCTGACCGTTTGGTCGTTCCGGAGTATAAACTGAAAATTTATTTATTTATTTCCTAAACTAGTGGTTCCCAAACTACTGACTTCTACGGACCTTTTCAAAAATCAAAAAACGTTCACGAACCCCTTCAAAAATGAAAAGAGTTTGCTGACCCTTATATATATATATATATGCATATGTTTCTCTCTCTCTCTCTCTCTCTGTGTGTGTGAACACTGGGTTTTCTGAAAAGAAAATTCAAAGTTTTATGTTTAAAACAACTGAAATTTATTCTGATTTTTACACAAATATATAATAATAACTTTATTTATCATCAATTTGCTATACATAGAACGAATAATTTTACCAGTTCCAGAGGTTCCGTTTCGCGGACCCCTGGAACTGGTCTACGGACCCCAGTTTGGGAAACGCTGCCCTAAACCATGATATCATCGCAGTCAGCTTTATTCGTTTAGCCATGCAGTCTGATTGATCAGACTATGCGACTCTTTTCCAGTCGTTCTGTTCTGTTAGTAAGGTTTTAGGAGTGTCAGCGACTAAGGCCATATTGCTGCGTGTATATAGATAAGTACTCCGTGTGTACTTGTCTGTAAATTGCTCGTTTCCAGTCGTCCACTGTCGAAGAACGGGGCTCCCATTCCCACTGCAGCCGGAGGTGTCGATGACAGTCGGTCAACATGGGCTTGTGAACAGGTACCTACTCTGTGGGTCTATACGCAAGAGCGTCGCTGGATGGGGCGCTTGGAAACGTTTCTCTGTACGCTCTGCTTGTAGTCTGCCGTTAATTGAGGGATCAGAAGCTGTCTGTTATCTCGGACAGCACATGCCAGCCGTCGTTCACATCGACTGTCAACCAATGGTGGTTTCCCTGTCCAGGCACATTGGGTGGTTGTCCCTCTTCGGAACATTCCCACCACACCTTCACTACAAAGGCGGAAATCAGCTGAGATGCTGGCTTCCGCCTTCCTAACCACGCAAATCATTCCCCATTCAAACTCCATCAGGTCCTTTCCTTTCCCCACTGCGTGGACTTCGTACTGACAAACTGACAGGCACTACCGTGCCGTCACTATATATGCTTCGCCAGTTAGTGACGTTACTCCTAGATGCTATGGGATGCTTCCACTTGTGCAGGCAGGAGTAGTCATGTTTTGACTCATGAGTGTAGGGAGGAATATATATATTTATTTTTGGCTAATGGAGAAAAGGTTCGCTTCCTTGCATCACATTTCCTTACCAATACCCGTTCCTCAAACCATTGAAAAGCTTATATCACAGATCTACAGAATTTTTGCCAATTTTCAGAAAACAACATTTGAGTTGTATCTAGAACACTGTGGTAAATTTTCTTCTGTAAAGCCGTTGCACTGCTAAAAACTTTTGTTGTTATTATTGTTATATAATATTGTACAATAAGCTGTACTGTATTGTATTATTTTTATTGGTGTGCTTTATTTTGGTGCACAGTGTACTTTTCAAGAAATGACAGTTTTTGTGTATTTTAGTCACGTGTCAGTGTAGAGAATGTAGACATGTTTGCCATTGGTCCTTAAAAAGAGGGAGTTATGCAGCATATCAGTACATATTTTCATGGCTATATATTTTTTGCAGGAAATGAAGAAGATTCATTGTTATATGTCGTTCTATGGCCCGTTGAGTCCTCTTGCAAAGTTACCTTCCTAGATATTATAAAAAAGAGCCCTCTATTTCGATGAAAAATATTTCCTGATCCTATATCAGGAGTGCAAATACTTCCTTGACGCTTCAATACTTTTTATAGAGAGCCATACTAATGGAGACTTAATACCCAAATAGACAACCATGACAAATCGCTGACTTTTTTTTTTTTTTTTTCAGGTGATTTGGAAATAAAGTACCATTACTTTTCCTGAAAGCGGTATTATCAAACAAATTGCAATTAACCTAAATCATCTGAGCACGGCATTTATCTTGATGTGTAGTAGATCATGTGGTGATATATGATCGCCATAAGATATCCTTATTAGTAAGCTTCTGTTTATTTTCTGTGAGTCTGACTTCCTGATGTTTTTAATGCTAATTTGTATTCCCCCTTCTAAAAACCTTTTCTGAGCATTGCCATTAGATCAGTCGTCTCCAGTCGTGAGAGTTTCCTCTAGAAGCGTGGGGAGCACTGAAACACCTGCAGAGAAAACTTCCTCTTTTCTTCTCATATTTTTTTCGTGATTGAATTTTATCACAAGTCAAGGTATTTTATTCTTGATTATTTAAGCTCAAACTTGTTCAAAAGTGCAAAATGAGGTTTCGTATTTCTGAATTACCACGTTTCCAATTATTCATTCATTTACGTTTATTTACTCCATTTACAAAAGAACCAAAGGTAAACAGATGAATAAACAATAAAACATAATTTATTTATGTTTATGTGGTAGTCAGGGCGGATTTAAACTTATTGTTCCCTAAGCTATTCAAGTATGGAGACCTATGAGAAAAAAAAAAAAAAAAACATTGAGCTCCTTGAAATGGTCCAAAGACGGGAAACTTGAATGGTGAGATCAGCAAAAGGACGACGTATGAGGAAAGACTCCGATTATGTGGGCTACAGAGCTTGGCAACCAGGAACCTCGATGGTGAACTGATTGAGGTTTATAAGGCTCTGAGAGGGATTAGTAAAATGAATGAAGGCGGAATTCTCACTGTTATGTTATAAAGAATTCCAAAACTAATGGCCATAAATTCAACTTACAGGGGAGGAGGTTTTGATTAGATTGTAGGAAGTTTCCTTTTATCCAACGAATCGTTGATTGCTGGAACAAGTTGTCCTCGCAGATAGTTGAGGCTGACAGTTTGAATAAATTCAAAGGTCTACTGGATACTTACCTGTGTGAGGAGGGAAGCATATAATTTGTGTGTGTGTTTTTTTTTTATCTACTTTTTTTTTTTTTTTTGCCAGTGCAGAAAAAGCCTGTGGCTTTCTTGCATTATATGGCGAATACTATTACTACATATGAGGTCTTTCTCCCTACACCAAATAGTAATAAATTAAATATTTTTAAATTACCCTTTTAACAATGATAGTCAAAACTATAACGAAAATTGTCATAATTTTTTATGATGTTTACGGTTCACTTGTGACAATATTAAAAAGGGATTTTTTTTAAGATGGAACGAGGCCCCTTATAATGTTAGGCTCTATGCTCTAGCTTTTTTAGCTTATATGTAATATTCATTGAAGGTAACACGACCTTCTAAGATAAATGGATCCATATCCCATACCATGATACCATCTCCAGCCGCTTGAGGGGTGGATACGAGACATTCTGGACACATGGCTTCAAGAATTGACGCCACTTTTTCACCCTGCCATGGAAAAAAAAAAGTGTAAATCGAGACTCGTAGGACCTCGATAGGGCCACATGATCTTTTTCTACTATCCCACAGTACAGTCTTGGCGCTGGAGGAACCACTCCAGTCGAATCTTTGGATTTTTTTTTTTTTTGACACAAAAAAGTGGCTTTCATATAAGCATCCGACTACCAAATCCCAAATGGGTCTTTCTTTTCCTAATGTATTTTCAGTCATTTGCTGCACACCGGAATTTCTACTGTGACGCACAATTCGCTTTAAATTTCTGTAGTCTCGTTCTTCGAGTACACTTTCTGTCGCATTTCTTCCTTTTAGAACCTTATTCTCCTTTCGACTCCCACTCATTGCGTACTTTGAGATGGTTGATTTCGATATGCCAGTGATTTCCTTGTTTATTCAGTTGTGCTCCTGCTAAACGTGCTTCAACACCTTTATGAAAATCGGAAAGATCACCTGTCTTCCTCATGACCGGATCGACTTAAGAACCCCCAGGAATGCGTACAGTATTTATCTGATACGAAGGAACTTTGTGATCATGTCATGTGACAACTTTTATTTGCAAGAAGTACGTTTAATTATATGTTTAAGCCAACTGCAAAAAGGCTTCTAATTATTTGGCCGATGACTGTATATAATATTATTATGAATATTACACGAAAGTATGTATATTTTATACGAGTTTTTTGTGACTTTTGACCCTTATTCTCTCTTAAAACAGACAAAAAAAAAAAAAAAAAACGTATTCAAATTCAAAAACTAAGAATTTACTGTAATATATATGATTTTATTTTGGTTTTATTTGAGGAAAGTACGATTGAAATTTCAAATGACCCGGATGATTTATTATTTATTTATTATTTTTTTGTTTGTCTATTCTATTATTGATAGTGCATATTATTATTCGACAACACAGCAGAACCATAATAAAAAAGATAAAAAATAAAATAAAATAATATTAAATTAATAAACAAATAACTAATGCAATAATTTCTTTTTAGGTAAATTTAAATAATTATTTAAGCTTCACTAACATATATATACAGTATACGTTTTGTCCATTTGTCCACTAGAGTGCGCTTTGTATTGAATTCAATATTTCTAACTTTGATAAACAAGAAATTAAAATTATATGTAAAAAAAAAAAAAAAAAGAAAAAAAAAACATGCTTAAAAAAAAGTGCTGGCACGTGCGATGAATTTAAGTTCCAGAAGAAATTAGGGGTCATAATATATTTAATTACTGAAAGGAAATGTTTTACAGATTAAAAGGAAAAATTCGACTGGTATAAAAATTACATACACAATTCATACAACAGGTTTGTTAAAAATATGTCATAATGAAAACTTCATAGTATCAAATATTCAAGTGGATAAAAAAAGATCAACTAATTATATAAAAAAAAAATTGGACCGAGGACCTATGAACTTGGTCCCTCTAACTATGCTAATCTTTGGTAAGATATATTTCAAAATCAAACAAGATTACTGAGCCTTTACAAATATGTACTACTTTTTTTAGTATTATAATATAGGAGCACAAATAATTCGAGCCTCTGCAAATGGTCCTTCAGTACATAAAGAATATTTGCATAAAAAATAGTTTGACACTACTGCATGCAATAATGGTTACTATGTTTTCCACTGAATTTTATAACATTATCAGTAAGAATAACATTTTTCGTTCTGAACTTAGCGATGGGTCGGTGTTAGAAATCAGAGGGACCATTACGGAATGATGATTTACAGGGAGTACACAGATTTATTGCATAGAACCAACGTTCTCAGAGTAATATACGGTATAAAAATATAAGATTTTATCTTTTAATGAAGACGTATAACAAGTCTGTCTTGCTAAATTTTTTGAAGTTGTTTTTAAAATAAATCACGAAGATTTCTAAAAATTGGCCATTGCTAACGAACAGTGATACACAACCTACGGTCTGCCAAAAATGTTTTATGCGACCATCCGCCTTCAATATATTTCAGAACTGCTTAATTTACATTAAATGTATATGTAGCATATATAAAGTATTCTGTCCTCTGACATATATTGCGATACCGCACACGCTGGAAAGTAATGGTTAGTTCCAGAGGTCACATGAGAGATAGATGGAACCACTAATTAAAAGTAGGATATAAAACGCATTACACTCAATGACAAGTAGATGGACCGGAATGGGACGAGAAAATGCCCTTGATTTATAGGGACTATGGAGATTTTTTTTTTTTTTTTTTTTTCATTCATCAGAGAGCAGAAAGAGTGGAACACTCAGAATCAATTGCTGGAAATATCTACTAGCCAGTGGAAGACAGAGAACAATGCGACCATTCATCCCTAGCCGGGGATAGACTACAATTAATAACCGTCAGAATATATCGACAGTTAAAATGTATTAGTGAAAGGATATCGCAAATGTACTTTTAATGAGCTGACTCAAAGAGACAACTGGGATAAGAAGGATCAGCAACATCAGAAAAATACTTTATACAATGGTTTATCATGCTTCCCCGCAAGGTGTTAATAAGCCGAAACTGTCTCCAGAAATGAACTTCATCGATTATCGAGGTGCAAAAAGAAGGGAAGCATTAGTCATTACAGCAGTGGCAGAATGTTATGTGGAGTGATGAATCTCACTACCCAGTCCAAATATCATATGGATGCACTAAGTGTGTGGCACATGTTCCAAGGACAGTTTATACCCAAATTACACTGAAACAATGAGGTTCGATGTATGATTTAGACTTAGTTGCCTGGCTACCATTCAGTTAAACCATGGATGCAAGTGTTTGTTGTGATCTGAACAATTCTGCCTTACCTACATTGCCCTCGTGGGTATCACAGTTGGTAGAATCGCCATCCTCCCCACACCAAGTGGAAAAGACCTGAGTTAGAGTCTCGTCGATGATGGGAGGAATTTTTATGGGTCTTTTTCATAAAGTGGCTCAATTAGTCGGTCTCAGGCGAGGGTACATGGTATTTTTCTCCCAAAACCTCAGGTTTTTCGTCCAACAAACAGAAAATCGACCACAGAACACACGCAATTTTACAGACAGTATATACGGAGCAAAATGGCCTTAATTGCTCCTAAAACCCTACTACTATTACTACTGTACTTACCTACATTGTAGCAATTCTTTGGAGAGAGGCCGTATTTTTATCAGTGCGGCTGCACTCCATTTCTGTTAGTTGTGCTTTCTGACACGGTGTATCACAAAGCACTACTTTTGTTAGTTGTACTTTCTGATACTCGTGTCACAAAGCACATCTAATAAAAATAGTCTGAGGAGATATTATTTTTGTAGTGTTTTAGGCGCAGCAGCGACTTAGACCATGTCTCACCGAATATATTTTATGTCTGTAATTTTCGCGTTTAGTGTGGGCCGAGTTTTATGATTTCTGGACAAAAAAAAAAAAAAAAAAACGAGTTTCCAAGAGAAAAATACATGCTGTCCTCGCTTGAGACCGACTAACTCAGCGACGTTGTGAAAAAGGGCCATAAAAATTCCTCGCATCAATGAAGAAATTCGAACTCAGGTTTTTTCACCCTGTTTGGGAGAACGGTGATTTTATCAACTGTGCTACTGCGAGGGCAGTTTGAGGAGAATAATGTCGTGAATACCATTTTCAGCCCAGAACGCAGATCTGAATCCAATTTAACACCTTGCTGTCCAAGTCCGAAGATATAAGTGCCTGTGTCCATGAACTACGTGTGTTTTATGGTAGAATTGCCTGTTTTCTGAACGAAAAATCCGAGTTTCCGGGGGGGGGAATCTTGCTGTCCACGCCTGAGACCGACTAACTCAGCCACAGACTGAAAAAAGACAATCAAAGATACTTGCGTAATTGACAGGATTCGAACTTGAGCCTTTTCCATCCGGAATGGAGAGGATGGTGATTATAACCACTGTGCTATCGCGAGGACAGTTCAGGCAGAAACTAGCCACAGCCCACTGGAAGGAGTGGAACAAGATTCCAGTCTCCATATACTGTACTAAAAAACGCGTTGATAATTTTTCTAAACAGATATTTTTTTGTTTTTATTCATCATCCCAATACATGTTCAAGAGCAGTTTATATGATGCTTTAATAAACATGACGAGCAGTTTACACTGCGAAACCTGTTCGGTCGAGCTTAATTTACAACTATAAGTAAACTCTCATTGTTATAGTGATGAGCTTAAAGTATATGTAAAAAAATATTATAACGTATGTATTTAAATAATAAATTTTCTGCAATTGTCTTTGAGAATGTTGTCAAGGCTATTTCTTTCTGCAAGCCACAGATAAAGGGAAAAATATGTGCAATTGTGGAATTTTCACTATATACCGGTTGTGCATCACTACTGAAGATAGTGCAAATCTTCAAGTTACTTTAGAAGCAAACAAGTAAAAAAATGAGACAGTTTACTAAAAAAGACTCACTTTAACTTTATAGAACATCAAAATTTTAGGAATTATCGAAAGAGCATTAAAGTAATTGAAAAAAATTAATTAATTAATTAATAAAGCAAAAAAAATTAAAAAATGGAATTCGTATTGAAATTAATTGGTCCTTACTTAGGAACCAGGGATGAAAAATTCTCTTCCAGACCAATTTTTAATCATCACCTCTCTGTAGATGGAAGTGGTAATCAGTTTTATTTATTTATTTATTTTCTTAAAAACTCATCCAAATGTTTCTAAGTAGTAATTAGAATTATTAAACTCCTGCTGAACCAGTCAAGATTCTGTTGCAAACAAAACCAGTTGTACGACATACAAAAATTTTCAGCTTTTTTAAAATTCTATTAAAAATATGTATTCTTTTTAAGGTTCTTTGTGGCTTGGTCGATAACATGGAGCTGCCAAAGAGGAAAGGAACTCCGACCATTAATTTTTTCTTCCGAAAAATAGAAAATTCGACTTCAGCTTACACTCATTTTTGAGGCACAAGACGTAAGACCCAAAAGCTTAGTTGCCTTTGAGTAAAACTAACAACTAGAACTACTTCGTATGCAGAATAACTCTTTTAAAAAGTAGCATAGAAACTATATTTGTATTAGCAGCCTTTCACTGTGCGCTAATTCATTCTACACATTATTTTTAATTTCTTACAATGTAATATAATCTTATAGATTTCGGTAATATAATTTTATAGTTTTCAGCACCAACGTTTACTTGGCCTCTATTACTATTGCACTTCATATCTATATTTTAAAACTTATAACATATTGCGATTTAATTGAAGACAATCAGTTTTAAGAGACTAAGAACAAGCATTCTAATTATGTTAATAATACATTAAACATAAACAATAAATTATTCGACCAGACAGGTGATCGCAGTCCGCACATATATAGTCACTTTTCTACACTAAACACACGGGGAAGCACAGTTCATTGTCCAATTACAGTTCTGTTAGTGTTCATGCCTTGTACTGGTCATCAATTAGTAATTACCGACATGCATAATTACCATCCCCCTCACAAGAGCATGCAACAGCGTGCTGTCTGTTTGCATGTGTGTGCTAATAACCATTCCCATAGACTTTCAAAGCATCTTCTGCTGGAACCTTTTGAGGAAGAGTTCATTGCTTTTAGGCTTTATTTAAGGTTAGCAGAGAAGGTGACAACTGAGATTTGATGAAGATCTGAAACCAGCAGAAGTTTCTCAAGAGCCCATTTACACTAAGAGTGTGTGGAAGAGCAATGTGTGTGCTAAGAAGAACGCGATGAGTTTGCAGGGTGGGGAAGACTTGCTGTGCACTATTGAAAATGTGTGGGTGGAAGGCGAGCACCTGTTGAGTCCTCGCACCGATCCTCAAAAAAGCTTGAGACTATGCTAGAACACTTACATCATGCAGCTCACCTTTTGCTTCCTCTCTTGAACTTATGGACGGACCCCTAGAGAACTTATCCACAGACATCAGACTAGGCAAATTCTTTGTGTCTCGAGCCAGTGACGTCAGAAGTTCATCTAACTGCGAATCGTCGAACGGAACAACCTTTTTCTTTTGTGTTTCCGAGTCGGACCAGAACTCCTGTTGTTGCTGAATACTTGGAGGAGTTGTTAACGATCTTTTGCGAAGTGGTTCTGATGGAGGAGATAACAATTTCTTTGATAATCCCGCAGGGGTGCTAAACAAGGGATGAATTCGTTGTTTGTTGAAGTCTAAATAGTTAGAATTTAGTTTTTCCGGGTGGACTTCTGCTGCAGTTGTTTCATTGTGTTTCATTTCTAAGTTAACTCTGCTTTCTGTTAACGTTTCAGTGCTAGTGAGGTGGTCACGACTGCCTGTCTGTGGTAGTTCTGCTTTAGGACTCTTCGGTTTTTCAACGGCATTTGTTTCTTCTTGATGGCCATTTACATCCCTTTTAACTCCATCTAGTTCCTGCCATTTGAGGGACTCTTCTTCTAAAAGAGCCATGATATCTGCCATACTCTGAGCTCGTTCAAATTCTCTAGGTTTATCGGCTTCCTGAGAATCTCTCACCAAATGAGCAATGTTCGCAGATAACGATCGGACTACCCGGTGTTTTTTTCTTTTCGATACAGAAGGCGCTTTAGTACTACCGCTAATATCATCAAGTTCGTTAAATACGAATTCATTATCGTGTTTTACTTTATTTGGTTGTGTGTCTTTTCGTAGATTACGGAATGCCATATCATCTCTTACAACGTCGGGAGTGGCTCTGGGACGATACACAGGCTTTGGGATATTGTCGGGTTTTGCATGCAAATAGTCAGATGACGTCGCTTGTGAAACTGGACCCAAAGGAATTCCGAATGGTGGATGAGGAGGAGTTACTTTTGCACCATTGGCCTGAGTGTACATTCGGTAAGACAAGTCATCGTGGTCTACATCTGGTTGTACCTTGAGGCTAATTGATGGGACGTAACCTTCTAAAGCCAGTGAAGGTGTGAAGTGAGGTGAGCACAGAAGGTAACTTAAAGACTTTCCATTCTTGGGTGATGGAGTAGCTGGTTGTCTTCTATGCCTTCGATATGCTAGATCATCTTTCAGTTTATTTGGAACACCTGATCTCCTCTGTCGCGGAGCTCGTGGCTGATTGCAAGATGTTATTCCCAATAACGTTTCATAATTATCTACCTCATCCCTACGTAGCAGTGACTGAATATTGTCACTGTAGCTTCTTGTAAGAACGTGTCCATTCGCCTCATCTGGTTTGACTTGGCCAGATACATCTTCCCAGGATGGTTGTAGCCTGTTCAGCTGGAATTTTGTTGGTAAATCCCTTCTTTCAGCTCTATCCAAGAGATCCTCATCGTTGAGTCTGAGACTTGTGTAGATTTCTTCTAGTTCTAGCAAGGCCTTATCCAAATTTTGGGAACATCTCCTTTCTTTTTCTTGTTGGATCAGTTGATTAACACGATGATCTGCTTGATTAATAGGTGATGGTGGATTAATATGCTTTCTTGCTGGAGGTACAGGAATTGGGCTTTTATCTTCTTCTTTTGTAGGAAATCTTCCTAGTATTAATGAAGCAAGGGTTTGTTTCGGTGGAGTTACTTTAATTTCTTTTTCCGGAACACACTCTACATCCTTTTTTGTATGTACATAAAAGGAAGATTTGGGAGATGAGATCTTTTTAGGATTGAGTTCAGCTTCTAGAGGCTGATTTAAGGAACTTTTTACGCTATCTTGATACAGAGTCTTGTTAGAATTGTTTAGCAAATTAGGATTTTTTGGAGACTGTGGAGAATTTCTGTGAGACTCGTGAAAAGGTTGTTGATTCTGCAAGTTACACAGAAGACGCCAAAACTGAGGATCACTTCCGGTTTTCTCGATGTCAGAACTATAATTGCGCACATTTGGACGATAATTTGCATATTCATTTGTTTGATAAGCGTCTTTTAGCTTTGGAGCTTCATCTGTATATGAATATATTAAGGGACTAGATGGATGTCTGTGGTGAGAGGGTTGGTAAAAAGATTGTGTGTCCGTGTACCTATGTACAGGATCTAATTTTCTATTCTGAACCGAGGACACGTCTTGTCTATTAGGCTTAAGTTCCATTTGGTGAGTTGTACAGGGCGGTTGCCATTGTAAAAAGGATGATGGAGGTACATTGTGAGGATGCTGTCCCTTGTTAAATCCTGAAGATTGCCGGGTCCATTGATAGTGAGGATGTTTTTCTGGGTTAAGGCCATCATCTACCAAGCAAGACAGTGGCCTGTGGCATGACTTATATACAGAAGGAGGTTGCGGTAATATTCGTTGGTAACCACTGTCTGCAAGAGTTTTGGACTGGGAAGAACGGGGTGGAGGGGTTGGGGCACGACCTAGACTAGGACTGGAGGCAACAGACTGAGAACTTACACCAGAGTCTGGGGGTGAAGGCTGTGAGAAAAATGGAACATCGCTGCCAATCGATGGCGGTGGCGGTGGAGAGATGGTGAGAATACCTAGTTTTGTGTGCTCGTGATTCTTTTGAGTTGGAAGCCTTGCCTTTAGGTCAGGTGATACTACACGTCGATCACTCCATTGGTTCGTTGCAGAAGTGAGAGGGAGTCCAACCACATTGAAAGAAGGCAACGGAAAAGCGGATTGCTCTGTTTCATTGCAGTTTGGGAATCCCTTTCGAGAGGAATCGAACCCGATATCTGAAGGGAAACTGTATTTCCTATCATGAGGATAACAGTAGGGATCAGGGGATGACACATTCATTCCTTTACCATGTCGACCAAGTGGAGGCTTACCATCATCGCTTCTTCTACTACCGGCAGAATCAACCATGTGTTCGCTGTATTCAGGTCTTCGTAAGAAAGCTACTTCGTCGTGAGACATTCGTCTTACACGTCGATCGGGTTTTGAGCGAAAGCGTGGTTCTCTGCTGTAACGATGGATAGCTTCATCACTGTGATACCGTAGCAATCTCCTTTGCTCCTCTTCTTCTTCCTCGGTGGAGCTATCCTTATACTTTTCTCTCTCAGCTTCGATCCGGGCTTTAAGAGCTTCGAGACGTTCCTTTCTAGTCGAACTGTCGGCACTCTTTGATGATTTACCAGTAGAACTACTGCTTCGATTTTTTTGCAAAGTGCTGCTCGGAGAGCTGCTAATGCTGTCAGCTGCTGCCTCTGGTAGGGGAAGCCTGGAAGGGGATGCCTTATTTATGCCGTTTTCTTTTCTAGGAATCTCTACTGATTTTGGTATTGGTAAAGTTTCATTTTGCTTCTTGGCATTTTTCAGAGGTAAAGGTTTCACAAACTCAAGAGACGAACAGGACGTATCTGAGCTGAAGGAACTTTCCTCACACGAAGTTCGCTGTGGCACGTAAGACGACGTTAGCGGTAAGCAAAAAGTAGATGGCTTAGAAGCCCTTCGTCTTTTATTTTTCTTCTTTTTTGTTTTTTTCTCTTCTTTTTCGAAGGCAGCAAATATAGTCCGATAATCTACAGAATCCGGCCTACCGTAGGTGGGAAGACTTTGTGACTTTTGACGGGTGCAGGGAGGGGGCATGCTCCTGTCCATCCTCTTTCGTCAATTCCTCTCTCGATTGCCAACGGACCTGAAACAAGAATTTTAAATAAGATATAAAATTTTGGTGGTCTCTACACTCTATAAAATAATAACAATAATAACACAACAACAATAATAATAACAATAATAATACAATACAATACAATACAATAATAAAGATAGATAAGTGGTATATCCCACTCAATCTAAACGAGGAGTCCCCTTACCGCCCAGACGGCACAAGAAATGAAGCTAGAAAGATAGGCAAAGAGGATACTCCACGGCAGATACTACAATGACCTCCATCAAGATCACATCGATAATATTGCTTCCAATGCATGGCTCACAAGCGGGACGCTCTTCCCCGAGACTGAAGGATTCATGCTCGCCATCCAAGACCAGGTAATCAACACTGGGAACTATAGAAAATACATCGCCAAAGTAGCCCGGAGTGTCCGATGACACATGTCGATGATGCCACCTGGCCTCAGAAACGATGCAACACATCACCGCGGGATGCAAGGTAATCGCCCAGACTGAGTACACTCACAGACATGACCAGGTAGCCAGGATAATACATCAGAAGCTAGCAAAGGAAATACCAGTTGATCGAAGAAAGTGTACCGTACTACAAGTACGAACCCGAGGCAGTACTAGAAACCCGAACCCACAAGCTGTACTAGGACCATGCTATAATAAAGGATAGGACAATCCCGCACAACAGACCGGACATAACCCTTGTGGACAAGAAGGAAGAGGCTACCTATCTGATTGACATAGCGGTACCGAACATTGGCAACCTAAAGAAAATCATGGGGGAAAATCAGGAAGTACACGAACCTGAGACATGGAGGTCAAGGAGATGTGGCATATGCAAGAAGTAACGACCATCCCGATCATCGTGTCAACCACAAGTACGGTGCCAAAGACCCTACATAACAGCCTAGCAGCAGTAGGTCTCCCAGCTAACATCTACAAAGTCGCAATCCTGAACACCTGTAGGATAGTCAGAGAGTTCCTCGACCAACAGCAACACCAGACATAACAACAACCTCTCTGTGTACTTGGTAGCAATACCCGTCACGAGGTGGAATCCCCAATCAGAGAGAAATAATATAAGAGGATCACAGAGTGGAATACACCGAGCTGGGGAAGATCATGAGAACGAAAAAGGCAATAATGGCAAAGAGCAGCCAATGCCACCTGAGGCGGTCGTCGAGAGACTGACCATACTGTTTATTTGGCTAGCGTAGCAAATTACCCCCCCCCCCAAAAAAGAAACAAGAAAAGCTCTGAAAAATACACACCTTTATTTGTATTCCTACCTTAGAGCAAAACTGAACTCCCTTAATTTATTTTGGAGTTTAGAAAGGAGGCCTATATTTGTTTGGTGTTGTAACTAGACCTCCTAGATTCGTTTAGTCGTAAATTAAAACTATAATTTGTATGCGAGGCTTCAGTATTTTTGATTCTAATCAATTCTTTCCTTTTTCCCAACTTCCTGGACGTTTCTCGCAGCAAGTTGCAACATGTATTTTTTGTGGGGGGCATAGTCTTTTTGGACTATGCCCCCCACAAAAGCGTTACCCAGTCACGGGAAATTATAATGGCTGTCATATGTCCAGTCTTTGATCAATATATGATGGTTCGTTCTTGAATATAGCAACAATTAACTTTTAGCAAAGGGTTCTAACGGCGAAACCCGTCCCCTCCCTTTCATAAGCTTTAATAAAATCGAAACGGTTCTTAGAGTATAGCGTTGCTTGTTATTAGGAGTATTAGCAACTAAGGCCATATTGCTCCGGTGATATGCGGTGGTCATTCCTTGACCTTTCCGCATCCTCCGTATTTGGTGGTCACGGGCTCGAACCCCGGTCTAATCAAGAAGCGTGTGCTACACACTGCTGCTCCTGCCCACCTGGCTACGGAGGCGCCGTGTATAGCGTTGCAAAAGTACCACCTTATTGATTGAATGCAGGCATTCAAGCCATCCAGACACCTTAGAAAACCTGACTGAAGTCTATGAGGCTCTTAGAGGGAAACTTAAAATGAATGAAGGCGCAATTTTCACCATTATAAATGAATCCAGAACTAGGAGCCATAAATTTAAATTACTGGTAAAGATATTTAGATTGAACTGTAAAAGTTTTCTTTTAGGCAGCAAGTTGTTAATTACTGGAATAAGTTAACTCTGGCCGTGGGTGGGTGAAGCTGACAGCCTGGGGAATTCAAAATCAGCTGGATACTTACTTGAGGAAGGAAACATGTAGGTTGCTTATTTTCTTTTTAATTTATACTGTTTGTTTGGCTAGCGGAGCAAAAGCTTGTAGTTTCCATGCGCTATATAGATAATACTAATAACAGTAATACCCTCGAGGACTAGGTATTCATATTAAATTACGTAGTAAACGTATGGTTCCAAACACACCTGCTTTGAGCCGGTCCTGTATATATTCAAATACTTAGGAGGTAATGACCCAAATAAATAACACCATAATCAATAAATGATTATGGCGCTCTTTCTTTGGGTCATTACCTCGTGAGCATTTGAATAAATAAGGACCGGCTCTAGGCGAATGAGAGATTCACCACATCTCACGCATCCGTCTAGGAAGATGATGCACTCAGCCCTGCATTTGTAATGAACACTTGGGGAATTTAGTTTTTGTCCTTGAGCTCGAACGAAAAACATACTCGAGTCTTGTCTACAAGAAATTATCTCATTGTACCAAATAATCTCGGTCCTAAATTAACACAGGTTTTATTATATGCACAAAAAGAATTACTTTATTTTATTTTCAAAATCGAATGTTTAAAATCCTCCCCAGGAACTTCCAGAAACTATATAAATTTTTTGTGGTCATTAAAATATACTTATTATTATTATTTATTTTTTATTTTTTGGAAAAGTTTCAGACTTAGTGATGGCCTATATGTTGTTTATTATAGCGAGAAATGTAAATAGTTTTCTTGTAATAATAAGTCAACGCTAACCCACGGATTGGCTTTCAAGGTCTCATGATTTAACCCACGAAGGACTGTTTTCTGTAAGGTTATTTGAGGGGAAACTGTTCAGCCTAAGACGTTAGAGTTTAGAAATCTGAAACATCAATTACTGAGGTTAGATTTGGTTTGTGTGTGTTTCGGTCGGTTTGCTGGGTTAA
Source organism: Mastigoproctus giganteus (assembly GCF_048544385.1). Taxonomy (NCBI): domain Eukaryota; kingdom Metazoa; phylum Arthropoda; class Arachnida; order Uropygi; family Thelyphonidae; genus Mastigoproctus; species Mastigoproctus giganteus. Next base: position 38,593,976 of record NC_143587.1, on the reverse strand, counting down.
AAACCCAAGGTTCCCAGATAAAAAAATAATAAAAAAATAACCCTCCTCTTAGACGTGCTAAACCCATAAAAATTCCTAGCGCCATTAAAGAGATTCGAAGTTCCACCCGGTATAGGAGAACGGCTATCATAAAAGAATGCTTTTATCTGAGGCACAACGACATAAATCTGAAAAATATTTGCTTTTTTTACAATTTTGATATTCTCTATGTCGTTGAATCAACGATATATAAACCAGTTTTCATCGTTTCTCACGAAATATCGAAATATAGTGTTAAGTGACCTGTTACTCACCCTTCCAGGAAAGCAGTATTTCGGTGTTCGTGGTACCATTTCAACTTATAGGTACCGGCTGAAAGGAAAAGATGAAGCAACCAGTACATTAAAATGCCAGCTGAGTACATGAAACGCAAAAAGAAATATTTCCTCTCCTGAAGTGTATGCAGAAGAGACATTGCATGCAGAAGAGATATTTAAAAGTGTGCCCATTTATGTAATCAACTTTATCTTCAGGCTTTCTATACCAAATGATGCAGAACGATGCTGCGTGCACGCTTGTACAGTTTTTTTTTTTTATTTTCTTTATTTTCTAAACTTGCTTAATCATTAGGAAGTCAAGTAGGTTCGCAAACTTCACTTTAGTGCAATTGGGGCTGTTATTTTCAAAATGCAATAAAGCCATGGTGGAAGACTAAGTTATGTATACGAATCAAGAAAAATTTTCAATAGGATATGAAAGTTAATAACTATTCTTCTCTTTGTAGGTGAACTGCATTATGTAAGTTTGGTATACGTGGTTTATCCAACATCAGATGTACGGCCAGTCAATTAAAGTTTGATGCGCACGAACTTCCTGTTTTAGAATCACGAAAACCTTAAACTTCCGCCTCTGTTTCCGGTTCATGTATAGTATTATACAGTATTGCAAAGCACTTTCCTATTCCTAAACAAATACAAGGTCGCTGTGAACCATTTCGTTGGGTAGCGATCCATTAAAAGAGGATGTATGTAATCAACTTAAAATTTTCAAACTTCCTAAAAGAATTGAGAATACTAAAGAGTTTCCACCAAATTTAATGCAAAAGAAAATCTAGTCGAATTTATATCAAATTTTAGTAAATCACAGCACTGAAAAGTGACACTTGGAAAAACACGTACTCTGAGCCTATCTCACGAATTTTTATTAGCTCAAAAGGTTGGGGGTGGGAGATAAGCACTGACTCCTCTGATAGAACAAAGAAAGATGCCCAAGGGGATCTGATGACCAAATGACCAGGGAGGTTAAGAGTTTAAATGAGCATAATTAAAAGAAAGCATGGGACAGTTATAGACTATCGCAAGATACTGATTTAGATGGGGTAAGATAGGCGAAAGCCTAGAAACTGAAAATGGAGACAGAGTTCTTTTCGTACGTGAGTACAAAAGAGAAGAAAGTAAATCAGATAGGCCCCTTATTTGATCAAACTGGAAAAGTCGCGTACTTTGCAACGATCTTTTTTTTACAGTTGAAAGACCATTCGAAAGTGCATTCAAACCACGAGTGATCAGTGACAGGAGGTCAGACTGCTGTAAATTAAGTGATATGTCAATCTCAGAGAAGAGGAAAACTACTGAAACTGAGCGAAGTTGAGGCTGCAGGAGCGGGTGATATACATCGTGTTATACTAAAAAAAAAAAAAAAAAAAAGGCTGCATGTGAGAACTCACCATCCCGTTGGGGATGTTAATGAGATTATTATTAGACTCCAGGTGTGAAAGAAGTGATGGGAAGTATAGACCAATAAATTTGACTTTAGTGGTAGAAAAGATCATTGAGTCTGTGGTTAATGATATGATACAGGTTGCACAAATGATCTGAAAAATTGCACTTAAGTTTAATGGCATCTTTAATGGATCACAGCATTCATTCATGAAGGAGGAAGTCTTGCCTGGCCAATCTTGTTAATTATTATGATGAAGTCATAAAATAGTTAGGCAAGAAACGACTTTGATATTATTTAACTAGACTTCAGTAAAGCTATTGATAAAGTCTCCCATGAAAGGCTGTTATATAATCTGGAGCAAATTGGGATTAATGGTAAGTTCCTTCGTTGGATCAAGGGCTGGCTAGGAGACAAAGAGTAGTCATAAATGGACATACCTCAGGGTGGACCAGTTCAGCAATTGGAGTCCCTCAGTGGTTAGTACTGGGAGTCACGTCTGTTTCTTATCTTCTTTAATGATAGTGATAATTAAAGAAGTATAGGGGTAAAGGAGGGGAAAGTTACCAAAGTTTGCTGATGATTTAAAGGTAGGAAAGGTGGTTAACGACCAGAACCGTTTGCTTAAAAATGACTTAGCTCGGTTGCAACGGTCTGAAACATGGCAAATGAATTTTAATGCTTCTAAATACAGTATAAGGTTTTGCGCCTAGAGAACAGAGATCCAGGAGTTACAAGCGCTGGGATTACAATTAAAAGTGGTTCAAAATGAAAACGACTTATGGGGTTGGTTGGTTGTTGTAGGGTTTTTAGGCGCATCAGAAACTTAGGCCATATTGCGCCTTATATAATGTCTCTAAATTGCGTTTGTTCGGTGGTCGATTTGCCTGTTTGCTGGAGGAAAAACTCCAGTTTCCGGGAGAACAAACCATCTACCCTTACCTGAGACCGACTAACTCACCCACGTTGTGAAAAAAGGCCATAAAAATTTCTCGCGTCAGTGACGGAATTCGAACTCAGATCTTTTCCACCCGGTGTGGAGAGGACGGTGATTATACCAACTGTGCTACACATGTGGGCTGATTTAGGGATTACAATTCAGTCTGACATTAAATTTTCCCTGCAGTGTAAACAGGCGGCTAGGAGGGCACATGATATCTTGTGACGTGTCTATGAAAAGATCTTCACAAATAGGGAAAAGGATGTTACTGGTTTTTATATAAGACGATAGTGAAATCGCATTTAGAATATTGTGTTTAGATCTGGAGGCCTGGCTTGAAGAAAGATACAGAACTTCTAGAAAGGGTTCAAAGAAGGGAAACCAACAGTGGCGAAAGTATAAATTATACTCTCCCCCCTTGCCAGAATGCAGAACGGCCCCACGTGATCGTTAACAGCTATACCAAATCAGCTGTCTGATTTTCGGACTCTTCGGCTACTCCAGTGGCGGACTTAGCGGTATGGTAGTTTCGTCGCAGGCAACCAGATTAGTGAGGAGTGTTAATCGATGTCCATATGAAGAACAGCCTAAAATGTGCGGATCGCGAAACTTGGCAACTAGACATCTTGGGGAGGGGGGGTAGGAGGAACCTTATAGAGATCCTGAAGGGAATCAGTAAAATTAATCGAGGGATTTTCACTAGCACTAGAGAAGAACCTGGTGGCACAAATTGAAATTTGGGGGAGTAACAGATGGCTGAATCTCATGAAGTTTACTTATGGGCAGCGTATTTTAGATCACTGGAATGAATTGCCGGTCGAGGCAGAAAGTTTGGAAAAGTTCAAAGCGGAAGTGGATAGTCACTTTCGCTTTGAACTTTTTGCTTTGAAGAATAAACTACAGAATGAATCAACTGAGATGGCTAAATATCTATTTTGCTACAGAGCTGATATGAAAGATGGTTGTTCCAAAAAATGTAAACGAAGTGAATAAATAAATGCATAGAAAACAAGTTGACCCGATGACTTTGGAGTTGCGAAATATGGTTAGATATGTCAGTTTGAAAAAACAATGCCCATGGAAATATCTGTAGTAAAGTAATCAAAAGGAAATGAAAGTCAGTGTAATAAAAAACATCAAATGATTTCCCCCATCCACCCCACCTCAGTCAACGACTAATTCCGCTGCTCGCTCGCTCGCTCTCTCTCTCTCTCTCTCTGAATAGAGTTAAGGATATTTGGAGTACACCCTAGATGTGAAACAGTATTTCTTCTCTATTTGTATTAAGGAAAGGATCAGCAGAAGAAAATTCATTGCACAAGCGTTTCGCTGAAATCACCAGTTTGAAAGCACGCAGGTCTACAGACGGGACCAAGAGAATCATGTATATTGAGTCTACCCATACCTAAATCAACAACGGACTTATATATTATTTACCATTTGTGGAATAATCAGAAGACATTAAAGAATTCTGCTTAGGTCTTGTCCTAGATGGACAGCATTTATATTTAGCTTTTCATTAATTGAAAAATAAAGAGGAAGTATTCATTCTTTTCTCGTCGGAGCAGCATTACTGCAGGGGAATAATTACTGTTCCCTTCGAAACAGCATGTGTCCCTAGCTTATTGGTAGTGTGTTAACCAGTTTTTCTAAAATTGATTTATCTCTTTGTGGTTAGAAAACCTGAAGTACCCGGAGATAAATTTCTCACCAGCAACCGCAAAAAAAAAAAAAAAAAAAGTTGTGTTTCTTTCTCAGAGGCAATTCCTTCAAGGACAATACCATATTGTGAATTCCTTAAGAATTATATCCATATAACTCAACTTGGCAATAAGAAACAAACCCAAGCAATAGACCTCTTACCTTTATTCTTTGGTCTAACAACGTTTTACCTTGCCGACTCAAAAACCACACTAAATTTGTATTTATTCTGACAGAGCGTGCTGTCTGTACACTCGCTCGTTGATCCACTTCTGGTCTTTACAGTGATTTTTATATTTGGACATCACCCATCGTGGTGAAGCCTTGCCGTGTTATCAGTTTTGGAATCGCTTTATGACATCACGCGTTTACCACGTGCCGGTTCGTTTTTCTCCTTGCAATTAAAGGATGAAATTGGGCTGCTGTTCTCAGGAAGAAGGGGAGGATATGAGGGTAGGGACTAGGTACCCTGCGTTTGCAAAGTCATCATCGCTAAGTTTAGACGGTAGTAAGTTCTAGGTAATATATATATATATATATATTTTTTTTTTGTTCCTAAATAAAATGCATTTTAAACTTTGAAAATTCAAGTCTTTAAATTCTGCTAACATTCTAGCCAATAGGGGCTGTTCACAAATTACGTGGAGAGAGAGAGAGAGTTTTTAACTTTCTGAACCCTGTCGTTGTATATAACTTGCAACCCTTTGTAACTTCATATTCCATAGAAGAAAATGAAACAAATAATATAATAAAAAATTAATAGCACAGAGATTACAAACGTTTTACAAACGTTTGTAATCTCTGTGCATTACGCACTTTGAGAGCTGATTAAACTGTTTTAAATAAAAAAAATATACAAAAATGAATTCCTAATAAACACCACTTTAATTTAGATAACACCAATCTCATTTTTTCTGTAATCCATTTAATTTCGCTGAATCAACATTAGAGAGAGAGAGATTTTTCTTTAATAATGGCAGTTTATCATATCAAGAAAAAAATTGTTTTCTAGACAAAATTGCAGATCTGTTAATGGCTTATAATCAGGCTACAACAAACTATGTCGTTAAATTGCATAGACTTCATCCATTAGCGTGCAGGGTAAATTCCTAAATGCATTTAAGGTTCGATATTCTTTAGTCAGATTATCAGATTAATGTATGGTATATCCGGGTAAACTGATAAACAAGTTTGTAAAAAAAAAAACGGTTTCTTTGTGGCGGAAACTGTGAGCAATTTTACAGGCCACTAAAGGCAACCAAGTACGACTCTTCTGAGAAGGATCGTTAATAGAAACAAACTAAAAGCGTGCCTTAGGGATGGGTGAGGAGGGATCTCTGACGCGCTTTGGGATCATATGCAGCTGGGTATTTTATCCTTAAGAGCACTAAAGAGAAGAAAATTTATTTTCAGTACTCCTGGGTTCAGACGGAGCTCGCTACCTCAAATCAAGTCACGTTATTTATTTTTTTTAATAAAAAAATCCTATTACGTCATCCACCTCCTCTCGCATCCCCTCCTTAAGTAATTTGGGAATAGCTCCCTACATAACTTATTGACATCAGTATTATAATAGCAGTACATCCTCCATGATAATTTAATAGTTTCGCCACTTTTTGAGTGGGCCTGGGAGTTTTCTTTCTTGTTTAAGGGCATTTTTCAGTTAGTGCGACTAATGTTAAAGCTAATAATTAAATACACAAATATGATTTCTCGAAGACAAGAAAATTGGTAAAATATTAGCATAACGTATATAATTTTCATAAGAGAAAGCTATTTTACTTCCTCATTCGGAGGCAGAATTAATTTTACTTTAAATTGTGAGCTAGAACAGTGGTCGAAATATGAATTATAAAAAGTAAAATGGTATACATAATACATCAAGGGGCCAATGAGATATACAAAAAGATGCCGAGATATACAAAGAGAGAGAGAGAGAGAGAGAGAGAGAGAGAGAGAGAGAGAGAGAGAGAGAGAGAGAGAGAGAGAGAGAGAGAGAGAGAGAGAAGCAGCGCCCAATGTCCTTTCTGCTGACTTAGGAATTGAAAATCTGAAATCTTTAGGCTACGTTATAAAGTGTGGAAAAGTGGTTCACGGGGCTATCTGGAACCAGTTATCTGGTGATGGCGTGTTTATATGTGATGTTTCTTGTGATTGTTTCACGATATGAGATTAAAGGAAAGCAATGAACTTTTGTATTATTTTCCACCTTGGACTGATTCAATGATAAAACAGTACTATTACTGTACATATTGTATTATTTTTTATTGTATAATTTACTTTACATTTAATTTTTTTTAAAATTGAATGCTTATAATATTCATCTGCATGTACTGAATACTGCTCCCTTATACATTTTAACTGGACACGTGCCTGTAGTGTATATTAGATTTAATAATAAAAATAATAACAATTGCAGGCTCAGCAGTTACAGCACAAGGAAATCAGGGCCTGCCTGACCCAAAAATACCATCAGAGACTCAGAAGCCTGCTCAAAGCAAAGCCGAACAGAGGGAATACAGTTAAAGCCATAAACACCTATACTCTTTCGGGATCATAGATTGGACTAACACTGAGCTGGAGGATATCATGAGAAAGACAAGGACAATGATGACCAAGAGCAGCCAATACCATCCGAAGTCAGCCGTGGAGAGACTGACGATAGCTCTGAAAGAAGGAGAAAGAGGGCCTGATAGACCTCATCGAGCAAAAACTAACCTGAAGGATTACTTCCAGAAAAACACAGCAGCAGCATTCTACCACGCTATAAGGAAGACAGACAAATGGCATACTCCACTCAACCTAAGCGAGGAGTCTCCTCCTGCTCAGACGGCACAAATGAAGCTAGAAAGATGGGCAAAGAAGATACTCCATGGCAGACACTACAGTGACCTCCAACAAGATTACATAGATAAAATGGCATCCAATGCATGGCTCACGAGTGGGAAGCTCTTCCCCGAGATTGAAGGATTCATGCTCGCCATCCAAGACCAGGTAATCAACACCAGAAACTATAGAAAATAGCCAAGGAGCCCAGCGTGTCAGATGACACATGTTGACGATGCCACTTGACATCAGAAACGATCCAACACATCACTGCAGGATGCAAGGTGGTCACCCAGACGGAGTACACTCGTAGACATGACCAGGTAGCCAGGATAATACATAAGAAGCTAGGGAGGAAATACCAGTTTATCAGAGAAAGTGTACCTTATTACAAGTACGAACCCCAGGCAGTACCAGACACTCCAACCCACCAGCTGTACTGGGACTGCGCCATATTAACAGACAAGACAATTTCGCAAAACAGACCGGACATAATCATTGTCGACAAGAAGGAAAAGGCTACTTATCTGATTGACATAGCGGTGCCCAACACTAACAATGTCCAGAAAACCCATGAGAGAAAAATCAGGAAGTACACGAACCTAAGACAGAAAATCAAAGATGTGGCATATCCCAATCATCGTGTCAACCACCGGTATGGTACCAAAGACCCTACATACAGGGCCGTACTTATAAACAGGCGTGGCCTCGGGCCTCATCATACATGAGGTTCTCGCATGGTCTCAGTAATCTCAAATTTTTAAAGCGATCTCTGTATTGCAACTTTTGTGTTTAAACAGATCGGTAAAAATATATATATATTTTTTGTTTTTCTGATTATATTTATATTTGCAAGTTTTTTCTTTTTGGACTCTAGACCTCTGGTATCTTTAAAGGGGGTCCCTTAAGAGCTTGGCGCCTCGGGCCCCGAGAAGTGTAAGTACGGTCCTGCCTACATAACAGCCTAGCAGCAATTGGTCTCCCAGAGGACACCTACAAAGAACTCCGGAAAGTCGCAATCCTGAACAACTGTAGTATAGTCAGAGAGTTCCTGGACCAACAGCAACATAAACATAACAACCACCCTGTGTATATGGTAGCAGTACCCGTCACGGGATGGAACCTCCCAATCAGGGAGAAATAATATAAGAATACAATAATAATAATATCAACAGCTAGAACACAAGGAAATCAAGTCCCTCCTCGCTAACAAATACTATCTAAGACTGAGACGCCTACTAAAATCAAAACTGAATGGCGGAAATATGGTCAGAGCTATAAACACCTACGCAGTCCCAGTAATAACATACTCCTTCGCGATCATAGATTGAACCAACACTGTGCTTAATAATAATAAATTTCATACTATGGCCACCCGGAACATGCATTCATCTGCCCAAGTATATTATGTTCGTGAATTGCATGTGTTCTCTGGTCGATTTGTCTGTTTGCTGAACGAAAAACCCGAGTTTCCGGGGAAAAAAAACCTTGATATCTGTGCCTGAGACCGACTAACTCAGTCACAAAGTGAAAAAAGCCCATAAAAGTTCCTTGCGTCATTGACGGGATTCGAACCCGGGCCTTTTTTTTTCCCCTGTGTGAAGGACGATGACGAAGCCATTGTGCTACCAGCGCAGACGTCAACACTAAGTTGGAGGAAATTATGAGATAGACCAAGATGATGATGACCAAGAACAGCCGACTCCACTGGAAGTTGGCCATCGACAGAGAGAGAGAGAGAGAGAGACCTCACTGAACAACAGAAAAAGGCGATTAAGAATCTGAGGCGCCAATCCACAAGGAAAACAGACAAACGGCACACACTGCTCAGCATCACTAAGGAGACCCCACTCACACAAACAGAAGAAACAAAGACAGGAAGACGGGTGAAGAACATACTCCATGGCAGACACAGTTAAGTTGGCTTCCAACGGATGGCTCACGAACGGGAGGCTCTTGTTGTTTGCTGTAGTAGGGTTTTAGGAGCATCAGAGACTAAGGCTTGTGTTCTGAGGTCGATTTTCTGTTTGCTAAACAAACAACCCCAGTTTCCGGAAGGAAAAACCATAACTCTACTGACTTGGTTGTCGTGCCGGAGTATAAACAGAAAAATTTATTTATTTACTACCCTCGCCTGAGACCAACTTACCCAGCCACATTGTGAAAAAGGTCCATAAAAATTCCTCCTTTCATCGACGGGATTCGAACTTTTTCACGGTGGGGAGAACGACGATTCTACAATAATTTGTATTATCAGAACTACAGAAACAAAGTCTCGTTTTGCACAAAAATCTGAGTGGAGCTTTCTTTCTTTAATTATTTTTATTATTTTATTCTTAAAAGTTTAATGTCACTTTTTTTGTCTTTGACATTTTCTGACCTTGGTAACAGGAGTGCTAAAAGTTTGCACTCCTGTTACCAAACTCCAATGTGGAAATTAAATCGTTAGATTCGTTGCCACAGTGACGCGCTACTATGGCAACAAGCTACTCTTTCTTTTAGAATTGGATGCTAATGATATTTGTAGTGAAATTGCTGAGCGACTCATAGCAGTCATGTATGGGGCGCATTTCCACAATACTCGTGTCATTAACATGACTTGTACTTTTTCTAGTTCACATTTTTATATTTTTTTATTTATTATATATATATATATATTTTTTAAATTTTTTTATTTTTTCTGTGGCCGTTCAAAAGCAGATGCTTGACGTTTATTTCACGCTTGGGAAACGTTATCAATAACAGACATGCAAGGATAAGCAAAAACTGGTATGGCTGTTTCTATTCATGGCCATACTAATACCATCCTGCTTCCAACTCATGGTTCATTATACACGGTGGGTTTATCAGTCGCAATTATTCTCTTGTATCTCTTGCCAAGGTTACCCTTTTCTTATTCGTTGATTGATATCGAAATCAAAAACGGTACCCAGCCATGAAGGGCGAAGCTTTAGTTAGGATAGGGATTAAAACGGAAAAAAAAAAAAAAAAAAAAAGAAGAAGAAAGAAAAGAAAAAGTTGTTAACCCTAATAATAGGAAACAAGAGTAGGTAGTTCACAATCTCTGAGGTTTATCTCTGTTCTCAATGTCAAAGGATGGTGACATAGTACCCCGTTGTGACTTAAATAGTATCGTGATACTACATGGGTGGTGATGCTGCAGAGATAAAGACAAACGACTGCCATTTGTTTTTTAGAATTAATATTTTAAAAGTTAATGACGCCATCTTTTTAGACTGATATAGAGTTGTCATTTTACTGAGTTTAGATTAATAACTGAATCTTGTTGTGCGGAAACTGAGCCATCTCTTTTGGAAGTGTTCCTCGGTACCGGAAGAGAGAATTTGCTTTGAGCTGTTGATGAATATTAAGTAGGATCTAAGTCACAATAAACAAAACCTGACAGTTGACAGTTAACAGCCTACTTGTAAACAGGTGAACGACCTGGGTAGACACTGTAATGGGCACTTATAAACAACCTCATTACTCATAGCATGCCTAAGAAAAATTAAGAAATGTGTATTGCGTATTGCTTGTGTAATGCGGTTTCTCGTGGGAATGAGGTATCTGGAAGAAAGAAAGAGGTGGAGAGAAATTTTTGGCGACTTTCCAAAAACTTGAAAAATAGTTTAAATCAATGAAAAAGAAACACCAGAGCACGACTGTACTTGTGTTATATGATTCCAGGGCATCGCAGCTTAAGGAATTCCTGACACCCATTCCCTACTTTTCCTGTGATGTAGGTAACGGAACTAAGGGACTTTGGTTACACTTTGAATCAATAGATGGCGTATTTGTCGACTCTTCTAGGGTTCGAGTTCCTTTTGGCTGTATCCCTTCCACCTTGGTTAGTTGTAAATATGCTCTTCAATAATACGACAAGTGAAAAAGAAAACGAGTCTCTTAAAAACTCTCCAACGCAACTATAAACAGAAGTGATGAGACACAGACTGCAACTGTACTTCGTATATTATACTGTGCAGGTGCACTTTGCTACTTGCAATGAATGGAAAGAGCAGGAAACAGTTTAGATAACTTCCTCCTTAAAAGCTGCTGTTTATGCTACACTTTTATTGTAGTATTTACTTCAAACTGTTGGAAAACGTGAGCGCAGTTCCATATTTGGCTTTTGTGGAAGTTTAGGCGAGCTTGTCACAGAATAAATGACAATTTCGACTACTTTTTTTTTTTAAATTGTGATCTGTATTTCTGGACATACCCACTCCTTCTGTTGTCCAATTCCACAAAAACACTCTGGAATTGGGAGAAGATCAACGCGGTTTTTTTTGTTTTTTTTTTAGTGGCATGGTGCATATGTAAATCGAAGTGGATGTAAAAAAGTGGAAATATAAGCCCTTCAACCTGCTTATTATAAAATTTGTCTTTAATTTCTTAAAAGGGTGCAGGAAGTTCTTGTTTAAATTCTCAGTATAACAAATTATTTTAATTAACAACTTTTCTCTCTAAGTGCAATATGGTTTAAATAGCACTTACTCCAGAAACTCCTATGACAACAATTATTTTCTGTATATATTAAAGAATGGATCATGTAAAAATGTTGTGGAAAGTGGAGTACAAGTTAAAGGAAAGCCGTTAGCCTAGACTTAAATCAAAAAGTCATAGAAATGTATGAAAAATGGGTTCGCAATATATGGATAGCAAGTACGTTGAACTTTGCTTTGTGCTCAACTGCAATCATTGTTACGGAAAAAGATAAAATTCTTGAGGAAATTCAGAATGCTACTGTCATGACATTGATACCACCTCCAGACTCCTCTGTCTCCTCAACCAGCCATGATGTAAAAATCACCTGTACGGACAGCTAATCCTGGATGGACTTTTAATCACAGAGTACGATACTGCTAACCCAGATCTAGGTCTGGGTAGGATACTGTGGTTACACATGACCCATTCGCCTATGGTGACCACCACGCAGCTCTCTTCTGCGTGGTTTGCTTCCCTCTTCCCGGGGTTTATCCCCCCTTCTTTCGCCTGGTGGAGCATGTGGGCATATGAGCTTTTTTTTGCTCTACAGGGTCAACTGCCAGACCAGGGAATGCCTTCGTCTATCATGAAAACATGGTAGACGAAGCATGGGTGATTCAAGGAGCACCGTGAAGATATCACTCATCTTGATTGGCTTCCAAATTCTCCTGACCTCAATCCAATTGAATACCTGTGGGATGTTTTGGAAAGTATGGACATGCAACCGTCATCTATTCCGATACTGTCTAAAGCCTTGCAGGCAGCATGGCTGCAGATCCCTACGGAGGTCTTCAGACATCTAGTGGAGTCAATGCCTAGGGCTAGGCGAATAGCGGCTGTTATCCGTGCGAACGATGGCCCGACACGGTATTAGGTAGGTGGTCATAATTCAGTGATCACTCAGTGTATGTAATGTATATATATATTATCTTCCCCCTGCTTATCTTTTTTTGATATAGAGGCTACTGAACTCTGGAAGCCTTCTTACCGTTTGGAGCCAATACTTTATCATTTCAAATCCTAAAATCGGGAACTTTAAAGACCAATAATCTCGTAGGAGTCTCAGCCTACATCGATTAGTTGTTGGCTGTCAAGACCCCTTAGGTCTTGAGTGAGTGAGTAGCTAATGGAGGAGTGGCGGATGACCCTTTGGTCTTCATCCTCCATTCTTCACCATTCTTAAAGATGGATTTGAGTCTTATAGAAACAAATCCATATCGTAATAATACACAAAATGTGATACAGCTTCCTAAACATTATCCTCATTCGCAAATTTTGCCAGTGTTACATTTTGGAACACTTACATTTCGAATACATTGAAAATGGAGGGCGGAAACCTCAGCGAGCTACGCATAATAATAGCCTGGGGAAAAAAAAAAAAAACACTCTTACGAATATCCAAACATACTTTTGACTCAATGGACTACTAATTTCTATTCGGTGCACACCTGAAAATATATTTATATATATATTTTCTTCACGTGGAGAACTGTCTAAATTAAAATAGAATTTTTTTTTTCGTTTTGAATTTATTATTTTTGTTATTCTGATTTAATTAAAAAAGAACGTAACTAATATATTTTTCGTGGAGTTTACATAGATATCTTCTGAGCATGCGCACACCAAGTTTTAACATGTTACTAGAATCTGGTTGAATTTCTTTGAATGAACAATTGCTTTTCTCACTTGTCGCATAATGCAAATGGTGAAATTTGAGCAACTAACGAACATTAAATTTAAATAAATAAAAAATAAATTAATTTTTTTATAAACTTGGAAAGTCAGCCATGGAATTTTCGTTACAGTTTTCGGAAATGCTATGACGAAAAATCAGTTTTTAAGTAGTTTCAAATGGTTTTATGAGAGACATTTTTCGCTTGAAGACAAAAACGGTTTCCCGTCAATATCTCCAAACGATCAAGACACCAATGAAGTCCTAACCATCATACTGGTTATCGTGTAATCGTATACTGGCCATTCGAGAAATTTTTGACGAGTCTCTTTCATTTGGTTCAGTTCGTGTTATTTTGATTGAAGTTTTGGGCATGGAGTGAGCGTTAAGTTTGTTCCACTTATTCTCACTCGAGATCAAAGACACCATAGAGTCTTCATTTCATCTGAGTTGTTCGGACAAGCTATGTCGGATCCTGCATTTTTAACAAAAAATGCAACAGATGATGAGTCTCGGGTGCGCAGATATGACTCGGAGACCGAGGTTCGAAGCACCTAATAGGAAACAACTTTATCAGCAAGGCAAAAAAGATGCGGAAGTCGAAATCACATGCGAAGGTCATGTTGATTGCATTTTTGGATAATTCATTTGGCGAGATTAATGCAGTTACTACGAAGAGATTTTAAAATGGTTGGGAAATGTAACCTCTAAACTACCAGATAAATGGCGAAATGGTTGGTTCTTTCACCACGACAATGCACCGTCTCACACGTCACTCCATCGGAAATTTTGGACTGGCAAAAACATTCCTGTCGTTGTGCACCCACTATATTCACCTGATACGTTACCATGCGATTTTGACAATTCCCAAAATTGGCACACGAGGCGATTTCATTTAATCTAGGAAAGCCGGCACACAAAGACAAGGGGTCACGTGTTACAATTTAACCTTAAAGTGAATACTTCACTAATGCATTACTAAAAGTCCCCGTTCATCCCCTGAGTTCATACAATACAGTATAAGAGTAGGTAGTTTCCTTACACATCAACCTAGGTTTAGTCTCGGATAATATGGAACTTCGGATAACCGACAGTCCGATAATCCAGACTATATTGTACTTATAGTATTAATGGCACTTCATTATTTTACATTTTAAGAGGAAGGATTTGGAACGAATAATATCAGTTCTAACTTCAGAACAGAATTGCTAGAGAGGTATTGCATAAAATTTTAAATAATCTAACATTATTGTAATTTTAATAATACACTGCTAAACAAAATTAACACTGCTAGAACAAAACGTTTTTCATGAATATTTTATACTGAACAGCGTCGCCGAAGACACTGTTCACAATCAAATAGGAGTACCGTTTTAGCCTACAAACAGATTCTAGACATTATTTCATCTGGAGACAACGAGGAATGTGGTACTATTTTTTCAACATCAGACAAAGGGACATTTGCGATGGAGGCGGTGTTCTCGTGTGGGGTGGAATAATGATCAACGGCCGCACCCCTCTTCGTGTTTTTGATAGCGGTACCGTAACTGCGTAGGTACCGAGAACAGATCCTCGAATCAGATCCTTTCAAAACAGTCCGAACACGTGCAGCCTGGTGGCTGCACGTGTTCGGACTGTTTTGAAAGAGAGAGCGGGAATTATAAAAGCCAATTCAGAAGAACAGTGCCCATGGAAATATCTGTAGAAGGGGCATGCAGCAGATACAGTACGTCTATGAGACAGCGAGAGGAGAGACTCTGTTAGAGATGAATCATTAATTAACCTAACTGCCCTCTTCTGAATGGAATCAAGAAGCCTGAGAGGTTTTGGGGGCACCACCCCAGATGTGGGAACAATATTCCATGGCAGGGCGGATTTGCGATTTATACAGAGTGCACAGCTGTTTGGAAGCAAAGTAACGCCGAGAGCGAAAGAGTAAACCAAGTTTTTTAGATGCAGAGGAAGCAATATTTGTAATGTGCTTGTGCCAAGAGAGATTAGAAGTCAGGGTAATCCCCAAAAGAGATATATCATTTTGCCTAGAAATCGGAGTGTCATCAAAGATAAGCATAGCAGAAGAATCCTTTTTGCGAGATATAAGGCAAGGCCGAGTTTTGGAACGATTGAAATCAACTAAGTTGTCTTTGCCCCACTGGAAAATTACCTGAAGATCGGCATTTAAGAAATTGGCAGCAGATTTTCGAGAAGTTGAAGCTGATTGAGCAGGGCAAGGTTCCTCAAAATGGAAAGTGGAATGCAATGTGCTATCATCTGCAAAACTATGGATAGGATTTCCAGTCAATGGAAGAAGGTCATTGACATACAAGAGGAAAAGAGTGGGAGAAAGAACTGAACCTTGGGGGACACCGGCATTAGTGGAGAAGTTAGAAGACAGAGAGCCATCTACCATCACCCTCAGTGAGCGATCAGAGAGAAAACTGGATAACCAATTACAAAAAACAGTTGGCAAACCATAAGATGGAAGCTTGTTTAGAAGACCTTTATGCCAAACACGATCGAAAGCCTTTGAGATGTCAAGAGTAACTGCTTGTGTTTCACCGAACTTTTCCATTGAATTTGTCCATAAATGGGTAACATAAGCCAGAATGTCACCAGTGGATCGACACTGACGAAATCCATACTGGCGATCATTGATTATGCGGAAGGACTCTAGGTAGTTTAAGAGTTGGCGGTTAATTGATTTCTCCATTATTTCAGAAAGAGTAAAAGTAATTGCAATGGGACGATAATTGGATGGGAGGGATTTTTCACCCTTTTTAGGAACTGGCTGGATATGAGCAAATTTCCAAGCAGAAGGAAAAACACCTTTGGAATAAGAAAGTGAAAAAAGTCGCAAATAATAGGATTAAGTTCAGGAGCACACGTTTTGAGAACAAGTGGAGAAATACCATCGGGACCTGGAGCTTTCTTAGCATCAAGATTCGTCAAAATCCTTCTGACATCCTTTTAACGGAAGACCACAGGAGGCATTGAATGGAGCGTAGTGGGAATGTTGGGAGATGTTTTACCAAGATCATTAATACATGAGTTGGAAGAAAAATGGGATGCTAGCAGGTCAGCTTTATCTTCGGCTGAAGTGACAAAAGAACCATCTGGTTCGGACAGAGGTGGGCAAAAGTCGCTGCCTATAGCTTTGGCAAGAGACCAGAATGCTCGGCTACCATTAGGGGAAGAAGCAAGTTTTCTACTCTTAGCCTTTTCAAACTGTAGTTTGGACTGATTAATAACTGCTTTACAATTGTTGCGAGCTTTGGTGTAGGCAGAAAATGAAACTGAAGAATTAGAAACAAGCCAATTAGGATATGCAACGTTCTTCTCTTGAACAGCCTTAGCACATTGGCGCCTCCGTAGCCAGGTGGGAAGGAACAGCAGTGCGTAGCACACGCTTCTTGATTAGACCGGGGTTCGAGCCCGTCACCACCAAATACGGAGGATGCGGAAAGGTCACGAAATGACCACCGCATATCCCGGAGCAATATGGCCTTAGTTGCTAATGCTCCTAAAAACCAAATAACAAACAAACAAACTTAGCACATTTATTGGAAAACCAAGGTTTAGATAAAGGATGAGATTTTAAAGTGGGGTGTGGGATAAAGGATTCCATTCCTGAAAGAATAATTTCACTGACATGATCTGAGCAAACGTTGATACCAGAAGTTTTGAAACAATAATCTGACCAAGGAAAATAAGAAAAGAAATCTCGCAGGTCATCCCATTTTGCATTCTTGTAATGCCAAAAACACGAGGTTGGGAATAGCCATGAGATTATGTCTCCATTGGAGAAGAGACAATCACCAAGTTGTGATCTGAAGTGCCTAAAGGACCTCACATTTCGACCGTGTATTTAGAAGGGTTGTTTGTGAGAAAAAGATCAAGCGTGTTGGCTGTATGATTAGGATTGTCCGGTATTCTTGTAGGTAAATGAACAATCTGTGCAAAGTGATTAGTAATTGCAAAAGCCTCAGCATCTCGACCAGTTGGGTCGGTGTGATTAGAAAACGGAAGCCAGCTGGAGTTGTGAACATTAAAATCACCAAGGAAAATTACCTCACTGTTAGGAAAGTTGGACTTGAGAAAGTCAAGTTCCAAAGAGAGGAAGTCAAAGAGCTCCAAGTGATTAGTGGAGTTGGGAGAACGGTAGAGACAACAGATGAATTTGACACAATGAGGTAGAGAGATTTTAAGCCAGAGAAGATCAAAGAGAGGAGATTCCAAATTTCGAAGTCTCTGACAGGGAATATCAGAACGGACATATGCACAAGTACCACCTTTGAGGCATACAGCGAATAATTTGGGCATCATCATTATTGGGCATATATTATAATTATATAATATATATATACAGGGTGTTTCAGTTAAACGTTTCAGAACTTCTAAGAGGGGTAGGGTACATCCTGACAACTCGAAATCATATAGCAATGTGGGGTCGGAAATGCTTTCCTGAAGCGGTATTGTACACAGAAGTCGTCGTGCGACGTCGTGCAGCACAGATTCGATTTTCGGTCAATGTATGGGCCGGTATTATGGGAGATCACCTCATCGGACCTTACCTGTTACCGTGTCGTCTAACCGGACCTATCTACTTGATCTTTCTGCAGCAAGTATTGCCACAACTTTTGAGAGATGAACAGATTTCTGCATCGACGCAACACACAATGTGGTTCCAACACGATGGAGCCCCTGCCCATTATAGCGGAGATGTTCGTAACTACCTGGATGTCACATTTGGTCAACAGTGGATCGGACGTGGTGGTCCCGTGCGGTGGCCTGCTCGGTCACCCGACCTATCATGTCTTGATTTTTATTTCTGGGGTCATATGAAATCGCTAGTTTATGACACCCCTGTTGACAATGCTGAGGAGCTGGTTGCAAGAATCGCAGTAGCTGCCGAAGAAATTCGAAATTCGCCTGGAGTATTCCAGAATGTTCGGATGTCCATGCGTCGGAGATGTGAGGCGTGCATTGTAGCCCGTGGAAGAAACTTCGAACACTTACTTTAATCCATGTACCTTTTGCTTCTTTTCATGTATTATTAAAACGATTTCTCACTTACGGTCTCTTTTCTTTATGGTGCTTCTGTGTACAACACCGCTTCAGGAAAGCATTTCCGACCCCACATTGCTATATGATTTCGAGTTGTCAGGATGTACCCTACCCCTCTTAGAAGTTCTGAAACGTTTAACTGAAACACCCTGTATATATAATATAAAGTTCTGGTTTTCTATATAAAGTATTACCTAAATGTGTAGGAAAATACAGAAAAGTTTCCTACCTTTTCCCCCAATTAATACAGTATAATAAAAACACCTTCTTTTCTGAGCGGGTGGGCAAGGTAGTCAACGTGGTTAACGAAGGCGGCTCACATCAAAACCACACGCTGCGAAAGAATAATAATTTCTCACGTAGTCAGCAGGTCAGTAGGGTGAGCAGGGTAGGGCGTACAGAGGGAGGAAGGAATGGCTGTTGTGTCAAAACACGGAAACATCGCTAATTAAGGAAATGTGTCAGCAGTGGACAGGACGCCCAATTAAGCGGGCGAGAGGGCACCACTGGAACCCTTCCTGGTTTTCTATTCAAGTCCGCGCCATCAACAATTGCTCACAAACGTCAGTCCACAGAGAGCTCGTTTTCTTTTTTTTTTTTTTTTATCTCTCTCTGCTTTCAAATACCCCACAACTGTACAGTTGAGCAAGCGCAGACATATCTTAGTACCTTTCAGCAATACCAGACGAACTACGAGTTCGTCTGGTATTGCATAACAAGCGTTCAAAAAAATCATCAGTCTTTGTTACCGAGAGTATTTAAACTTCCTTTTGAACTCATTCATTTCACCCATACGTGCGCTACGTATTCTATAATGAATATATTTAAAACGCGTTAGGAGTCGACATTAAAATAATAATAACAATATAAAAAATATAAGTCATGTGTTTCATCATCACGACGAGTAATTATTCGATTTCCTGCAAGGATTTTGCAAGTGGCTAACAGAACACATAAAACCCGATTTTCAACTTTTATTTTCGCCCCGTTTTCTGGTTGTCTAAAGTGGTTGATTTTTCCTCTTAATCCCTTTCTTTGAAGAAAAATTCTGAGAATTAATTATCTTCGCTTTAGCAGAAGTTTGAAGTGAACTCACCTCAAACGAAAAAAAAAAAAAAATGCGATAAATATCATTCAATGTAGTGATGTACTAGTTTCATTAGAGGATAAAAATCCATTAACAAAATACTTTCAAAAGATGATTAAAAGATAATTTGTTTAATTTACTAACAGCTTTGAAAACTGCTTTCGTCAATAAGATGACAACTACTGCTGAATCTTCTAATTAAAGTAGATTAAATTAGTTCAATGTAATCGTCTGCATGGTCACGTCATGACATCTCTCTCTCTCTCTCTCTAAGTAGATGTACGCACTCTTATGCGCACGCGCATAACTCAGTGGTATTATGCAGAGGGAGTGAGGGAATTAAATAATTAAATAAGTTAGTAGAAATAATAATTGTCCGATTTCTATCGGTCCAATTTTAATGAAATTTGACATATCTTTTCAAAAACCCCAAATATTGCTAGTAGTAGAATTATGCTCCTACCAGAGGCTTTAATATGTTAGACCAAATCTATGCAACAGAAAACATCACATTAGACCTCCACAGCCAGAAACACCATTCACTTAAGGCTACTTACCAATAGCCTTTTTATTTCCAGTCATATTCATGAGGAAAATGCAACATCAGGAACCAGTGAAAAAAACTTCACTGGTTCCTTCAGTGATTAGCCCTTCACTCCTCAAATCCAGAAATATAAATAAATTTTCTGTTTATATTCCGGGACGGCCACACGGTTAGAGGAGTTCACAAGGTAGAACGAATACAAGAAACAGCACCGTATTCAGCAGTCACGGGCTTGAACCCGGGTCACTCAAGGCACGTGTACTTATGCACCTGCGCGCTTGACCACTCGGCTACAGCGGCCTATGTTGCTATGCATCATTCATTTTACCCTGGGAAGCCCTGACTCAATGTAGCCCACAGCTCGGCCTTCACTTATTAACGTACTGGCTAATTTTCTCGCCAGAACTGCTGCCTCAAAAACTGTCTCAGTATCTAGCCGGAGCAAAGCCAGGTGGAATCAACAGCTTAACTTAGAATTTCAGAATAAGCAAAATCTACATACAAAGTGAAAAGCAATTTTAGATCCACAAGAATGGATCACATACTCAAGAGCTTGTGCTAAGTTTAATTGAAGCATACATCGATAAAACAATTAGGACTGGAAATGCACCTTTCAAGGCAAGGCAGGATGAATTCCCACAACTCGACCCGACTGAGTGGCTTGCTCACATTTCAAGATTTACTTCATAATGCACAGTGTACATCAATCTGGCAGAGGCTACAGAACAGATGTCATCGAGATGCCCTCACATCTATTATCATTTCAAAAAGAGAATTAATTCGTGTTATGGCGCCTCCGTACCCAGGTGGGCAGGAGCAGCAGTGCGTTGCACACGCTTCTTGATTAGACCGGGGTTCGAGCCCGTGACCACCAAATACGGAGGATGCGGAAAGGTCAGGGAATGTCCGCCGCATATCCCCGGAGCAATATGGCCTTAGTTGCCAATTAAAAACCAAAATAACAACAACAACAATTCATGTTATAAATGACCTCCCATCACATCAAGTACTGGATATGATGGAATCTTACAATTTATTTTAGAGTATAAGTGTGTGTGTGTACATCATAGATGCTCTTCTAGTGATCCTAAATGGCATCCTCACCACTCAAATCATCCAAATAGACTGGAACCAATATACAGTGCCGCCGATACCCGAAACACATGGAGCCACCTCAGTGACACAGTTCTGACCAATAATGAAAGCCTCATGTACCCTCAAAGTAATGGAGAAATGATTACTTCTCATCTTAACCAACCAGATTCTGCTATGTGATTCTCCATATATCCATTATGCACTGAAATGGAAGTCCACCATAAAAAACCTGCTAGAAACTACAACACAATTCTGGTGACATTTCAAGATAGGGCTGAGTTAGCAGTGGTCTACCTGGATATCCAATCCGCATTTGACCTCATTGATATCCGTGCCATCCTGCAGTTGTGCGAGGAAGCATACGAGATTGAAGACGATATTCTTGCATTCTTTAAGTTGCTCCTAACGACAAGGGTTCTCAGCCTCTTCGTGATTAAAAAATCTTTCACACGGAGAGTTGAGGTTGGTGTACCTGTTGGTGTACTTCTATCGGGCTCTTCTTTACAGCCAATTCATCCATTCTTATGCCAACAAACAGATTTCATCAGCTATGTTGACAATCTGCAGCTCCTCTATCAAATCCACCAGACCGAGAGCCCAAATACAGCATCTGCTTCCATCATCAACAGCCTACAGGATCTGACATGCCACTCGCATTTTTTTCTAAAAATAAATCCAAAAAAATTTGAATTAATAATATTCTCTGTCTATAATCACATCCAACCCATTTGAACCTGGAAATCCATGGAATTCCCATCATGTCGTCAACAAGCAAAGAAATCTTGGGGTAATTTTCGACTCAGAACTCAGTTTTAAATATCATGTAACAGACATTCACAAGGTTGGTAGATCCAGGTGACTTGCCAAGCAACGCCTTCTACATGTCATCGAGTGTGTGATCACATTACAGTACACTTAGCGGTTTTTTCAGACTGTCATTACCTATGGAGTGAAATCTTGGCGTCTGCAGCAAAAACAACCCTGGAAACGATCTCTTGTGATAACTAGTGATTACTTCGATGGATCCTATACAAACATCACTTACCTTCCTCAACTTACACACACTTCACGGATAACGAAAGTACTGAACTTTGGAAAAGTTTCAGAATGAATCTTTGCTCTCTGCTTATCTCAACAATAAAAATGATAGCGGGCAGAATAAATATGCCCAGTTTTTGGTAACTGTGTCAAACGATAGTCCCCTCTCGCGATCCTTAAGTGCCCTAACTACTCTAGAGTCTGTGGCATGGAGCTCAGAAAAGTCGGCAGATGGAAATGCTGCAGAAAGTACAGAAGATTGACGACAAAGCCTATAGAAGGTGTATAATTAGTGAAGAGTTCTCGTCATAAGCACTGTGGTCGCCAAGCCAAAGTGGTACAAAGAACAGTGATACTGCAATGATTGAGCGATCCAGCTAATGCCAAGCAGACATGATACTATGTAGATCAAGATTCTGCCGCTGGAAAAAAGAAAGTAAATAACTACTGTTTATATTAATATGTTAAACCGATAGCATTATTGCAGTTGTGGGCATTAAACCAGTCCTCAAACTAACACTATATTATCACTACTGATTTCAATAAATAATATATATAAATTCTGTTCCTTACTATTACTGAATTTCATTTACATGTGCACTCTTGGGTGGCACAGTTGGTATAATCGCCATCTTTCCCATACCGGGAAAAAGTCCTGAAATCGAATCCCGTCAATGACCCGAGGAATTTTTGTGGGCCTTTTTTACAATGTGGCTGAGTTAGTTGGTCTCAGGCAAGGGTAGCATGATTTTTTAAGCCAGAAACATGAGTTTTTCGTCCGGATAATAGCAAATTGACCACAGAACACACGAAATTTACAGACATATTATATACAGCGCAATATCGCCGCCCTTGTGGGTAGCACAGTTGGTGGAATCGCCGTCCTCCCCACATCGGGCGGAAAAGATCTGAGTTCGAATCCAGTCGATGACGTGAAGAATTATGAGCCTTTATCACAACGTGGCTGAGTTAGTCATGCTAGGGTAGCATGTTTTTTCCTCCCGGAAACTAGTTTTTCGTCCAGCAAAACATTAAATCGACCACAGAACACACGCAATTTACATACAGCATATACGAAGAAAATATGGTAGTGTTTCCCAACCTTTTTCGGTCGACCCCCTTTTGGGGTTCGCGACTCGAAAAAGTGGGCCATTTTTACAATTTCTTTGTGGCAGGGGCACAGTAACCTGTGTCCCCTGCCACATTTGCATAAAAAAGGCATTTATAATAGGGTAAAGAAAACACATTAAAAATTGATTTTTCCGAATATAATTCTAACCTAATATTTAATGCGATGGTTGTACTTGCATCTGGGCAACCAGCTTCAAAATTTGCGGCTGAGTGTTTGTTAAAGCCAACCTCATGTCATCCTCAGCATTCAGTCTGTTCCTTGCCTTTGTTTTGATATGAAGAAGCGTTGAAAATCCACTCTCGCAGAGATATGTAGAGGCAAATGGAAGTAAACCTCGAAAGGCAAGCATGGTGACATTTGGATATGACTGATACATAGCACACCAGAACTGAGTCAGCAGTTTTTCATAAAACAAATTGCGTGCTGAGGAATCGTTCCGCAGATACAAGAACTCATCCTGTACTTCATCGGGAATGCTGGATACATTCAGGGAAACAGAGAATGGGTTTCGCACCAGTGCAGCTTCTTCTTCCGTAAGCTCAGGGAAGTACCGCTGAAATTCCTTTTCAAGGGATTCAAGGTGCCCAGTAATCTCCTCCTTCAGATTCTCATCCAGTTCACCTTCAGATTCCTCTACCACACTACAGAGTTTTTGAAGCATGGCAATGTTTCCAAGATTTACTTTCCAACATCAGTTGTCCAGCTTGGATACAAATGCCTGAAGATTGTTTTGAACTTGGATAATGTGTGTTTCCTTTCCCTGAAGTTTCAGGTTCAGCTTATTTAGCTGGTCTAAAATGTCTGCTAAGTAAGCAACCCTTTTCTTCCAAGCTTCATCATCAAAGTAACCCACAAGTCATGTTTCCCTTGCACTTCCAGGAACAACTTGATTTCATCTTTCAACTCAAAGACACGATTGACAACATTTCCTTTCGACAACCAGCGTACAGCAGTATAGAAAAGAACTTCGTGATCAGAATTCGTGCCTTTACAGAGTTCTTTAAACAGACGGGTGTTGAGGGCTACAGATTTGATGTAATTCAAAATTTTGATGAGAGAATCAAGAATCTGGAAGAGTCTTACTGGCAAGAGCATATTGGTGAATCATGCAGTGAATGCCCTTTGCTTGGGGAGCAAGTTCTTTCACTTTTGTTTGAAAGCCTGACTTTGACCCTAGCATAGCTGGTGCTCCATCTGTACAAACCCCACAGACGTTTTTCCACTATAGTCCTCTAGTTTCAAAAAAGGTATTTATCTCCTCGATAATATCTTCACCTTTTGTAGCACGTTTCCTGTTTTGTAGTGCAGTTTCAAGTGCACTACAAAACAGGAACTCTTCTTTGATATCATGTGAATGAATATATTTCACGAAGACAAGCAACTGAGAACATTAACTTACGTCCGTTGATTCATCAACCTGAAAAGAAAACAATTGAGAAACTTTGATTTCATTCAAAACCTGCTTTTCACGTCTATGGACACACTCTACTACGGACTGCTCTTTCACGTCTGCGCCTCTGAATAGTGTTATTGGACAGAGATATTTGTCGCATCTTTATCTCGCTGGATTCCCCAAGAATTAACTTCACCATCTTCAACATGCAGGGTTTGATGATCTTTTCTCCAATCGTGTAAGGTTTTTTTTTGTTTGGCAATTTCCAATGCGACTTCATATGATGCTTGCACTGCTGCTGTGCTCTGTTGCTGAAAACTTCCTGTAGGATCACGTCTCTGACGTCTGAGACCAGCTTCATGGCGTCGAAATAACTCCAAATCCTCTTTAGTATGTTCTAAATGTTTTGTCTCTAAGTGACGTTTCAGTTTTTGAAGGTTTCATAGATTCAGCACTGAGAACGACATTGCACAAAACACATTGTGGCTTCTCATGCCATTGCTGATCAAGGTGGTAAAGCCAAACTTTAGATAGTCTTCTGAATATTTACGTTTTTTCTCCATGGGTACAGATTTAGCACGGACTAATGACGACCTACTGACGCTCTTTAGATTTTAGAAAGTGCAAGCAGTAGCTAACCCGCGCTCAACAGCGGGTGGCTGGTTTCTATCATGGAGCCAACTAAAAGTGGTTGACTATTGGCGAACTAAGTTCCCGCCAGTTTGCATTAGACGGCCCATTGCGGACATTATTGAATTACATCATTGCAAACATGGCGGCGTCAGCAATACGGGGTGATCTTCAACTGCGACTCACCTTTATTCGACGGTCCGTATTAGACAGTCTATTATTCACACATCGAGACACCGATTAAAAATGAATTTTATTTTGATATTGAATTTTGCATAATAGTGATTTTTTTTTTTTTTCTATTTGTAACATAGATTTTAATTCTAATGATAACACTGCATTTGTATATTTTATTTTTATGGAGTGAATCAAGGTCCGCTGCGGCGGAAATTTGAAAAAATATTAAAGGCCTGCCATAGCAAATAATTAAAATAATATAAAATGTTTAATATGTATGAACACGGCGGGCTTTTAATATTTTTTAAGTATCCGCTGCGGTGGACCTTAAGTCACTTCCTTTCATTTATCAAAAATCAATGTTACAACCACTAGTAGAATATTGCAATGTAGCCATATTGAAATAAATAAGTGTTGAAAACCTTCGTGCTGAAATTTCCTATAAAAATATTTGCAACTAAAAATAACCGCGACGATCCCCCAGAAAACTTTGCGACTCTCTTGGGGGTCGCGACCCACAGGTTGGGAACCCGGGAAATATGGCCTTAATCGCTGATGCTGCTAAAACCCTACAAAAACAACAGCAATATGGCCAAAGTTGCTGATGCGTCTAAACACCCTGCAACAACAACATTCACACACACACACACACACACACACACACACACACACACACACACACACACACACACACACACACACACACACAGTGTATGTTTCTCAAATTGATATGCTTAATTGCCCTGTTTCTGTGCTTGAGACTGTAAATAGTTCTGTATATTGTATATCCTTATATATGTATATAATAGTTATGGTGAATGATTAAGATGGTTCGCCTGTACGTCACCATGTATATAAACGAAATGAGAGAGAGAGAGAGAGAGAGAGATTATGGAAAGCGTGCAAATGCAACGACGAATAGCTGGACACTAAGTTATAATCAGTGGTCTATCAACCTCCAAAGGTTCGAATTAAATACGAAATAAACGTCACCTGGACCGGAAGCGATTTTTATGAAATTAAATAAATTTCCCCATAAATGATTCCTGCAATTTATTCCTTGTCATTCTTTTCCCAAACCCAAATATCAGGACGAATTAAATCTGGATTTATTCCTTCTGGAACCTTAAAAAAAAAAAAAAAAAAAAAGTGATCAAAGCAGGAAAGCGTTTTAAACAGGAGTGCCATATCAGTTAAAAAAGTATGGCATTTCTTAGAATTGGCCAGGAGACATCAAAAGAAAAATGCATTAGAAGGAAGTTGGCGTTATAAGTTGAGTTTATTGTATACAATTTGTTGGTTGTTGTAAGGTTTAATCGCATCAGCCACTTAGGCCATATTGCGCCATATGATACATCTGTAAATTGTGTGTTCTGTGGTTGATTTGCTGGACGAAAAATTCCGGATTTCCGGGAGAAAAAACCATTCCACACTTGCTCGAGACCTACAACTTTGTGAAAAAGATACATAAAAATTCCTCGTGTCATTGACGGGATTCGAACTCGGGTCTTTTCTGCGGTGTGCGAGAAGACGGTGATAATACCAGCTATGCTACCAACGAGGGCGCTGTAAATCATTACTAGATTAACTAATTGAGTTGAGATGGGACAAGCAATACTTATTAGCAGTAAATATAGAACGGAATTCACGTAATAAGAGTAGTCGCGAAATAATCCCTCTTTCGGATTACAGATTTGGAAAAATCACAGAATTAATTAATAATGATTAGCTTGAGGCTTTTGCCCTAGAGTTAACTATAATTAATGATTGTTAGTAACTGTTGAGGAGGCTTCCATCCTGCAGTGGGTTGATAATGGCTGCAGTTTTAGTAACTCGCGCTCAATGCCCTTCATCAAAAATTTTGTTTTTGAAATTTTAGAATAAAAATCTCGGTAAGATTTCATTTAATGTATAAGTTTAACTTTTAATGTAATTAAAAATGTATACGAGTGTATCTTTATTTCTATTGCCTTAATAACTCGCATTTAACAAAATTTCATTAATTATAATATATACAGTATATATATATTGCTAATCTCTGGATCAGTTACCTGCTGAGGTCCTCTAGTGAGGAGTTGTACATAATCCAGCGACTTATTCACCTGCACAGTTTGCTCCATCTCGATTAGTTTGCTACACAAGCAACCACTGGTACCTACCACACACCCGGCACCGTGTTCCGTATAGCAAAATCGCATTCGGGTCGTTCAACACAATCGCCTGACATTCTCCGCGTTGAGTACAGGTCGGCCACACTTGACAACAGAGTTATTCTCGGACCATTCACGACTAACTGATGCTGCCGCTATACTCGGTAGCCTTACGGCTTGGAAGGCACTCGATTTCCAGGTATACAGTGACTGGCCGTGGCTACCACACACACGCGGACTTCCGCCTAGAGAGTTCGTGCCACGTGTTTTCAATGGCCAACTGGAGAAAGGAGTGTGTCAGGCAGAGGCAAAAAGCAGAAGGGGTGAGAATTATGGGGGGTAAATATCCCTCTGCGGCCCCTGGAAGCATTTTTTTCTACCTTTAATCTGGGTAGTGATTTATGAACAAAACTCACCCCAGGACATGCCTATTAGATGCGTTACCGGTGTTAGGTTGATTTCAGAAAGTTAAAGAGGGCTATTTATTTATTTATTTATTTATTTGTATGGCTGTCGATCCTACTCGGAAATTCATGAAATGTAAACAGTGTGTAGTCCTTACGACAATAGAATCGCCGTCCTCCCCACACCTGGTAGAAAAGATATGAGTTCGAATCCGATCAATGACTGCAGGAATTTTTATCGGCATTTTTCACAACGTGGCTGAGTTAGTCGGTCTCAGGCGAGGATCGCATGGTTTTTCTTCTCGGAAACGCGGTTTTTCGTCCAACAAATCGACTAAATAAAGCCCATGCAAGGAAGACCCATGGTGTCCTATTGATTATTTATGGAACAATTGGTAGTAGAGATAAGGACGTCATAATCCTATTATATAAAGCTATTGTTAGACCACACTTGGAATACTGTGGTCAAGTATGGAGACCGCACCTAAAGAAAGACATTGTGCTTCTTGAAAGGGTACAAATACGGGTAACTCGCCTGATGAGATCGGCAAAAGGGCGTCCATATGAGGAAAGACTTCGAATATGTGGGTTGCACAGCTTGGAAACTAGACACCTTAGAGGAGACTTGATTGAGGCGTTTAAGGCTCTGAGCGGCAAAAGTAAAATGAATAAGGACAAACACTATCACGGTTATAAATGATTCTAGAACTATAGGCCATAAATTCAAGTTACAGGGGGAGAAGTTTAGACCGGATTGCAGGAAGTTTTATTTTAGCCAGCGAGTTATAAATTACTGGAATAAGTTACCTACATGGGTGGTAGAGGCTGACAGTTTGGGGAAATTCAAAGGTCAGCTGGATAATTACATACGGGAGGAGGGAAACGCACATGTTGTCTATTTCCTTTTCCCTTATGAATTATTATTTTTTTAAAATTTTCTCTTATTATTTTATTTTTACTCATTTTTAAAAAAAAATTCTTATTATTATTATTTTAATTCTTATTTTTTATTTATTTTTGTTACTTTATTTTATGTATATATATATATATATAAGTTCGACAAGAAGACACAATATCTCCGAAGTTGTTTACTGCTGTCCTTGAGGAAGCTTTCAGAAGATTAGACTGGTCGCAGAAAGGAGTCAATGTGAATGGAGAGTACCTAAACCATTTACGACTTGCAGTTGACATTGTGGTTATAAGCCACGATCCCAAAGAATTAGAGGAAAATCTTAATCAGTTATGCACAGTTAGTAAGGATTTTGGACTAAAGATGAATATTGCTAAAACAAAAGTAATGATGAACAAGTATGCCACAGAAAGGGAAATAATGATTGAAGGAGCAGTAATTGAAAAGGTGGAGTCATATACTTATCTGGGGCAAGTCATTAGCTGTAATAATGATAAATGGATGGAAGTCAAGAGAAGAATAAATTTTGGATGGATAGCATTCAGGAAATATAGTCACATACTGAGGAGCAATATCCCAATTTGTCTGAAACGTAAAATAATGAACCAATATACTCCCCACCATGACTTATGGAAGTGAAACTTGGGCACTCACCAAAAGAATGGAAGAGAAGCTGAGAACTACACAGCGAAGAATGGAACGAATTATATTGGGAATCAGACTGTTAGATAAGAAGAGAAACACATGGATTAGGCAGCAAACTCAAGTAAAGGACATTCTTATCAAAACTAAAGAACTAAAATGGTCGAGCAGGACACATAGCTCGAAGACACGATGACAGATGGACTAAGAAAATAACAGAATGGTACCCAAGAGAAGCTAAGTTGTTGTCTTCCAAGAGAAAACTTGGAAGACAACAACGGAGATGGACATATGAAATTCACGAGTTTGTGGGTAGTAAATGGATGGCCATTGCACAAAACAGAAGGAACTGGAAAGTTGCTGGAGAGGCCTTCATCCTGCAGTGGATTGAAAATGGCTGATGATGATGGTGATATATATATATGTATATATTTATAATTATTGATAAAAAAGTAAAGAAAGAAAGTTAAAACGACAATAACTGTAACTAATATGTAAATAATATTTATGAGTCAATGCAGTTGCAAGCAATCGTGCAATACGCCCATAATGTCTATAATATTAAGGGTAATATAAAGAACCATTAGAATAAGCAAATCAATCCAATAATAATACCATCAGGGACCTAAGAAAACGCAAAATAAAAAAAAAATAAAATAAAAAATTATCGCTTTTTACCGACAATCTAGATGACTTCAACTGGGGCCAACCACCCAGAATGAAGGCAAAAAACGACAAGAGGTTCTCTGTTTCTGTGATGATCAATATATGCTAAGTAATTTAAATCTAAACCAAATATAAACCAGTATAGGCCGAATGTAAATCGAATATAAATAAATCGAAAGATGATAATAAAAGTTAAGAAAATTTAGAAATATTAGAATCAAAGATAAGAAATATAAGTAAAATATAAAAGTAAGCATATATTAATGATCGTTGACCCGACAGAGAACGTAATTTAATGATTAAAATAAGATTAAATATATAATACATACTACATATTGACCGTATCTAGGACATAATGTAATAGTCGTCAAAATAATATGTGGTGCCCCCTATGTGATGGATACGGTAAAAATAAATAATTAAATTAAATTAACGCATAGAGAAACATGCAGATAGTAAGAAGAAAAACTAAAGGAGTAGGAATAATAGAACCTGAACTCCACAAAGGCGAAAAATAGTAGTATAGATAAGAAATAGTTTCTCCTACGTCTTCGGATTGCCCTAATAATTTCGGAGAAATAAAAAAGCGATAATATTTTTTTTTTTTTTTTTTTTTTGCGTTTTCTTAGGTCCCTGATGGTATTATTATTGGATTGATTTGATTATTCTAATGGTTCTTTATATTACCCTTAATATTATATATGTATATATATATATATTTTTTTTTTTTTTTTGGCTGGTGCAGTATAAGACATGGGCTTCCTTGCACCATGTGGCCATGCTAATACTAAATACATACTAAGAACACACGCAGTTTAAAGACAATGTGTACAGCTCAATGTGCACTTAGTCGCTGATGCGCCTAAAACCCTATAACAACAAAAACAACCTTACGGCATACAATGGAACTACAGTACTTCATAATGACTGGCTGGCCACAGTGTGATTTCAAACAGCAGAACAGAAACTCATAGCCTTCTACTTCTATCACTAATTATCACTAATGGATGTGCTAATGTCAACTCATATGCTGAGGTTTTGTGATGATATTTTTTGTAAGATAGAATTTAATAATTGGTTGTTTTTAGGTTCCTTGATGTTGACTACTTTGATCATAATGAGACAGTTCATACGTTACTGGTGTAACCTCATCGTGTATTATATCTGTATGATAATATAGTGTATTAATGTGGACACACCTACTCCTCCCCCCCTCTTTCCCCTTAGATACGAGTCTGGGTGCTTCGCATCCAGTGCACTCCCCTTTTGCACGAATCCTGCGTAGCGACTTACGAGTGGAATCGACGACTTTCTCGGCATACCTTCGCAAGGTATGCTGCGAAACTCTTTACTACAGGGATGGTGGAGTCATCTTCTCATTGTAGGAATGGGGTAACACTATTATATACAGTCTTCTATAAACCAAACACTACTTTTCAACCCATGGCCATTATGAGCAGTAAGAATTGTTAAAAATATTTCAATGCATCTTTTAGTAATTAAAATATGTAAGTAAATACGACTTAGTTTTGAATGTTATTTATGGATATGAGATTTATATAGGTGGAAGACAATAAATTTCTTAAAAGTTCAGGTGAATCTTCTTGTTAAAAAGGTTAAGAAACGCCATTTGGGAAACAGGGAAGTTGGGGAGGAGTTATATCCCTAAGACCAAAACTACGAGATCGAGTAATGTCCACCCGACAAAATAACGAGTATCAGCAATGTGTTTCTACAGACACAAAGGCCCAAGCCCGAGACAGATATTTAGTGGGCGCCATGACGACTATAAGTGTAGGCTAGACGGCGTTTCAGATAATTGCCAAGTGAAGTAGATTAGCCATTGCTAATACCTCTGGCACCAGTGTTGAATCTAGATTTAAGAGGACACCTGTAAATCTCTCCCAAGTTCAATACTGTCTGACACCACAATTATTTAAAGAATGCAATGGTAAGTAGTCGGAAGGTTATATTAAACAACATGCACAGTATTCATGCAGTCTGGATTTAATTAAATGAATAGCACTTGTAATTGAGTAAGGAGTGATATTTGTTTTCGTGATGTATACAGCTTTACGAATGATAAAAAACTGCTGTGTACAAACTTTAACATGAATAGCACAGCTCTATAGTCCAAAGTAAAATAAATTTATGCACGAAAGCACAAGAAAATGGTGCAGTTCTTAGAGGAATTGAAAGAAATAACGTAAGTGTTAGTTCGTTCACATTTGTGATAACTCGAGGGAAGTTTGTCGCTCTCTCTCTCTCTCTCTCTCTCTCCTCCCCCTCTTAAAACTGACTAAGTTAGTCAGTTTTAGGTCACATCTTTCATTTGGCATTCGCCATTTTTTTTTTTTTTTTTTTTTCCCATTATAGAAAAATAACTATCTTCACAACGTACGAAATACCGAGTTCAAGAAACAGAAATTAAAAAAAGACTGCGAGTTCGGAAAGTGTTCTATTACCATGACATGCCATTTAAAAAAAAACTTTCTACTTTTTAAATCGGCGAACTTGTACAATTTTAGGTGCAGATTCCAAATGAGAGGCAAAACTACAAATCCTGTATAGCCCCTTCTGTGCTCCTTAAAATTCTAATTCTTCTCTCCCTTGAGAAAACAAAAACCACATTTCCCTTATCTCTCTCTCTCTCTGTCTTGACGTTTGTTACTTCTTTAAATAGATTCCACTTCAATTTATGATCACTGCTCGCCAGCAGTTCCTTTGTATGAAAATTCTTAATAAACAAATAAATTTTGTTTTTACTCCGGGTTTACCACACAAGGTCAGAGTAATTTACATGAAAAATCCTTACTGATGCGCATTTGAGAATATTTCTTTTCCGTGTGGCATCCCTAACATGCTAATATAAGAAGCAGTCCTCGGGCAAATCCAGAAATTTTGCTATTTACTACGAAAGGGACCAATCCACAAGTTGTAGTCAATCTCTGGAAATTAAAATCTCCCATAATAAGGCATATGATTTGCCTTCCCATTCTGTTTGTAAAGATGTTCATTAATTCATCAGAGTCATCTGGTCTATAACACACTCCTCATCTTTCTTTACTTAATGCTTATGTCACACCATACTGCTGAAACAACCGTGGGATCTCCTGACTGTTTTAAAAAACTCTAACATGGGCAAACATAGAGTAATTCGAAACACTCTTTATTGCTCATCACACGAATCCCTTTTCAAACACCAAGTCTGCCATCACTGCCCCATTCCACTTACCCTGTTACCATTTTTTCTAGTCTTGATATCTTGGTGGAATCTTTCCCACTGTTTTTCACTCACTGTACTAAGGTTCTGTGGAAAATATTCAAGGTGGCTGTCATATTTAAGTTTCTTGAAACTAGTAAGCATGCTGTTGACAACCTTTTCGTAGGTTCTTTGATTTATAAATGCATAGCAACGTTTTCAATACCCCCAAGTTTCCACTTTTTTTCTGAGACACAAGACTTATTTTGTTAATAGAAAATACATTTCATGATTTATTTTTGATGTCAACTGGGTACTAAACAGCAAATGTTAATGCCAGTGCTTGACAACTTTAACCTATAAGGATAAAAAAAAGTGACAGTGGCTTTTGGTAATCCCATCAGGAAGCCACTAAAACTATTCATAGATTTCAGTCAGCAGAAATTGTCAGAATCCGTGGCCTTCACAAAAAACGCACGGTTAAGAGTGAGGGCTCTTGCTACCATAAATGTTCAACTTGTGTGCGTTTATACCTTGCTTCTGTGATTTCCCTTGTATGTACATTATGATCTCCCTCATGTACATATTCGTATATCAGACACCAAAGGTGTCTGAATCGGCATGAAGTCCTCCTAGTGCCCGTCCTATCACGTGATCACTCAACTGCATCTCGCTGATCACCTAAACACTCCCTAAACCACAGGAAAAGTCGCTGAGAGGGTAGTGACATCGTGTTCCTGACGTAATATGAGTGAACACGTTCGCTTATCCACTTAAACGGAATCAAACAACGGTAACAAGGAGCATCCCCTCACGAACAGCAACTTCCCCCCACCCTCTCTCTCTCACAGTCCGTAATGCACCAAACAAACAGGGAGTTGTCCGCCTAAATGCCATGCGCAGACTGGCAAATATTAGTACGGCTGCTTCTTATCAGGTCTTCTAAGAATTCGCTTTGCTTGGGGAATGGGGGAAGGATATATGGGATTGTCTTGAGTAAACAAGGGTGTTTCGTAAAAGAGTAGCAAAGCAATAAAATGTCTAAGTTGGCTGGATCAACACATCCAAATCTTATTTCGTTTGGATGAATAAGTCCTATTTTAGTGAAGAAAATCATACTGTGTTTTTTATTGTAGTGTAAACTACGTACAGTAATTCTAACTCCTATTCTCAATGGAAAAAATAATAATATAAATAAATAAACACAGAACAATAGAGTATTTATGCATAAATTATTTACATGATTTGATTTTTTCTTATTAGCTTACAAAATTATTCTTAAGAATTACCACTGCACTTTTTTTGTTGATTTATTGGAGCTGCCAACATGCAAAACTCTCCTAAGGAAAACAAAATTAAATAATATCACTGGTATCTTTTCATGTTGTACGGTGACATCAGAATGTAGACCTACAGAGATCTTTTCATATATTGGGAAGGTTTTTTTTTTTTGTTTGTTTGTTTCCCATCCAAGCGCTTAAAAGCCGTGACTCAACTGAAGATTCAGTTACATAATTTCGTAAGTAAAAACTAATAATCCATATTAATACTGACAGGACAGTATTATACACTGAAGCCCAATTTAGTAAGTACACCGACCTAAATAGCAAATATTACCTCCTTTACCTTTCAGAACAGCGTCAAGTTGGCGGAATATGTATTTAGTACGTATCGGCAAAATGTGCAAGGAAAGCTTATGTGGCATCGATCAGTTCATTTATCTATTTCTTTCAAGAATTTATCCAGTCTCTCCTTAACTTAGATAAAGTTCTAACATCTGCAAAAGTAGGTGGAAGTTTATTCTAATAGTCAACCACTCTTTGATTAAAAGAAACTCTTCGGACATTTAGTCTACATTTACCTCTCCCAATTCACATCTATGCCCTCTTGTGTATGTAACGAGACTAAGCGTAAAAATTCCTCCAACATTCGTTTATTGAAATCTTTCATTGCTTTAAATACCTCAATCAGGTCACCACCGTGCAGATACACTGTAGCTTACAAAACTCAATACACTTTGTATCTTTAACCATTCTCGTCGCTCTTTTCTGAACCTATTCTAACAGGTACACATCTTTCTTAATACAGGGTCTCCAAGTCTGTGTGCAGTGTTCAAGACGAGGCCTAACCACTGCTTTATACAAGTATAATAATCTCTTTATCGATACTGGCAACATTCCATTGACAAAACCCAGTGAGCTGTCCTAGCAGTCTGTTTACACTGTTCACAAAACTTCATATCAGATTGTATAGCTACTGATATGAAGTCTCTTACCAATTAACTATTCCTTTACTCATAGTAGTAACTTGTCCTTAATGCCACATTGCTCCAACATAGCCATTTCAATGGGATTATATCGAAAGCTTTCTGGAATCTAAGTACATGATGTCAAAGTCAGTTTCTCTCTCCAGTTTTTTATATTGACAGCCTCATAGTATGCAATTAGTTTAATCAGACATGATCTGCCCTTAACAAAGCCATGTGTAATTCCCTTATAATTTCAGGCCTGTCCAAATTATCCTATATTGTATTCTTAGATAAGGACCCTGTAATCTTCCTTAGCACAGAAGTCAAATTGACAGGTCTATAGTTTTTCAGTCACCTTTGTGAATAAGAGAGATGCTTGCATATCCCGGATCTATAGGGACTTCCCCTGAATCCAAAGATACTCTCATTATAACAGTTAAAGTTTTCTTACATCTTTTGCTGCTTTCTTCAATGTAATTGGATATATTATGTGAGCTTCCCAGTTAGTATTAGCTAGACCAGTATATGCTCAACTTTAAACACTTCGTCGCATGCGAATGCAAAAATATTTTTATTCGGGTTATCAGTAACCAGTACACGATCATCGATAGTGTTACCACAGATATGAAGTGGGACAATACGGTTGATTCCTTTCCTTTTACAAGTAACTTAAGCTAGGAAATCCTTGTTATTGTTCTGATCAATCTTAGCTAACGTCTTCTCGTAATCTGCCTTAGAATGCCTAACCTCCCTCCAAGTAACTTCGTTACACTATATTTACCGTAGCATTCAAGGCCCACTGATAATTTATAATTATCTCATGCAACAGTCCTTTGCCACCAACGCCATCAGTCCTTTTGTCATCGATTGTGGTCTATACCTTAAACAATGTATTTTTTTGTTGGTATAAAAACTTACTCCAGAATAACTTCCTTAAACATTCCATTTGCATTTGTTAGAATTACCATTTCGTTCCAATGAAAAGAACATATGTGATGTCTAACACTACTCTAATTCTCCCCCTTGAGAAAACAAAAACCTTTTCCTTCCCTCCTTCTCTCTCTTGACATTTGTTTCTTCTTTAAATAAATTCCACTTCAATCTACGATCACTTCTCGCTAGCAGTTCCTTTGTATGAAAATTCTTAATAACTAAATTTTCTGTTTATGCGCTGGGTTTACCACACAAGGTCAGAGGACTTTATATGATGGATCCTTACTGATAACCAGATTGAGAATACTGTATTTCTTTTCCGTGTGGCATTCCTAACATGCTAATGTAAGAAGCAGTCCTCGAGCAACTCCAGAAATTTGGCTACTACGAAAGCGACCAATCCACAAGTTGTAGTCAATTTCTGGAAAATTAGTCTCCCATAATAAGGCATATGATTTGCCTTCCTATTCTGTTTTTTTGATGTTCGTTAACTTATCAGAGTCATATGGTCTATAACACACTCCTCACCTTTCTTTACCTAATGCTCATGTTACATCATACTGATTCAATATGGTTATTTATAGTGAACATGTTTGGATATGTTTGTCTTGAATCTACAAGGGGTGATCATTTAATTCGGGGGACTGGTGCAAGATCTTATCTTAATTGTCATCATCTGAATCTTCTGTGGATTTCTCCTTCTCAAACTTGAACTTTACACACTTTCGCCACCGTCGTACCCACTTATTAAATGCTTCTTGCAAGCTATTTTTCGAAAGACTGCACAGTTCTTCCGTTGTGGCTCTGCGAGCATCGATGTGTAGGACGAGAAACGCTTGCCTTTCAGAGCTTTCTTCACACGCGGAAACAGGAAGAAATCACATGGGGCTAAGTGCATTGAATAAGGGGAATGTGGCAGAACCTTGGCACCTATGACAGTGATCACTACTTGCTCAATTTTAGCCAAGACAATCATTACCATACGCTTCATTGATCTCTTTAACTGTTTCCGATGCATTTAAGCCCCGTCTGACAAAATAACGAACCACATATCACTATTCAATCTGTATGTCCAGCATGATACTTGCTTCAAAACGATCGTCA
This sequence comes from Mastigoproctus giganteus, assembly GCF_048544385.1. Lineage (NCBI taxonomy): Eukaryota > Metazoa > Arthropoda > Arachnida > Uropygi > Thelyphonidae > Mastigoproctus > Mastigoproctus giganteus. Next base: position 38,556,235 of record NC_143587.1, on the reverse strand, counting down.
GTGACACGCGGATAGAAAAACTCTCTTCATGCAACGCTAGCTCGACAAGTACTGGCATTCACAAATAGTCTGTGCAGTAGCGATCAAGAAGGGCACCTCTAATGGCAGTTATGGAAAGTTCGCGCGGTAAACAAAATCTTGCACCAGGTCCGCGAATTAAATGATCACCCCATCGTATATGCTTTGAAATAAAAGCACTACTCCTCCTATACACATTCTGGTTGTCATATTCAAATTCTGCAATCAGTATATCAGAATGACAAATTTTCTCATATTTCTATAATGTCTGTATTTGTTGACTTAACCAGGACATCGACTTCATCCAATTTATTAAACTAAATTCCTCTCTTTTGTGTAAAAACATGCTAGAGTCTGCCCTTTTATGTTCGTTATGATGGGCCCAGAACCGAACCCTGGGGGACTCCGCTAATAACATTAGTCTATGAAGAGCAGTGTCCATTGATAACCACTCTCTGTCGTCTACCATTGAAGCATCTCTTTATGCATAGCAGTAACTATTAGTTACAGATCCTATCATTTGAATAAGTATCGGTGAATTCTTGAATATTTAAAATTTTATTATTAAAGTTAGATATTTTAAATGTATTATAATATTAATTATTAAACTTTGCTATTAAGTAAAATTTTCTAGGTAAATCTGCGATTAAGTGAAGTGCTTAAAACAGTACTGTTAAAATGTTATAATTAAAGGCTGATACAATCGAGCGCAAATATTAGTTCAGAAAGGCTTGTATGAAGTCTTCGTGGGTAGCACAGTTGGTAGAATCGCCGTCTTCCACCCACACTGGGTGGAAAAGACCTGAGTTCGAGTCCCGTCGATGACGTGAGGAATTGTAATGGGCCTTTTTCACAACGTGGCTGATTTATTCGGTGTCATCTAGTCTACAACACACTCCTCACCTTTCTTTACCTGATGCTCATGTCGCACCATACTGATTCAATTCAAAATATGTTTATTTATACTGAATATGGCAAAGGTTTTTTCTCCCGGAAACTCGGGTTTTTCTTTCAGCAAGCAGAAAATCGACCACAGAACGCACGCAAGACTATATAAATTACAAGATCTCCCACACTTGTTATTGTAGTCGGGTTTTAGGATAGCGTCTAAGGCCATTGCTCTGTGTCTGTAAATTGCTTGTTTTCTGTGGTCGATTTTCTGTTTGCTGGACAAAAAACACGAGTTTTCGGGAGAAAAAACCATGCCACCCTCGCTTGAGACCGACTAACTCAGCCACGTTATGAAAAAAGCTCATAAAATTCCTGACGTCATCGACGGGAGTCGAACTCGAATCTTTTCCACGCGGTGTGGAGAGGACGGCGATTCTACCAACTGTGCTACCACGACGGCCTCGAACACTTAGAAGGAAGTTGCTTGACACAACAGTTAAAAGAATCACGCTGAACTTTGCGTACAATAGTAGTAATAGTAGTGGCATGTGATGCAAGAAAGCATGTGTATGAGCTTATGCAGCATCAGCAAAAAAAAAAAAAAAAAAAAATCACACCATTCCCTCCAAATATGGCGCTTCCGTAGCCAGGTGGGAAGGAGCAGCAGTGCGTAGCACACGCTTCTTGATTAGACCGGGTTCGAGCCCGTCACCACCAAATACGGAGGACGCGGAAAGGTCAGAGAATGACTACCGCATATCCCGGAGCAATATGGCCTTAGTTGCTAATGCTCCTAAAAACCAAAACAACAACAACAACCCTCCAAATGCCTGTCCAGTTCCTCCTTAAATTTATTCAACCTATCAACTTCCACAACGACAGATGGAAGTTTGTTCCAGCAATTAACCACCCGCTGGCTAAAGGCAAATTTCCGCACATCTATTCTACATCTGTCCTTTCTTAATTTGAACTTATGTCCCCGTAGGTTGGTAATCTGAAAAAGTGGAAGGATCCCATCAGAATTCAGTGCTCAACCCATTCAAGGCCTTATAGACCTCAATCAGATCACCGCGCAGGTGCCTAGTCTCCAGCCACTGCAATTTGCAGAACTTAAGCCTCTCTTGGTAAGAGGATCCCTTCATTCCCCTCACCAGTCGTGTTGCTCTTCTCTGTACACGCTCAAGTAAATCTACATCCTTCCTAAAATGAGGTCTCCAGACCTGTACGCAGTACTCAAGGCGTGGTCTGACCATTGCCTTATACAGAGGGATAATCACCTCCTTTTTTCTGCAATGAGAGGAAACAAATTGCCAATTTTTGTGTGTACAAAACGAGCCTGTCCACACTCTAATAATCTTCCTTATCACAATTTTATAGGAACTATAGAACAAACCCTTAGTTACAGAACAAACGAACATTAAAGATTTGCTAATGATTAAGAAGTGTACATGGCCGTTAATCCTTGATCATCTGCGAGTATTAAACTTAACTGAATGGTGACATTTAGTACAACGCACTAGCTCTGCTCTCCCTGTTTTTTTTTTTTTTTAAACCTTTATCGTCCTCTTCACAAGATACGCACGAGCAATTTCATTATACAAACCGAGTTCACACCACAACCGATACAAGGCAGTAATCAGTGCGTTGAGCAGAGATCGCTGTATTCTGTTCTCAGAGCTGCGCAGAAGCAAAAGGTACATGAACTTGACTGTCATCAGCCATTGTTAACTCAATCTGCTGCCACGCGCTGTGATGTCACTGACAAATGAACACGCTAGTTGGTGAACTGTAATAAAGAGACCCCTTTTGGTAAAAATTGTACCAGTAAATAAAATATATATATATATATATATATATATATATATACACTGTATTAAATTTATAAAATAAAACCACGCTACTGTTATTAAATTATAAATTATTAATAATTTATTATTATAAAATAGCCATTATTTAATAAAATCATATTTCAAAAAAATACTAAGAGGAAATTGAAGTCACCAAGTGTAAACACACGTAACAAAAAATACTCTGCTTGAGTACTTCATAGGAATTTTCTTACTGCGGTAGGCCATCATCATATCTTAAAGGGTTTTCAAGCATTAAATATCATGTTTATGCTTCCATTGCTTCTAATCATCCGTGCGACAAACTACAGCTCTCTTTCTCTGTCTCATTTCTGTGATGTAAACGGAAGCTTAGTCGTCGACGGAATCACCTGATCAAATTTTAGACTCTCTCCTTCGTATTTATCAACATCGGGTGGTGTAAGGTTTCTTCCAGAACTGCTTGCGAAAAGGATTAAACTTTATCTGGTCGTATTGGATGACTTGGCAAAGTAAAATTATACACTCAAGTCTCTTTGATGACTCAGTGCTTCAAAGAAACAGAAGAGAAGAAAAACAAGAAGGGCTTCAATTGAAAGTCTGCCAACTCTTCTCGAATACGTTGCTACCACAAACAAAAAGAGATAAATAGTAATTCTGGCTTAATTCCATTTTTTAAAATTTTTACTAGCAAACGAGGATATAGAATTGTATTGTGATTTAATCTGATCCTGGTATAATATAGATCGCCAAATTCTTTCAACCTTCGAAGGAGCAAAAAAAGCAAAAGGCAAGGAAGAATTTTACTTGCATAACTGATCTTGTACAAAAAGAAAAGAAAATATATATATATTGAGTAGAAGACATAGGTTACATTCAATTTTGCACGAATACAGGCTTAACTAATTTATTTTTAAAATCTTTATCTCTAAAGAAGGTATGCCAAACTGGCGGCTTGCAGGCCGAGTTCCTTTCCTCAGGAACTGGAATAAGTCAATTTGGTCTGTCGATTGGAATCGAACCCAAATTTTTATAAACAGGAGATCTGCAGAGGAAATCAATTAAGGCTGTAGTAGAATTTAAACTTAAAAGAATCATCACTAACAGGTAATTTTTATATTATTAGGAAGATTTAGCCGCACATAATTCTGTTCACTGTTTTTAAACAATGTGGTAAAATAATTTAAAATACAGTATAGTTTAAGACAGATTTATACACTAAATTTCTGAACTTTATTCACACAGTACAGCTTGTTAGGATAAACAGTAGCAACGTATTGTGTTTATAGACCTGACGAAACCGAGTGGCCAATCGAGAGTACAATAGTACACGCGTTTGAGTTGACCGTGGTTCGAGAATACGTCCTCACCGAATATGGTAAGGTTATTGTATTCGCTATCATGTAACCTGTTCTGTCCCTACGTAATTTTCTTGGACTATAAAGTAAATTTATTTATTTTAAACGTTAAAATCCATGTTAAAGCTGAAATTAAAACGGTAACTCATTCACAACGCAAGTTACAGCTTTAAGTTAATTCAGAAACATTTAAGGTAAGTCATTATGACTGAAATTCACTGTTTTAACCGGAATTGATACCTTAAAAAAAAAAAAAAAAGAATTGGGCCAATCATATGATATAAAGAAGAAAAATCAATCTTTACTAGAATATTGCGTAAATTAAAATTATTAGCATATCTCAGAGCTATACTGTTTCGTGAATAAAACATGCCAGTTAAATAATATTCAAATTATTCACCGTTAGCGTATCCAGGCACTGTTAACAGTGGCTATCGACAAGCTGTGAACTGGTTTCTGCAGAATTATAAAAATGTGTCCACATGGTCAAGTTTTTAGACTTTCCAACATAATTTAATCATTTTACTCATTAAAAATAAAAATTAAATTAATTTTAAAACATAAAATCAATAAAAAATACACACTCATGTCTTGTATACGTAAACATTTATTATTTCCATAATTTTTTGAGAAACCAAAGAAAGAAGTCTGAACATATTTTGCTTCTACCTTCGATACAGTTCATTACAGCAGTGCAAAAAGTTCACTCAATCCTCCATTGAACTTGTTGCTCCATTCCATGATATTGGGTATGCCTTAATTGAACAAAACCGAAGACTTCAGTCATCCTTTCGTTAAGATTTTCTTTACTTACTTTATTATTATTATTTTTTTTACTTTTTCTACGCTTTGTTCATTTTCAACTTATGTCCAATTCGTTCAGACCAATCTTATTTGCCATTTCCACGATCTGTAATCTGGCTGTATATTCTGCAACACACCATTCATCGTAGCTCGAATGACTTCTTCACATGGTGTCGCAATATTGATTACGGACTTCTTAATGTTGCATCCCATCCAGAACTCCCGATATAATGGATGTTTCCCTTGTCTTTTTCTCTCTCTCTCTCTCTGTGATCAGTTTTTGCAGTTTTGGTCACAGGGTAGGATACTAACCCAGATCTAGGTCTGAGTAGATACTGTGGTTACACACCACCCACTCGCCAATGGCAACCACCGTGCAGCTCCCTTGCTGCGTGGCTTTCTTCCCACTTCCTGGTGTTTATCCCTCCTCATTTTGCTTGGTGGAGCATGTGGGCATATGGGCTTTACTCCTCATGCTCCACTGCCAGATCAGGAAAATGCCTTCGTTTTTTTTTTTTTGGTCTCCGTTCAGAAGCTCAGGCGACCCTGGCAGAGACCAGGCAGCGAATAACGGACAACACTGGCTACCTCCCAGTTGGCCATGGGTCCCCCTTACGGGCCACTGCCAGGCCAGGACAACAACTGATTTAAGTGAATAGGTAGGAGTAAGGTAGAGAGCACTGGTATTTCTTCACACAATCAGTCTTGTAACTTGCAAGAAGTGTCAATTTTAAGGTTCAGGTAACGGATGAGGTTAGCAATTTCAGTTGCCTCTTGAAGTGTGCAGGGGACACTTCAAGAACCCAACACAGAACCCAGTACAACACTTACATAGGTAACGTAAAACACTTTTCCTGGCATTCACAGTAGTACTGTTTGTCATCACATCCTCTAATACTATGCACACTATCAAAAACAAGCAATTGCTCTGTCGTTAAGATTTTGTTCCTTTCATTACTCTGACGAAGGAAGAGAAGCGAAAGTTTTATATTTAGAACTTGAAATTTTTAAATAGGTTAAAAAGGATATAATTCAGAACATTCTGTGCCAGCGTTGAGAACATGGTAAGTTCTCAACAGAGATGCCAATAAGATGAACTGGTAATTACACTTATAATAATAAATTTTGTAGTTAATTACTTAAATAATCCGTTATTTTTTAACGACTCTTAGCTGTATCGTTTGACACCCGTTTGGAAAACCTCCATGGCCCTTATTGGTATATCAGACTTTTAAATAAATACTTATACCGTAGAATGTAGATTGTTATTGTAAGAAGAAACGAAGATTTTATTCCAATAGGTAGGCCAGTTATGTTCAAAGGTGCCCTAAACGCTCAGCTTACACAGTTATAATTTGGTTATCCAAAAGTCAACATTGATCTGTCATTGCTTAACCGGCGGTGATGGCAGTTAACCTGACAGGTTACCCTCGAAAATAACGTTCCAAAATTAATTGTTAATCAATGATTAAATATCTAAACATTTTTCTACCTTCCTCTCTAGGAAGGTAGAAAAACCTTCTTGGGAGAGTGTCTTACGGTGCCTTAGAATCGCTTGTTGTTCTAGACATCTCTTCCTTTTGTTCAAAAATTACTTTGCTGAACGTACTGTCTACTTCCAAACAAATATCAGTCGATATCTAAAGCTGCTTCTCGAGGGTGTCCCCAGGGTTCCATTCTTGGCCCCCTTGTGTGGAACCTCGTCCTTGATGATTGGCTGTCTTCTCCCTTCAACACGGCCGATGTTCAAATGATTGCCTTTGCCGATGTCTCTCCATCTTAGTACATGGTAACTCCAGGTCCCAATTGGAACAACGGGCTAACTCTGTACTCGATAACTTGCTGGATTGTACTCTGAAAAATAAATTAAGAGTGTCACCATCTAAAACCAGGCGCCTCCGTAGCCATGTGGGAAGGAGCAGCAGTGCGTAGCACACGCTTCTTGATTAGACCCGGGTTCGAGCCCGCCTCCACCAAATACGGAGGGTGCGGAAAGGTCAGGGAATGACCACCACATATCCCGGAGCAATATGGCCTTAGTTGCTAATGCTCCTAAAAGAAAAAAAAAAAAAAAAAACCAAGGTGATGATATTTCACGGAAAACTAGACCATAATAGATCTCCGGTTTTCAAGGGTTAATGGAGTATCTCTGCCACTTTTTACCCCTCATAAGCATCTTGGTATTATTTTTGATGAAAAATTGTCATTCTTACCACACATCTAGAATCTTTCCAAAAAAGTGAAAACTTTTACGGCCATGTTATTCAAAATCTCTCGGCAGGACTGGGGTTTTAACTAGACAGTGTCCAACGAGACCTTTTTGCTAGCTCTCCTGAGAACTTGTAGAACAGTTTCAACCTCATCTTTGCAAGCCATCGCAGGCTTATTACCTCTGGATCTGTATCTTATTTACAAAGGCTTTGTTTACTATATTCGTAAAGGATATCCTCTAACTTTTTCTGATTTGACCTATGATCCCACTGCCGTTCCAAAGAATGAAAAAGCGAAATGTTGGACTGAGCTTCATAAGAGATGGCAAGTGAGATGGAATTCCTCGACAAAAGGAGCAGTGATCAGATGTTTTATACCTGATATTAAATTCACTACCTCAAAAAGTAATCAGTTTTGGTTCTACCCAAGCCTTCTTACATCATACATTCTAGCAGGCCACGGTTCTTTGAATGCTCGTCTTCTTCAATTCAATCTATCTACGACAGATACATGTTTCTGCTGCGCCTCCGAAGACTGAAGTCATGTTTTATTCTTCTGCCCAGTTTACCAAGATTTAAAACAAACATTATCTAGTACAGTGCATAATTTCTCTGCTGGAAATGAAAGATATCTTATTGCAAATCAAAATACTTTCTGAGCTCTACAGGAATTTGCTACACAGGCTTTCAACAGACGACGCGGATTACTGACTGACTTCTGTACTCAACAAAGCTACTTTTTTTTTTCGTTATTTTATTTCTTTAATAATAATTATTTTATTATTTTAACATTTTATATAATTTAATTTATTATTTTTATTTATTTATTATTTTATTATTATGATTATTATATCTTTTTTTGAAACGTAATAATATTTTGTCCATTGATTTTTTACCCTAAAATTGTTAATTATGCTAGTCCCTCGGGAACAGTTTTTTATTTTATGCTAGTCCCTTAGGGAGCAGGATTCGCTGGTCTCCACTTTATTAGAGACGGGATTTTAAACTGCTTATACCCAGATTTGGGCTTCCTGGGTACGGGAACTGCTGGCATCCATTGCTATTACACTTTCTCCAGTGGATGCGGAATTCTTTGTGGCATTCATCACCGTACGTAATTATAGGAGACTGCTGCACCCATAGGACTTGCGCTTATTCCTGTGGGTGCTGGAAATATTACATTTAGTTTAGTACGTGTATGGGTGGACACGCCTCCTCGTGGCGTGTATGGGTACTGGGAAGCAGCCTACCTGGTAGCAAAGCGGCCAGAAACAGCTAAACAATACACGTGCACACACACACCGCAAACATAACACTACACTCGTTTCTGGCCATTGTACTGAGTCTTGTATATCATCACAGAGAACCATGCGGAGGTGTACTAACATTTAGGGGCCGCTTTGCGTAAGACACAACACATGTCCACACATTTCTACCTTCCTAAATATAGTCAAACTTTTACTACAATGGTTTCTGAAGTGATTTTTATGGTGTTTTTTACGGAAATTACAAGCGAGAACTTGTCAAGTTAACCGCTACCGTCTTTGCAACTGTTTGGCTTATTCAAATAACTCATATATAGAGCAAATGATAGAGGGAGGGAGAGAGATAAAATAGAGTGGATGATAGAGAAATAAAATAGGACGAAGTATGGAGTGCGAGATGCAGAAATACAGCGAATAATAGAAAAGGGAGATAAAATTGAGCAAATGATATAGAGAAAAATATTTTCAAAAAATTAAAGAGAAAGTTTCGCACCTGTCGGGTGACTCACCATCGTTTTTGCAACATTTTGGACGCCACGACCGCTATGACAAGCTATCATCCGTCATTCACAATCTAGGCTACATTCATCTTTCATTGTGTGTGTGTGTGTGTGTGTGTGTGTTAGAAGTCCCAACCCGGAAATGTATAACACAAAACTAGCAGGGACTGTAAATCAGTTTAAAAGCTCAGCTTAACGATAATTGTCGCCTCGCTGTGCAAAGATAAATGATGACAACGGCTACCCTGGTGGCATAGTTATCCTCTAACCGCTTTCCATCACACGTGGGGGAACGTCATTCCTACCACCTGAACCGATAAACTTTACAAATGTCGTTCTTACCTGTAGCAAGAAAAAGGAAAGAAGAAATTCTAGGAACGGGATGTTTGCGAGGGTATTTCGGTGACCTTCTAATGAACGCGAAGATTTGGGCTGTGACGGAACGTGTAACTGCGTTTCACAGGTGTCGCTGCTAACAGAGATGTCTGTGTAAAAGGATGATTAAGTGTGGCTATAAACATACAGCCGTGCGCGTTGCTGACACAACTTATTTTGACTAAATCAGTTCACTGAGTTGTTCCAGACCGACACCCTAAAACGAGATCAATCATTCTAATGATTTATCTCTGTCCTTCTTTGCATGTTGTTTTTTATTTCTAGCCAATAAATAAACAAATTCGTTGGTTTCCCTCCCCCTCTCTCTGTGCTCTTTTACTGTTTCTCCTGATACTTTTTTATTTCTTGTTTTTAGTATTTATACTTCTCTATTTTCGCTATGCCTATTTTTCATTTGGAAATATTTAATTATAAAACTAATAATATTCTTTCTACACTCTGTAATTTCTTTATTTAATATCTTTTTTAATGACAAAAAACAAAGACATCAAAAGATTACATTTTTTTGTCATTAAAAAATATATTAAATAAAGAAATGACAACGAGAGATATGAGAGAAAATAACATGAGCGAAATGAACGAAAACCGAAAGGGAAAAAAAAAAATAAGGAAAAAAAACAGATGAAACGAGAGAGAGAGAGAGAGAGAGCGAATGATAGAGAAAGGGACATAAAATACAGCGAATGAGGAAGTTTTATTAACGCCATCATTTACTCTATATTGGCATATGGGGATCTGCAGCACCTACTGCTCTAAAACGCCTGTTTTCTGGGTGTTTTAGAAATGAACTATTTACAAGAACTGGGTTCAGGCCGGTCTTAAAAACACCGATCTTGCAACCGCTCGCAATGTCCTTACACTTCTTCTTCTTCTTTGGTCCTTAGCTGGCAGCTGGGGGAGGCGGTTGGCCACGCAACCAGTATGCTGCTGTAGGTGCCGCAGGGTTTCGGACTTGCTCTGTGATGTTCTTCCATACCTTACGATCCATGGCGTCAGTCCTGGCCTGGTTAAGGTCGAGACGTCGGTTCTTCAAGTCATTTTCCACTTGCTTGGCCCACGTTTTCCTAGGCGCGGTCCGTTGGATGCTCCATTGGGTGGGTCGTTGTCTCCAAAGGAGTGTGGATGGTATTCTGTTCGTGCCCATTCTACATACGTGGCCAAACCATCTAAGCCTTCGCTTCTGGATTTGGTCGGCAATGGTTGGTTGCTGTTGGCATCTGGCGCGGATGGTATCATTAGTGATGCGGTCGCGAAGAGAGATGCCCAAGATCTGCCGCAGGCATCGCATTTGGAATACCTCAAGTTAATACCTTACACTACCAGGCAGAATAAGAGTCACCGTAACAGTGAAACTTTTATGAATGGGTTGAGCACGCTGAATTCTGATGGGATCCTTCCACTTGTTCAGATTACGAACCTAAGGGGGAAAAAATTAAGATTAAGAAAAGACAGATGTAGAATAGATGTGCGGAAATTTGCCTTTAGCCAGCGGGTGGTTAATTGCTGGAACAAACTTCCATCTGTCGTTGTGGAAGTTGATAGGTTGAATAAATTTAAGGAGGAACTGGACAGGCATTTGGAGGGAATGGTGTGATTTTTTTTTTTTTTTTTTTTTTTTTGGCTGATGCTGCATAAGCTCATACATTTGCTTTCTTGCATCACATGCCACTACTACTACTACTTCTTGCTGGTATTACTGTTACTTTTCAGGCACGGTACCTCGGTCACTGGGATTCTCATCCCTAACAGCTATCCCTACCTCCTTTTGCCATAACGAACATTGCATCTCACAGTTTTATCCCGAGTCAGATGCTAAGTCTTCTCCAACAACGTGTAAATATGTAAACGGCGCCACTGGATACCACTGCTTAAGGTAATCTCGGAAGTCCTCTTTTGCACTGATGCGCGTGATCTCAAGCAAGGTGGTCCTCTCTTTAATTTATAATTTCATGTTTTAATTAATTGCTTAACCTGCATCCAATTCAGTATTATTTTATTAATTATGTAATCTTAATTATTTTGATGAAATTTCTACTTATCTTAATCTATCGGCCTCTATTTTATTTACTATATATTTCTGTGTGAATTCCTGGCCACGATTATTGGGACCGTGGTCAAACCCAGATTTCCGAGGTGTCGTGGCACACTTGACTAGGGCCCCAACTTCGCGGGAGCCCCAGGACACTGCTATTGATCACTGGACCAATTTTTGCTGTGTTTTCTTCTGAATAGTAGAAAGAGAGAGAGAGAAAACTTTTCAGCACCCTAGAACGTACCAGTAAGCACCATGACCTTGAGATGTTATTTATTAATCCAATCTACTCAAGGATCGTTTTAAGACTGGCTGGCGACAAGTGACTCATTGTTCCGGCCATTGTGTCTGACCTTCACTCTTTCTCTAACAAACTAATGTGTGCACTTGAAAATGCACACTGCTCAGAGCACTTTACAATCGTTAAAAATATATGAAAGTCAAAGATCGAATAGATTTCTGCACAGAAAGATGGTAATGTATTCCTGGAATATATTTGGACTAAATGTCGCTTATTCTGTTATATTGAGTCATAAAAAACAACCAAACCAAAAATGAACACAATCATTGTATGTATACAAAACTACGTCTTTTGCTCAAGACACCGTTCTCCAGTTGTGTGTGTATGTGTCAACTGAGCACGCGCAATTAAAAAAAATAGAGTATTGTATCAATATGGCCGATTGATGCAAAGAAGCGAAAAAAGAACAAAGAGACCTTCTTCGTTCATTTTACTCAATCCCTTCAATGAACACACCTCAATTACATCCATCTTTAGATGTCTAGTTGTCAAACTCTGTAGTCCACACCTAATCCTTTCTTCTTACGTGCATCTCTTTGTACTCATCACTAGTCTGGTCACCCTTCTTTGAACCCTCTCTAGAAGTTGACTGATTTTTTTTGGTAGGGTCTTAAGACTGAATACAATATTCCAAATGTGGTGTAACCATCCCCCCCCCCTCCCCAGCAAAGGCTTTATGATAGAACACCATGTGCCTTCCTAGCCGCCTGTTTACACTGCACGGAAAATTTCCTATTAGATTAAGCTCCTTTCCCCCATAGTTATATGTGACTCCAAGATTTCTGTTCCCCAAACGCATACATTTAGAAGCATTAAACTCTAGTTGCCATTTTTCGGACCAATATATGCAATGGATTCAATTCTTTTTGAAGCATCATAGTCTGCTCGGATTGTTAACAACCCTTCCTACCTTTAAATCATCAGCAAACTTTGACAGATTAACCTTGGATACCCTCGTCAATATCATTTATGAAAATTACAAATAGGAGAGGTCCTAATACCGATCCCTGAGGGATCCCACTTTTTACGCTATTCTACCATGAACACTCGTGGGTGTGCAGCAGTTCGTATAATCACCGTCTTCCCCACACCGGAAGGAAAAGACCTGAGTTCGAATCCCGTCAATTACTTGAGGAATTTGTATGGGCCTTTTTCACAGTGTGGCTGAGTTAGCCGATCTCAGGCCAGAATAGCATGGATTTTTCTTGGTAAAATTCGGGTTTTTCTTCCAGCGAACAGCAAACCGATCACAGAACACATGCAATTTACAGACATATACGGCGCAATATGGCTACAACAACTAACCTTGGATACTTTGTCAATATCATTTATGAGAATTACAAATACGATGGGACCTAACACCGATCCCTAGGGAATCCCACTTTTTACGATAGTCCACCCTGAAAACAGACCATATATGACAACCCTCTATCTAATTCATTACATAATTAGATATATAACTGTTGTTATATATCTAGCTATATAATATATGATACGTGTACTCTTTTTTTTATGGGATCTTTCCATATTTATTGTTAACCCCTGTAGCAAAAGTGCCTTAATGGGCTAATGTAACAACCATTGTATGTTTATATCATTTCCTATACGTTACAAGATGGTTTTCTTCTTCTTTTGTCCTCCCCACACCGGGTGAAAAAAGACCTGAGTTCGAGTCCCGTCTATGACGTGAGGATTTTTTATGGGCGTTTTTCACAACATGGCTGAGTTAGCCAAGTCTCAGGCGAGGGTTTTAGCATGGTTTTTTTGTCTTGGAAATAGGGTTTTTTGTCCAGCAAACGAAAATCGACCACAGAACACGTACTTAGAGACAATATACACGGAGCAATACGGCCTTAAGTCACTGAGCTCCTAAAACCCTACAACAAACCATTTTTATACAATTGTAGTAATTTTATTTAGGTACAAGTTTTCATCTAAATAATGCTTCAAGATATAATACGCATTAGTTCCATGAGCACGAAACTAAGTCAAGATCTTGCTCTGTTTATATAAAAGTATACTAATGTATCTCCTATACGTATACCGAGAGAGAAACAAATATATATGATTTGTGGCCCACAGATACATTACGGGCATTTTATCATATTTCATTAAATACACCCTTACCTGTGTCCATGTACAGATGTACTCCAGATGAAATCCGACGAGCATAAAATTCCACCACCCCATCGCCTTTTCGCACAACGACAGATGTTATTTGATTTGTTAAATCACCAACATGTCGGCTGTCTGTTTACCTTCGCAATACGAGCCAAATCCTTTGGATCTCCTTCCTCCTGCGTACAGCCCTCTTCCCTTCCCCATCAAATGATAAAAGCCGTTTCGCGGCGTCGGAGTAGTAGGTGAATGAAGAGTGTGGACATTAGGTGGAGAGGAGGAAACTATGACGTCGATGCACGATCGCAGAGCGTGCACATATAATGGACACAGGTGCGAGAGTATGTTTGAATGGACGAGAGAGAGAGAGAGAGAGAGAGAGAGAGAGAGAGAGAGAGAGTGTAGAGGAATGACTGAAAATGATAGAAATCCAGCTGAATTTCAAATTTATTGCTTAGTAACGAAACCAGAGGGGGAAGAAAGGGTGAATATTTCAGTGGCTTTCCAGCATTGACCTTGAGCACCATTGTTTAATGCTATCTGATTATTCTGACGTTTTCTTTATGTGTTTGTGTGCGCATGACAGAGAGAGAGAGAGAGAGAGAGAGAGAGAGAGAGAGAGAAATAAACTTATGCTGTTAAATATAAGAAATATGGAAAGAATAAATTTTCTATAAACTATCAAACCGGACCACTATTTATATAGTACAAGCTCGAACATGCGCATTCAGATTTTTTTCCCTCTGCAAAATATTTAGTGGACCACTTGAAAATAAAAATAGAAACTTCCAGGAGTTTTTTCGGTTTCCACAGAACCTCTGTCAAACTCTTCGACTATATCCAAACAATATACTCAACTAACGATCCCTCTAATACAGAATTCACTCCACTCCCTGTCACACAGACGCTCAATTTCTGCTGCATGCTTTTTCTACATATATTTCCAAGGGCGCCATTCTTTCGAATCGCATCTGCAATTCCAACTCCTTCAAAATCATGAAGCACATGGCGCACGAAAGTTTTTTTTTCCATACAAATCCTTAATAAATTTTAAGACATTTCTTTGTGTTCTGTATCAGAGATTTCATATGTTCTTAAAAATCATTATACATATATGAACAAAATACATATGTGTATATTCTTATATAAATAGAAAAGTGATTTTTTAAAATTAAAAAAAAAAATTAATTTGAGAGTGGCATAATCGTTAGCAACGGAGTTTTCCTTTTTATTTTTTTTTTTCGGGGGGGGGGGGTGAACTAAGCATCCTTGTGCCCCAATCTCCTCTGGATATCCAACCAACTAGGTACCCAGGTTTTTCCTTTTCTTGTGTTAAACGAGCTGAACAAACATTAGAATTCCCCTAAGATTAAAACTTAAAACTCTTTTCAGGGAAGGAAAGGGAGATTCGTTGGGGCCCATGATGCTTTAGCCCACAACAAATGCCACAATCATTATACAGTTTTTAATGAAAAAATAAATAAATAGAAGCCTCAAATCAGTGGTTCGATCATCATTTGAATTTATTTTTGATGCTTCAGCCCACAACAAATGCCACAATCATTATACAGTTTTTAATGAAAAAATAAATAAATAGAAGCCTCAAATTAGTGGTTCGATCATCATTTGAATTTATTTTTTCCAACTCCCCCCACATTAGGGTCTTTTTTTTTTTTGTAGTTGTTGGCGCATCGGCTTCTGTGGCCATAATGCACCTCCCAAAGTTTTTACATTTTACTCTGATCCAAGCCCGAGGCGAGATTCGAACCCGCTAGCCCGGTTGGCTGTTAGGGTCTATATACGGATATTAGGGGTTCTTATGTATACTTTCATTACCGTTCCTGAAAATAATAATTATTATTATTATTCCTGATTACCCACCAGACTTTCATTAGACTCCTCTTAGTGTTCTCAACATCAAAGTTAGGACTTTTGTTTCGAGATATAAATAAATAAATGGTTAACTTCAGAAAAGGACTCTTACCCATGGATCTCTGTGATAGCAAATAATGGACAGCTTTAGTTCCACCCCTGCTTCGCACTGATTGGGTGATTTATCCCTGCGCGTAATTTTGTTTCTCGATTTAAAACCAGCGGTAAAGGGGAGGGATGGAAATCGTTTCCCCCCAAACCACTGGTTTTAAATCAGGAAACAAAATTAAGCGAAGGAATAGATCATCCAATCACCACGAAGTAGTAGGAGGAGCTAAGCTAATCCATTGCTCCATGTCTCAAAGATCCATGAATAAGAGTCTCTTTCTGAAGTTAACCAAATAAATTTTCTATTTATACTCCGGAACGACTAAATAAGATCAGAGGAATTCACAAGATAGAGAAAGTATAAAAACATTCCCGGATAGTCACACGTTCCTATTAACCGTTATTCCCTCTCCAAAATTAATGGGAGAAGGTCACCCATTAATGGGGAACCTTCTCCCATTAATTAACGCAGAGGTAAGTTTCGTTTTAGGTGACTTCTTAAACAAAAGTTATGCTTTTTTTAAAATTAATTTTCAAACCTAAATACATGAGATATTTTTGCACCATATAATATAATGCAGTTATGAAACCCAACAGTAAAATCTTTGAAATTTCTAACGGCTGTAATCTTACTAATAAACTGTAAATAATTTTATCATTAAAAAATAAAATAAGGCGAACTGAAGAAAAAACTTTATCTGTAATAAAATTTATTATTTCTTTTCAAATTATTTTTATGCGAACGTATACTACAAATTAGAAACGACATTAAAAGATTAATGCAAGATTGGCTCGACGATAGAAATTTCTGTCCATTTGTCGGATTCCTTATAAAATATCAAAGCAGTAGAAATCAAAACTGAATTTAAAAACAAAACAGGAGATTAATTCACAGGATTTCTATTTTCTCTCTTTCCTGGCAGGCTTCTTTTTCTTGACCTGCTTCTTCTTAGCCTTTAGCATTTTCTTGGATTTGTCTATCATTACGTTCTTCTTAACGGTCTCAGCTTCCTTGTTATCGCTTGAGGAACTGGGTTCTGAGTATCTGCACTGTCTTATTTTTATCTTTTTCGATGTCTGAACTTAAAAGTTTCTCTTCCTTTTTGAAACTTTTTGGTCTTTTAAAGTTCTTCCCAAGAAATTCTTAATAGCATTGCTTTTTGGTACTTGCCAGATTTAGAATCAGATGAAACGTTGGCTTGTAAAGGTGCAATCATTAGAGTACACTTTTCTTCAGAAGGGGCCAAAGTGGAGACCGGATTTATAAGCGGAATTTCAACTTCCATTTTGGCGAGAATTACAACACCAAGTTCCTATCTTGAGCGAACTACCGGATTACAACACAGCATATCAACGCCTGAAACTTGAATATTGACCAGTTTAACAATCGAACCCTTCCTTGTGTTCATAAATACATAAATGCAAGCCTGCAATCGTTCACACATTTCACTCATATGCAACTGCTGATGGATGGTGTTCTCCACAGATCCTACACTAATTTGGAGTTCTGTACCTAGTTCTTTGACGCTAATACGGTGATCTTTCTGGATTAATGCCCCGAATTTTTGCAACGCTCTCTTCTGTTACAGCAGTTGCTGGACGTCCTTGGATTTTTTCGTCATGCACTAAGATTCTTTCACATTTGAATTGTTTATACCAATGTGCAATAACACTGTAACCTGGCCCACAAATACAAAATTGATCCCTGGACGGTCTTCATAAACAGCGATCATTTCTTCGTGGACTGTTTTTCCTTGCAGAAAGAAGAACCCGATCACTGATCTGTATTACACTTTATTCATTGTGACACTTCACGTCATTCAGTGCTACAGCGAAAAAAATGAATAGTCAGATCGAAACCAAAATTTGTGTGGTTGCTATAGAGATTTCAAGATATCAGACAAAACATTTTCATTTTTCTATCAGAATATCTTACTTCTGGGTGAATACAAATCTTTTTTGAACCTCCTCGCATTGTGTCTGAAAAGTATTCTGTGGTTATTTCGCCTTTTTGCTGGCCAAGAAAGCCGAGTTTCCAGGAGAAAAAAAAAACAAAAAAACACAAAACCCCTTGCCTGAGACCCTTGTTAAATTCAGCCACGTTGTTAAAAAAAAAAGCCAATAAAAATTCCTGGCGTCATCGATGGGATTCGAAACCACCTGGTGTGGAGAGGACGGAAGGTGATTATATTCACTGTGCTAACCCCAAGGGCTCTACTGTTTGTAAATCGCGTGTATTCTATGATTGTTTTGTCTGGGATTGAAAAATAAAAAATTATGTAACTCTTGCCGAGACCGACGAGGTTGGCCAAGGTGTGGTTATAGGAACTCCTGTCATGATGGAAAACATTTCTGATCTTCGGTCAAGGGCCGAAATCGAACCCAAGAAATTGTAGTAGAATTAGTGCCCCTTTCTGGCTCCCACCCAAGCAGCAACACTTTTGGGGTCCAATATGTTGTAAAAATACATGATGATATAAAAAAAATAAATAAAGTGCAGCCATTATCAACCCACTGCAGGGTGGAAGCCTCCTCAACAAGTCATGCTGAGGGAAATGGACCATAATCTGCCACGCTGGTCCAGTGCGGGTTGGCAGACCGACCGTATTCAGCAGTCAGGGGCTTGAACCCCGGTCTACTCAAAGAGCGTGTGGTACTGCACTCCCGCTCCTGCCCACTCGGCTACGGAGGCCGTTATACACAGTCGTATCAAGAATTTTAAGGGGCCTCGATGCAAAAAAGAAAATGCCGTCCGTCCTTTCCAAACAGAAAAAGGTCTGTTTTCATTCTGTCGCTTCAGAGAACCTGCTCTTAGATATTGCAGTTTCGAAGCTTCCCTGTTAACAGCCTGGTTATATAGACCAATTTTCACAAAACAACGAAAGTTATGCTCGGTGACACTGTATTCATTTTGTCATCGCCCCCACTTATATAAATGATCCCGTTAATGCTGTTCATTTGACTGCCCTTGAGAACCACTGCCTGGATGCAGTAGCTTGTAGGCTTTCATCTTAACACGGCCCTGCATCGAACCCAAGGAGGGTAAACAACCATCACGAGGGTAAACCAGAATGTCACTAAGCCCTGTAATATGTTTGAGAGCTGCTTGATATATACGAACGGTCATAAATTATGATGTGCTATAATTTATTACCATTCACTGAAAAATCGTATGCCTGCGCACTTAAAGGCATACACTGTGCGTACGTTTGTATGTACTAAACTATCTTTATCCCAACAATATGTGTACACCTGCATCCAACTTTTTATATTCAGCTGTCTTGTGATACCTCAAGGTCACCGACCCAAAAGGGCTGTTACGTGGAACGTGATGGAAGGTGCTGTGCTCCAAAACCTCCCACCTTGTTCCACGTAACACAGATTTCATCCCTTGAAATTAAATAGCATCATTTATTGTTAGAAATATGTAATAATTATATATACATCGAATTATGACCACCCTATCCGTAATTGACTAGTTCGAAGTATAAAAAACCGAACAGCTATGTACGGTAGTGCAGTGTTAATTTGCATCTGGTTGTGGAAGTCACAGTGGTCAAGTAGCAGTTATGGGACGTAGTAAAAATATCATTGAGGTGGAGTTTCCAAACGGCATGATTGTGGGGTCTGTTGCGTCGGGTGCTTCCATATCGGAAACGGCATGTCTTGTGGGTTTCTCAAGGGCCACTGTGGTTCAGGTGTACAAAGAATAGTGTAGAACGGGTGAAGCCACCTCCCGCCAACAAAACTGTAAAGAATTATGTAACGTGGATGTTCGTGGTGAGCGAAGGGTTCAGCGCGTTGTGTAAAAGTGTAAAGTGTGTTTAGGGTCAAACGGCACCAGGGGTTTCCCCCATCTCCGCGTTGTTTTCATTGTGGGGGTACGAGTTCACTGGAAATGCCAGAGATTTAAAAGTGTGCGGATATTGTATTTGTGTAGCGTCATATACCGTTGTTCTTCTGGTCGTTTAGCCGCTGGACCCCTGCTGAGGCCCAACGTTGCCCCACTATCGCCCCGTGGAGGCAGACCAGGAAACACCAATAGACTAAAATTTACTCTGGCAGGTCCTGCCGCTTAATTTCCTGAGATTTCGGCAGCTAGGACTTAAAAAGAAAAAAAAAAAGGGGAATAATCGCGTAGTGGGGATAGCGTTAGGATTTGAAAGGCCAGAAATATTAATGGGCGAATGTAATTTAGATTAATGTAATTAGGTTTGGAAAATGAGGGGGGGTCGCTTTCATCAGATAGAGTAGATGGGGGAAACCCCTGGTGCCGTTTGACCCCAAACACACACTTTACACTTTCATCAGATAGAGTGGGGGAGGGAGACTGAAGGCTGCGGGGAGATAGACAGAAATATTGGAGTCAACAGGCAAGACGTCTCCAGATTTTGGTGGGGCACGCCCATATCCTACCAGAAGGGAAAGTGGGGATGTCGAGGAGGGGAGGAAACAGGAGGACCGTCTACTCCTCCCCCTGCCGGGGAAAGGTGGGCCAGGCAAGGGTGCCGACACAGACCACCAACATGGCTTGTGTCATCAGTCGGTGGAAGGTTGGAAGGTCACGCATGGGACAGTATCCCGACCAAGGTATCCAAAGGTCCAATTTATTTAGTAATCATTCATGGGGCTAGTCCCGTCCATATCGTCTTTATTTCTTGCTTCTTGTACTCACTACAGTTGAAGCTGTCGATGGTGTAGTCTGTTTGCGGGCAGTTTATGCCGTTCGGGGTTATGTTGGTATCAGATCCATGCCGTGGTTTGCCATAGTTTATGCCGGGTAGACTCTTTACGGCTGCAGTTGTGGTTGTGGGAACATCCTTCTTCTTGTAAAGAGATCTTGTGCAAACTGGGTGAAAGCATGTCTTCTTCAGTTAGTAGGAGGTGCTCCTGGTCTTGTAATATTAGTTAGGTGTTGGTTATGAGTCGGCAGCGAAGATCTTCGTACAGTTGGCAGTCGCACATTAGGTGTCTCCATGTTTCCCGTTGGCCACAATGGAATAAGGAGGTGTCGCTAAGTCCGAATCCTTGGAGTTTGTCTCTTATAGCGCAGTGTCCAGTTAGCAGAATGGTAACAAGGAGTCCGGCAGAGAGCCAAGGTGGATAATTTGGGAATACTAGTTGTATATTGGGTATAAATTTTCTAGTAATTTCACCCTTGCTTGATGCTTGCCAGCGGTTTTTCCAGACCTGCTGGAGGTATACGGAGAGACGTTTACGTTCTGATTTGGAGTCGTTTGCAGGGTCCACAATGAAGTCCAAGTGGCTAGCTCCTCGTCCTTTGGAGAGTTCGTATACTAGACCACGGTAGGCAAGCTCCAGGCCGAGGGGAAGAGCCCCGTTAGGGCCAGGAGCGCATGTGTGCTTACGGTGTTGCAAGCTCTTGAAATTGTGAGTAGAACGTACCGCTGCGTGGTTTCCAATTTTCTTCTGTTAATGGCGGTGTTGGCCTTTCGGTACCACACGCCGGCAGCGTAAGTAATGGCAGTCAGCGATTTGTATGGGCTCAACAACAGGTCACTATGCGACTGCTGACATCGCAATATAATGTGGGAATTCAAAAACAATGTCCCAAATGACGATGCGCCACACACTCAGACGTATGGGGGTTTCACAGCTTGTTGTGTGTTTGTTATTTGGTTTTTAGGAGCATTAGCAACCAAGGCCATATTGCTCCGGGGATATGTGGTGATCATTCCCTGACCTTTCCGCATCCTCCATATTTGGTGGTCACGGGCTCGAACCCCGGTGTAATCAAGAAGCGTGTGCTATGCATTGCTGCTCCTGCCCACCTGGCTACAGAGGCGCCGGGCTCCACAGCAGACGGCTCAAGAGACCCCCTCTTCTCACCGCTGATCATCGTTGACGGCAGATCCTGTGGTGTCAACAACATGCTGATTGTACACTGGAGGACTGATAACGATTGTGCTGGTTGAATGAGTTCAAATACCTGGTGCAACACGCCGACGTCTGCGCGGGTAGCTTCACCGTCCTCCCCACACCGGGTGGAAAAGACCCGGGTTCGAATCCCGTCTATGGCGCGAGGAACTTTAATGGACTTTTTTCATTCCGTGGCTCAGTTAATCGGTCTCAGGCGTAGATAGCAAGGATCCCCTCCCCCCCAGAAACTGGGTTTTCATTCAGCAAAACAGACAAATCGACCATAGAACCACCAATTAACAGACATAAGACACACAGCACGACATATGAATTTAATTATTCGGGTGGCCTAAAAATAATTGTTTGGTTTTTTTTTTTTTTTTTCCAACACGCCGACGGACACCTTCATGTATGAGGCAAGGAACTCGAATCCATGGACCCATCGTGCATGGTTCCCACTATCCAGGAAGGTGGCAGTGGTTGCGTTGCTTAAGATGGGGCATGTTTTCTGGCAAGAAGTAAGACCGCCTGGTGCGTGGGACCTACGTTTCACTGGGGAAGTCTACCGGCAGCTCTTAGGAGGCCACGTGCACCCTGCCATGTTGCATTTTTTTCCGGACAGAAACGGAATCTTCCAAACCGATAATGCGCCGTCACTGGGCCCGCACTGTTCACGAGTAGTTCAAGGAACACAGTGAAGGTATCACCCGTCTTGATTGCCTTCCAAATTCACCTTACCTCAATCCAACTGAACAATCAACTGTAGGATGTTTTGGAACCGGAAGTGACGCCACGCAACCGTTTGGAACGGGAATTGAGCATAAGCAAACGTTATCTGTTCCGATCCGATACTGTGGAAAGCTTTGCAAGGCAGCATGGCTGCGTATCCCTACGGACGTCTTCGGACTTCTACTGGAGTCAGTGCCTAGGCGAATAGCTGCTGTTATCCCTGTGAACAGTGGTCCAACACGGTATTAGGCAGGTAGTAATAATTCAGTGATCACTCGGTGTACATTTTGTATATATACAATTTGACCCCTCACGGCCAAAAGACCAAGGGTTTTACAAGAAATGACTCATGAATTAGAAGAAGAAAAAGAAGAACTCTTTATTATATATATGGGCATTTCTATTTGCACAGAGAAAATGATGGGGTTATGATCAGACTGTATGTTGCTTGTAGGGGGTTTTGATTAGTCACACAATTTGCTGACACGAACGCAAGGTCTAATGTGTTTTCGCTCCTTGTGGGTGGTGTGCTAACCAGTTTGAGACCTAATATACCTAGACGCTGACTCAGTCTCCGCTTGAGGTTTCCCTGAGTATTCGGGAGATTGAAATCCCCACACACACACGACGTGTTGCAGTGATGAATGGAGATGGTTAAGCAGCCAATTGAGAAGTTCATCAACTACTTGTGCGTTTGGAACCGGTGGGATATACACTGGGAAAATGTCGAGAGAATTGTTCTGGCTATTATTATGATAGAGCCCAACATAACAGGTAAAGGAGTCCACATCCCGAGAAAGAAAGAGAAAAATTAATGTAAAATAAAGACAAAGTAGTTTTCATATCCTACAATCTAAAAATGGCCCGTAAAAATTCCTTGCGTCACTGACAGGATTGGAACCCAGACATTTTCCAAACGGTGTGGTAATGACGACAATTATAACCACTGGGCTACCAATCAATCGCAGAAGGAATTCTAAAAGAAAGGTATGCTGCTCTCTTGGTTCAATAGTGGGCTACTGTCTTAACACTAAAGTCATAGAAAGTTAGGCCAACTCACATAAAGTCACCTTTAGTGACCTTGTGTGAGTTGGTCTAACTTTGATAAGAAAGCCTTTCGTTGAGCTTCTCACATAAATACAATCTTTCATTAATTTTATAAGATGAAACAGCTAATAGCTCAACTTAAAAACTGTTTTCCAACCATCCATCTATCGAAAGACAAAATAGGTTAGCCAGTTGAGTCGTATTGCACAAGATGCGGGTTACACGACAACACTACGTTGAAGTATATCTCCATAATCACATGCTGCTTATAAATTTTCTTAACCTCTAATGCCGTAATCGAGTTGCAAAACAAGCGCAAGAACTATAAAGGTTTTTTGTTATTAAAGATATGCCCTTTTCCTCCGTTTCTCGGTCCCAAAGCCAGGCGCTGCACTTTTAAGGGAATGGAGGTCACCGAATACTCCATTCAAGTCCGCTTCTAATGATGTCTTTATTGTTTCGTACACAACAAACTGAAGATAACCGAGACATCTCGGATAGTGAGGGTGGGGGCCGAAACTCGAGGTCAGAAGCGGAAGTAAGGTTTAGCAATATTACGATCCATGTAGTTAGCAGCAGTGTTTGTCAAGACCACGTTCCATAGCAACCTAATATCTGTCAGACAAATCATTTAGAGGAGGAAGAGAGGGGAAAACACCATGAAAACGTGCATATACCGTAGCGTACCAGCTCCAGTGTCCAATTAACACTCCCCATGGCATCATGTTGGGATGGTTTTCATACTTGCACAAATACATGAGCACGATATACCTGTACACCCAGGCATTTCCTGTTCGCTTGCTTGATAAGTAGCTACACGAACTTTATAAAGACGCGCCACTCCTTCTGTTTACAGCTGAGTGCATTTTCGGTCACTAAGACTAACAAATCGCGTCAGATAACAACAAAAACAAGGTTACGCATAGTACAAACCAGTGAACTTATGGGTTATGTCCATAACCGCGTAAATAGTTACAACTGAAAATATAATGATACGTTGGTTGCTATTAGAATGAAAAAAGTACAGAGAGACAGAGAATGTAGCACTAACATCGAAGTGAATTTCGTATGATGGCCATTCAAAGAGTTCTGTTGCATAATTTCTTTCTCAGATATTTATTTTAACAACAGCAATGTAGGAGCATTACGTTTCATTTCAAGCGTGTTCAATAATCAAATGGCTTGGCTTACAAGTTAAAACACCTTTAAACTGTACCCAAGAAGTGTTGATAAAAACCTCTCCACGTGATTTTCACTCGATATGTAGTCGTGAGGTGGGAGCTGTTATAAGGTTTTGGGCACATCAGCAACTTAAATTGCGCCGTATATAATGTCTGTAAATTTCGTGTTTTCTGTGATCGATTTGCTGTTTACTGGAAGAAAAATCCAAGTTTCCGGGAGAAAAAACCACGCTGCCCTCGCCCGAGACCTTCGTCGTAGTAGTAATACGGTTTTAGGAGCATTAGCGATTAAGGCCAAATTGCTCCGTGTATATTGTCTGTAAATTGCGTGTGTTCTGTGGTCGATTTTCTGTTTTCTGGACGAAAAACTAGAGTTACCAGGAGAAAAAAACCATGCTAATCTTACTTGAGACCGACTAATCCAACCATTTTGTGCAAAATGCCAATAAAAATTTCTGACGTTATTGACGAGATTCAAACTCAGACCTTTTCCACCCGGTGTGGGGTGGACGGTGATAATACCAACTGATGTGATAATGCACACGACTACCCGTGAAATGGTACTCGTATAGCACTCGACACGAACTTTAATACAAAAGATCCAGACTATTCTAAATAAATCCTGAAAATTTGAAAAAGATCGAAGCTGTCGTTCCAAATTTATCCCAGTATTTCTCGGTGGGGGGGTGAAGACTATTGACTATTGACTGGAATTGAATCTAAAACCTTTCCAGGGAGCAACAAAGCATGTGCTGAAAATTTGGTTTCGATTCAACTTTTGTTTTTAGAGTAACCAACGAAACGTACTTTCATTTATATATATAGATTTCTGTGGGAGGCAAAGGCGAAACTAAGGGCTGTGGAATCGAAATTGGTCCTAAAACCTTCATAAGGACCAAAGAAACAACACACTGAAAGTTTGGTGCTAATCTGACTTTTTCTACAGAGTAACATCCAAAACTAATATGCACAGACACCGGAAAAAATATTAGTCACTTGTGGTATTTAGGGCATATAACAGATTTCACACTTGTATCTTCTACGCTTGTTGCTTACAGCACTTAAATTAGAGTATTTGGTTAACCCGTTTTCTCTATTTACAGGTATACAAGTTGTGACTGAAGAGGCAAGTTTCCATACGAAAGATGGGGCATAGAAAAGATGTTAATGAGAGGCAAAAGGAATGATTGCATTTGGCAGATCTAAAGGGCATCCTGTTGAAGAACTTGTACACTGAATTAATAACAAAATGCTACTACCATTTACGATGGGTAAAATTTTCGTTTCTTTGATTTTTCTTGTAGATCCTTCTATTTTACAGCCCTTTCAGCATCCAACAATAGTCAGCCATCACGTTGATATTCCACCTTCCCTGGTACTCAATGTTCTCATCTCTATGTCCATCTCCCCATCTCCATGTTCTCAATGTCCTGGTGAAACCTCTCACCCTGTTCTTCACTTACACTTCCTAGACTTTCTGGGAAGTAGTCGATGTAGCAGAGTAAAAAATGTACCTTGACGTGTTGCAGCTCAGCTTCTTGAAGTTTTCCAACATATTTTCAACTATATTCTTGTGGCCTGGATCCTTGTTGTGCTCTGTTCTCTAAGAAATTCTCAACAGACCCGAAACAGTTCATAGTTCATAGTTCCCTTAAAATCTTGGTCCCTCATCAGTTAGTGAATTTGAGGTCCAACAAAAATACTTGTTTTAGCTTCTCTTGGGTGATCGATAGGAATTTAGTACAAAGGTAGTTGAAGCAGGGACCTTCCTGAGGTAATGTTCTCACAAACTGTTTCATCAAACCCAGTTTGATGTGCAATGGTAGAAGGAGGACAGTTTTGGGGTATACCAATAGTTTATGAACTATGTTCCAGGCAACAAACTGGCCCTCTTCGACCAGACTTTGACATCCCAGTGCTTATTCCTTTCCTGACTGTCCCACTCACATAAAGCAAGGCATTTTTGTGTAGCTAGATTGCTGTCCAAATAACATGCCTATCACTTTAAAGTCGGCATAAACCAACCAACCATGTTCTTTATACTTAATACAGTATTTGTCAACAACTTCAAGTTCGCATATGTTTCTTTCAAATGCACACAGTGAACTACTGGAATTGACCCATATTTATTTCCATTGTGGAGCAACACCTTTGAGACTCCTCTTTGATGAGTCAATAAAAAGTCTCCACTCTGTAGGACTAACTAATTCCTAAATAGTTCATTAAGTCATTTATATTACTGCAAAAAAAAAAAAAAATTAGAGAATCGTCCTCAGAAACGTAGGGGAGTAGTTCCCGTTTTCTGAGTCTGTACCATGAGAAAAATGTCCCATATGCTAGGATATTTTTTGACTTAAGGCTAGAACCAAGGAGTTCTGTAGATTCCTTGTGTAAATTTAAATATCTTACCAGATTGTTGAGTTGATGCTATGAAAACAGCTGAGAGCTGGACTCAATATCTCCAGGCGTGACGACTTCAGTTTCATCTTCAAAAGCATCACTTTCAGCACTCTCTGCTGCTACATTCTCGGCGCCTCCGTAGCCAGGAGCAGCAGTGCGTAGCATACGCTTCTTGATTAGACCGGGGTTCGAGCCCGTGACCATCAAATACGGAGGATGTGGAAAGGTCAGAGAGTGACCACCGCATATCCCCGGAGCAATATGGCCTTAGTTGCTAATGCTCCTAAAAGAAAACCAAACAAGCTGCTACATTTTCCAATATAAGTAGAGGGCATGGAATAGGCAGGTTATCTCCATGTAGAACTGGTCTAATGGTAGATGGAATTTTAAGATACACAATGCCCTTCTAACTCTCTGCATTGTATCCCTCTACATTAACTAAGTAAAAAAAACAGTCATCACAGTGGTTTGTAGGCTCCTGCCAAATCATGAGAATTGCAAATGATACAGTCTTTTTTCATTTTTCCATAATCTCAATGCTTCAACACCGGTTCGGCAAACTTTATGTGGAGCCCATTGTTTATCTTTGTACCGAGTTTCACTCCAAAATAAGTGCAACACACATTTTTTTACAAATTCTGTAATACCTTGTCTTTGCTTGAGGACTACATAACGTCCACAAACATAACAAAATAAGTTCGGATTGTTTAAACATTTGCGTGAAGACATTTTGCTCGCCCTTCAGCACAAGTATTACACAATAACCTCAAAAATAAACTGAACTCACACTGAAAAACACTGCTGCGTGAAGCTCTTATGGTCAAGAAACAAATGACTAAAGGCAGTGTTGCCAACATATGAAGATTTAGTTTACAAATTCCCAGAATTTACTCCTAACTTAATGTATTCAATAATACAACTCATGACATCAACTTGAGTGATTTTTTAAAAATGGTACGTGATAAGAAAAAAACTAATAAAAAACGTTAATAACGAATAAACGAACTGATAGGGAAAAAATGGAAAAAACCTGAGTTAAAAACAGCTATTACTTTACAAACATCGAGAACCATGCAGGGTGGTGTTATGGGTCAGTTTATTTCAGGCTAACCTAGTATTCATATAAACTATTTAAGGGATCTAGTTGAATCCCTACCAACCAGTATTCATGAAGTGATTTCTGTTAAAGGAGAGTTACACGTTATTTATTGAAAAATTACACGTGACTAAATTTTTTCCGGTGTCTATAATTCTGTAAATTGGGGCCGGGGTGGATTTGAAACCGTCCTAGAGATTAGGGGACCTACTTCATAATAGTTAAAACATTCCCAAAGCTTTATTGGCTCACCACCAGCTTGTACAACAACCTACACACAGTCTGGATGAAATGCCTGATTGCCTCTCCTTGGTTAGTTGTGTTTTAGGCGCATCAGCAACTTAGGCCGTATTGCACTGTATATAATATGTCTGTAAATTGTGTGTGTTCTGTGGTCATTTGCTGATTGCAGGACTTAAAATCCAATTTTTCAGAATGAAAAACCATGCTACTCTCGCCTGAGACCGACTAACTCAGCCATGTTGTGAAAAGGACCCATAAAAATTCCTAGAGTAATTGACTGGATTCGAATTCGGGTCTTTTCCGCCATGTGTGGGGATGACGGTGAGTATAACAACTGTACTACCCATGAGAGCATTGTCTCTCCTGCGAACTCGGTGCCTGTCATCAGTAGAATACAGGCAAAATTTGAATTCGTCATCCCAAACATCATTTATATAGAGAGATAGGTCGAAATTTTATAAAAAAAAAAAAATGCCGAAATTATCTGATGGAGGACCATATCTTGGTCCTGCATCAGCGTTAAACAGCAGGAACCACGATTCATCAAACAAGGCAACGTTTATTCCAGTCCTCCACTGTCTAGTGTTGGCGTTCCTGAGCCTGCTGCAACTGTACCTTCTTGTTTTTTGTTGACAGAAGTGGAATCGGGTTCGATTGTCGGCTGTGATTGTCCATCTGCGACAAGTTACGACGAGCTGTGCATTCTGAAATGCCTCTTTGTTACTACTGTTGAACTGGTTGTTATTTGACTAACTGTATACTATTTGTTACCCAGCACAAGTCTTGTCAGCCTGAGATGACCTCTGGTAGCACGAACACATCTGCTGTTACTTAAACAGCGCTCCATTTCATGAAAAGGGTGTGTATTCCTAATAATGTGGCTGTTCAGTGTATACTTTACGGGGGAAAAAAAGTGACACAATTTGCATATGTAAAGATTTGGAAACATGTTTTTATTCAACCGAAGTCACGGAAAAGATCCTTGCATGCTAAGAATTTTAAATTGGGAAAGATAATTGATACCAGCAGAAACTGAAGTTGCTTAAAAACTTTGCAGTACATTTCTTGCGTTGTTAACCGACTTGAACCTGAACCTTCTGATTTGTCACTGAAAAATTGTTTCTTTATCCGTGGAACATGTCGGTCTGCGCTTCATTTAAAGTGAATTACGAGAACTTGTTAAATGCCCACAGCGAGATTACATTAATAAGAAGACCTCCTCTGGCTACCTGTTAAGAAATCTTCGGAGCTTTAATTAGAATAGGAAGGCTACTTGTCAAGAGAAGCCTTGCGTGTTGACAACTGTAATTTGTCACGGAGAGACGGACAGACAGATAAACAAACAGCACGTGATGGTTTAGTCGGATGACCTGCCCCTCGAAAAAACCCACAAGATGATTTCACTTTCTCACGGGATAAACCGAGGGCAAGATGAAAGATGAGATCTCTTTGAATGCTTGGTAGAGTGCGGACAAGATGTCACTGTCACCCTTCCGTTGCACGAACCGTACTACATGATGCCGGTTCGCCGTCTTACTGTCAAAGGAGGGTTTGTTCGATCCCAGATACAGTGAGTAGAGCGGCCACTTTGGATTCAGTTGAAGAAATATTTATTTATTTACTTTTTTTCAGATCGGGGGTTAATGCCCACAGATGGTGACCCTGAGAATGTCATCGCACGGGCACACGTGCGTCTAGGAGGCACAAAGACGCACCTGACACCGAGAAACAGATCCCCACCACCATCTGACTGTGTCTAATAAGGGGAGATGGGAAACTGATATGTGCCGGAAGGAAAGTGGAATTTCGCTTCCTGTGCCAGAACTCGAAGGATGCGGTTGAAAAGTTCACTTCCGGTTTAAAAAAATGTAGTAACGAAGCCCAAGGGACAGTGGGTGCTTTGTTGTCGGTCGTTACTAAAGGACGAATGACATCGAGACTTCCTGTCGGTACATGCGGCAGGTGTACTTGGCGTGGTGTTGAGTGAGTGAACACAACCTCATCAAAGTATTCCAGACAGACAGCCTTCTTAATATCCCCCCTCCATCACAACCCCTTTTTAGAAGGAATGTCTCAGTAGAGCTGGTGGAAGTCTGTAAGCGTAATGGACAAAGAAAATATGTCATTCTTCGCTAATCAGGAACTGCGGAAATAAACTGCCAAGTAATGTAGTTAGGTTTTATGTTCATCGGAAGGGGAAAGGCATTAAGGAAAATTTGTAAACCCCCTCAACAATTTATAAAGCAGCAGAAACTCATGAAGCACTCATAAACTCAAAGAACACAAACGTTATATTTGGCAATAATACTAAAATCCATAAAGAGGGGGATTTTCACAAGGCCCATTGTCAGTATTAAATTGGGTTCGACAGAGAAACAGACATACATAAAAAAATAATAATAAAATACATAAATAATAATAAAATAAAATACCTATGTGACTCTCTCCCCACGTAAGTACCTATCCAACTGACCTTTGAATTTCCCCAACAACAATAGGCTGGCTAAAAGAAAACCTTCTGCAATCCAGTTTAAACCTTTTCACCTGTAACTTTAATTATGGCCTCTAGTTCCGGAATCTCCATAAAAGTGAAAATTTGCCTTCATTTATTTTACTATCCCCTATCAGAGCCTTATAGACACCACTCAAGGCCCTCTAAAGTGCCCGGTTGCCAAGCTCGACAGCCCACATATTAGAAGTCTTTTCAGGTGATGTTGCACATTTGGGCACAGTATTCCAAGTTTGGCCTTGAAATTGCCATGGACAATGAGAATTATGCCGCCTTTATCCCCACAAGTAAATGTCCTACAAATCATCGACAGGATGCCATTGGTCCTTCCTTGCCGCCTGTCTACACTGCATGGAGAACTTTATATCCGTCAAGTATAAGACAGCATTTTTCTTGCATTAAAACACAGCTTCTACTTCTCTGACCATCCCCAAAGCCTATGTAGCGGTTCAGAAGAAACTCTAACTACTCTCCCGACCTTGACCTCATCTGTAACTTTTGACATCACTCCCTCTATCCCCTCGTCGATTTTATTTAAGAAAATCAAAAACAACTGATAACATAAGATAGGAACACGGAATATCTGAACAACATACAGTACATGAGACTGCAACATTGATTCGGAAATTTACGAATAAATGCCTGAAACTTTACGATAATGATAAAAAAAAATCGCTAATTAAATCAAACCATTGACAAGTTATGATTAAACAACTGATACATCAGTTTATTAACATGACCAGTGAAAACCTTACTTCCGCCACTTGAGATAGTCTAACTACAACTTCGATTGAAGAAGCCTTTAAAATATTTGGTAAGCAAATCCTAATCACGAGATATTTGGTAAGCAAGCCATAATCATGAGAGCACCATTGGATTCGGGAGAGATCCCTGTGGAGTGCAGATGTGCGAATGCATTCCCAGTTCACAAAGGGAAATAAAAAGGTGACACGAGTAATTAGAGACCTGTTAACTTCTGTTTCAGGGAAAATAATGGAGTGGCTGGTTAAAACGTAATGTAGAACCATTTGGACAGGAATGCAGTTAAACTGGAGACCCTCACAACATGGATTTGTTAAGGGGCGGTCTTGTCCGACCAATCTGATTTGATACTATGATGCAGTAATAAAGGAACTGGATGCAAAAATAAATTTTGATATCATATCATTTAAAATCTGTCGCACATAATAGACTGCTGTACAAATTGGAAGAGTGTGGCATTAAAGGCATGCTACTGCTGTGGGTAAAGGGATGGTTGAGTGGGAGAAGCCAGAGTGATTATCAATGGAGTCCCCCAGGGTTCAGTGCTGAACCCATTGTTGATTTCAATATTTATCAATGATACTGATGAATCTATATCAGGTTTAATATCTAAGTTTGCAGTGATACAAAGGTTGGCAAGTTGGTTAATAACAGTAATCAAAGTAAGCTACTGCAACAAGATCTAGAAAAATATGCCGATAGGCTGAGAAATGGTAGTTGAAGTTTGACAAATTCAAGGTAATGTATATAGGTAACAGTAATCCCAGATCAAAATACCAACTGTGTAGTAATACGCTCAGCATAATGGAAAGTCAAAAAGACCTGGGATTAATTGTGCTGTCAAATATAAAGTTCTCTGAGCAGTGCAGACAAGCTGCCAGGACATCTCATGGGATTTTGTCAATGATATACAGGAATTTTGCTAGCAGCGATAAGGAGGACATTTTAAATACTGCATACAGGTCTGGAGGCCTCATTTTATGAAGGATGTAGAGCTGTTAGAAAGGGTACGTAGAATGGCAACAAGATTGGTGAGGGGAACAAAAGGGTACTCTTACCGAGAAAGGCTTCAGTTCTGAAAATTGCAGCTTCTGCAGACAATGCTGATGGTATTCTTCCTCTATCTCGGACTACATACATGAGGGAGCATAAATTGAAATTGAGGAAGGATGGTTGCAGGACAGATGTGCGGAGGTCTTTCATCAGCCAGCGGTGGTTAATTGTTGGAGCGAACTACGTCTGTTGTTGTGGAAGTGGGTAGTCTGAATAAATTCATCTAAGAACTAGACAAACTACTAGAAGGGATGAACAGATGTTGGCTGATTCTTTATAATCTTGCTTTCTTGCACCATTTGCCACTACTAATACTAATACAGTACTTCCATTCACGAGACTCGAATCCAGACCTCTCTCTCTCTGAACAAGTGACAAACCACTGCTGTCATGAGTCCTCCGCGTAAACAGAAACAAAGGATGGAATACATAAGTATAAGACGGGATTTCGTCAAAAAGATTTAGTAGCGATTAAATGAAAGGAGAGGAGGACAATTTAAGTTATGAGAAAGCTAAGCACTGGTTTTAAAGACTCATCTTACGACATTAATGTCAAAATCAGGAGAAAGATATATGTGTAACCGTTGTCCTCACTCATTGTGCATATGACCAAGGATTTGTAACGTGATCCTGAATTATTAAAGTAACTATCGTGGTGTGTTTAAGTGTTTGGAACAGCTTATTTCTTGTTGGATATCCCCACGAAGAAAACGTATCATTTACTCGTAAATACATGATTAAAAACAGAGAACTCAATTATTATGTTCAGCCCATTCATTCATTCATGCACGACATGTAAGAATGCAGTTGTGAGAGTTTCTTTCTCACACAGAAGACATTCTGGCTTCAACAAGAAACACCTGGCAAATCGCAGCAGCACATCTAGGCCATAAACATAAAAATTTTAGCCAGTACAAGAAAGAATAGAGTCGTCCGTAATGCATTGACCAGTGAGTAGGGCAATGGATGTCCAGAAAGCACTGTCCAGTGCTTTCTGAGCCAAATCTGAGGCAGTGAAGCGTCAGTGTATTCTATGGCCGTTTTACTGGATAAAAATCCTAGGTTTCTGATTGGGGGATCGAGTAATCAACCATTCACCCTCAGGAACTCGACCTTTTCTCGCATGACATGTGATTAGAGTAACCGTTCAGACAACTTAACTCCCTAAAGGTCATCCTTAACTACTTCTCTTTGCTTGAACCCCTCATTTCAAAATAATCGAGTTGATGCACTTATTTCTAAGAGGGTTGTTCAGTAAAAACACGATAAACTCGACGATTCTCAAATGGATGAGTGAAATGGTTGGATTTACATTTAAAACGGTTTTCAGTAATAATTGCGAAATTGGGATCCTTCATGTTTCACAAGGAGTTCAGAATAAAATTTTTCCGAAGCCAACCAATTGTTCACTTTCAACGTACTGTAGTTCGTTATTTATTTAAACTGTTCATCTAGTGTTGTTATCCAGGTTTCCAAATTTGCATAACCAACAATTTGGGTGCCGTGCTCACTCGTTGAAAATGGCAGTGAGATAGTTCACGGGTGTAAATGAAGTTTCTAAAGAATGAGGTGCTATTTTAAAATTGATATAATAAGCGCAAGCAAGTTGCAAGGCGAAGTTGAACTTGGATAGGTGGGGTAGAGGGATGTCACGGGGCAGGGCAAAGTACAGTTCATGCTTTGTCTCTGGTTTTGTGCATTTCTGTTAAAATGTGCAAAGTATTTATTACAGTTTTTATGGAACTGTAGAAAGAAAATCACTGTTCATTAAAAGTTAAATCCAGGAAATATACAAATAAAATTAAAATAACAAGGCCTGTTAAAAACTGAGGAGTTTGACATGGCTCTAATAAAAGCCAAGCAAGCTGGGTCGATTATCTATGCCGCCTCCACATAACCAACTGCACTGATGGGTTGCATAAAAATTCTGCTGGGTTCTGCTGCACACATCACTTTGGCAAAACTGATATCCGGGGTATTCTAGAAACCTGCATTGCAAGTTCAACGGGTATATAAAGAATGGCATAGTCACATTTAATCCTCGTGACGATGTGGAATATTTTTGTGTGTGGGAACAAAGGTTAAGTTACTTTACACCGAACGACAATAAATCCTTCTTTTGTCTGTCTTCTGTTTTGTGTTGTGAAACTTGTAGCCAACACTCACTAAAGTAAAGGGGTGTATTGACTGACAAGTCATTAAACCTAAAAGCAGACTTAGCACGCAATGAAAATTGGATTACGTTCTTTCTCTCCCGGATTTCCTTCCGTGATTATAATGATGAATATGTTTGCTATGAAGAGGGGGGGAGGGTTCTGGTGTGGCAAGCTTTGATCCCTACAGCAGTGAAGGTGACAGTAAAGAGTCATACATACCTCAAAGTACTGGAACACGCTAACCCACCTTCATCCTGATATTCAGGTGACAAGAAAGGAAAGGTCTCTCTCTCTCTCTCTCTGTAGTATTTGCAAACTGCCATTTCTTCCAGGTAAGTGCCGATACAAGTCCATTGAAGCCCACAGTAAATAGTATCAAGACATGCACTGGGATTATTTCCGAAGTTAAAACAATAGTAATGTTTTTGTCGAGGTCATTGCACTGTTATGATTCTAGTGAGGTACCTTCCAGTGAGGGGGGGCAGGAATGATTCATTAGATTTCACTAATGTCCAATTTGGGCTGCAAAGCACTGGAACTACGGAAGGTCGTCCGATGAGGAGTAATGAAGCTTGTCTAAGTGCGCAATTTTACTGCGGTTTAATGGTTTACATACTTAGCATTCTGTATTACTATTCCTCTAGCTTTAGTATTTTTAACTATTTATCCAATCGAAATCTTTCATTCTCCCTCACACTCACGATCCTCCACCTGTACATCTTACCATCGATCTGTAAGTGTCCAATATCTTCATTCTTCAATTTTTTCATTATCTTTCCATCCATCTTTTCTTATCTGTCTAAAAATGGCCTTTGTTATTTTATCTACAAATAATCACTGATAGAAGAGTGGTTGTTTACAATCAGTCTACTAGTGCACTGACAGTAGCTCCGATAACTACAATATACATACGTACCACCTTTAACAAAGTTCTAGTCCTTTCAAATATGACCATTTAATAACAGAAACTTAAACAAATACAGGAGTAATCTTTTCTTCAACCACACAGAGTGCTGTAGAATAACTTTAATCACTTTACTCCCGAGTCTTGGACTCATAATATCAGTAATTTCAAAGAATCATATTCAAAGTAATGGTAGAAGGAAGCCTCCTTGAGACCGGAGAACGACCAAAGTTCTCCTTTATACTGTTTCAGTGCTTGCTGTCCATTCAATTTCAACTCTTTTGTCATGTAACATGAGTGATGCCTTTTGAAGATATAGGCGTCTTGTTGGGATTCAGTTTATCGATTTTCATTTAATCTGTTTTTCTTTTTAATCTGACATTTACCTCATCTTCTTGTTAATAAGTCTAACTAGATTCATTTTACAACGTAGTGATTAGTTGGTACAAAAAGCCGAGTGTATAATAACCACAAGAATATCAGATAATCTGAAAACTTATCAAATAACTTTTAAAATTATACTATAGGCCAGTGGTTCCCAATCTTTTGACACTCAATTTAAAAGAAGAATATTAATGGCACACCGAAATAGTGATTGCCATTGAACTCAATGGAATTTTTCCTACTCTTGCGGCACGCTTGAAAAGGGTCGTGGCACACCGATTGGGAACCACTGCTAGAGGCTAGCTCTAGAATCTAGATTCTAGTGTAAAATTATTCTTGGTATCAACATCGATTTGAACTGTCATTTTGAATTACCAGAAAAGTAAATATTTTAAATAATTATACATAATAAGGCCTTTGCTGCCCAGATTATGATCCTCTGAAAACTAATTTAAATTGGAAACTAAGGCAACCTTAAAAAAAATTTCAAAAAACGCTTTTCTATTTTCCTGGTTTATGGTTTTACATTATAAATGCTTGAATTAAATCATTTCAAGCCTTTGGAACAATTCTTGATATTGTTGTAAACGATATTTTGAATCATAAATTAATTAAAAAGTACCGTACATCGCGCTGTGATATGAGTTGCCTGTTATCTTAACGGCGATGCTAAGCTCGATGTTCTCATATGTTTTGTCTTGCTTGCTTATTTTTATCCCAACCATATTCAAAAAGAGTTCAAACTTAACTACTGATATTCTTAAATAATATACAATCATTTTAATTTTACTACATGTAAGAGGGGTCAATTATATCACGTTGCTTTAAAAAGCCACTCGTCCAAATCTTTCGTTTTCTTCTCTGGCTTTCAGCAATTGTAATAAACACAACACATATTCCAGTATATAATTCCAATGATGCCATTTGTGGACTACATTGCATTGACTTATTACATACCGTGTAAGCATGAAGTGGCATGCATCTTGTATTAAGCAACGCTTGTCTCTTGAGGCTTGCAATGTTGCATGTACTGTATTGTAGAGTGCAAAGTGGCACCGTCTAAACGCACTGTTATTCTAATACTTTGCGATCGTTCTTTATATTAAATCTCATTAATATGCTAATAAATTAATCTGCTAAATATGAATTTGGATTAATATTCCATTGTAAAATCCACAATTTTATACTTTATATTTTTTTTACAATAAAGAAAAATCTAAAACTGATCATAAAAAGTCCAAAACACTACAATTGTGTTTTCTGGGTTCCTTGCTAAGATCCATCTTCTGTCCATTCTTATTTACTCCTCTTTTTACAGTCTAATAGTTATAACTTTACCTAAAGATAAAGTTGCAATACTAACGCCCGAATTTTGGTCCAATTCCTATTAGCACGGCTTCTTACCATTCCAAATAGATCCTTCTCAATTTACATTATGTATGGAAAAGATCCTTGGTTGATACCAAGGTCCTTTTCCATACATAATGTAAATTTTCCCATATCCAGTTGTTCTGGATATAGGAAAATAATATGGCTTATCTTCTGCCTTCTGCTATTAGAAGAATGGTTTTCACTGTGACCACTCATTGCAGCACATGCTCTAATATTTTCGCTTGGTCAACACCAAATTATAACTACTTCTTTACCATAGCAAAAAAATGCCATTTGTGATTTTCATCTAGGATACATCAAAGCAGACAGAACAGCACCAAATACAATCCCTTACAAAATATTCAAACCTCTCATCTTTAACACCGATAAACTTTACCACTAGAGGAGTACTTTGTGCATCTTCCATCGCGAAATTTAATGATGTGCTAAGACAATATTCAGAACTCCATCTAGTCTCATAATTCGTAGTAAAGCCTTTATTACTAGTAATAAAGATTATTTATTTTTTTTATTAAAGTAATCTAAACTTCAGTAAAAGAAGGGACTGTTCCTCCTAACATTTTATTATCATATATGTTTTATATATTCATCAATATCCATCACAGCATGCGTCGATGTTATTAACCCTATTGTACACTCAAATGCCAAACGAACAAACAAACTTGAAAGGATTGGTAGTGACAACAAACAACAGAATCGTCTGCCATTCCCTATAGTCTTTTGGTCTACTTTGAATCTACATAAAGAATAAGGTACCATGATATCTAGAGTACGACACCAGATACAGATATAACAGTGCATTGGTGTGGCAAAAAAACACACTGTGGATTGATTTAAATTAAACAGAACAGTAGAGTAGGTAAAGGGTAGTCTTAACAGAGTGATTGATATGCAAAGGAAAAATAATAAGCAACTTACGTTCCATTTTTCTGTAATCCAATTGAGCAGAATTACATTGCGGTCTTCCTACGTCCAGCATGGTGGCCAGTACCGCATTTCCGCACCCTGTGGGATAAGTGAACGGTTATACCTGTCTCGGAGTACGAATGCAACTAGTGGGTTCTCCTGTGTGTGGCATCCTAAGTAAGCAAGTTTTTTCTTTCGATACAACTTAACATGCCCATCTGATAATGTTGAGGCCATCAAAACAGCTCGGATTAGAGTGCGCTGTTTCTGCTCACACTTCCTAACTAGTAGCCATTCACGCGTACAAATTACTTTAAAGGGGTGGCTACCATGACCGCTCGTGCGAAGCATCCGGAAGCATTTTGGAAAAGCGTTATACTATAGACACTGTACCGAAACGCACGCGAAACACATGCGATTTTGTTTTTGTTTTTTTTTTAAATTTTTTCCTTCAGAGTACTCAAGATTGAGCGGGGAGGGAGAGGGGGTCGAAAACCACAAACATATCCATCCTCTTCCTAAAACGTGGAAACTACGGCAACGACCTTAAGAACGCTTCGGCAGTCGGCAATGCACCCGACGGTTTTTTTTTTTTTTTCTCACAGGCAGTCATGGTTGGGATCGACTCTAGGAAACACAGGATATTGATGTTACCGGGATATCCAGGTGAGCAACTTTTTCTCATTGCACTTCGGTAACCCGAGTGACGTAAACGCACGCATTATACGGGCAATGACGTCACAGACGATTACGTACAGCTGACAGTTGGACGGACAAACAAATCAAAGATGAAAGAAAAAAAGTAGTAAGAGTCAGATATACTAGTGGCTCCACCTACGGGTAAATGTAATTATTTTAATACACTTCTTTTACCGCGTTAGATAATTAGTATTCACTAAATTTGCAACCCCTCCCATGGCAGCATTTGTGGGTTTGCTTCATTGCGAACTACCAAACCGTTCAACTGTTTAACCACTTATTCAACCGCTAAACTAGATTAAAAGAATCAATTAAGACAGAAATTAACGTTCTCGCTTGGCCAGTTAAACGAAATGAATGCAGTAAGTCTGGCTGCAGAGAGAACGTCATCTGTCAACGCTTACAAAAGAAAGAAAGAAAAAAAAAACCTGCAATATGCAATATCCGATTTAGTGTTCCGGGGATCCCACTCATAAACAATAGAAAAAGTGTCAAAAAGATATATTTGTCTGAACATATTCGCTGAGCCTTCAGGATTTCAGGGGTGGTAAATCTGGTCCTGGTAAATCTGGCCATTGCACCAGTATTCCAAAAAACTGGCTTTATCAAAAAACTCCAAGTTATATGTTATTGCAAGAAGGAATTGGAAGCGAACACAGTGAAGAGTATATAAAAATTAAGAAAATTAAAAACAATTAAACAAACCAAATAAATTTTCTATTTATAATTCGGTACGGGAACATCGAGTCGGTGCAGTGCGCAAATATTACTTCTATCTATACTCACCCAGGCTTTATCCATCTTGCTTCTCTACATCCTGAAAACATTTTAGGATACAGAGAAGCTAAAAGAATTATATCCTTACATCGAAGTAAAAGATCTACTCTGAAGTCATACAATATAAAATTAAGCACATGAAACATTAACGTTTCAGGATTCATCGTAACGTCTCTTCATCAGAGATGTGCTATGTACAAATAAGCACAATTTATAAACATAAATTGCATACACACACAACAACAAACGGCCCTTTTCTCCCCTCTCCCTTAGAGATCTGTCAAAACCCTTCATCTTCCATTACAAGATGGATGGAAATACGGCGCGATCAACACTTCTTGTCCTGGTCTAATAAACTAAAATTTTGTTTTAATTTAATTAAAACAAAAATTATGACATAACATTAAAGAGAAACATATAAATGTACAATTACTTACGAGTAACACGAGAATCCCGGTAATTAAGCCTAAATATGCTAATAACGAAATTGTTAGCGTCCCTTAATTTACCAGACTCCGGGGTATCATCACAGTCTGCTCGAAGAGCGTAATGATGTTCGTAGTAAGGACCTACTTCGTAGCCTGACCGTGGAAAATAAGAAGGCTAATTTGCCCGAAAGGATAAAAAAAAAAAAAAAACAATTCAGAATCATTGACACGTAGCTCCATAGTCCGATTTAAAGATATCCGATTTCTTATTTTGAACAAAGTTCCCGCCTGGAATTGCCACTTACTGTCCTCCTAACCTCCCTTAATACTTGTCTTTCGTAACTCCCCCCCCCCCCCCGATTTTTTTTTTCACTTCGTTTTTTGCTATTAGCAACAGACAAGCCACACGTTTCAAATTCATTCTCAAGTATGTAATGGAGAGACGAAGAAGAAAAAAAAAAACTTCCCCACTAAACAGTACGGTCAGTCACACTCAGGGATTTCCTAGAAGGCTAGGTTAATTACACCACTGTTCCATACAAACCGCCGTCAACAGACCCACCCTTCATGGTTTATCCCCGTCTGGTGTCATAGGCTGAATATCCCTTACATGAGTAACTCCCAAAGTATTCGGAATGACTAGCAAGCGAAGAAATATTAAAAAAAGTCATATTTTCAAAATCACTTCAAAAGACTAATTAATAAACACAAATAGCGCATCTCAGATCATAAATAAAACACTAAGAAGGTGGCTTACCTTTAACCCAGCGTTTTAGAAGTACCAAATATTTAAAAATTGCGTTAAAACCCCACCACAACACACACCACTTATTATCGAAATAATTTCGGATACGAAATTAAACGTTCGATCTATGACGTAACGTACACGTGCTCACTTTGCGTTAAAAAAAAAAAAAAAAAAAAAAAAAAATCGTCTGCCTCTGTCTGTTTATGATTTCTTGTGTATCGCGTACTTTAAAGCAATGGTGATTTCGCCTCTAAATAGTTCTGCTCTAAATAAAACTAATTTATGTGGAAAGTAGGCTTCATTTAGAGGAGCAATTAATGTTTTGCTTCTGTGATATTTTTTACGCACTGCTTTTGTTTTGTGGTACAAAGATTTCACGGTTACCTCTACGATTTGTTCCCAGCGTGTCTCTCGTTGAACCTTGTTCGTGACCTGATTCTGTAAGTTTTTCTCTTTTTACTGTCACATATTTTAGAAGTTGTTCCAGGAAACAATATATTCGCTGGTTCGTAGCCTTATTAAAGTTCGGACGGCCAGTTGTTACGAATGGCTGCCTGACATTTGTTCCGAATGATATGATAACTTTGTCATTGTAAACGAATATTTTAAGCATATCGTATATTTGTTATGCCTTATTAATAATGTTTTTAATTACGCTATCAACAAAAAATATTTTTTGTCATACCTCCGCAATGAAGCTATGTGATTCTGCAGGAAATAAACGCGCGATTCAGTAAATCACCATAAAAAGTCTCTATCACATCTACATCAAAAGATATACCCACGTGTTTAATGGCAAAATAAAAGGATATATACGTATAATTCAAGTTTGTAATACTAGTGTAAAAATATATTATACTTTCTCTATAACTCATTTAACTTTGGAAAACATATCATAAATCATATCTAGTCTATCCAATTACAATTATAATCAACATACCAATAATTGTCCTTAAGGATGTTTGCTACTAAGGCATTTTCTCTTGTATTCCTGCTTACTCTACTTCACTGGGAACCAGCAGTAATCCCCCCATCATTACAGGATCCCAGTGACCTTTGTACCGCTTTTCCATCGCGGAAATATCTTGATGAAACCGCTCCTCTTGTTCATCACTCGCATCTCCCAGATTTTCGGAGAAAATTTCGAGTTGGGAATGAAGAAAATGAATTTTCAACGACATTCGACAGCCCATGTTTTGGTAGCACTCGAGTAAATTAGACACCAACATTTCATAGTTTTCTTCTTTCCTATTACCCAAAAAAACCACGTACTACCACCTTAAATGATCTCCAAGCTGCCAATTCAACCTTCTTTAACTGGGTTTCAAACATATTGTCTTTCAGGAGTTTCCTGATTTAGGGTCCTACGAAAATTCCTTCCTTAAGTTTGGCATATGTTAAATTAGGAAACACACTTCTCAAGTATGCAAATCCATTACCTTCTCTATCTAGTCCCTTCACGAAATTTTTCATCAATCCAACCTTGATGTGCAGGGGTTGAAGAAG
Organism: Mastigoproctus giganteus; assembly: GCF_048544385.1. Lineage (NCBI taxonomy): Eukaryota > Metazoa > Arthropoda > Arachnida > Uropygi > Thelyphonidae > Mastigoproctus > Mastigoproctus giganteus. Next base: position 38,513,736 of record NC_143587.1, on the reverse strand, counting down.
AACCTTGTTTGATTGCACTAAAAGAATATATTTTACATTACACTGTTCTGGTATGAACTCGTCTCGCTTGTCCCAATGTTACACAACATACTTTCTTCTGTCGCACGGCTGTCCCACAAACACAAAAAACATTTTGTGAAACCCCTCTGAAAACCAACAAGCAAACCAATAACCCTAAGATCACTGCATATGTTCCAACCATAATTCTGATATTTTATAACATGTATTTAATAATGCATAAAAATTGGTTAAAAATAGCACCAAAACTTGGAGGTGAAAATCGTGTTGGCTAGTGTTATTTATATAAATAATAACGAATAAAATTATATGGATGTTTGTTCCTCCCATATATGTTTTTTTTTTTAAATGTACGTGTATAAAATCGATATATGAAACGCTTTCGAATATTTAAATTTTTATTCGCTAAAAATACATATTTCTCACAATTCTAAGGGTCGTTAATACCGATACAAACAAACAAGACTTTCACATGGAGTCCATGACCCCGTCGGCAATGATAACAATACATAACCTTGTTCCCACTTCCAGTCCCTGTTGTGTTCTACTTATTTCCATATCTCATCAATGATTTAGATACTAAACCTGTCTGGTTGCTGCAGTAAAGCATCTCTTGATATACGGGATAAATATTATGGTTACTGACATACTTTGATAGCTTTGTTTTCCGAAACAAAAGGCTAACTTTTTGATTGGTTAAGACTGCCGTCGACCCGGTAGACAACCTATTGAAGACCGAGTGGTGTTAAGTGCTGTGTTCTCTGGGTCACTGAAGTATAGTTGAACCTCCCGAATCCTGCAATGTCCACCCTGCACAATCAGAGCTGATTGTGCAGGGTGGACATTATAGTTTAGAGCAATAAACATTTTTATCGAGCTCCAACCACATTTAGAAATTTATTAGAAAGCCTTGGGGTTGTCTACTGTTTTTTGTGAGCAAGATTTGGTGGTAGTAGTAGTAGTAGGGTTTTAGGAGCATCAGCAACTGAGGCCATATTGCTCCGTGTATATTGTCTGTAAATTGCGTTTGTTCAGAGGTCGATTTTCTGTTTGCTGGACGAAACCCGAGTTTCTGGGAGAAAAAAGCCATCCTACCCTCGCCTGAACTGACAAAGATTCACTAACCATCTTCTAGGCTGTCGTGTTTTCAAAGAACATCAAACCAGCAGCTCTCGTCCATTTGTATTTGCCCGTGTGCCACAAAAAAAATATCCACCACAGGTGTGGGTAGTTCAAAATGCAAACACAAGTCATCATCTATCGTGGAAAATGTTGCAATGTTGGGAAACTCGACAGTGGGACCTTAATGAAGCGATTGTGTGAACTTTTCACCATTGGATCATCAACTGCATATGCTTATGTTTTGGAAGACACAGGGGTTTGTGAGCTAACGTGGGCCCCTGTGCAAAGTGCAAGATGCCCCTGGTGTTTCTATATGTGTTTTTGTGTGCATCCACTTATAGATGTGAGGATTAAAGATCAGGTTATTTGCAGTAGAGTTTTAGATGTACGCTTACATACGCCTAAAACCGTACTGTCTAAATTGCGTATGTTCTGTGGATGATTTGCTGGACCAAAAACCATGCTATGTTGGCCTGAGAGCGACTAACTCAGCCACTTTTGAAAAAAAGACCCATTAAAAATTCTTTGCGTCGTTGACAGGATTGGAAATCAGGCATTTTCCACCTAGGAAGACGATGATTATATCCACTGTATTATTTTAAGTGTGTAGAATTTTTTGTTAGTTATTAAAAATGAATTTACTTAAAAATATGTTTTCGACCCGACTCCTTGAAAAATTTTGTAGGCTTGGGTACCGTAGTTCCCCAATTTCGTTAAGCAGGGAGGTGATTTTATATATGTAAAAGCAGTTGGCCTGTTGATGTCCATTTAGGTGGTTTTTTTTTTTTTTGGTTTTTTTTTTGGGACCAGTTGATTTTAAACGGAAGTGAAAAGCGGCACCTCACATTAGACCAAACTCTTATACCACGATTTGCCTTTAAGAATTTGTTAATTTTTTGAAATATTTTGTTTCCTTACAAAGAAACAAAATAATACCCACTAGACAAAATAATACCAACGAGAATATACGGTCTGTTATACACATCGGGTTATATTAGGTTTCTTTGTGTATTTTTATAAAGAATTTCTTGTAATTTCTTATAAATTTCATTGAACCCTTAATGTTACTTTAGATTATTTAAATATTTCCAAGAATAATTTTAAAAAGCTAAAAATACCTTCAGATGTTATAATGCATTTTTTATTATTAATATTAAAATTAATATAAATTTTTAATGAAGTTATCATGCGACTATAAAGCAAGAATTTGGCCGAAGGAGAAGCCTTTGCTGATGAGAATCCTTTGCTGATGAGGTTTTAATACTTTCAATCGCTTTGAATACAATTTTCTTGTTTAAGGACTTGATGAATAAAACAACCAAAAATCAGTTCTTTAAGAAAAATTAAACTGCAGTATCCGAGCCCTTATAGAAATAAACTTTTGTTTATTTATAGTTAAGGGGAAAAACAATTGGCGATTCACGAATTGTTGCAGAGAGGAAAAGACACACGGAATGAGGACGGTGTTGATCCTCCAATTGTTTTTCTAGTTAGTAATATTTTTATACTGTATAAAAAGTAATGTATGATCCTAAAAAATAAAAAAAAACATCTGTTCTTTTTTACGCAGATAAATATATATTTTTTCTCCTTTGGAAGATATCTTTCTTGCATTACATACGATTGGCTCCGTTGTTCATCGTGGCCTAGGAACTTAACAGCAACGCACAAAAGACTACCGGTGCTTAAAAAATTATAGTAGACCAATTCCGTGCAAGGAGTCGTAGTGCCCAGGACAAAGCCGAAAAATGCCCGAACTGTGTGGACGTGTGCCAAGCTATTGTAGTAGAGAGCTTTTCATGTTTCATGCCAGTAACATGGATAGGATTAGGGCAGGTAAGGTGAAAAAATAACCTTCTTAATTGTGGATTTAATGTTTATAGATTAATTTTCAAGTTGTACGTACGAAGAAAGGTTTTTCACAAAGTAGAAAAAATTAATACGGTTGTAGGAAAGGGTATAGCCCATTGCCGCCAATAACAAAATTACATGACGTCATTATGAGGGGCGTTTGACAAGTTCGTGGCCTGAGTATGAAAGTTTTATTTGAGTCTGGTAACATGTTTCTTTTAACCATAGTCCCCTTTGGAGTTGATACACTTTTGCCACTGGTGCTGCAATGCGTTGAATCCAGCTGCGAAGAACGTGTTCTCTTGGGCCTCCAGGAATGAATGCACTGCAGCAGTGACATCATTGTCGGTAGGAAAATGGATGCCAGCCAGTATTTTTTCAAATTAAGAAACAGCTGAAAGTATGATGATGCTTTACGAAGATCTGACGAATATCGGGGACAGTCCAAGATTTCAAAGCAGCACTCATTCACTGTAGCCATGGTAATGAAACACCTGTGAGCAGGCGTACTGTCCTGGAAGAACTCCTTTGCTAACCTATCCTCAGCGTTTATCTTTGATGTATTCACGCAAACTCCTCACAAGGTCTTCTTTTTTTTATGAAAACCCCAAGTACGAGAGGTATTAGAAATTACAGTACTTAATACGTTGCATGGGTTGGAGGTTGAGAAAATGAAAGAAGATATTTGTTGACATTAGACTTGAACTTCTGTAGATTGATTTTTCAGGAAATACTTATGAAGGAAGGTTGTTCCAGAAAACGGAAGTTTAATGAATGAAGAAGAAAAATTGGTTTTATGAATTTGAACTTGGACAGTAAAGGATGTTGACTGCTTGCGGCACGTGTTTGGACTGTTTTGGAAGAGAGAGCAGGAATTAAAGAAGCCAATTCTGAAGAACAGCGCCCATGGAAGTATCTCTAGAGAAGGCATGCAGCCAAGGCCGTGCAAATGGAGGATGCAGTGGTTGCGCCGCACCAGGGTCCCTGATCTAGTGGTCCCCAATCGAGGGAGCAATTTTTGTCTCAACATAAACGAGGGCCCCTTAACCCCTTTTGCATCCGGGCCCACAAGTACCTTTGCACGGCCCTGCATGCAGCAGGAACAGAACGTCTATGAGACGGAGTGGAGAGACCCCTTTAGAAATGAGTCATTAATGAATCTACCTGCCCTCTTTTGAATGGAATCTAGAAGACTGATAGAGGTTTTGTGGGCACCACCCCATATGTGGGAACAATATTCCATGGTAGCGTGGATTTGCAATTTGTACAGAGTGAACAGCTGTTTGGAAGAAAAGTAACGCCGAGAAGGAAAGAGAAAACCAAGTTTTTTAGATGCAGAGGAAGTATATTTATAATGTACTTGTGCCAAGAGAGATTAGAAGTCAGGGTAATCCCCAATAGATATATATGATCTTTCCTAGAAATCGAAGTGTCGTCGAAGATGAGCATAGGAGCAGAAGAATCCTTTTTGGGAGATATAAGACAGGACTGAGTTTTAGAAGGATTGAAATCAACTAAGTTGTCTTTGCCCCACTGGAGAATTACCTGGAGATCAGCGTTTAAAGAATTGGTAGTGGATATTCGAGAAGTTGAAGATGTTTGTGTAGGGTAAGGTTTCTCAAACTGGAAAGTGGAATGCAATGTGCTGTCGTCAGCAAAACTATGGATAGGATTTCCGGTCAATGGAAGAAGGTCATTAATATACAAGAGGAAAAGAGTGGGGGAAAGAGCTGAACCTTGGGGGCACCAGCATTAGTGGAGAAGTTAGAAGACAGAGAGCCATCTGCTATCACCCTCAGTGAGCGGTCAGAGAAAAAACTGGATAACCAATTACAAAAAACAGTTGGCAAACCATAAGATGGAAGCTTGTTTAGAAGACCTTTATGCCAAACACGATCGAAAGCCTTTGAGATGTCAAGAGCAACTGCTTGTGTTTCACCAAACTTTTCCATTGAATTTGTCCATAAATAGGTAACATAAGACAGAATGTCACCAGTGGATCGACACTGACGAAATCCATAAAGGCGATCGTTGATCATGCGGAAGGATTCTAGGTAGTTTAAGAGTTTGCGGTTAATTGATTTCTCCATTACTTTAGAAAAAGTAGAAGTAATTGTAATGGACGATAATTGGATGGGAAGGATTTGTCACCCATTTTGGGAACTGGCTGGATATCAGCAAATTTCCAAGCAGAAGGAAAAACACTTTTGGAATAAGAAAGCGAAAAAATGCGATACATAACAGGAGTAAGTTCAGGAGCACAGACTTTAAGAATAAGTGGGGAAATGCCATCTGGACCTGGAGCTTTCTTTGCATCAAGATTCAGGCGCCTCCGTTGCCAGGTGGGAAGGAGCAGCAGTGCGTAGCACACGCTTCTTGATTAGACCGGGGTTCGAGCCGTCACCACCAAATACGGAGGATGTAGAAAGGTCAGGGAATGACCACCGCATATCCCGGAGCAATATGGCCTTAGTTGCTAATGCTCCTAAAAACCAAACAACAACAACAACCACCAAATACGGAAGATGCGGAAAGGTCAGGGAAGGACCACCGCATATCCCGGAGCAATATGGCCTTAGTTGCTACTGCTCCTAAAAACCAAATAACAACAGCATCAAGATTCATCAAAATCCTTTTGACGGAAGACCACAGGAGGCACTGAATGGAGTGTACTGGGAATGGTGGGAGGTGATTTACCAACATTATCGATACACGAGTTGGAAGAAAAATAGGGGGGAAAAAAAGGTCTGCGTTATATGCCCCTGTGACTGTCTGGCCTTTCTGAAAGTACTCCACTAAAATCACTCCATCAGCATCCCAAAAAACTGATGTCATTACCTTGCCAGCAGAAGGGATCGCCTTGCCCTTTCTTTGGAAGGGGAGAAGAGCTGTGGTTCCACTGTTTGGACTGTTTTGTCTCTGGCTGGAAGTGATGGATCCCCGTCTCATCTATGGTCACAGACCTTGCAAAGAAATTTGCTGGATCTGCTTGAAAACGATGCAAATGTTCACTTGATAACTCTTGTGCGTTTTTGATCTGCTGTTGACAAATTTGGGACCCATCGTGTAGACATCTTTTACATAGCGAGAACCTCTGTTATTATGTGATAACAAAGATGTTCAGATGAGCTCATCGTCAGATCATACACATTGTCAACAACTTCTGGAGTGATGTACGTTTCAGGTCTTCACAGCTTGGATCATCTTCCGTACTTTCCCTCTGTCGTTTAAATTCTGCTGCCCACTTCTTAACCATGGAATAGGAAGAGACATCCCCCCCAGTTTCGTAACCATATTCTCGTGAATTGCCGTTGGTGGCAGTAAATTTTTTTCCCGAATATTGGATGGCTGCCCGGTAACTGATTTTGTCCATCTTTCCTTATTCACATAACGTTGTTGACTTTAGGACCTGTAGTTAAAAAAGAAAAAAAAAAAAGACATTATTGAAACTGCATGAAATTTTATGGGTTACTGTTTGAATGTTATACTACGAATACAGAAATTTTTAACACTGTATCACTATCAATTGAAAAGATTCAATTGATTTGGAGTTTCCACTTTTGCAGTAGAGTTAGGACAGCGTATTTAGGCAGAACTTCTCTTTCAAATCATTAGATTCCATACTTTCTATCGAATATTCTTTCTTTATTTATTTTTTCCTGAAAATGAATGACCAGTGTTCACACACACTCAAAGAATTTGTTTTCTAAACAGGTATTGCTATTTATTTAAAATATATGCCATTCCCCTTTTTAAATAAATTATGTACAATGCATAATTATATTCTATAGCTCTCATAGCAAAGTTCCTTGGATGATGAAGTTGGGCTATGTTCTGATCTGTTAGGATGACTATACCGAATACGTGACAACTGAAATTCGAATTTTTGCTAGTTTTATTCATTTTTATTGAAGAGTGACCCATTTCAAAGTTCGTTTACACAGCACTTCTACAATGGAGTCTCAATAACATGTTTCTGTTACTTCTTTAAAAAATACAAATAAATAAATCTAAACAAGCAAACTGGATTCTCTGCATGTTCTTCGTTTTCACAGAAATGACCCTGATGCTTCCGTCTTGCGCACCACTGAATCTGTGTACTTATGGCACACTTTGCACAATCTGAAATAGATGATGTGTGTGCTGTGAAACGGGGAAAGGGGCAGGTGGATTGATTATTTATCCCCTCGAATATATTTATATCTTCTTGGACAAATATTCGAGAGGTAAAAACAGATTCTCTGCTTGATTTAACATCGAACATAAAATAAGAAGGTTTCCTTTAACGAAAATTAAAAATCATAAATGTGAAGGAATATTCTTTCTGCTCCTAACACTCACAGGAACAGAGAGAATAATCATCCCTTATATTCTCTCTGCTCAAAAATACTAATTATTCTTTATATTTATTATAAATATCATCTGAGAAGTATAAAGCTGTTATATTTCATTGACACAACAGTTGGAAAAGTACCACCATATGACATCAGGTTGTCATAGCAACAGGATTAATGTTGTGAATTATCATAGAGATGCTTAATGCAGAATTAATATAGCAAGCATATTTATTAGGCTTAAAAAGCTAAAGTAAAGTACGACCCATGCTGACTCACGTTCAACTCCACGTGTGTGTTGGGCCTGTTATGTATTGGTTACGTAGTGTGCTCAAAATGGACATTTTGGCACTGTTCCTAAAGCAGAGCACAGCCAACGCGAAGAATTAGATGAAACAAACCAAAATAACGCATCACTCTCGATCCCAGCTAGAGTAGTGTTGAGATAAAATTTGGAAAAGAAAATGGAAGCAGTAATTAGAAAGCGGAGACCTTGGCAGAATGCCTTTTAGACGATGTGTACGTAATGTTTAGATTATAATTTAGCCTAAATAACACGATTTATGACTTAAACTAGAACTACTTGCACTGAATAGTTTTGGCTTGAATTCCAAAATAGCCTTCGCAGCAAAAAAGAAACAAACAAAATAAGGTTTATGTCTAATCACTACGTTTATCGTATTTAATGTTCACCCTTTTTAAAAGTACGTAACGTATTTTTTTTTAATGAAAACCCCCACGCACGAGAAGTATAAGAACTTACCGTACTTAGTACCGTGCTTGGAATGAAGGTTGAAAAGATGAAAGAAGATTCTTGTTGATATTAGACTTGAATTTCTGTAGATTGTAATTTTCAGAAAATACGTACGAAGGGAGCTTGCTTCAGAAAGCGGAAGTTGAAGGAATAAATTAGTAGTAGTAGTAGTAGTGGCATGTGATGCAAGAAAGAAAATGTATGAGCTTATGCAGCATCAGCCAAAAAAAAAAAAAAAAAAAAAATCACACCATTCCCTCCAAATGCCTGTCCAGTTCCTCCTTAAATTTATTCAACCTATCAACTTCCACAACGACAGATGGAAGAAGAAAAGTTCGCTCTGTGAATTTGAAGTTGCACAGTAAAAGCATGTTGACTGGTTACGGCACATGTTCGAACTAGTTTGGAGGAGAGAAGGAAATTATTGAATTCAATTCAGGGAAACAGTGCCCATGGAAGTATCTGTAGAAAAGGCATGCAGCAGAAACAGAACGTTTTTAACACATAGAGTGCAGAGTGGGTCATTAATTAACCTAAGTGCTCTCTTTTGAATGGAGTCTAGAAGCCTGAGAGAAGTTTAGGGGGAACCACCCCAGATGTGGGAACAATATTCCATTGTAGGGCGGACTTGCGATTTGTACAGAGTGAACAGCTGTTTGGAAAAAAAATAACGCCGAGAGCGAAAGAGAAACCCCAGTTGTTTAGATGCAGAGGAAACAATATTTGTGATGTCCTTATGCCAAGAGAGATTAAAGTCAGGGTAATCTGTAATAGAGATATGTGATCTTGTCTAGAAATCTCAGTGTCATTAAAGATAAGCACATGAGCTGTACAGTCCTTTTTGCGAGATATAAGACAGGACTGAGTTTTACAAGGATTAAAACTAAGTTATCATCGCCCATTGAAGAATTACCTGGGGATTAGCATTTAAGGAATTGGTAGTGGATATTCAAGAAGTTGAAGCTGTTTGTGCAAGGCAAGCTTTCTCAAACTGGAAGGTGGAAAGCAATCTGCTATCATCACCAAAATTATGGATAGAATTTCCAGTAAATGGAAGAAAGTTATTAATATACATGAGGAAAAGAGTGGAGAAAGAACTGAACCTTGGGCAGCACGATCATTAGAGAAGTTACAAGAGAGAGAAAAAAAGAGCGAGAGCTGTTTACCATTACCGGCAGTGAGGGTTCAAAGAGAAAACTGGATACTCAATTACAAACACTAGTCGGAAATCCATAAGATAGAAGCTTATTTAGAAGACCTTTATGGTAAACACTATCAAAAGCTTTAGAAAGATGAGGAGAAAAAAAAACTGCTTGAGTTTCACCAAATTTTTCCATTGAATTTGTCCATAGATGGATAACGTAAGCCAGAATGTCACCAGTGGATCGATACCGACGGAATTCATACTGGCGATCATTGATCAAATGGGAGATTTCTAGATAGTTTAGGAGTTGGCGGTTAATAGATCTCTCCATTACTCCAGAAAGAATAGATGTAAGTGCAATGGGAAGATAATTGGATGGAACGGATTTGTTACCCTGTTTAGGAACTGGCTGGATATGAGCAAAATTCCCAGCAGGAGGAAAAACACCAGTGGAATAAGACATTTTTCATACATATACTATACTTGTAAAAAATGTTTTATAGCTCTCGTAGCGTGTAGATTTTGTCCTAAATATACTAGAGTTATATTTTAAAGAAACTAAAGATAACACTGGCTCACAAAAACAGTAATAATATTATTATCGGGTATGAAATTGTAACAGATTTTACAAAATCAAACTGAAAACCCGTGTGTCCTCTGAATTTGTTTTTGGAAAATATGGTAAGCTAATTTTAAATTCAAATAGTAGTTCCAGTCTCTTTTCTTAGCCTTGCTGCTGGACAAAGAATGGTTTCTTCTGGGCAAAGCCAAAGAGAAAATCCATCTGAATAGTTGGTACCGTGACGTGGTTCAGAGGCTTTCTATTAAATCCAACTGGCAGCATCAAATTATTTTAAGTATGTTTTATGACCTGACATTGGTTAGTAGTTGGCGTTAGGCGATGTTCTGTCTATGACCTGACACATGTTTAAAGAATCTGTTTCACCAATTGAAAAATAGCGTGTTCTTTTGAACATAGGAAACTCAAGAAAACCTTTTTATATGTGGCATGCATTTACAATAGGTAAATTTCTGCGAGTAGGGTAGTGCAGTACGAGCCCCCTCCCTTCCGAATCGTAGCACAAATATCCGTAGCATTAATTAAGTTTTGTAATGGGGTGGGGATGTCCTGGAGTTGCCTAGGATAATAGTGTCTTGTCTTGAGCACTGTTTCAATTTAAATTTCAAATTTTTCAATAAAGAGCTCAGAATTTTCAAATCTTCTGTGTAATGAGAGAGCACGAACTAATAGAAGTCGGAACAAGCCTGATAGTCGGACGGAACCTCAAGAATCGGGACAGTAAGTTAAGGCATACCTAGTCAAGAATGAACGGCTTGACAACCCTTTGACATTATCATTAGCATTATTAGCCATATGGTGCAAGGAAGCCTGTGGGTTTTGCTGCACCAGGTAAAAAAAAATTCTGAGTTACCCTGAGAGAGAGAGAGAGAGAGAGGGGGGGGATCACCAAGAAAGAGAAGAATGATGATATCCAGCTAAGGACCCTGGGTGTGCCAAGCCCATACTCACCAGATGTTGAGCCCCTGGGGTTTATGCATAATTCACGGCTCGACGCATCTGCAATATAGTGTATATTTTGACTGGTATGAGAGACAACCAGGGAACTCAAATAAAAATTCATTGAGCGCTTGAGAAGACTGGATCTCATGAAGTTTACCTTCGGCCAGCGCGATGGTCACTGGAATAAGTTGTTCCCAAAAGGTGGCTGAAGCGGCAAGTTTAATACGGTTCAAGGCGAAATTGGAAAGTCACTTCTTTAGCCATAAGAGAATGTCCTTTTGGGAAAAGGATTTTTTTTTCTTGGTGTTCGCAGTTGTACCTTGACCTTTAATCTGTTTTTGCGGCAGGCAGGATTTAAATTGCATGCATATCTCAATGCTCCTAATTCTCTCGACAGAATCAACTTGCCTTTACAAGGAGTTGCCCTAGTACTGCACTACTTTAAATAGCCTCGTCAGAAGGTTAATTAGCCATTTGTTTAAGATTTGACACTGTTACGACGGCCTGCTTGACGAGTCACTGATCTCTCATCAGACAGCAGGTGATTCCTGGTCGCAACACTCAGACAACCAGTTGTAAAGGAGTTGTTCGAAGTGAGCTCCTATGCATCATACGAAATCAGAACTTCAAAGATACAATAATAGTTAAAGATGTCTATTTTAGTGTTAGTTTTTTAATGGCTAAATGACGCAAGGAAGCAAACTAAAAAAAATCCTAGTTTGCTACATACAGAATAAGATTACCTCCTACCAATATGTGTAATGAATCAATTGTTACACGAAATTTGGTCAGATATAAACATCAAAGGCTGCAGAGACAGCCCAATAAGTGGCAGCTGTGTTTTAATACTGCAAAATGTTTTACACTTGGGAAATAATCTCAGAATAACTTATACAGTGGGAGAAGCTGAATTAAAAAAGTGAGAGAAAGGGATTTTTGAGTTACGATTCAAACAGACATGGGTCAGTCTTTTCCGCCTGTCTTATGCATTTGGTAACAGTCATCATTAGTAATCCGTAGTCGTTAGAAATACACACCACGGCCAAAAAAATAGGAACCTTTATTCGATATCGAATCGGGTCGCCTTTGTTTCGAATAATAGCAAGCGTGCGGCGCGGCATGGATTCTTTAAGGTGCTTTAGTGCGTTTTGGTCTAATTGTAATAATTTTTCCAGCAAAATATCGGAAAGTTGAAAGAATAGGACTTCGTTGCCGAATAGTCCTCTCCATCATATCCTACACATTATTAATAGGATTGAAATCAGGTGAATAGGGGGCCAGAGAAAGTGATGGAAATCCGTATAATGTTTTCCGACCATTATTGCAAGATTCTGGCACGATGCGCTGTTACATTATCATCCATAAAGTGGCCATTACCTTTGGGATAAAAGTATGACAGGCGCCTCCGTAGCCAGGTGGGAAGGAGCAGCAGTGCGTAGCACACGCTTCTTGATTAGACCGAGGTTCGAGCCCGTCACCACCAAATACGGAGGATGCGGAAAGGTCAGGGAATGATCACTGCATATCCCGGAGCAATATGGCCTTAGTTGCTAATGCTCCTAAAAACCAAAAAAAAAAAAAAAAACAACAACAAACAAAAGTGTGACATTGCAGGGTGCAGTAGATCCGATACAAAATTCAGATACTTCCTGGATGACATTCGACCTTCCATCAGTATCAAAGGATCTAGTCCGTGCCAACAAAACATTCCCCATACTATGATACCACCTCCTGTTACTTGGGTTATCTTAACAAGGTCCATCGCTTCGTGAGGTTCTCGCCGCACTCTCTGCCTATCTTCAGTGCAAAACAAAGTGTATCGTGATTCGTCTGACCACATGACTTTCGCACACTGGACGTCCGAAACATTACTTCGGACATCCAGTGTGCAACACTCTCGAATTATTGTTTTTCTACCACATATACTTTAGTGAGTCTTTAAGATGTTGAAGAACTGCGTGCTTTCCAGTCATTAAAAACCTTTGAGATGGGTGTTTTTGAGAAACCAGTTGTGTCTTTCGTTTCTTGAATCGTGGCTCCTGCTAAACGTATACCTACGATAAGACCTTTTTCAAAGTCTGATAGATCAGGCGTTTTCCCCATTCTGGCTTCAGATTACCGAAGTCGAACAGCCTGTTGTGCAGTCTTTATACTCAGTTCCCTTAATCATATAGAGAAAACTGAGTTTTACTTATAAATGACCGCTTCTATGCATTCGTCGTAACACTTCCATATGATGACCACTAAATGTTATGCATAGAACCTCCGGTGAATGATACTGGATGTCGAACCTACAAACTTGACGGTCGATAAAAGTTTTATACCTGTGGCCCATAAACCGCGTTCGAACCTGAATTCATTGTGCATTAATTATTATCAACGAAGGAACATAAGTAACTAAACGGGTGTCCCATCGCACAGGAAGCACACACTCTCATCCGATACTTAGTTATTCTATTTTTGTTTGGGTAATAGTTCGATAGTGCAGTGTGAGGAGCAGAGAGGGGAAGAAAGGGGAATCAGGGCGATGAACTTTGTGCACTTTGCTCGTTTCTGAGCAGTTCGCTATAGAGTGAGTGAGTGAGTGAAAAGCGTCAAGGGTATGTCGGTCACGAGATGGGTTCCGAAAATTCACCCCACACTTCGTTAAGAGAGGAAGATTCCCCCAGAGGAAACGTACCTAGAGGTATGTGCTTTGTGAAGCTCTTTTTTTGGAGTTATTTAAAGCGCACACACAGAGACACATCGCTATAACAGATACATTGATAAAATGACACTCCAGACTAGCACGCATTTAGATAATGGAATGTTCACGGGTAGAATAGCACTTTCGATTTCTGAGAAGATAAATTTTCCTTAAGCAGCAGCATTCTTGTCTTCAAACAATCCCTACTGCTCGACTGACTTTGATCGTTTATCAGCGCTATAATTGATAAGTGCTTGAACTTGTCGCAGCTGTCGTCCCGTCCAGTGATAACTTCGGGGTACTCGCCAGAATAGATACCAGTGATGACATCTAATTTTGCTGAGATTTCGTTTCAGGCTGCTCTTTTAGTATGAATTTATTTTTCACTTAATGGAAAGCAAGAAACTGAAAAATCCTTCTTTTACTCCCTTCTAATGAGACAGACTGTTGCAACATGATTAAAGACAGGACCTACCATCATCTGACGGTCACAATTCGATCTTACTGCAGATCTTCCTTAACAAAGTAAAAAGGCTCTTAATGCAATACAGAGAGACGTCGATTATTTGAACTTCGATTATCCAACCTAGTCAAGGAAGTAGATAACGTCACCCGCACGTACTATGTACAAGGTTGAACAAAATAATGGAAACATCTGATATGAAAGTAGTGGTTTTTGTAATGGCTGTAGAACATATTTATGAACGGTGATAATTTTTTGTTTCTTGCATGTAGTACTGTGAAGGAAAGACGATAAAAGCTGATGTTTATTTAGAGGTGATATAAAAAGGTGCACGAAGAAAATGACCGACCAGTCTTTTTACTTTAGAGAGAGAGAGTTTATGTTTGGCGAATGCCAAAGGAAGCGCATCACCCTGAATCTTGTGCCAACCGTCAAACATGGAGGAAGAACAACAATAGTTTGGGCAGCGGTATCTTGGTATTCTTTAGATCCTGTCATCACCCTGAACGGCGAATTACTGCCACTGATTACCTTGATATTTTGAGAAACCAGTTTCCATTTCATGATGCAAACATTTTCCCACAAACAACGCCATGTTTCAAGATGATAATGTTCCAATATACACAGCCAGATGTGTCCAGTCTTTATTTGAGGAGCATGAAATTGAGGCTAACTGCGCAATCATCAGACTTAAACGTTATTGAGCCACTGTGAGCATACTTGGAGAATAGAGTGATAAGCAGATTTCTACCACCTTCACACTCAAAGAGCTTGAAACGTTCCTCCATGAAGATTGGTCCAATGTTCCTCTTAAGACAGCTCAATATTTATTTGACTCTATTCCACGTAGAAGATAACAACACCATATTAATGCATGCCTGTAACTCTTCTCACAGATGTTTCCATTATTTTGTCCACCTTTGTATATATATATATATCAGTATATTTAACGTTGTAGAATGTTTTAATCACAAAATAAATTTAACTTAAGACTAATGAGAGGGTTGACTTGTTTTTTCTGTACGAATCCCAAATGTGACGTGATATAACTTGGACTTGTGAATGAGTGCATTGTGTTATGTCCCAATAATCCTATTTCTTGCAGGTCTTTTGGTTTACCAAAACTCACTGCTCATTTTATAGACGCAAACAAAACAAAACAACAGGACAATCCAACCTCCAATCAAAAATTTCGTCTCTTTGCAGTTATAATTTATTCATAGTTTGGGTATTATGATAAGAAAGAGGCGGAAGGAAATGGTGTATGTTTTGTGTTACGTTTTTTTCTAAAAATAATTTGATTCAGGAGTGCACGTTGTTAAAACTGGGTACTGTTTATCGATACTCATTAGTGCTGCTAAGATTGCGATTGACTATTGTTAAGTTTAAAGAAAAATGGCTACCCGACAAGAACTGTTTCATTATAGTTTAGAAAAAAGTGGCACAATAGTTGAAGCACAATTGGTGATTGTTATATAAGGGGAGAAAAATTGTTATTTAAAGGAGAGTAAGATAAAAAATGTGACAGTCTCATTAATCAACTGTCACATTTGTAAGTAGTATAATAAATAAAAAGGGAGATACGGAGAAAACAAAGTTTGCGTTTTTATAAAGTAATCTATATATTTAGCTGCCTGATTTCATTTTTTTTTGTTTGTTTATTCATTTTTTTTCCAGAAGAAACATTGTTACAAGTACTGTGCATTGGAAAACGTCCATTTTTTCTTGAGAAACTATGATTATCAAGTTGGCTTTCTAAGTGGTGTCAAAGGTTAATGTTTCTCTCCAGAGTATAAAAAATGTTTATATGCGAGATTAATATACACTGAGTAGCCATTTTATTAGATACTCTTCCTTTCCATGAAATGGGACGTCACTAAGTATCACGTGATATGAAGCCGGCGGGCAGATACATATGGAAGATGAATGTGTACAGTTCAGTTGTTGTTGTAGGGTTTTAGGAGCATCAACGACTAAGGCCATTATTACTCCATGTATGCTGTTTGTAAATTGCGTGTGTCCTGTAGTCGATTTTCTGTTTACTGGTCAAAAAACCCGAGTTTCCAGGAGAAAAAACCATTCCAACCTCGCCTGAGATCGACTAACTCAGCCACGTTATAAAAAATGCCCATAAAAATTCATTAACGGGACTCGAAATTAGGTCTTTTCCACCCGGTGTGGGGATGACGGCGATCCTACCAACTGTGCTACCCTCGAGGGCCATCCTGCACTAATGTTATGTTATGTCCTGCGTGAATATTCTAAGAACAGCAAATTTGTTTAATGTAGGGATAATTCATTAATTATCCGTGTTTTTACACATCCTCTTACATTAATCCTTTCTGTGAAGGTACGATAATGTAGGTTGATGTAAAATAGAGTTTCGCATCAAATATTCTTTAAAAAGTTTACCGAACGCTTCTAAATAGGTTGTACGTCATGGTGATTTATAGTCCATAAATACAATTCACTTTTAAGATGGGTTTTTGTTTATCTTTGGTATCTTGGACACCAAAGATAAACAAATCTGGATTGATTTCGTTATACTAATCTGGATTGATTTCGTTATCTGGCTTCGATGTTCAGCGTACGAATATTTTTAGAAAATTAATCTTCTTTCAACAAATCAACGCCAATCAACAAAATTTAGGATTAGGTGTTTAGGTTTTCAGAAGGGTTAATTATTGCATCCGAAATCTGTGAAGTCTATTGGATTTATTTTTGCCTTTTTATCACAACCAGTTCCGAGAGAATAACTATGGCATTTTTAAGGGTTGCTTCCCTCCACCGTTCCCTTAGTTATTATCCCTTTCTATGAACTGCGAAGGACTTGTAGTGATCATTTCCGCCACTCCAAGTTCATGATGATGCTGTCAACACTAATCACAATATAAGCATTGAGTAAATGAAAAAGAAATGAAAAGTTCGTGAGAAAGTCCTGTAATTGGGTGTTAATGGACAAGCCCGCAGTGTACCAGGCTCAAGTCTTCCATTTGACAACAGGAAATATCCGAGCGGTGTTGTTAGTGGGAGCAAGTTGGTCTCAGAAGGGACGGCGTATGCAGTAACCGTTTTTGCAACATTCTTTAGGGAACGTTGAACAATTTTTATATCGTGAATTTTGTCTGTCATTTTATATCTCCTTTCTTGTCATCAAAAATGTAAACGAATTACTGAACTACAACGACTACAACACAATAGCAGAGATTCCTGACATACAAGTCGTTTTTAGTTAGGTTTCGAAATTGGGAATAGTTTAAAGTGGCCTAAGTTACTCTCGTAAACTGTTTTATACTTTCGATATTCGGGTTTCGAAACGAAGGCAAGAATGAACAAAGGAAGGAACTAATGAATAACAGAGAGAGAAGGAAAGAGAGAGAGAGAGCGCGAGAGAGAAGGAAAGAGAGAGAGAGCGAGAGAGAGAAGGAAAGAGAAAGAGAGCGAGAGAGAAGGAAAGAGAGAGAGAGAGAGAGGTGTAAACAGAGAGAGCGAAATAGTGGGATACTGTATATATAGAGAGAGAAAGAAAAAGAGCCAAAGAGAGAAAGGGAAAGAGTCAGATATAGAGAAAGATGGGAAGAGAGAGAGAGAGAGAGAGAGAAGAATGGAGAAAAAGAGAGAGGGAGAGATGCATCGAGATAGAAGGATGGAGAGAGAGAGAGGGGGGGGGAGGGGAAGATTGGGAAAGAAAGAGAGAGCGATGTGGAGAGAAAAAGAGAGAGAACACGAGACAGAAAGAGATTGAGATATGGAGAAAGAGAGAGAGAGATATGGAGAAAAAGGAAGAGAGAGAAAATGGGGGGGGGGGGGAGAGAGAGAGAGAGAGATTTTGGGTAAAGCTCGGTGGTGATCATATGAAAAGGGAGATATGAAAGGAGCAATGAATTGTTCCTTTTCGAAGCTATCTGAAATAACTGCTGAAGTCCCTTAACGATCCTTATCCAAAAGGTTAACTTGAACCGCTATATCCACCAGGTGTCGCTCTGCCATGAAAGAAACGTATCAGACGTCTATCAGAGGCGCATCGACGCAAACAAACAAACACTGGAGTGATAGGTAGCCTGTGACAAACTGGGACAACCATCGAGTCACACTTGGCCGCATCGACCCTTTTCCCGTGAACATGCCCAGCTGTCGGACGTTTTTGGGCAGCCGACCGGAACGGCCATTCAACCATCGAGCCACTTATCGGACGTTATATTTAGAGCGAGGGATAATTTTCTCTACCCTTCCCCGTTTTCAGAAGTGTCTCGTTCACAAAGCACTTCCATATCAGGCATGCCCCGCAAATGCACCTTGCGATAGCGGTTTCGGTGTTTTGATCCACATCACAACGATTCTTCTCATCCTTTTTTGTCACCCAACATCCACAGATTACTCGTTAATATCTGATTTACATCCGCCACCGTCGTTAACCTCTCCCTTTACGCCAACTCCAACCCCGATTCCTTCGCAACCACTATTAAACGCAAGACCTAAATAATCCATCAATACTCGCCAAGTTCAAGCTTCTTCAAAAGTTTATATAAAAAAAAAAAAAAAAAAGAAAAAAAGGCATATTTTCCGGTCCCGTAAACCCGAACCGTATCCACACATGACACGATTTTGGTTATTGTTCATTCCGCTAACCTGTCCGTTACGACTTTCCTCTATCCTCTGGTAAAGGTAACGCTATTAAAATGTCACGAACAACGATCAGGGTCGGATTTATCAACAGAGTGGTAATTTGCTGGCAAATGATGTCACAAGTTATCCAATTAGTTAATCGATGTTAAATTAATGAAACAATCGTAATGAAAAAATATTTCACTGCATATTCAAATCAATTAACAGAATTATGAAAATCAACACCAGTTACCGCAACCTTACACTACAAGTAAACAGCACTCCTCCCTAAGGAGAAGTATATTGATGCTTATTTGTAATGCGTGCCATTTCTTGTTTCATACATAACCTACCCATGTCATTCCTTCCTCACGTAGATGAGGAAGGAACGACATAGCTGCATTTTAATTTCCTGAAGTTATTAGCGCAGCCATCCATGTAGGCAACGTATTCCAGTAAATAACAAAATTTCAAACTTTCCTCGTACGGAGATGACCTTTTGTCGATTTCACCAGACGAGTTACCCATCATTGGATCCTTTCAAGATGATCGATGTCTTCTTTTAGGTGCAGCCTCCATACTACACTGTTCCAAGTGCAGCCTTACAGTCACCTCATACAGTGGAATAATAACCCTTCTATAAGAAAATATTCAATAAATCATCGACGGGGCATGGGTCCACTCCCTTGTCGCTGTCTGCACTGCACTGAGAACTTCATATCTGCGTAATTTAATCCCAATTCCTTTCTTCATCTACTTGTTTTAATCAAGCCCACCAAGTGTATAAGTATTTGGGGTTGCTGTTCCCCGAGTGTAACATCTTGCATTTTTTACACAACAACATCTAAATTGTCCTGAAGAAGTTCTGCTTGGCGCTGATCGTTAACTATTCTCCCCATCTTGACATAATCTGCTGATAACAGCACGTTCTTTAACCCCTCGTTGATGTAATTTTAGAAAATCAGAAACTGTGGTACCAATAGCAATCTTGGTGGACTCCACTTTTATGTTGGTCTAGTCTAAAGAGTAACACTTAATCACAACCCTCTGTCTCCTAGCCTGCAACCACTCAGATCTATCTAAGGTTCTTCCCTGCGATCGCAACATGTTCCAACTTATCCAGCTTTGCCTCTGGTTCGGGATTGAATCAAATGATTTGCTAAAATCCAAATAGGCAAAATTATTTCCTACATCCTGCTCATGAGCGACTCTGTAAAAAATACCTAACTAGGTTGTTTAAACGTGACTTTTCCTTTACAAAACCGTACTGTGCTTCTCTCAGAATTGCATTTTTATCTAAATGACCTTGTATTGCTTTCTTAATCATTGTCTCCACGTTTTCCCCTTCCACTGAAGTCAGACTAACGAGTCGGTAGCTATATACTTCGCTGTTAGAACACCTTTATGTACCGGTGATACGTTGGCACTTATCCTGTCCAAAGGAATCTCTCCCGAGTCCAATGATACTCTCATGATTCAATGCACTCTGTCTTGACGCCTCCCTCGAAATTACTGGGTGTATGCCATACACTTCGGGAACTTTAATCGGCTCAAGTTTTTTATAAATAGTCTTTTGTAATTCCAGTATCGTTAATTCCACGCTTTGCAGTTTCGCTTGCGCAGTTACTTCTCATGATGAAGGATCTTTCGTCTGTAAATATAAATGCGAAGTACCTGTTCAATTCATCTGCAATATCAGGTGGTTTACTGTACCTACGCTTTTCTCCACCCATTACTCAAGGGTCCGATCTGATTCGTTCTTCTCTCTTTTGTATTCACATACATGAAAGACTCCTATTCCCCTATTCTTTGTTCTCTTGGCGAGCGATTTCTCGTAATCGGCTTTTGCCAACCTAACCTTTCCTATAGTACACAGATCAACTTGTAGCAGTTACTGGTACTTTTCATCACTGTGATTTTCTCATGCCATCATTTTCTGCTATTTTAAACTGGCTAGCTCATTATTCATCCATCTTATTATCCTCCACGTGCTATATTTTTATAGTATATGCATTCGTGGCTTCTGTGACTATTACTGCTGTTTCCCAAACGAACAATTTCCGTGATGTCTTAGGATCTTCTCAAGCACGTTGGCAAAACCCTTGCATCAACTTTGTTCAAATGTATCCCACCATCTACAAAAGAGATTCCTTCTACCTACAAGTGCAGGCCACACTGATAAAATCACCCCATCTGCAAAAGCCTAGCATACTTGCAGAGTCCCTCGGTCCTATATTTATCTGACAAATCGTCAGTTTGTGTGTACTTAATATCGTTAGTTACTACATGAATAATGCGCTTTGCCCCCCTTTAAAAGCTGACAAAATGTTGGTTACCTTATCAACCGTTGCTGCTCGCAGACACACCCTGATTCTAAGTCCACCTATCCAATAAAACTAAATACTCTTGAATCCGAGTAGTAGGCACTTGAATATTCTGTTCTGGGGCCCGAATTGATTGGGGGGTTCAGGTCACTGGTCTCTAATAAGTCCCAATTTTTAGTTGTTACTAGAGTATTCACCCGATTTTTCAGCAATTGAATTTCATCTAATAATGCACCAAATTGCAATTTAAGACTGGTACACTCCTTACATCAGGAACAAAGAAAGCATGATCAGTAGAACTAGGAGCACCTAGTGGGTTGACCTTGGAATACACGCCACTAGGACTCACACATGAAGCGCCTACTGCCATTCCCACCTGAGGCCTTCGTAGGTAGCACAGTTGGTAGAATCGCCGTCTTCCTCACACCTGAGTTCGAGTCCCGTCGATGACGTGAGGAATTTTTATGGGCCTTTTCACAACGTGGCTGAGTTAGTCGGCCTCAGGTGAGGGTAGCATAGTTTTTTTGCCGGAAACTCGAGTTTTTCGTCCAGCAAACCGGCCAGAAAATCGCTCAGAATACACGGAGTAATATGGCCTTGGTCGCCGATGCTCCTAAAATCCAACAACAACAACCCATCTGAGTCATGATACCTTCAGTTGGTGTTGTAGTAGGGTTTTTAGGAGCATCAGCGACTAAGGCCATATTACTCCGTGTATATTGTCTGCAGATTGCTTGTGTTCTGTGGTCGATTTTCTGTTTCCTGGACGAAGAAAACCCTGATTTCCGGGATAAAAACCACGCTACCCTCGACTGAGATCGACTAACTCAGCCACGTTGTGAAAAAGGCCCATAAAAGATATCTTCGGAAGACGTATTCGAAGTGGATCTTGTAACAACCATTATTAAGCTAAGCACTAAATTAACAAAATATTACAATAATTACTCAGATACCAAAAATTTACTTATAATGAGCTTAGGAATTTAAACTTACATCATACCGAAAAGAATGTAACTTATCAGAATTAACTTTACAAAAGGAAAGAATTATATATACAAAAAAGCACAGAAAGTAACTTGAAAAATTACCAAAATTAAATTTAAAAATTACAAAAATTAAAATTTACTATCAAAGTAATTAAGGAAAAGTAAAAATTAATCTACTGAATTCGTCACCCCTAATCCTGTAGAAAATAATCCACGGCTATAAAACAATAAGAAATGGCATCCGCTGTCGGTGACTGCCGTGTGCCAAAAAATCTCCAAGGTTCTGTTGGTCAATTGACTAGAAATTTTGTCCATTTTACTTTCTACCACATTCACTTTCCAGTTCGACAAATCCTACTCTGCACAAAAAATTTAAATTTTTCGAATAGCTTCTCTCCTTAACTACCGATCTCCAGATAACTCTCTTATTGGGCGAAGAAAACTTAGTTAACTTCAAAACTTAAAACCCTGACTATTTTTTTCGCAAAAAAAAAAAGAAAAAAGAAAAAAAAAAAAAAAAAGATGTCTACTTCTTCTGTTCTCATCTTCGAAAACACATTTCCGGGTGATATAAACTAAAAAATATTATTATATCAGGGTCAGCTGGAAAGATACTTTCAACTACCCATGTGTATTGTGTGTGTTCTCTGGTCGGTTTGCCTGCTTTGCTGGGAAAAACCCCCCAGTCTCTCCGGGGTAAAAACCTTGCTATCTACGCCTGTGATTGACTAATCAGCTACAGGGTGATAAAACCCATAAAAGTTCTTCGCGTCATCGATAGGAATCGACCCTGGGCATTTTCCACCCTGTGTGTGGAGGACAGTGATGATACCACTGTGCTACCGCGCAGACTTTTCCATGATATCAGATATCTTTATGAGGCCTTACACTGACTTCTGACATCACCATAACCCTCGTGGTAACACAGTTGGTAGAATCGCTGTCGTCCCCAAACCGGCTGGAAAAGACCTGAGTTCGAGTCCCGTTGCTGACGAGAGTTATTTTTATGGGCCTTTTTCACAACGTGGTTGACTTAGTCGCTTTCAGGTGAGGGTAGCATGGTTCCCCCCCCCCCCCAAGAAACACAAGTTTTTCGTCCAGTATAACAGCAAATCGACCACAGAACACACGGAATTTACAGACAGTATGTACGGAGAAATAAGGCTTTAGTCGTAGATGCTCCTAAAACCCAATAACAACATCACCACATCTCAAATACTTCTTCATTGTATCAAAACAAAACAAAAACTGAATTTTCTTTTTCGTTCTAGATATTACTTTTCTTATGAACAGCCTCTAACTTTGTACAAATCTCAAATCTGCCCTATCGTAGAATGTTGTTCCCACATGTGTGGTGAAGCTCCTAAACTCTATGCAAAAGAGGACAGTCGGGTTAATTAATGACCCATTTCTTACAAACTTACTTTCTCTCTCTCTCTCTCTCTCTCTCTCTCTCTCTCTCTCTCTCTCTCTCTCTCTCTCTCTCTACACTATCACACGGATTCAGTTTCTGTTTCTGCGTTTACTCTAGATATTTCCGCAAGCACTGTTGTGAAATGACATCAGAAATTCCGCCTCTTTTTTTTCCAGACCAGTTCGAACACGTTCGTCAACTACTCAACATCCATTCACTGTTCTACTCCAAAATCACCGAAGGAACTTTGCCTCTTCTTTTATCCCTTCCACTTTCGTTCTTTGGGACAACGTTCCCTCGCATGTATTTCCTGAAAAGTCTAATCCAGAGAAATTCAAGGTCCACCGTCGGTATCTTTTGTCTTCTTAACCTTAAACGCAGACAGAGTACCAATAACCTTTCGTATTTGAAGTTACCATTAAAAAAATAAATAACATCATTGTGAATCTTCCAGTGTCTGTAATTTTTGCTTATTTCCTGTCTTTTGAAGCATCGGCGTTTTCGGAGTTTTTGAGCAGCGATGCACAACCTTTTATCATTAAGGGTCAAATTAACGATTTTAATTTTATTCGCCGGCGGCTACGAGAAATCCACGAGAGTGTACAAGCATTTTATTGGTAAAAACCTGTTGATGTGTAGGGCCTAATGTGAGCGCTGAGTCTACATGCTTGGAAAGAAAGATTTTGAAGTTTCCGCAATGTTCGCTATGATGACAACATGGTGGCATTCAAATTATTATTATTATTATTATTATTAGCAATATGGTGCAAGGAAGCCTGAGGCTTATGCTGCACCAGCCAAAAAAAAAAAAATTTTGAATTACCGAGAGAGAGAAGTAGAAAGGAATCACCAAGAAAGAAAGAGAAGAATGATGATATCCAGCTCAGGACCCTGGGTGTGCCAAGCCCATACTCACCACATGTGAGCCCCTGGGGTGGTCTATCACTTGCTTCACTCTTGAGAAACACTTATAACACTTAGATACTTCCAACAACAATAAAATTCAAAGTTTTTTTTTTTCCCTTGGTAATGACTAAGATTTGGGTATAAGCACTTACAAGTATTCTTCGATTTGGTTGAAATCCTTGTTTTCATATGAAAATGGATTTGA
Source organism: Mastigoproctus giganteus (assembly GCF_048544385.1). Lineage (NCBI taxonomy): Eukaryota > Metazoa > Arthropoda > Arachnida > Uropygi > Thelyphonidae > Mastigoproctus > Mastigoproctus giganteus. Next base: position 38,489,402 of record NC_143587.1, on the reverse strand, counting down.
AAAACACCTTGGAAAAAGTACCTTAATTAGTGGCCTTTAACTGTTAATTATTTAACACAAAAAAATTATGTATCCTCTTAACAGGACTAACTTCTATCAAATGAACAAGGTGTTTGCTGTAGTCTAACAAGTACACTGCCCAGACAGTTTATTTGGACCGTGGAGGTTTGGACTATATGCAAAAATAAAAAATAAAGAACGCGCTATAAATCCATGCATCTCGACTAGTGTCCAAAACAATTTACTAGTAATGGGGAGCGGACACAATCTCTTGGGCTTCCAAAGAGGTATGGTTGGTGGTGCGCGTTTAGCAAGTGCTATAGAGAGGGATAGCTGCAATTGTCGAGTGTTCAAAGACTAGTGTCATTCGAGTCTTTAATGAACGGAAAAAGCGCCTGGAAGACACCTGTGAACAGATACAACTGCGATGGGAAATGTAAGGGAACGGAGTGAGGTGTTCTAGTGTGGATTGGATTATCAATGCTCGCCAAACGGCAGAAGAGTTAACCTCTGTATTTACTAGAACATCCGCAAGCATTGATATTCGCACCATGCGAAGAATCATGCAAAAAATACGCTACAGCAGTACGAAACCTTCGCGGCGTCTCTGATCTTGAATAGTACCAATTGGAAAATACTGCTGCATTGGTACTAGGGGTGCAAAGAGTGGATGCAGCAGGATTGGAGGCAAGTGATGTGGTCCAGTGAATCCCAACTTACGTTTTTCGGCACCGATGGAAAAGTACACGCAATGGAGGAAATCACACAAGGCACTGGAACTCACACAAGGCACTCTTGTGTACTAACAGCATAGGCTGCTGTAGAAGGTATAATTGTGTGGAGCTCTTGGTCTCCTAGTCCACTGTCAACGCCGCTGCATATCTGAATATTGTTACTGATCAGCCATACCCGGCAATGTCCTATGCTTACCCCTTTAGAGAACGCACTTCTAAAATTACAATGCAACTATGTGCCACGCCAAATGCGTGAAAGAGCCTTTTGAGGAACGCGAGGAAGACTTCGGACATCTGCCCTGGCCAGTCCAATCTCAATCCCAGTCCAATCACCAATCTCAATCCTACTGAGATCCTGGGATTCGGGTAGTGGAATTCGTCTCATTTCTACTGAGCATCTTTGGAACTGGAACGTTGTGATCGTCAGCACAATCCTCTGCCCATGCCACTGGGAAATGAAAACAGTTTTGTTACATAAATGGCCTAATATTCCTCGTGTCACTTTTCAACATGTCGTTGACTCCATTCCATCTCGGCAGTCAGCACACTATTAGTTCGTGAGATAAGGTGACCAGGGAGTATATATGGTGATAACGTTGGTGTTTTAAGCACCAAAGCGAATAAGGATCTGAGAGTCAGTATATTGCGTATATTCTGTGGTCGATTTGACTGTTTGCTGGACGAAAAACCCGAATTTACGGAATTAAAAATCACACCTGAGACCAGCTAACTCTGCAACGTTGTGAAAAAAAGCCAATAAAAATTCCTTGCGTCATTAATGGGATTCGAACCCAGACCTTTTCCACCCTGTGTGAAAAGGACGGTGATTATATCTACATGCTACTCACGAGGGCTATTTGTATGGTGAGTGCCATAACTTTACATCTTTTGTTTTTCTTGTTTATCTTGCACAAAAAATAAACAAAAATATTCGGTATAAATAAGATAAAAATGTTTATAAAACATCACTAATCTGGTACTTTAGAAAAACACCATATATTCAAAATCTGCCTTTTTGTCACATGCAAGTAAACGAGGTATTGAAAGTAATTGACCTCACAGGTAGCAAAGTGGTTATAATTACCATCCTTCTACACGATGAAAACGACTATGTTCGAATCCCGTGAGCAACAACGTGACTGAATTACTTGATCTTAAGCGAGTTTCATGGTTTGGTTTCCCGAAAATTCAGGTTTTTCGTTCAACAAACCGCAAATTGACCACAGACACAATACATGTAAAGTTGACGCCTTAAAGCCTTAATTGCTTTGGTGCTTCAACACACACACACACATCACATCACATCTCCCTTATGTGTGAACTATAAAGTTAAAATTTACGTCAAGGTATCAAAAAGAATCTAAAACCTTTAAAAAATGTTTAAAAATCCACCAGGAGATTTTTGAAGCAATTTGTGGAGATCTCCAGAAAACTGGGTCTGAAGTAGTGCTTCACGTTTCTTATGGTCAGACTATTTTTGCTTAGTCTAAAATCTCTCCTTTCAGTCTTCCTCATTCTTCGAATATTCATTCTCGAAAACGAGTGGAGTATGCAGCGAACTCTTGGCGTTTGTGTCCATTGAATAAGTCAGTGAAATAAGACAACTTACCATTCCAAGTCTATTTTGTAAACACGGATGGGTCGTTAACCTTAACGGAAAGCGGCGTCTAATCTGACTGCGATTATCGTATCGTTCCACTAATTGCTTGTTGACCCCGTTACAACTCCTCGTGCAAAATCTGCAGCTCTTCTCTACATTAGTGTAGGTAGAAACACATTTATTGTTACCAGAAGCCCCCTCTCTCCTTTCGATAGCAATTGAAACTGTAAGTCCCCCCCTCTCAGGTAGCAATTACAGTGAAACAATGAAACAGAGAAGACTTTGTTTCAGAGTCCGTTAACAGAGACAATGTCGACTGCAAATGTGACCTTTCAAGGCTATAAAGAGTGGAAATTGTGATTATTCTGCAGGCAACGAGCCGTTTATGGTGTGCAAGTGAACCCTGAGTTTGTCTGAATGTTTTCTCCTCTGTGTTGCTCAATGGTGTGTCAGGGTTCTTAAGTGATCTTCTTCAAGCAGGTCTTAAGTTGGAAGGAAACTGTATATGCTTTTTGTCTTGCTAATTTGAGATAGAGATACTAGATGTAACGTTGTGCATAGGTGTGCACAGGCGTATTTGCACAAAATAACTACGTTTTTCTCTGTTGAACAACATTTTAAAACACACAATCAAATAAGCATGAACTGGCATCACAACAATTTTGATATCATATACTTGGATTTCAGGAAAGCTTTTGATACTGTTGCACATGGAAGGCAACTGTACAAATTGGAGCAGTGTGGCATTGGAGGCAAATTGCTGCTATGGATAAAGGGGTGGTTGAGGGGGAGAAGACAGAGAGTGGTAATCAATGGATACTGCTCTACGTGGATTAATGTTATTAGTGGAGTACCCCCAGGGTGTTGGACCCATTATTGTTTTGTATATTTATCAATGATATTGATGAAGGTATATCAGGATTAATGTCCAAGTTTGCAGATGATACAAAGGTTGGCAGGGTTGTTAATGACAGTAAAGACAGCATGCTACTACAACAGGATCTAGAAAAGTTAGGCAGATTCGCTGAGAAATGGTGACTGAAGTTTAACATTGACAAATGTAAAGTACTGCATATGGGTAGCATTAACCCAAGAGAAACTTACCAGCTGTGTGGCACTACACTCAGGGTAGTGGAGAATGAAAAGACCTGAGGGGGGGGATAATTGTGCAGTGGGATATGAAGTTCTCTGAACAGTGCGGACGGGCTGCCAGAACAGGTCATGGTGTCTTGTCAATGATATACAGGAATTTTGCTAGCAAGGATAAGGAGGTGATTGTCCCTTTGTATAAGGCAGTGGTCAGGTGTGGAGGCTTCATTTTAGGAAGGATGTAGAGTTACTAGAACGAGTACAAAGAAGGACAACAAGATTAGTGAGGGGAACAAAGGGGTGCTCTTACCAAGAAAGGCTTAAGTTCTGCAAATTGCAGAGTCTGGAGACTAGGCACCTGCGAGGGGATCTGATTGAAGTGTATAAGGCCTTGACTGGTTTGAGCAAACTCAATGCTGATGGGATTCTTCCTCCTGCCTGAGGGGACATAGATTCAAATTGAGGAAAGACAGTTGTAGAATAGATGTGCGGAAGTTTGCTTTTAGCCAGCGGGTAGTTGATTGCTGGAACAGACTTCCATCTGTTGTTGTAAAAGTTAACAGCTTAAGTAAATTGAAGGCAGAACTAGACAAACATTTGGAGTAACTGGATGGGTGAAATGGCAAGGTTGTTTGTTTTTTTTTTTTTTTTTTTTTGGCTGATGTTAATGCTACTCTAATGTTAATGCTAACAATCTGTCTATACATTCCTGGATATTATGATCATGATAAACAGGACTAGTCGGGCCACATTACACGTTTTAAATGGACCATCAACCACTGTGGCCATTCATCGCATCACTCCAAACGGACATGTTTGTTCTGCGCAGACATGCGAAGCTTATGGAGTGCAGCATAGCTGTGTAGGTGGCTTTAGTTCCTGTTATGTTGATTTTTTTGCTTACATCATTATACAAAACCAAATTATGATATTAGAGTCACCCCGTAAATGATTCCATCTACTCATATATTTATTTTGTCTGTAAATTGCGTGTGTTCTCTTGTCGATTTGCCTGTTTTGCTGGACGAAAAAATCCCAGTTTCTGCGGGGACAAAAGCTTGCTATCTTCGCCTGAGACCGACTAACTCAGCCATGGAGTGAAAAAAAGCCCATTAAATTTCCTCGCGTCATCGACGGGATTCGAACCCCAGCCTTTTCTACCGGTGTAGGGAGGACGGTGACATCATTATACAAGAAAAAGATACAGCACATTGCTGTATGCTTTTTTCGTCTTAGTCCGATATAAATCTACATTGGCTGCCACATATAATGCATCGCCCTCTTAAAGTTCAATGTTTTCTTAACTCATTTTATGGGTAAAATTATGCCATTATCCTGTAAAACTAATGTGATATTGCACCATCTTATTTATACATCCATCTACCTGTCTTCGCTTCCTATTCAGCAGCGCTATGGCATACACTCAGTTAACTCCAATGAAGAAAACGTAACTATTGCTCTTTTCTAGTCGACATATGGCTGCAAAAGTTCGCTGCAACCAGTCCACTGTGTCAAGGTTACTTAAAAAGAAACGTGAGACTGGAGATATCAAAAGAAAATCTAGAACTCGACTGAAACGGAAAAGTACGGCAGTACAGGACAGATTTTGGAAGTTTCCACAAGACAGAGTCTGTGGATAGAGTATACTAGAGTAAACGCAAGTGATACAACTATCCATCGAAGAATCGGGATGAGTTGTCTGGAAGCATATCGACCTCGTAAGAGGCCTTATTGACAAAATCCACGAGGGAAAAACGAATAACCGAGGCTAAGGAACATGCTAATTGGACAATTGAGCAATGGGAATCTGTGATATTCTCTGATAAATCGAAATTTAACCTACACGGAGCGGATGGTAAAATGCTATATTTGGCGTGGATCTAACGAAGTTTGTCACCCTGACTGTGTTCAATCAACAGTAGTTTTCATTGGGCCAGATGGTTTATGGGTGCATAACGAACAAAGGAGTGGCAGAATATATTTTCTAAATGGTGCTACTACACATAATTTCTCTTTTGCCCGTCATCAGAGACCTTTTTCAAGGAACAAAAAATTGTTTTCTAGCATGACTCAGTGCCTTGCCACACTGCACGTACGGTTAGCACAACATTACATAATCATTCAGTATAGTTTCTAGTATGCTAATTTTAACTTTTTTTTAAAAAACTGACTATTTTGTCATTTCTTTTTTTTTTTTTTTTTTTTTTTCTTTAGGTGAAATTCATGCGAGACTGCAATGTCCGACCGTTATCACGACAAGAAATAGTACCGATTTGAACCAGATTGAAAACGGCTGGAGTGTTATGGGACAGAAAATTGTTGCCAAAAAGCCATCAAGAAAGATAACGTTACAAGAAATCATTATTCATGTCTGCTACCATGAACTAAGCACCAATTACAGCAAGAATCTGATACACTGCATTCGAGACAGGTACAAGGCGGTAATTAAAGATCGTGGTGGGGCCAACAAAATACTTTCTATCATAGATGGACTAATGGTATCACAACTGTTATTTGTTTGCTGCTGGTATGATTTTTCCAATTTATTAAACAACGTTGATATCAAACATTTATTACAATAAAAAGACATTCATATAGTTTGCAATGTACTTCTATGATTATTGGTAAATATAGTTATTTAATAGAATGTAATAGAAAAGCACCCTCTTGGGGAGCACCACTGTAAATTTTCTCCCAATTCAATTGTAATGCTTGTTTTGGGAGAAAATTTACAGTGGTGCTATTTATGTGGCTACCACTATATAATTAAAACACTTAGATACGTTATCCTCAAGTGAGTTTTGGACGCTTACAGACGGAAATTAATTATACTAGGTATATCAATTGCAGAATTAATCGGGTTATGATGCTGTTCCTCAGGAGTTGCGCAATTTGTAATACATAATCCATAACTCGTAATAGAAACATAATGCAGTGTAATGCTGTTATCAGAACCACCTTGACATCCGTTTCGATGTTTAAGGCCATCTCTTCAGTGGAAGAAAAAATATAGTGCAAATGTGCGCAAGTCCTGCATTTAAATACTCGATAATTCTTTAATGTTAAGAGTCTAAATCTAATAGCTGATATTTGGGAGAATCTTATATAAAGTTCAATAATCGCAATAAGTTTAAAGGTTAATTTAAATGTAAATTAAGTTGCCTTAATTAAGAAATCAAAATTAAGGATAAGTTTAGAATAATAATTAGGACGGACTTCAGCTCTAGCTGTGGTTGGACAAAGAAGGCCAATACAAGGACACCAAGTTCTTTTTAAATATAAGTGGTCTGCACTTAGATTCGGTTATAGCTTTACAGTTTGAGCAATTTCACATTGAAATTTATTTTATTATTATTTTTGAGTACAGTAATATTACATCAGAAGTTCTATTAAAAACCACTGGTAAATACTGAATTACATGTCCATTTTCTGCTAAATGGGAGTTTTCAAATTACGAATTTTTGAAGCGTACAATTGTTAATTATTTTATTATTATTTTTTAAGCATAAAGGAATGTTTCTGTTACGTCTAGAAGGCGTCAAATTGACGCCTTCTAGACGTAAATAAGTTTGTTTCTTATATTCAATTCTTTCGTAACAGGTTTCCACTAGAAATGAGCACTATGACCCAATCAGTGTGCACACCACGATCTTTATATAAAGATCGCTCGATAGAAATAGTGCACATACATAGCTTTTAATATTTATTGCATGTAATAGAAAAGCACCCTCTTGGGGAGCCACAGTGGGTAGAATCGACGTGGGTTCGAGTCCTGTCGATGACTAGAGGAATTTTTATGGGCCTTTTTCACAATGTGGATGAATTAGTGTCGGTCTCAAGCGAGGGTAGCATGATTTTTCTCCCGGTAACTCGAGTTTTTCGTACAGCAAACATAAAATCGGCCACAGAACACACGCAATTTAGAAAGGGTATACCGGAGCAATGTGTCCTTAGTTGCTGGTGCTCCTAAAACTCTACTACAACGGAAAAGCAGTTACGAATTAATGTTGAAAATTTTATCTTTATAAATCTTTTCCAGAATGTCGAGAAGTTTGGTATTCTGGCAAACATACTCATTTATTATGAATATGTTAGTTTTATTTGCAACCATTTACACTTGTACAATACCAGATGCACTCCAAATTTAGAAGCATTAAATACACAATTTGATTTTTGATTATTATTATAAGAATATTTTTGTTAAAATGTTCTTACATTTCTTTAAGAAGATATCGCTTTACGTCAGAATATAAGCCAAGAAATTTTTTGGATATTTTGAAATTCACGTTATGGGCATAATGCCAAAGATAACTGGAAAATATTTTGCTGTTCTTAAAGGTTTGTCCCACAAAACGAAAGTTTCTTCTCTCCAGTATTTGTGTGGTTTTTTTCACAGAATAGTTAACGTTTTAATTTACCAATAATCAATGTCATTATTAATAATTTTAATAATAAATTAATGCTTCAGATGTACACTTAAGTGAAACTACTATGGCCAGTGTAGAGTTACATCTCAACTAATCTCACATTTCAGAAGAATCATTCTTAAAAGAACGATTCTTCAAAATTAATAAATTTTAATATCAAAATTTAAAAATAAAAAAAAATGAAATTTCAGTAAATTTTACCGAAACTGATCCATATATACTATAACACGCTGGCACTGAGCGAAAAAGTTAAAAACGGTCACACTACAGGGGGCGCTTGTGTATCATCTGTATAATTTTGGGAAGCCAACTAGATCGTTTGAACGTCAAAGCTGACGTCTGCTGCCTGGGTCATACAAGTACTGACGCACGAATTATGTAGATAAGAAACGAGGTTTTCATTTATAAAATACGAGCGGATGTTTCTTGTAGAGTGGCTCTGATAAAAGTCAAAATAAATAATGAAAAGATCTATATTTACTTTAGAGTATTTATAATAATAAAACTGAAAATGGTGTGAAGTAGTGTCCAAAGTTTATAATGTAGCTTCATGTCCAGAAATGTCAATTGAATTCTAGTATCTTTTACACTATTTTTGAATGTATTTAATGAGAAAAGGATGAGTGGTTTGTGTTTAATGTTTTTATCATGCGCTTTCTATAGAGATTTTCAAGTATTTGTTAAGGGGTTATTAATAGTTTCGCGAACTCTCTTATCTTGTATTGGTATGGACAAAGTAATAGAGGCAAAAATCAAATTGGCTTCTTTTGGCATAAATACTAGGTCTTGTCTAGAATTTATATCTTAAAGAATATAAATGATGTATTTTTATTTTCCAGGCTAGTTATTATATTTTTCCGGGTTAAGTCCCATAGGATATTTGCTTTTATTTATTTCTTCTAAATCATCAATACACTGAGTGGCTGTTTTCTTAAATACGTCTACCGGATAGCAAAATATTCCCCCTTTAGCTCTCAGAACAACAGATTCGTCGTAGCATCAACTGAACGAGTTCCCTCAGTTGTTGCAAATTGGTTGGTTGTGGATCTCTCTCTCTCTCTCTGTCCTCCGAAGAGGTCGGTTGGATTGCTCGAGTGGATTGAGATCTGCTGTGTGGGGAAGGAGCATCCTTAGCTGTCGTGCAAGAGACATTGTAGGGTGGGCAAACAGCGTGACTTCACAATCTTTGAACGTGCTGTGCTTGTACGTGCCTGGAAGGCAAATGCCAGTATTTCTCAAATGACTGAAACGGTGAGGTGTGCAACCACAGCAGTGACAATGGTTTGCAAAGAATGGTAAACAAACAAAAAAAAACAAAACAAAAAAAACAGCCATCGCGCCAGCCGCAAACTATTAGGTCTCATATCCGGAGAGAGCGGAAGATTGTCGTGATTTTATGGGCCAACAGACGTGCCACTGTGAGGAAAATAACAGTCCACTTCAATCAGGGGGACAGAACGACAGGAAATCATGCATACGAAGCGTTGAACATTACACTGCCTAAACTTCAGCAATAGACAACCTCGCCGTCACCATTATTGCCTGCATACAACCAGAAAGCCTTGAATAGGCTGTCAAGCATCAGAAACTGATAAAGGGTTCTTTGGTCTGACAAAGCCAGCTTCCAATTGTATCATGGTATGGTGACATTTTAAGGTATGGTGACAATAATATGAATCCATGGACCCGTCATGCATAACCACAATAGTACAGCTGGTGGTCGTGGTGGTGGTTTGGGACATGTTTTACTGAGAGTTTATGGTTGCTGAGATTCCCATTGTTAAACATGCTTGAGAACCAATTGTACTTTCTGGAAGTTTATGGATGTTTCATTCTGGTTGTTTACCTCTTGTCGGACTGGTTCTAAGAACATGATGGGGACTTCTCCCCATTATGGCTGTCAGAGCCATCTAATCTCAATCCCATAGAGCATGTGCGGGATAACACTGAAAGATCAAACCGATTTCAGCATTATACAGAAGTCGAAAGACATCCAGGCTATTATACTACTAGAACGTTATTGAAAGCTAATGAGTCCATGATTAGACGAGTCACTGCTGCATTGTAGTACAAAAACGGATCCCACAGGATATTAGGTAAATACTGTATATTTAATAAAGTAGGTACTGAGTATATATATTAAATAAAGTCATATACAGCCATAACATGCAAAACGCAATTCCAATTTATTTCATTTATTTAAATTCTAATTCATACTAAAATTAATATTAGCTTACTATTACTAATCGTTTTCTTTTTCGCAGAGTTTTTATGATATTCTATAAGACATTCTTAAAATATAGGACTGAAATTTTAATAAACATACTTTTAATAAATATAACGAATTCTGCGATGGATGCTGGTTGCCAGAAAAAGCTAATTTATTTTTTCTTTCGTTCTTATAAATAAAAATGGTGCTAGACATTGTCAGAAATATAAGAACCGGACAGGACCAATAACATTTCCCCGAACTCCATATTTCCATCAACTCTTACACCTTTGAGTCTAGGAGTGGATAAATATTTAGTCTGCCTTTCTTCCCATCTTTCATTAACCACCCTCTTCGTTGTGTTCATAAATTTATCACTATGCGTGGATGTCCGATAACCACTCCCTTCGTTATTTATTAGAGTGCTACTCCCGAACTTAGCCTTACTGTTACTTTTGACCTCTGTCCAACCTTTAGCCACGGGCTGCTGTTTGCTGTCACGTCTCGAGAGAAAGAAAGGATGAGCACCACAACTTATTTATTTATTCCCCCCAATAGCAATATTACTGCTGGGTAACTGAACTTAAAAATTTAGAAGCAACTCAACAATTTACATTCTCCTTTGCGGTGCAATTGCTTTTGAGAATAATCCAAAAATAAAAAGACAGTAAAATAAAGAATATGGATGTAAAATATACGTAATGCCTTGAATTAAATAATATTTAATTGCTGGTTGAGAATTTTATTTTTATTCTGTAAAAACCATATTATATAGTCGGCTAACGTCATAACATTTATATGTCATTTGCACATTTTCATATGAAAAAAATTACAAAATGCATTCGCGTCCTCTGCACTTTATAATGTCATAATATTTCTAAAATAAGCGCTTTTATAATTTAATAATTATCAAATAATTTGATAATTTAATAATTAATAGCTATAATATTATATTTTAAGACTAAATCTTGAATATAAGAATCGAGTGTGAACATTTTATTTGAAAGTAGTTTAATGATCTCTTAAAAAAAAAAAAAAAAAAAAACTGATAGCCCAATCTGAGCCCAAACTATCCAATACTATTTAGAACTTACCTTAACACTTAGCTCGTTAAAACACACGAAGAAGAAGAAGAAGATATATGTCCGTGGCTCTGACCACCTAGGTCATTACTGTCCTCGCTGTTGTACCTTGACCCCAAGGAAGTTTAGATGCCGGTAGTTTGTTGCGGTACAACCCAACCGCTTGTCGATCTATCCGTATACAGCACTCCGAGGAAAGAAGCAATGTGGGTTACAGGGGACGTTCCTATCGGAGAGACATGCGAAAATAGACGGCACCAAGGCTTGAGGCTAGTGTGGGGGTTTCCAGGCCGCAACAAAAACATATGATAGGGTTGTTAGCCGCAATATGTAGGGAGACTCCGAAAAATATTGTCCTCTGCTGGTGACATCCGACGTCACGGTCACGAAGCTCCAGAAGCACGTGCTCAGTCGGTTTTGCAGTCGAGTTACCAAATTTAACTTCAGCCCTCTCCTGGCGGTGTTATTTTTATAGGAATAACTCACGGGCTTCTTAAGAGACCAAGGGAAGGAAAGCAACTCTCTCGCGCTTTCTTGGTCGAAATGATGGAAGTAATCTGCACAGGTAACTCTTACGAAAGTGGGTTCCCTCCCCTTACAAGATGATTCAAGCTTACGTCATCTGCAGAATGATGCAGACAAAAATCGAAAAGGTACTAAGTTTGCCTCGAAAGATATAATTGTAGTGCATTCTGGACACACGAAGAAGACACATGACTTTGGCGTTTAGGGTTTGAAACTTTTTTACTTTGATGCTTTAGTGTTTACTTGATTTTAGATAAATATTTATATGCTATGTTATGAGTTTCTTGTATCACTCTACAGATTTTGTACTTTTGAAAGTTTTTTCTCCTGCAATTTCGCAAAACTTTCGTAAATGAGCGCTATGACTTTTTCAAATTTCATTTTCATAACCATGATCTTTACAAAGATTACTCGTTAGAAATATTGCATTCGCAACTTTTAATATTATTTCATCTAAAATAGTTTCCCGAAACACTAGAGCAAGCATTATTTAGCAAACGCAACTTTAGAATGAAATAAATGAAAGAAATATACCAAATTTTCTATTAATGGAATTTTTAAGCAAAACAAAAATACTAAAACCTTTTAAATTCTAAATGTTTTCTTTTTTCAGACAGAGATAAAAGGCAATTGAATGGCTTGTTGTTCTAGGATAGAGGTTCCGAACTTTTACAGCTTACGTTTCATTAACATATTCCATAAATTTCATGCTCCCTTCCATCTAACTAAATCACGTTACCCAAGCAATGAATTTAAAAAGTGCTTCTTACAAAAAAAAAGTCCCCCAAAAATTAAATGCGCCCCAGAGTTTTTGTTGTAGGGTTTTAGGAGCATCAGTGACTAAGTTCATATTGCTCCTGTATAGTGTCTGTAAACTGCGTGTGTTCTGTGATCGACTTTCTGTTTACTGGACAAAAAAAAATTCGAGTTTCTGGAGAAAAAACCTCGCCTGAGACAGACTCACTCAATCACGTTGTGAAAAAGACCCGTAAAAATTCCTTACATCATCAGGACTCGAACTCAGGTCTTTTCCACCAAGTGTGTGGAGGACGGTGATTCTACCAACTGTGCTACCCAAATGGTCGTGCCCCACACTTAGAGAACCTCTAGTCTAGGGATATGATTATGGTGAGATTTCCAATTTAAATCGCAGATGATTCCGAAATAGTTTACTGTATTTTCATACTTCACGATAATCACCAGTAGTAGGAGGTGTTTGTAATATCACTGTAGCTACAAGCAGGAACTTCTGGTTTCCGTTCATTATACTACCACCGAATTATTTTCACACTTTTATTAATTAAACAGCTAAGCTCCTATTTCTCTGTTCATACTTTCATTAAAAAATATATATATATCATTTCTAAAGTGGACGAAAACATTTAATACGTTCCCCAGTAAAATCTTACTGAACTTTTACATACATTGGTATCTAGAAAAATGTGGTTTTGGTTATTAAAATATTAACTAGTCTGCTTATGCTTCTATTTGCATATTAGAAAAGATCTGCAATTGCTATTTGAAGTAGTAGTAGGATTTAAACTGTGGTGTTTTCTTAAAGACGGTGTCCTCAGCATTTTTTTTTAAATTTCCTCCTTTCTGTTTAAAGACAGTAATATCAGGATCTTGCTAATGATCAACAACAGTAGACCAAGGCAACGGAATTTGGAGGGCTAGTCTATTAACAGTATTACTTTATTATCTTTATTATTTATAGGCGCATTCGAGGCGCCAGGTGGGCAAGAGCAGCAGCAGTGCGTAGCACACGTCTTCTTGATTAGACGGGGGTTCGAGCCCGTGACCACCAAATACGGAGGATGCGGAAAGGTCAGGGAATGACCACCGCATATCTCCGGAGCAACATGACCTTAGTTGCTAATGCTCCTAAAAACCAAATAAGAACAACTTTTGTCTGTCCGTAATTCCGCATGTAACAAAGGGAATCTCAGTTGTTGAATTTTCATGACATTTTACATCTGAGCTTTTTAAAAACACAGTATTTGTCAAACTCTTTCATATATCATTAAAATCGGACCTTTTTACCATACTACAATACGTATGGTAAAAAGAAATTCATAGATTAAATGCAGTTTTAATGGAGTACTGTTAGCTTTATACAGTCCTTGCACGCTTCGCTTGTATTTAAGACTTGTGAACGTGGTGTCGCTTGTGAAGAGATGCATATAGTGATGAGCCAAAACATTATGACCACCTGCCTAATATGATGTTTGTCCTCCACGTGCAGCCAAAACAGCTCGTACCCGGCGAGGCATGGACGCTATAAGATTTCTAAATGTCTCGTGATATCTGGTACCAACACGTAACCAGCAGATCCTTTAACTCCTGTAAGGTCCGTGATTGAGACGCCACAGATCGGAGTTGCTGCTCCAACACAAACCACAGATGCTCGATGGGATTGATGTCTGCGGAATTTGGAGGCCAGGGCAATACCTGGAAATCTTCCTCATGTTCCGTGAACCAGTCTCAAACAATCTGGGCGGTGTGGCATGGCACATTATCCTGCTGAAAGGCATCACCGCCAGAGGGGAGGACGGTTGCCATGAAAGGGTATACCTAGTTAGCAGTGATGTTTAGGTACTACAATACGATCTAAGCCAGAAGGCTAGAAGCGATTGATGTTTAGGTAAAGTAAAGTGTGTTTCGGCTCAAACGGTACCAGGGGTTCCCCCATCTCCGTGTAGTTTACATTGTGGTATGATACAGTTCGCTGTAAAGGCCAAAGATTTAAAAGTATATGGATTTTGAGGTGTATGATGTCGTGTACCGTTGTTCCTCTGGCCGTTTAGCCGCCAGACCCTTGCTGAGGCTCGACGTTGCCCACACTTCGCCCCGTGGAGGCAGACCAGGTACCCAGTAGTTTTAGTTTACTCTGGCAGATCCTGTCGCCTAGTTTCCTGAGATTTCAGTGGCTAGGACCTAAAAAAAAATTTACGTTTGCTTGGGTTGTACGCTAGATTGAAAGACCGAAATGTGGGCGAATTTAATTTAGATGATATTAAATTTTGACCTGTGGGGTATACGCTGGCGTACAGATAGAGAGGGAGAGAAGACTGAAGACTGGGGGGGGGGGGAGAAAGACAGAAGAAGTGGAGTCAATAGAGGAGACGACCCCATTATAAGTCAGTGCGAAGTGTGTTGTCTGACGGCACTAGGGGTTTCCCCCATCTCCGCATTGTGTACTCTGTTTGTGTAGCACAGAACTCTGTGTGGGGAGTGGACGGATGTGTGGTGTTGTTCTTCTGACCATTTAGCTGTTAGGACCCATCGTTTCCGCACTTGGCCCAGGGGAGGCAGGTCAGGTACCCAGTAGATTTTTTGTACTCTGGCAGTGGGTTGTACGCTAGATTGAAAGACCGAAATGTGGGCGAATTTAATTTAGTTGATATTAAATTTTGACCTGTGGGGTATACGCTGGCGTACAGATAGAGAGTTAGAGAAGACTGAAGACTGGGGGGTCACCTAGCCACCTAGTTTCCAAAGATTTCAGTGGCAAGGATCTATGTGAAAACAAAAAATAAAAAAAATAAATAAAATAAAAAAGGGGGTTAACGCTAGAATATAAAAGGCCAAGAGAGGTTTATGTAAGCATTGTTTAAATTTGGATGTTATTAATTGATAAGTTGTGTGGGATGTACACGGTGAGTTAGACAAAGTATGGGGGAAGACTGAAGGCTGGGGGGAAAGACAGAGGTATGGGGACGATAGAGAAGGTGACCCCAGAAATTCAGTGGGGCAGGCCCATGCCTCACCAGGCGGAAGAAGGGGGTGGAAGGGGGGAGAAGGCAGGAACCAATCTCCTTCCCCCGGCCCGGGAGCAGAGCAAAAGAAAACCAGGCTAGAGTGCTCGGTTTGATTGCCAATGTGGCTTGTGGCAGAAAAGCTGCTGGTGTCTCCAGTATCTGGGTTTGGAGTCTTGAGTGGGATCAGGTACTGGTTGATCTTGCCTGCAAATTCAGTACAGATATCAGCCCGATGAAACTTGGATGAAGGAAGTGAATTTCAGTTCAATTCAACTGCGATGAAGTTGGAGGTTGATGCTATTGGAGAGGGGTGCCCAGAATCTGTCTCAAGTTATTCGTCTTGGTAGTTTAGGCTCCTTAATGTTCTTCATCTGTTGAAGACATCCTGTGCAAAAGTGGTGAAGTAGTTATAATTGTCATGGATATGAATTAGTATATGTTCTTGGTCCTTTGGCAAATTAATAATCTTTGTGATCAGAATAGATCTCAAGTCTTCATAGTCAGGACAGTCATACATTATATGGTGCCAAGATTCGTCAGTGCCCCAGTCGCAGCATGGATCATGTATGATGCCCAGAGACGTCAATTTTTCTTGTATCGACCCATGGCCTGTGAGGAGGTACGTTATGTACAGGTCAGGGGAAAACCAGGTTGGGGCTTTTGGGAACGTGAACATTACTTGAGGGATGAATTTCTTTGTGATTGTTCCCTTAGTGGATGTCGTCCATCTGTCCTGCCAGGCCTGCTGCAGGTGTGCGAGAGGGCGCCTTTTCTCTGTCTTGCGATTGATTGCTGGGTTGGTGGTTAATCCAATGGTGGTAGTGGAGATTCCTTTGGACAGATGAAACAACATGCATCTAATTATTTCAAGGTCTAGAGGGAGGACTCCAGCGAGGACTTGAAGAGCAGCAGTTCTCACTGTGTAGCAGGCTCTGGTGATGGTAAGTAGTATTGCTCTTTGAATGGTGACAATAGTTTCCCGGCGATACAAGACCCCTGCAGCATATGAGATGGCTGTAATAAAGACTACTTTGTAAAACGGGGCTAGGGTACGTCGGTTTAGACGCCCAGTCCCTGTGTATGACCCTTTCCTCCAATGCTGTGTAATTTCTTATTTTCTTTTGGATATACTGTAGGTGTGGGAGGAAGAACAGTTTTGAGTCTAGGATTACACCAAGGTGCTTAAGCTGGGTGCAGTGCTTGATGGTTGTGGCATTGATCTTAATCTGTGGTGGTCTGGTTGAGCTTAGGTTCCCTTTCAGGAGGATGGTGGAGGTTTTCTCAGCCGAGACTGTCAGATTGTGCTGGGTAGCCCACTTCTGAAGTGCTCAGTTAGCAGAAATTTCAAGCTGGGCTCTTGAACTGGCAGGCACGAAAAACATCAAATCGTCTGCATAGGCTTGGGACTTGACATGCCCAAGATCTTGATTTAGGAACTCATCCAGGGCCATGTTCCAGAAAGGTGGTCCTAGGACCGAGCCCCGTTGGCAGCCTGTATGGATCTTTCTGATCACCCTGGAGTAGGGAGTCTCTACACTGACAGATCTGTCACATAGATAGCTTTTAATGCAGAAGTAGAGATTTTGAGGAATCTGTGCTTGTCTGAGCCTGATAAGGACACTCGGCCACCAAAATGAGTCCCATTATAAGTCATAAAAAAAAAACTATTAATTTTAGGCCACCCGAATAAATAAATCCATCTGCCGTACTGTGTCTCTTATGCCTGTTAATTGCATGTGTTCTATGGTCGATTTGTCTGTTTTGCTGGACGAAAAACCCCAGTTTCTGGGAAAAAAAACCTTTCTATCTACGTCTGAGACCGACTAACTCAGCCACGGAGTGAAAAAGCCCATTAAAGGTCCTCACGTCATCGACGGGATTCGAACCCGGGCCTTTTCCACCCGGCGTGGGGAGGACGGTGACGATACCATTGTGCTGCTCGCACAGACCTCATAAGTCAAGGTGTAAGGTGTATTTAGTGTCAGACAGCACCAGGGGTTTCCCCATCTCTGCGTTGTTTTCATGGTGGGTGTGCCAGTTCACTAGAAATTCCAGAGATTTAAAAGTGTATGGATATTGTACATGTGTAGTGTCATGTACTGTTGTTCATCTGGCCGTTTAGCCGCTTGACCCCATTATAAGTCAGTGTAAAGTGTATTCGTGTCAAACGGCACCAGGGGTTCCCCCCATTTCCGCGTAGTATACATTGTCATGTGAAACAGAACACTGTAAAAGCCAGAGATTTAAAAATGTATGAATATTGTACATGTGTACTGTCGTGTACCGTTGTTCATCTGGTCATTTAGCCACTGGACCCCTACTGAGGCCCAACGTTGCCCACACTTGGCCCCTTGGAGGCAAATCAAGTCCACCAGTATTACAGTTATTTACTCTGGCAGGCCCTGCCACCTAATTTCCTGAGATTTCAGTGGCTAGGGCCTATGGTAAAAAAAAAAAAAAATAGGGTAGACGCTAGAGGTTTAGATAAGGCCAAGATAGGTTTTAAATTATTTTTTTTTTGTTAGTTTTTGGCGCATCAGCTTCTGTGGCCGTAATGCAACGCCCAAGGTTTTTGCGCTGCTCTGATCCAAGCCCGAGGCAGGATTCGAACCCGTGACCTCCTGTGGAACATGGTTCTGGACGGGTTCTTGGCTTTGCACCTCGGTGATGTGCGCTCCCAGGCCTTTGCTGATGATTAGGTCCTCACCATTGCTGCAGATAGCAGGGCCCAGCTAGAGGAAAAGGCCAATCAGGCAATGCTGATATTGCAAAACTGGACCAGAACCCACTGCCTGACGATATCAACAACAAAGACGTCCTCCATCCTGCTAAAAGGCAAGCTTGATATACATAGACCGCCACAAATAAAGGTGGGACCTACCACAATAAAATTACTGACCCAGTTAAAATATTTAGGGGTTATACTGGATGGTAATCTTACCTTTAAACACCATCTAACTTATATCAGAGCCAAAATTAAAAGATATTCTGGATTGGTTGCTAGGATCGCCAGGCGGGACTGGGGGTTAAACCAACGCACCCTGTCATTGTTTTATAAAACAACCTTTCTACCGATCATCACTTACGCCTCAGCAATATGGTTTCCTAAAACAGCAACTGTAGTAAACCGACGCATCCTTGATGCAACGCAAAGAACCATCCTACTGACAGTTACACGTGCTTGTAGAACAACCAGTACCCACGCACTGCAGGTCTTAGCCGGGGCTCTCCCCCTTGACTTAGAGATCACGCGAAGGGGAATGAACTACCACATAGAGAAAGGAATACCTTATACATACCATGGCTATACTGTGGACGTTAATGCACCACAAAAAAATGAAAAGGTAAGACTGCAAAAACACCTGATGCAAGTTTGGCAGGAGCGCTGGGCCAACTCAAATAAGGGAAATATCACCAGGAAATTCATTCCGAACATCGACAGGATGTACCCCAGTCCCTCAACTTGGTTTCAACCTGGCTTATACACCACCTATTTACTGACTGGTCAAGGGGCCTTTAAAGCCAACTGACAGCGCTGGAGATTGAGGTGGATCTGAGCTGTGCCTGTGGGGAACTTGAGTGCTGGGAGCACATTATGTACGATTGCACCCATTATGAGGACCTCAGGTGCAGACTGATCACTGCAATACACTACCTCCCCAAGAACATGCCCAAAAACTATTTGGTAGGCGTAAAACACTGATAGCCATCTACAGAAGAAGAAGGTAAAAAAAATATAATAAAATAAATAAATAAATAAATAAAAAGAGACACAGAACACGCGTGGAGAGGACTCAAGGAGAACCTCCCTCTGGAACCTGCTCACTACTAATCATTTAAAACCAGCGATCGCAAGAATAACCCCATGTAGATGCGGATCTTCCCATGATGAAGAGAACCACAGCCATTGATAACAGACTAACAACGTACCTGACCAGTGTTCATAGCTGAGGACAAATCTGGATACTAAAGGCTACTGATGACAGAGAAGACCGACGAAGATAGAGAAACTGCAAGTTGCTGCCTTGACGGAGCCATATTGGCTCAAGGCTCTGCACTCTCTTGTGCAGTGCAATTGTTTTACTCCCACACCCGGCAGGGGAGGGAGGTGACAGCTTGCTGTCTCCTCTCTTCCCTGCCACACCATTCCTTCCCTCTTGTGGGGCATGGGCATGCCTCACTGAATAATTGGGGGTCACCTACCCTATCGACCAGATGAACAACGGTACACGACACTACACATGTACAATATCCATACACTTTTGAATCTCTGGCATTTCCAGTAAACTGGCACACCCATCACAATGCAAGCAACGCGGAGATGGGGGAAACCCCTGGTGCCGCTTGACACTAAACACATTTTACACTTTACACTTTACCCTATCGACCCTCTTCTTCCTATTTCACCCCCCAGCCTTCCCTCTCCCCTCCCAGCACTTTCTCTTGCACAGTGTATAGCCCTACACGTCAAAATTTAAAATACACCAAAAAAAATTTCGCCCAACCTTTTAGGCACTTCAGAAACAGGCCTTCATCGTCAAACCCCATACTAGCGCTTTAATGTAAGTGAACTAAAATCAACCGCGGTCGTTCCAATTTTATTTTAGGTCCTAGCCACTAAAATCCCAGGAAAGTAAGTGGCAGGACCTGCCAGAGTACAATTGACTCAATGGTAACACCCGGCTAGCCTCGACGTGGCGAGGTATGGGCAACGTCGGGTACCATTAGGGGCCTGGCGGCCAATAAGCCGGATAAACAATGGGCACAACAAATAACACTACTCATGACCCACACACTTCTAAATCTCTGGCTTTGACAGGGTACTGTCACCGATACATAGAACATTCGTGGAGATGGGAGAAATCCCAGGAGCCGCTAGACCCTCAATATACCTCATACCTATACCTTTGGGCTGCAAGGCAGGCACCTTACCCACCCGACTAGCCCGGTCGGCCGTTATAAATGAAGGTTAGCTTAATTTTTCACATTAAAGTTTAGTAGCTTGCAGTTGGGACATTCACTGTCGGTTAAAGGTAGAGCTGGGGGAACTGAACATTGGGGGGGGAACAAGTAGAAGTATGGGAACGAAAGAGAAGGCGATCCCAGGAGTGTCAGTGGAGCAAGCCCCACCAGGGGAAGAAGGGGGGAGGCAGGGCAGAGGATGAAATAGCGGCCCATCTCTTCCCCCTCCCTGCCTAGGGATGGGGTTTTTAAAGTGAACTTGGCAAAGATGCCCAGTTCAGAACGGCAGACGGCGTGCTGCAGCAGAGCTGCTGTGGTCATGTCCAGTCGTTGCGTCGCACATGGGAGAAAGAGTCCCGTCCAGAGAGATCATTGTCTAGTAGAGTCCGCATAGATGGTGACGGATCGTCTATCCTTTGCGATGGATGTTGAATCCTGGGAGAGAAAGAGAGTGAGGTCCCACCATAACGGTCATAGTCTGGTTCAGTTTGGATGCTCATGTGCAGGGAGCCCTGGGCTAACGGCATGCATCATTGATTGCAATTTGTGTTCTCCTTGCAAACAAGTCTTCTGCAAATTTGGTGAGCGCACTATATTCATCGAAGCTGTCCAGGAGATGGTGTTCCCGGTCCTGAGGTAAGTAAGTTAGTCGGGTGATTAGGATTCCACGTAGGTCGTTGTACAGAGGGCATTGGTGCATCAAATGTTGCCAGCTCTCGTGTTCTTCACATGGACAATGTGGGTCCTCCCCGAGCCGAGAGCTGGCAACATTTGATGAATCGGTGTTTTTTTTTTTTTTTTTTTATTTACATACATTTTTATTACATATATACACAGATACAAACACTTTATATTTACAATCGTCGCATTCTGCGTAAAAATAAAAACAATTTTAATTATACAGCTTCACTTGCAAGCAATAAAAGATATACTATGTGTGTATGTATGCGGATGTACTTGTTTTGGGTGGCACCTAGACGTTTAGTCGAACTCCACCTTGGAAATTCTGTGTTGAGAGAGAGAGAAACTGTCTACACTCTACAGCAATCAACACCCTGTCAATCACTGCCCATTTCTAGGCTTGAGTAGTTGTGCCTGCTTCTATTATCTAGTGCTGCTGCACTAATTTGTCGTCCAGTGGAAGGAGTGCAATACCAAAGGACAGGAGCTCTCAGGTTGCCCAACCCGAGGGAAAAAAAAAAGAAATAATAATAAATAATAAATAAATAAATAAATAAAAAAAAAATAATAATAAAAAAAAAAAATAAATAAATAAATAAAAAATATAAAATAAAATAAAAGAAAAGAAATAAATAAATAAAAAAAAAAAAAAAAAGTTAAAATAAAATAAAAATATGTATAGTTAATACCATTATATACATTGAATGTTATTACTAATTTAAGACCACAACAGTTGGTTTCTAAGTTAACAGCTGTTTGACCTAGTAAGGTAGAAATATAAGTTCATGAACACATCACTCTACTGTCCACTTCTAGAATTAGTAAACAAGATGCGTCTTCTTTTAAACACCTTGTCAGAAAAGGATTGGAATGCTGCAAAGTTCTTGGCATCTTGAATCAAAATATCGAGGTTGTCAGTCCTAATAGGTTGAGTGCTGTTAAATAGTTCTTGTCTGAAGTCGTCATAAGCCCGGCAGTAAAGCAGAACATGCCTCCAATCTTCTACAGCATGATGAATCGGTGTGGCATGGCCATGTCCCACCAGGAGGAAATCCGGGTTGGCGAGGAAGGGAGGAGGCAGGAGGTCCCTCCTACCTCCTCCCTTGCCGCCAAAGGAGGGGGAAAGAAAAATGGGCCGAGCAAGAGTGCGAGCACCGATTGCCATCGTGGCTGGCATATGCAGAAAAAGCTCTGCGGTCTCATCCCGCTGGTTGGAATTCAGCTGAGTAGAAAGTCACTCATGAGACTGCATCCCGTCCAGGGGAGGTCCACATATCGGATGGGGACCTTTTGTGCGTCAGGTCCGGTTCGTATGATCCTCTTATCATGTTTTTTTTTTTTTTTACTCTCTCTGAGGCAGTTAGTTGTTAATTTATATTACTGTTTGCTGTCATTGGCACTTGGTGGCTGTGAATTCTGGAGGCTAGTGAAGGTAGGGTTGTGACTTTCAGACGCAATTCGGCCAAAGTTCGCACTGGTAGGTTATTCACGGTTGTTGCTGTTGTGGTGGTGGTGGTAGATGCGGGAGAGTCCATCTTCTTGTGAAAGATGGAGAGTCCATCTTCACTCAATATGCACAAGACACATCTTCTTGTGTCTTGTGCATATTGAGTGAAGGCACTTTAGGTATCTGTTTCGGTTAGTATCCTGGTCTTTTAGCATTATTCGGCAGCGAATAATGCTAAAAGAATAATGCTATAAATCGGCAGCGGAGATCCTCGTACAGTGGGCAGTCGTACATCAAGTGCCCTCATGTCTCGCGTAGACCTCATTAGCATAGGGGATGTCACTTAATCCGAATCCATGGAGTTTTTCTCTTATGGCACCATGGCCGGTTAACAGGTAGGTGGTAGACATCAGAGTGCTTGGCACATGGATGACTGGACCCAGGGTATCCCAGCAGAACATCGCCAAAAGCATGACGCTGCCACAACCGGCTTGTTTTCGTCCCAGGGTGTATCTAGGCGCCATCACTTTCCCAGGTAAACGACGCACACGTACCCGGCCGTCCACATGGTGCAACAGGAATCGTGATTCTTTGGACCAGACCACCTTCTTCTAATCACTCAAGGTCCAGTTTCGATGCTCGCATGCCCTTTGTAGGGGCTGTCGCCGGTGAACCATGGTTAGTATGGCCACTCAGAGCGGCCTGTGGTTACGCAACCCCATTTTCGGCAGGGTTCGATGTACTGTGTGTTGTGACATATTACTCCCGTCACCAGCATTCCAGTTACCGGCGAGATGCGTCACAGTCGCCTTCTGTTGCCACGTACCATCCGGGAGAGCCTTCGTTTACCTCGAGCATCGATGAGCCGTGGTCGTCCAACAGCTTACCTCGAGCATCGATGAGCCGTGGTCGTCCAACAGCTAGCCGGCAGTTCGTGGGTTTTCCCTTTTCGGACCACTTTCAGTAGGTACTAACCACGGCTGAACGTGAGCCTCCCACCAGCCGTGCCGTTTCGAATATGCTCTGACCCACTCGTGGGCCATTACAATTTGGCCTTTGTCAAACTCGTTTAAGTCTGCTGCCTTTCCCATCTGAAGAACAAGAATAACACTTAATAACGGAACTCAGTATCAGGTGTTTTTTATACGTGTCCCGACCCGCGCACGCGCCGTAGTTCACCTGCAGTTGCTTCGATTTGCATAACGACTCGCTGATCATAATGTTTTGGCTCATCGGTGTATATATAAGAGAAAAAAGAGACTTAAAAAGTGTGTGGGAGAAGCATAATAAATATTATACAGCTGAAATTAAACTTAAAACGGCTAAGTATAAAGGACTTAAAACTGTGGAGTTTTATGAAGTATTTTGTAAAGTTATAATCTTATGTTCATAAGGGGATAAGTATATTTACTTCTTATTTCTATTAATCACAGAAAATAAAATTCAATTAATTTAAGATAAAAATCGAACGTGACTGAAATACAACGTACTATTTACATACTGTGTACAACCAAACTGCCAATACTTACTGGAAGTAAATGTGAGGCCAAGGATTCCATATCGCCAAGCACTGAGAAACAGAGGATACCTGTCAAAATATACTGTTTTGTTCCTTTGAATCTGTAAGATTTCATGTAAACCTTCTTCAAACTGACATATGCCGGCTTACTTTGAATTTAAAATTTTTTTCAACGGCTCAGAAATCTTCAAAATTTGTTTCATGACGTAGTATGAACTTAGTTTAGGTTTCTGTGACAAACTCTTAAAAATCAGGACAGAACTTCAAAATACCAAACTTTCGCGACAATTTCGAGACCTCTAGTCGCGTTACTTTAGGGCCACGAATGAGATTTTCTTATGAATTATTTTATTTTCTTCCTCAAGTCGAGATTAAAAGTATGGAGATTTTTACGGTTTCTAATAGAAAAGATACTCGTATCTCTTAAAATTCAGTTTTCAGTAAGTAGGCCTACCGCCAATCCCAGGAAGTCAGGAAATAAGATTCCCAAGAGAAAACAAAAACAAAAATGATAGAAGAAAATGTGCCCATTCAGATATACTGTACAATTTCTTACCCACGCAAATAAATCCCTTTGTAAATCCACGTTTTCTATAGCAATATTCCTATAAACTGTCAGCAATTGCGTCAGCTTTTACTGCATTTCAGAATGGAATCAAATCTCGTGGCCAGGATTGTTAACTCATTTGATAAGTAAACGGACAACAACAAGAACAGCAAACACAGAAAATCTTATCACTGCAACAGCCAATGCATTACATACTTACCAACAAGTAGGTTAAACATACTATTTTTGTCTTTGATATAAGCAAATTGCAATTGAAGCGGACAAAATATATTAAGGATGTAACACAGAAAATACGATAACGTATCGAATCCGAAGGAATGTAAGGAACAAATAACATGAAAAACTTAGGACAATCTCGAGTTATTATTGTTGCCAAGACTTTGAAAGGAATTTCAATTTCACCCAAAACATAGGAGTCAACAATAAACTATTTTAATATTTACTCTGAGAGGTAAATTTATACTTTAAATTCAATTAGACTGATTGACAGAAGTTAATGTCTTCCCAAACAGGAGCTCATTCTCAGTCAAGAAGGGCTAATGGAGTTAATGAAAATAGCTGATCCATTGCTATCGCTGTTTGTACCTGCCAGTTTCTTTCTACATTATATTGTTTCTGAATTCAACTTTTTCGGAACTCTTTCGGATAGTACACTGACTATAATGGCTATCCTTCCTTATAGAAAATGCCTCGATTGAAATTCTCTCAAGACGGGTGGAATTTTTATTGGGTTTTTCAGGCCGTGGCTGAGTTAGTTTGTCTCTCGATCAGTGGTTACAGTTTTTCATCCGGATAAACAATCAGGTTGATCATACAATTAATTGACGCTTCATAGTTTTGGCGCAAAAATAAAACAAACAAAAACGATTTCGCTATAAGCTCAACTACACTCATGGTGATTACAAGATTAATAAATAAATCTGTTTGATAGCCTATTAAGAAATTTTTGGAATATGCTTAAAAGCTCTTATTTAAGTGAAAAATAAAAGAAACAAAATAGAATTTTTTAAAATTCTGTTCATCGAAGATAAACAGTTGTCTCTTAATAGCTTCAATCTTTTTATTAAAGGTCTTGCTGATAGTTTATACATTGTACGAATTAAATTGATCGTTTCCAGGTAATTTTAATGGTTCTTCTGTCTGGGAACTGCGATCAGGAGTGGCTGTTTTGCCTACCCACATACAAGGGATTGAATTTTTATTTATTTTTGTAAGTAGAACAGTTATGGGCATGATATTGCTTCCATACTCCATTTTGAGAAGTACCCCAAGCGATTGTCTGTCTCTTGGGCTAACTTTGACTGCACCCGGAGAAATAAAGCTTTTAAGCCTAATTAAGCATCTAGAAATAACACTATTAAAAGAAAAGAAAATCAAATCTATCACAAAATAAGTTCCATCGAAACCCAATGTATTCTCCAAAAAACCATCCTAAGGGTTAAACCGAACATATAATACAGAGTTCAGGGAACTGAATTTGAGAAACACCAACCTTAAACACTCTCGTAACTGTACATCCTAATGTGAAGAAAAGAGCAGTTCAGATTAATATGAGGATACATATTGATGTGATTAGATCCTCAGGTTTGCAATAGACAAGGCGAGAAAAGTGGAAGAAGAAGAAAAGAGGGAAGATAGGAATAACAGAAGACAAGGGATATCAGTTCTGGAAGAATAAATGATGTCATATCTGTTTAGGCTGTAGCCGAAAAGGCATGCTCTCAATATCTGTTGCCCTCCTCAGAAGATGGAGAAAAAAAAGAAGAGAGAACTCAATTCGGCAGACCTCATCGGAGGGGTGGTTAATTCTCTTTTCTTTTTACTGAGCCCCCGTCTTCAAAAAACCGATTACCTCTAAAATGTAGTAGTAAACCATTAAAACTAATATTTATGACGATTTACATTAAATGTATGTTTATTGGTTTTCATTTCTGAAGTTGCACTGCATTCTAAACAGAATTTCATGGGCTGGTGGTCAAATGTCGTCTAACCTTGGTTTGTGTTCACTTCCATGCATAAGTGCCACCGATTATTCTAGCTGCTTTTGTGTTTTTGTAATTTCGAGTGTAAGGAGTTGAATTTCGAGTTGAAGATTAATGTTTCTTAAATTGACTTCCTTGAAAAAAAAAAAAAAAAAAAAAAAAAGAAAAAGAAAAAAAAAAAGAAAAAAAAAAGGCATAATTAGATGATTAATGTTTCAAATTTACTTCCTTCAAAAACGGGAAATTATACTTCGACATCTTTCTCATGGAGGAGATCAAAATCCGTTATTTTTAAATACTTTTAGGATAAGGGACTTTAATTGTAAAGGACAATTAAAGGACAAGGGATGCCCTAAATTTTTAGAATATTGATCTTATAACAGTACACGCTTTCCTAATTTATAAAGATTATCTTACCTTAGAATATACCAATAATTTATGTAATTTTATTGAATTTTTTTAAAATTTTATTATTTATTATTTTTTATTACTGTAATAAAAATTTATTTTATAAAATTATCCCATTTAAATACGTGTAGCCCTGTTTTCAATGTCGAGAGCCATATGGCCCTTGATAGTAAAATTTTATAGTTCAATTTTATATAACTTTGTAAGCGTACGTGTAATTTTATTTCTCTAAATTTACACGTGTAACTTTGAATTTCTTTTTTTTTTTTTTTTATAAATCACTGAATTTTGTGTATTGTACGATAATACTGTTAACGATTGTATTCATTGTCAACATGATTAATTGTAAACTCCTCTGACCTGGAAGTTTACAAGGAGTCGTGCCAGAATATCAACATAACTTTTGTGTACACATGTATTTTTATTACTTTTTTCTTGTGTATCACTGAAATAAAAATTGTGAGTGTTTTCCTTATTCACGAGGCGCGCGCGCCTGGGGCCTCTCAAATCTCAGGTTCTCTCAAAAAAAAAAAAATAATAAAATTGTTTCATTTTAAATTTTTACACTCATCTTTATTACCGTTACTGAATAAAACTAGTATTAATTTTATGTATTAATGTTAGATTTGGGAGGGATGGTAATTGTGTCATTTTTTTTCATTTAAACATTAGTTAAAATATGTATGAAAGAATTGCGCAACAAAAATGATTAAAACCGCAACACCAAATCTAGAGCGCGTGCTATAGTAAAAACGTGCGCGTAGAATGCACACTGTAGTGATTCCGAAAATATTTATAGGGGGGGGGCCTCAAAATTGAATTGAGCCTGGTGCCTCTCAAGTGCTAATATTCTGTCCAATATTCATCCGCCACTGCGGATGAATATGTTGTTTTGTGTCAGTGTTGCTTTCGAAGTTTTATTACAACATTTATTAGAGAAAGTAACCTGAAATAAATTGCACTACAGTACATTTAAAATGGGGCTTAGAGGGGAACAGGTATCCTGTATGTTATCAGACACTCAGCCTAAAACACTGATGGATCCAATATCTCTCTATTACAGAAGATTTAGGAGAAGTCCGGTTGGCCTGCCTCCCTAAAATCCACTCATGCACACCTTCTCGATGGTAAGCCCTGTTACGTCACTTAGGTGGCAACGAACGTGTAGAGTGGTTCTCTTCAAGACGCCTGGTCAGCGTGAAGAGGAAAAGACCAAACCCTCCAGCAATGAGAGCACAACAATACAAATGGCCCTCAGTCCCCAGCAGCTTTCACTCTCCCTCTTACGGCAGCGAGAGGATCAGAGTGGAAGCAGAGGGTGCTAAGAATCTCTGGGTACGACCAGGCTGCTATGCACGGAAATTGAACTTGGCCTGTTATAACGTACGATCACTCATCGGTGAAGAGAGGATATTAGAGCTGGAAAAGGAATTAGAAAATGTGAATTGGAATATCATCGGTTTGGCTGAAACAAGAAGAAGAAATGAATCACTTATAAGTTTATCAAGTGGAAATCTGCTGTACACCAATGGAAACAGTGAAAGGAGTGAAGGTGGAGTTGGGTTTCTGGTCCATAAAGATTTTAAAAACAACATTTTGGAATTCAAAAGTACATCACCAAGGGTGTCAAGACTAATACTCAAGATTTCTAAGAGGTACAAGCTAAAGATTATAATGATTTATGCACCAACATCGAGCCATGATGATGAAGAGGTTGAAGAAATGTACACTGAAATTGAGAGTCTTCTAGATGAGCAGAAAACCCACTACACTATTATTATGGGGGACTTCAATGCTAAGGTTGGAAAAAGGCAAAACAGCGCAGAAAGAGGAACTATAGGAAATTTTGGAATTGGTGAAAGAAATAAAAGAGGTGAAAGACTTGTGGAATTTGCAGAATCTCAAGGAATGTCAGTAATGAACACTTTTTTCAAGAAAAGGGTGAACAGAAAGTGGACATGGAAGAGTCCAAATGGATTAACAACTAATGAAATCGACTTCATCCTCACTAACAGAAGATATATTGTGAATGATGTTACCGTCCTGAATAAGGTAAATGTTGGAAGTGATCATAGAATGGTAAGATGTACACTTGATATAGATGTAGGAAAGGAAAGGAAAAAACTGACTCGAGTAAATAATACAAAGGTCTTTGAGATAACAGAGGAGGAGAAAAAGCAGTATGTACTGGAACTTAAGAACAAGTTTGAGCTTCTGCAGACTGCTCAGGACCAAGATATCGACGAGGAATATTACAACTTTCTGAAAGGGATAAAGCCCAAGAAACCTATAGGGAAACAGAAATCCAAAGAAGAAAAAATTAGTCAAGAAACACTTGTCATGATGAACCAAAGACGACAAATGAAGAGCAAGAAAAACACTGACAGGGAGAAAATTGAGTATACTGAGTTATGCAAAGCCATTAGAAAGAGACTCAGAGAGGACATAAGAAGATTTAACACAAGAAAAGTAGAACAAGCATTAAGGGAAAACAAAGGATTTAAATCAGCAGCCATGAGCAGTAATACAGAAAGACAAATGATACTGAAACTGAAGAATAGCGATGGTGTAATTATAAACAGCAGAGAAGGCATAATTCAAATAGCAGAAGACTACTATAGAGAATTATACAAGGAGCGAGGGAATGATACCAGCAGTGGGGAAGATGGATTGCAAAGTAGCAACACATACGACATACCCGATATTCTTCCTGATGAGGTAGAACATGCATTGAAGAAAATGAAGAATCAGAAAGCCCCGGGGGAAGATGAAGTTACTGTAGAGTTGTTAAAATTGGGAGGAAGAGACATAACACAAAAACTGGCAAGGCTCTTCACAAAGTGCATCAGAAAAGGTGTGATGCCTAAGCATTGGAATAATGCAATCATAGTTTTGCTGCATAAGAAAGGAGATAAATTAGAAATTGGAAATTATAGACCAATTAGCTTGTTATCCCATATCTACAAGTTGTTCACAAGGGTCATTACTAACAGATTAGAAAGAATACTTGATGAGAATCAACCGAAAGAGCAAGCTGGCTTTAGGACAGGATTCTCAACTATGGATCACCTTCACGTAATATCACAGCTAATGGAGAAAGCAAATGAATATAAAACACCATTATGCCTGGCATTTGTGGATTATGAAAAGGCATTTGACTCCATACAGCATAAGGCAATGTTTGGGGCACTGGAAAGACAAGGCATAGATACTCCATATATTATGATTTTGAAGAAAATATATGAGAGTGCTACATCCTTTATTAGACTAGACAAAGACAGTAGGAAATTTAAAATCGAGAAAGGAGTTCGACAAGGAGACACAATATCTCCGAAGCTGTTTACTGCTGCCCTTGAGGAAGCTTTCAGAAGATTAGACTGGTCGCAGAAAGGAGTCAATGTGAACGGAGAGTACCTAAACCATTTACGATTTGCAGATGACATTGTGGTCATAAGCCACGATCCCAAAGAATTAGAGGAAAATCTTAATCAGTTATGCACAGTTAGTAAGGATTTTGGACTAAAGATGAATATGGCTAAAACAAAAGTAATGATGAACAGGTATGCCACGGAAAGGGAAATAATGATTGAAGGAGCAGTAATTGAAAAGGTGGAGTCATATACTTATCTGGGACAAGTTATTAGCTGTAATAATGATAAATGGCTGGAAGTCAAGAGAAGAATAAATTTTGGATGGATAGCATTCAGGAAATATAGTCACATACTGAAGAGCAATATCCCAGTTTGTCTGAAACGTAAAATAATGAATCAATGTATACTCCCCACCATGACTTATGGAAGTGAAACTTGGGCACTCACCAAAAGAATGGAAGAGAAGCTAAGAACTACACAGCGAAGAATGGAACGAATTATATTGGGAATCAGATTAGATAAGAAGAGAAACACATGGATTAGGCAGCAAACTCAAGTAAAGGACATTCTTATCAAAACTAAAGAACTAAAATGGTCTTGGGCAGGACACATAGCTAGAAGACATGATGACAGATGGACTAAGAAAATAACAGAATGGTACCCAAGAGGAGCTAGAAGAAAACCTGGAAGACAAAGACGGAGATGGATAGATGAAATTCATGAGTTTTTGAGTAGTAAATGGATGGCCAGTGCTCAAAACAGAAGGAACTGGAAAGTTGCTGGAGAGGCCTTCATCCTGCAGTGGATTGAAAATGGCTGATGATGATGATGATGACATTTAAAATTGATTCGTCCTGTGGCGCCATCTACTGGCCGGAAATGAACACATATCAGTGCTATTCCACTATTCCCAACTGTAGGTCGAAAATCTTGGATATGTAAAATTGAAGCCAAAACGATGAATTCCTCTGTGTTTGTTACATTTAAAATGATGGGTAGTAGATTTTTTTTTTTTTTTGCAGCTAAGGTGAATGCATTATTTATTATTTTGTTCACTTTAGAAGGCGTATTTCTCAAATGAGCTACACAGTATAGGGCAGTATTTCTCACCGGCTACTCAGCTATTGCAATGTAATGTTTCTCGAAATTTCAGAAAAATAGAAAATCGCTAAAATACCATTTGAATAGCGACCAATTTATCGAGTCATATGATTCGTCCAGACCATCGCACAAAGCCCTCGCTGATACCAAAATGATCATAATCATTGTCTTCCCACCCCGAGGGGAAAAGACTTGAGTTGGAATTCCGTCAACTATACCAGGAATTTTTATAAGCTTTTTCCACAACGTGGGCTCAGTTGGTCTCAGGCAAGGGTCTCATGGTTTTCCCTCCGGAAACTCGAGTTTCATCCAGCAAACTGACCAAAGAGCACATGCAATTACAGACACAATATACCGATGCTCATAACCTTAGTTCCTACACCGCTTAACACAAGCATAACCTGACCTAACCACACACAAAGCTTTGCGAAAAGTATAAAAGGTCGGGAATCATAAAATGGCATAGGTGTTGGAAGGATAGCCTTATCAAGTCAGGAGTGTCGAGAGATAATGTGAGTAAACAGCCTTATCGAGCTGGCCGTTTTTCCTCATAGTGGACTGGGACTCCAATTCCAAGCTCTTCCTCACAAAGTCTAAGCCTGAAAATACAAATTTCCAGGCGCAGACTGAGTAGGAGAGCTTGGAATGGGTCTGTTGTAATGTACAAATCTAATTGCACTTTTTTTTAAAATACAATTAGATTCTCGGAAGGAAGTCTCGAGACATTATCCTATTTTCGATGCGCTCTGAGGGCCGCAATAATACAATCGCCATTCTTGTAATAAAGTGAATTAAAAGTCCTTTCATTAAATTGTAGGCGACATTTCAATTAGTTAACCCAACATTTTAAAACGAACTAGACTGAGCATGGTTACTTAAGTTAGGACCACAACTTCAAGCTTTTTATCTTGATTGCGAAGAATAAAATAACGATGAGCAAAAACTGAATTAATCACAGAAAAGAAAGAATGCAATTAATTTAAGAAATAAAAATGGAGTGTGACTGAAGTAAAACGCACTAGGTGCGTTTTGGTTCAGTCGCATTCAAGTGTAACTTGTTTTTTTTTTTTTATCAATTCGGAGTGTTATGTTTTATTCTAACTGTTATCAAAACATAACTATCCCCCATGTTTTGTTAATCGACCGTTCCCGCAAGCCTGGTGGCACATGTGTCGCTGTGAGAACTGGTAAATGTTGTTGTTTTTTTTTTTTTTTTAAAGGGGCATCAGCAACTAGGGCCATATTGCTCCATGTATAGGGCCCGTAAATTGTATATGTTGTGGGGTCGATTTTCTGTTTGCTGGACGAAAAACCCGATTTCCGGGAGAAAAAACCGTGCTACCCTCGCTGAGAGAGGTAAATGAGATACTGCAGGTTTGTGGCATGTGGTCCATACTTCTTTAAACGAGACACCAAGAATGAAATGTCCATACTCATAGAAAACCACATTTTATTCACTTATTTAACATATACACTGGTGTTCAAAATAACGTGCATCACCGAGGAATTTCACATTTCTAATCCTTTTTCGCGATGGTATGTTACATTAATGACTACCGTCACAAATGGAAATACAGGGTGTTTCAAAAATGATGGTCAATAATTTAAAGTTCAAAATTACAAACTGAAATAAGCAAAAAAGTCCCAGTGAACATCGGGCCGCAAATGAATCGTTTTGGAGATAATGCACATTTTCTGTTAAGATCCGCAACTGACTATGGGAGCACTCTGGGAGGGTAGTCTGTATTGCTGAGACCTTGTACACGCTGGATATGGTAGGGGTACACTCATACATGAAGTGCTTGTCCGCATACTCTTCGTTGCTGTGACCTCCTTCCATGTTGACTATCCTTTGACAAGTACTAGTATGCCTGCTACGTCTCAGAGCATTGAGAGAGGGGAAAGGGAGAGAATAATCTAACCTAAACAAACAAGTAATTGATGGATCCGAAATCTCTACAGTTCACCTTGGTGGTGGATCCCAATTAGAAATGTGCAATATCTCGAAAACGATTCACTTAAGGACCCATGTTCACTAGGCTTTTTTTGCATATTGTAGTCTGCACAGTTCACCTTTAAATTATCAACCATCACTTTTGAAACACCCCGTATAACCAAAAGATATTTATTAATAGTTAAGGCAAAGCTAAGTAATATTTGAAAGGTGCTCTCAAAATATTCCAAAATGAGCATTTGCAACCTTTATACAACAGTTTTGGTAAACACAACAATTATGGCTCAATTTGCTTCAGTTTATCATTTTTTCTGGTAACTGCACATTCCACACGATGGCAACAGTTCTCTATAGGATTCAAGTCCGGCCGTGCTGTTTCACTGTAGACACCATACAGTCTGGATGGTATTCTTCACCACGTCTACGGCGAATCGTTTGTCACCCATCAGAGCCATGCAG
The DNA here is from genome assembly GCF_048544385.1 of Mastigoproctus giganteus. Classification (NCBI taxonomy): domain Eukaryota; kingdom Metazoa; phylum Arthropoda; class Arachnida; order Uropygi; family Thelyphonidae; genus Mastigoproctus; species Mastigoproctus giganteus. Next base: position 38,455,523 of record NC_143587.1, on the reverse strand, counting down.
GTTGAATTTCTTCTCATCCGAGAAAATAACTGACTTCCACTGCTCGGGGGTCCATTTGACATGCTCTTTACATCAAATTAATCGGGCCTTTTTTATTTTTTGTGTGAGGAGGGGCTTCTTCTTAGGACGATGGGCTACAAGTCCATTTTTGAAGAGGCGTCTTCTGACTGTTACTGCACTTGCTACCACTCCTGTATGTTCTTCCCATTCTCTTTTCAGCTCAGACGAAGAAGCTTTTCGGTTTTTAAGGCATAAGCGCTTCAAAACGCGGTCCTGTTTTGGCGTTGAGACTCGTTTGCGCCGGTTCGTTTTTTTTCTATCAGCAGAACCAGTTTTCTTGAGTTTGGAAAGAAACTACTCACTGTCGCAGTACTGATTACAAAACACTCTGTGTGGACATGTGTTTTTGTAATGGGCGGCACCTGGAACGTCAGTTCATCTCTGCCTCGTATCTCTGTGAAGAACAGTACCACTGTAGAAGGGCCAGAAATAAGTAGTGTATGTTTGTGTGTATTATGAGTGTGTTCTGTTGTTGTGTCTGACCGTTTGGCTACCCAGAAGCATCAGTCACCTGGACAGATGATTCTGGATACTCGTCCACACCACGGGAAGGTGGGCCAGTCTCAATGGAGCTCGCACTGTCTCAATTCGAGACTCTAACCCACCTGATGTTGGCAAAAGATGGGCCAGATTCCTCTGGGGGCCCACTCCAGAGGAGAGAAAAAAAAAAGATTTCCCGTGGCGTTAAAAAATAAATAAATAAACAAATAAAATAATAATAATAATATATATATATATATATATATATATATATATATATATATATATATATATATATATATATATATATAATAAAAATTAGGGAATGTTACTCCCTATTGAGTAGCTCCACCAGCCAAAGGAGTAGAATTATTCGTAGCCGTATAACTAATTCTTTTTCTTGTGAAAACATCAGATGCAAACTGCTGAAGAGCAACATAAGAATTCTTGTCTCCCACCAGCAAAGTTTCATGCCCATGAGAGAGTGTAGAAACTGACGAAGGAAGAACATCTCTAAAGTCATTATACAGCGGACATTCAAATAAAATGTGGCTTCAATTTTCATTTTCCCCGCATTGACAAGCTTCCGTCCTAGAAAGACCAAAACGACATAGTTTTTCATTAAGAGATCCATGTCCCGTTAAGATGAAGGATGTATGTAAGTCTAAAGAGAACCAAACAGGTTTCTGCTTTACACAAAAGGTCACCTCAGGGAAAAAAGTCCTAGTAACAGATCCGACAGATGATGTATCCCAGCTTGTCTGCCATAGATTTATCATTTCATTCCACAAACGATTACGTTCTTGCTTAATATCTGAATTAATATTCAGAACCAAACCCATAAATTCAGTTGACAGTTGGTTTTTTAACCTATAACAAAGACCTCTGTAAGCTACGTGAAGGTCCAATGGCAAATACACCTGCAAGAACCTGCAGTGCAGAAGTTGAAACAGTACGACAAGCTCTTAACATACATAATAATATTGTACGTTGCATAGTAGCCAACTTCAATCGAAATTTAACAGTTCTAACCCTGTGAAACCATACACCTGCAGCATAAGTAGCCATAGGAAGGAACACGGCATTATAATAGATTCTCATGGTACATCTAGAAAGTCCCCAGTCTGAACGAGAAATTTTTACAATAGCACCAGTGAATCTTCTGATCTTTGTTGTTACATTATTTAAGTGAGAGACAAAATTAAGCTTTGAGTCTATTGTAATCCCAAGTAATTTAGTTTCAGAGACAAAATACTCTATAAGCAAAATGACGGGAACAACATCCTTCCTCACGTAAAGCAAGAACAAAGCTCTTTCTTCGTGGCGTCAACTGCACGTAACTCGCCATCCTGACACAAGCAAGGAATGACTGCAACTCTTGCAGAGTGTGCTTATATAGCTGAAAGTAGAAGCTGTCAATCTTATCTGATGCAATCTGTAAGAAATATTGCCATATACTTACGTTATTCGGACGACAATTACAATTTTAAGGGGTGATGCACTTTCTTTGAATACCGGTGTATGTCACCTATGGAATAAAATATCTTGTTATTACTCTAGTTGAAGAATTGTCCCACCTCGTGTGCCAGATATTAAGTTCATTCCAACATCTTGTTTTCTCAAGTTTTGGATTGTTCTGCAATTCTAACTGTATTCCTAAATACAGTACGTGATCAGAATCTGTTTCTTAATTTATAAAAAAAAAAGAAAAAAAAAAAAAAACAAAAGCCCTGAAAGACGACAAACAAATCTAAGAGTCAAACAAATCAGCAGGGACCTGGAATGCAGATGTAGAAACAGCTGACTTGGCAGGCTCGCTGGGAAGCATCCAGCAAAGGAAAAATTACGTGCAAATTTCTGCCTACAATACCAATGATATATCCTAAATACCCGCCATGGCTCGTCCCTGGCCTCTATACCACCTATTTGCTTACTGGCCATGGGGCCTTTAGAGATAAGCTTCAGGGTTTTGGACTCAGCGATACCCCACTATGTCACTGTGGCTTCCGAGAAACGTGGGAACATTTGCTCTACATCTGCCCTCTCTGTGAGGACCTGCACTGCAGGCTAATTACTAGGATCTGTCTTTCCTTCCGAGACTAGGAGCACCTTGTAATAACAGAGGAGGACATATACCTGGCATTTGCTCAATTTTCCAAAGATCTCTTTGAAAGGAGAAGGACATTCCCGCAACTGCAACAGTGCCCAAAATACTGAAACCTTCCACTAAGAAACAAATCTAGAAACATCATCTGGATCTGTCCTACCTTCTGTTGGGAGCAAGAAAACTCAAATGTGACAAATTTCCTAATCCTAACGTCAAGGAATGCAAAACTGTGAAATGCACTTTCCGGACACGTCCCTGTATTCCATTGGGGCCATCTCAATGCAAGAAAAGTGGAACATGACATTACAATGACTGAAACGTAATCACCTCTAATATAAATACAACCTATAAGAGGATTGCCGTACACAAGAGCCCACGCATTGACGCTATTGTGCCATCACCAGGAGCTAGACAAAATACGATCCTAGAGCAAGGAAAGCGAAACGTGACAGACTAGGGCCAAACTGGACCAATACATGACCATGACTGCAGCAATTGGCTGCTACCAAGCCATTAGACAACCGAAGGCTGTACATCTGGCTCAGCCTGCTTTCACTCTTTTCCCTGGCAGGGGAGGGGACATATTGCTGTCTTCTTCTCCCCCTCCTGCCACCACCCACTTTTCCTCCTGGTGGGGCATGGGCATCTTCTTCTATGGGCCCCCTTTCTTCTGTTTTCCTACCCCTAGTCTTTCGCCTCCCCTCCCAACACTTTCTCCTTACACAGTGTATTGCCCCACGAGTCCAAATTCAAATAACATCAAAATTCCTGCCTGACTTTTTAGGTTCTTAGAACTTATTATTTTAGCGTACAACCCCGTCTAGCGGTTCTAATAACTACTTACTAAAAAACCAACCGCGAACTTTTTATCTTTATTTTATTTAGGTCCTAGCCACCGAAATCTCAGAAAAATAGGTGGCAGTACCTGCCAGAGTAATATATTGACAACTGGTACATCTAGTTAGCCTTCCCGCGGCGAAGTATGGAAACGTTGGGTCCCACTAGTGGCCCGCAGGCTAATAAGCCAGACGAACAGTGGGCACAGCATACTACAAAAGGCATGATCCACACATTTTTAAATCTCTGCCTTTGACAGCGTACTGTCCTCGATACAATGAACATACGCAGAGATGGGAGAAGTTTCTGGTGCCGTTAGACAAGAAAATATTTCATACTTCATACTTAAACATCATTGCTGACCAGGTACACCCTTTCATGGCAACGGTCTTCTACTCTGGCAGTGCCGTCTTTCAGCAGGATAATGCGCCATGCCACACCTCCCGGATTGTTCGAGACTGGTTCGCGGAACATAAAGAAGACTTCCAGGTATTGCCCTGGCCTCCAAATTCCTCAGACATCAATCCCATCGAGCATCTGTGGTTTGTGTTGTAACAGCAACTCCGATCTGTGGTGTCTCAACCATGGACCTTACAAGAGTTAAAGGATCTGCTGGTTACGTGTTGGTACCAGATACCACAAGACATTTAGAAATCTTGTAGCGTCCATACCTCGCCGGGTACGAGCTATTTTGGCTGCACGTGGAGAACCAACATCATATCAGGTAGGTGGTCATAACGTTTTGGCTCATCCGTGTATAATTTCAACAAAATGTATGGAAAATTTTCAAAAAATTTAATATGAATATAATTTCTATTGTGTCTATTCCCGGACATTTATTTACAACTGTTTTCTTAAGAACGATCGTTAATTCTTCTAATATGAATAAATCAGGTTGATTCTGGGTAGAATAATTCCTATTAGATGATTTAATGATCATATGAAGGAATAAGTTTGTTCACTATAATTTCAATAGAATCACTCCATACTGTGGTTTCAACATCACCAATAAGAACTGTTTCGAACAAATGTATAGGATGTAATTTATCACGAGAAATCTTGGAACGTGGATCCCATGGGTCCGTATTACTTGCAGACACAAACTCCATCCATTTCCTAGTTGCAATCGCTTTAGTATACGTATTTGTAGCCTACAAGTATACATTATGTAGCTGCCCCACTTTAGTAATTGGCCAATGTGTAGGCCGTGGATACTTCGTCTAGAAGAGTGCGCATTCTTCCTCATGACTGCAAGTTCATTATTCCACCAAGAGCAGGTTTTTGGTACTACAAGCAGAGGCGGACTGGGTCAAAAATTCTTATCAGGGAGAACAAATAGAATGTATCGGAGCTCAGAGTATAATATTGAAAATCACACCGTCCTCCGGAACCAGAGGCCCCCCCCCCCCCGGTAAATCTTATGGCCAGTCTGCCCCTGACTACAAGCTTCTTTGTTGCTGATTTGTATGACGCCTTCAGTAAAACGCTGGATATCTGATAGACTAACTCCGCAGTAGGAATAAACTCAACTGCATCCTAGTTATAGCATAAGCAATCCGCTTAAAAGGCAAGCAAATCAATGTTTTTAATAGAAAATCTGACAAACTGTGGTGTCCTGTTTTCATCATAATTACCAAGAATGGTATCATCAACATTATAACCCTATGATCGCTCAATGATTTGCATTATTTTCAACTTAACTGTTGTTTGCATTATATTTTTCTGAACTATATTTCCTACTAAATTCTCAGAATTATCCATTATTGTTCCTTAATTGTTCTGATACTCAGGGCACTCTAGATCTGTCACTTAACTGAAATTCCGTTTCCGCCGGTTACAATTAGCACAAGAGGGTGATTCCTCCCTGTGTGGATACCGTGAATATGTGTCTAATACGAGAGCAGTGATCACACGAGAGCGAGTTATTCGTAAAAGGGCGGCTTGTAGGTCTAAAAGCTAGATAGATAACACTTTGTTAAGATGGTATATCGTCTAAATTTATATGAACTCCACGTGAAATTTTCATTCATGTCTTTCATCCTCAATAATATTTTTATAAATATTTGGATTAAAACTAACAATCCAACGTAAACTAGATGAGGATTTAGATTTTCTTTCCTTCTTTCCCTAACTTTTGCGTTTGTATATTTCCTAATATAAATTAAATAAATTTGAGTATAAATCATATACAATCAGTGATGATTTTTTGTAGTAGGGTTTTAGGAACATCAGCGACTAAGGCCATATTTCTCCCTGCATATTGTCTGTAAATTGCATGTGTTCTGAGGTCGATTTTCTGTTTTACTGGAGGAGAAACCCCAGTTTTCGGGAGAAAAACCATGTTACCCTTGCCTGAGACCGACTAACTCAGCCACGTTGTGAAAAAGGCCGATAAAAATTCCTCACGTCATCTACGGGACTAGAACTCAGTTATTTTCCACCCGGTGTGGGAACGACCGCGAGTCTACCAGCTGTGCTGCCCACAAGGGCAATCAGTGATGGATTATCTTTTTTAGGAGCTCTGGTTGTTATGCCAGGAATCAGAGATAGAAATATTAACTAAATCCGACTTAGAAACCAGTTGTTATATTACTCCACAGTTCAAAATTACTCCACAATTTCGTACTAACCATAAGGACTTAACTTTCTTAGATTTAAATAAAGTTTTTAACGTATTAGTCACTGCTGCTTTAACATCATACCTCATTTTTCAATCACTCTTCTCAGTCGCCCTCAAGATTAGAACATTGTCACTAGTTTTTATCAATTTCTAACCCCCCCCCCTCCACGCATACGGGAGCAGACAGAAAATGCATCGTCATTGCCAGGCTGTTCAACAATACTTGCTTTGCCAACTATCTGAGCGTAAGAACGCGTGGAATAGAATCTACTCCCTCTAGTTCATCATTCTCTGGACCTTTGCTAACTACTGTCGATCTTCATAACTATGGATATACTTTGTCTTAATTGATTCTATAATTGGAAAACATGGAATAAATCTTTCCAGCAAATGAGCCCTTAAATTAACTTCAACATTAAACATCTTTTGCTTTTGTTTTGAAACTCAAAGTAACGAAAACAAAAAATTTGCATATCCTAACTTCATAAAATTCAGAAATCTCTTCCGCATCGTTATTTCCATCATTATTGACCCCATCAATATTATCCTCAGTGTTAGTACCAATAGTACTAGTTGTAACACTTATAGCTTTACTAGTAAATACTGTTGCATTCTTGTTTTTCTCTATAAATGATTGAGCTCTCGTGGGTACCACAGTTGGTAGGATCGCTGTCCTCCCCACATCGGGTAGAAAAGACCTGAGTTCGAGTCCCGTTGATGACAGGAGGAATTTTTATTGGCCTTTTTCACAAAGTGGTTGAGTTAGTCTCAGAAGAGGGTAGCATGGTTTTTTCTCACGGAAACTCTGGGTTTTCGTCCATCAAACAAAAAATCGACCTAAGGACACACGCAGTTACAGACAGTATACAAGGAGCAATATGGTCTTAGTCACTGATTCTCCTAAAACCCTACTACAATAACGACAAGATAGAGTAGACAGTTCATTAGATAGTCTGGACTGATACCACTTGGTGTTCTGCCATACTGAAAATCTGCTTACCTATGCCTTGTAATTGTGATACCGTTGGTTGTAATAAGGGTGAATCTTCCCTTACATCCGAGCCATCCACATTCTTTTTAGAACTATCATTCTTAGTTTCTATATTAGTATTCATTTTCACTATATTTGTGCAATCAGATTTCAACACAATTCAAGGCTGTTGTGATCGATTAGAATTCCTGGTGTGTTGAAAATTAAAATTTTCAAGCTTCAAAACCTTCTTGCTTTATATACTTTAATATTTATAGTTGCAAATATAAATTTTATCTAAATGTTCTAACAATTTTTAAATATATTAACTCAATTCAAATATAAATTTCCAGAACAAATTCAGAACTTACTTTAGTGTAGTTATCAATTTTTTCACCCTCAGCTACTTCAAATAGATCCAAAATCTTCCTACTTTTCAGTTTATGGGAATAATATATAATCAACCACTACTATGAAATACACGCTATCAACAGCAACAACGATTACCGATATGATCACCGCCATTATTGCAATGACCGCCATTTTACCGGCTCCATTACAGCACCAACTATCAATTTTTTTAAAACAACACTCAAAAATAACCATAATAAACACCAAAACTGTGCTAAACTATAAAACTAGAACTATCGCAAATTCCAACACACTACGCACAATGTCTAAGTTCAAATTGCCACTGTAGAATTCAAAATTCGCGAGCGGGAACAAATACAGCACAAGCATATTCTCGACCTCCAAGAGACTGTGGAAAATTAGTTTTGCCAACAACCAGTAAAGTTATATGCCAAGGTTATATCTTATTGTGGTTCTCGCAGGTAAAGAAGTTGGTAGAATCGCCATCTTCATACAGTGCTTAGAAAAGACCTGAGTTCGAATCTGGTCGATTATTCAAATAACTTTTTATGGGCCCATTTTTAAAACGTGGCTGAGTTAGTTGGGCTAAGGCGAGGTAGCATGTTTTTCTCCCGTACACACAATTTGCAGACTTAATAAATACCGCTCAATATGGCCTAAATCGCTGTTGCGCCTAACCCTACAACAACAAACAATATTCTATCTTTTTACATAATTAGGTGCAATTTGGTATGCATTAAGCGCCAAAAGTTATGAGATGTCAGTAATTGAGTGCATTCCGTTTCGTCCAGTAAAGAGCAATCCGTTGGTTTGCTGGACGAAAGATCTGGGTTTCCAGGAGAAAAAAATCACGTAATCCTTGCCTAAGATCAACTAACTCAACTACTTTTGAAAAAAGGCAATAAAAATTCCCCACATCATTGGCTGGGTTGGAACTCAACCATTTTCCACCGGGTGTAGGAGAATAGTGATTATACCCACCTGCTAGGCAACCTAGTTACATTATGGAACAGCTGACTGAACAATGCAAGTGATTTTCTTTAAATCTGTATATCACAGGGGATGCAGTGGGGATGTGTTAAATGTTAAAGCTTTTGTTTGTTTGTTTAAAAGTTGTATGGCGCATAAGCATCTATAGCTATAATGCCCCAAGTCAAGAATGCTAAAGCAGCTAACGCCATAAGAAGTCAGTAAATTACTTGGTTGGCCTGCTTGTTTTCTGGGCATAAAAGTTCAGCTTCTTTCCGAGAGAGATGAAACTATGCTAGCTCTATAGAATTTTCTTAATTAAACAGCAAAACTAATCTGTCACAGTCTCTTGGATATCGCAGTCCCAGCGAAAGCAAAGTACATTTTTCTTAGGCCATATCGCGTGGTATGTAATATGTCTCTGTGAATTGCGTGTGTTTTGTGGTCGATTTGCTGAACGAAAACCACTAGTTTCTGGGAGAAAAAAACTATGCTACCCTCTCCTGAGACCAGACCTGGTCTGGTCTGGTCTCAGGAGAGGGTAGATTAACTAATCTACCCTCTCCTGAGACCAGACCTGGTCTGGTCTGGTCTCAGGAGAGGGTAGATTAACTAATCTGTGGCCAGAGACAAAATAACTGAACGTTGTGAAAAAGGTTTATAAAAATTCCTGGCATCATTGACGGGATTCAAACTCAAGTTTTTTCCACCGGGTGTGTGATTATACCAACTGCGTTACGAGGGTTGCTAACTTACATGGATGTGAATATGGACTTGTAATATCGAGCGATACTGAAAAAAAAAGAGGCACGACTCATTGTTAACTTTTGCGTTTGTATATTTCCTAATATAAATTAAATAAATTGAGTATAAATATTTAAAAAATATTTTTTACCTCCCCCTCTCTTCCTTGACATTAGCGCTCGTTGCGGTTAAATGTTATGTATTCGTAACGGTTTAGGTGAAACGCGGTTTTTCCTTCAAGATGGCCGATGAGGTAATTAAATCTCAGCAAGCTAAACCGGTTAGCAGTGGTGAAGATACCATATTTGGAAAAATTTTGAGGGGAGAAATTCCCACTAAATTTATTTACGAAGATGATAAGTGTGTAGCCATCAATGATATTAATCCTCAAGCACCAGTGCATTTCATGGTGATACCTCGTAAGCCTATTCCACAACTTTCAAAAGCAGAAGATGGTGATGAAGCCTTACTTGGGCATCTGATGTTGGTAGCTGGTAAAGTTGCAAAAGAACGAGGCTTGATGAAAGGATTTCGTATAGTTATAAATGATGGGCCTCAGGGATGCCAGTCGGTTTATCATCTCCATGTGCACGTAGTGGGTGGTAGGCAGATGGGTTGGCCTCCAGGTTAACTGCAATGAACTTTATTTCTTGCCTACTATGAAACACTTGAATTTGTATGTTATGCAAATATACACTCATTATTGTTTTACGCAGATTGTTTTACTCTGATGCATGTATATTTGTATTCATTTTTCCATATGTTTCCAACTCCAATGTATTAATGGTTATACTATGATATTTTTTTGCTGTTGCAATAATCTGTTTTTTTTTTCCCATGAATGAATAAATTTGTTATTTTCAGCGATTTATACTTGCATTATTATAACTTTAGATTTGCATATTTTTATTCAATAAGTACATTTCAAAGCATTTCTACTTGTATCGTGTGATAAATAATGTCTTCTGGTGTGGCATGCCCAGACCTCAGTATAATTACAACTACAGATAGAACTGGCTACTTTAGTCATTATGAAAATTGTCCATATTTCAAAAAATATAGTATATTTAGCTTGACTTAGAATTATTTTTAAAAAATGTTAGTAATCATGTTCATGCTTATTTATAATAGCACAATTTTTGGTGCATAGTGTTTTTGATTGATTTGGCTCAGTTAAAGACATTTATTTCTCAGGTCAAATCCCCCCCCCCCTCCCTTTTGATATACATAGAACGTGTGATTGTAGTTATCATGCAACATATAATATTAAAATATGAATATTTGCAGATAAAACTTAGAATGGAACAATATGAAGATATGAAAAAAGGTTTCTGTCCAATCAATTCAACTAAAGTTGAATTGATTGGACAGAATTTCTTAACATTTTTAATAATGCTATCCATCTAAACTTCAGACTAGTTAAAAGTATTTTTATATGTATGTTTTAATTATTAAAATATATATTAGAGATATTTTAAAACATTTTGAATATATATATATATATATATATATATATATATATATATATATATATATATATTTTTTTTTTTTTTTTTTTTTTCTGTTTATAACAAGAGAAACCCTGGTTTAGAGCTCTTTATAGGGCAGTGTTTTAACTTGATAGTGGTGATAATAGACATATTGGATTAATGGGTGGGGTGCACCCCCTCCTCCAAAGAGACTTGATCAGAATGTGTGGAGAATGAGTGAACTTCCTATAGTTTAAAGCAGAATCAGATCCTAATCTCCTTCTTTTCCGCCCTCCCCCAGTTTAAAATACTAGGCATGTACCCAATTGCCACATATATGTACATTGTATTTATTACTAAATCAGATGAAAGCCATTATAATCTAAGTTGATTAATCTTAAAACTAATTTGGAAGGGAATATAGTAGGGCATCGATTATCTGGAATAATAAATGTCATGTCCTTTACAGATAAAAAAAGAAAATAAAAAAGGTTTTCGAATTAGTCAAATAATGAAAATAGTATTTCTATTTTTTTTTTAAAGTGCATATTTATTGTACTACAGTTTTAAATTTAGGTTTTTTATTTGGTCAAAATATGCTTTTTTTAAATAGGTGTATTTATATCAATGTGCATATTTACAGGATATGTGTGCAAATAATACATATAATAATTTACATTTAAAATTCAGTTACACAACATATTTATTGAGAGATATACTATATACATTACACATTTGTTGACATTTGTTGTGGTTACCTACTGGTAAGTCCATTATTTTATGGGCACATACAGCATTTGTTTATGAGGAAACATATTTAATAGCAGTATATAATTTCTGTTAGATAAAATATTCATCACTTTTTCTTTGCTTGAAGCCACCTAACAGTTTGTTTTTGTGGCTAGCTCCTGAAGGCTTCTTAACGTAACTGATCAAGCCACATTCTTCTTTCATTTCCCACCATTTCAGTTTTGCTTCAAAAGCTGAAAATATTTCACTGTGTGTGTATGTGTGTGCAGTGGACTAGTTTTTTCGTCATCTGGTCTCTCATCTTCATGTTTCTCTTGAGAATGCGCAGTAAAATTTCATCTTCTTTTAGCACTTGATAATCTTGATCTTGGACATTAGAAGAATGCTAGTTGTTCACATTGTCCATATCACAATCTTCACATCCAATAATCATTTCAAGAATTTTTAGAATTTGATGTGGATCTGTATAAATTTTTTGTTGTAACTCACTGTCACATTTTTCACTAGACTTGGCTAAATATAACACTTGCAACAGCCGACCACACATCTGCACTTGTAGGAATGCTCCAGCAAATTTAAATATGTATAGAAGGAAATGATGCCCTCTTTTTCTCCCTCAGTGAGAAGTAAATGTAAATGCTCCTCCCTGTGTAGCCGTTTGAATTTCTCAGTTACTTCTTGATTCATTGGTTAAGAGACAGAATTAACATTAGGAGATAAAAGAATTTGACACAAAAATTTTCACCTACCTCATTTTAAATATCTTTGCACAGATGAGATGGAGCATTGTGTAGTCAATTTTCCTTTACTAACTCCTGTCTGATATATTTTTAATTTCTTTTCTGATAATTTTTAACATACCTCCTTTTGCCAGCTTAAAATTTTTCTCAAAATGAAATGAATTTAGAAAAAGAATAAAATGAAGTCTGCCTACTGCAGTACTGATGGAAGTTGTACAGCATATATAAAAAAAGAAATGGACATAACCTGGTAAGAAGGAGAAAGAAATGACTGAGCCTTCTCTTTAGGAGACAACTACAACTGTGTTTTAATAGCCACTCAACACAGCAAGAGATTGAGTGAGTAGTTGTAGTCTCTACATTATGAAAGCCATCAAGCAAACACATTTCTGGCCAGTGAAGTACCCAAAGCTGTGTAAAAGGAACTAGAAACGTGAGCACAAATAAAAATACCCACAGACAACTTCTAATAAAAGTATTACAGTAAAACCCTATAAATCCATCATCATTCAAAAATCCAACACATGCTGAATTTTTGTGCATTACCTCCAAAAAACCAGAATATTCACCAGAAAACCAAAATATTCTGGTTTTTTGGAGGTAATACACACACTGGAAACTGGTGAAATAATGAGCACTTAAACCTGCATGGAATATAATCTGCCTTTAATTTCTTAAAGAAGTACAGATTATTCTTATTTTGCAGATTACATTTTACAAAGGTTTAAGTGCTCATTATTTCTCCCGTTTCCACTTCTTGATATACATGTGCACCATGCCACTGAAAGAATATGCATGTAGCCTAAGTATTCAGGGGCAGTTCATTATTTTATTAGATAATATAGTAACTGTCATCTCTGTAACCTTCATAGAACAATTAGTCATCAGAATTAAGCCAAAATGTTAATTCATTCTGGTAATTGGTGTAGTGGGTAACATACTTGCCTAAGAGTTGCTGGTTTGAATCCCCTTTGGTAAAGGTGTCTGGTGTTTTTTAATATTAGGTATGAATAGTGCAATATGATTTCAGAAATTGAATTGCATTAAAAATTAAATATTAAATATTAAAAATTAAATATACTACTGTATATATTTAGTTTTTAATGCATGTACTATATTGTGAACAAGTATTGAATGTCTTGCAAAACAAATAATTTTAAATGCATAGAAACAGTGACATACAGTCTAGAAATTATGTTAAAGAGAAAGTGGCATTTGGAAATTATTAATAGAACATAATGCATAAACCCACTACTGATGGATGTAGTTTAATAGACTACATATATGAGAAGGCATAAATTCAAAGTGAGTCAAGATAACTGCTGGATAGATGTGTGGAAAAAAAAAGTCTTCAGCCAGCAGGTAGTTGATTATTGGAACAAACATTCAGCTTGTGTTATGGGAGTGCATAGTTGGATAAGTGATATGGGAAATGGCTTTTTTTTTTTGGCTGATGCTGTATAAACTTGTTTTCTTGCCATACTGGTATATTTCCCACCTTATGTAAATTTAGCCCACTGTTTAAATTTACATAAGCCATTTTTCATAAAATGGGAAGTAATCCCCCCCCCCCCCGCTTCTTGGCTCTTCATCATCAACTACTGTTTACCTAACAGTAACTCAATACTTTTCGAGTGCAGTAGAAAGACTAGCAGATATAGAGTTAGTATGAAGGAAACATTGTAAACAGAAACATTTTGTTGAGTATTGTAAATTAAAAAATAATTTTTCTCAGATGCTATTTTTGCAGTAATCAATTCTCAGAAATCTAGAGAAATTAATTTGTATTCCCCCCATACACACACGGGAATTGAAACAATATCTTTATTATTTTATTTGTACTTTTTTTTTTTATTCTTTTAATTTTAGTTGAAATTGTTTCCTTGAATTTGGTGCCCTAAGAACTACCAAGGGCATCTATATGAACAGATTTCCCCTACTTTCTAGATAAGTTTTTCCCTCATTTTATTAAAAATTCAAGAAATCTCTTGAGAGACTTGAAATGATTCCCATCTGTGTATGAAGTTTTGCATATCTGATAGTAGGGTAAACAAAATTGCTTATTTAGGTGAAACAGATAAAATAACTGAATAAAGGGTATCACAGAAGTATTTTCATGGCCAAGACATAGAGCCTCCTCTCTCCAAACAATATTGTGAAGACCAGAGTTTATTTTTTTGAACTTGAGCACCACTATTAAGAACATACAATTTTTGTATCACCAAAATTTTTAAATAGTGATGAGACAAAAGGTTCTTTAAATCTATTTCAGAGTAGTGTACTTAACTACTCTGAAATACGCCAATGAGCCAAAACATGACCAGCGAGTGGTTATGCAAATCGAAGCAACTGCAGGTGGACTACAGCGCATACGTGGGTTGGGACATGGTATAAAAACACCTGATACCAAGTTCCATCAGTCAGTGTTACTCTTATTCTTCAGATGGGAAAGACAGTGGACTTAAGCGAGTTTGACAAAGGCTAAATTGTAATGGCCTGATGACTCGGTCACAACATATCTGAAATGGCATGACTGGTGGGGCGCTCATGGTCAGCCATGGTTAATACCTACTGAAAGTGGTCCAAGAAGGGAAAACCCACGAACTGCCGGCGAGGTGTTGGATGACCACGGCTCATTGATTCTCGAGGTGAGCAAAGGCTCTCCCCGATGGTATGTGACAACAGAAGGGCGACTGTGGTGCAACTCTGTAGATAACTGAAAATTGGAATGCTGGTGACGTCCCGTAAGTAATGTGTCACAACACAGTACATTGAACCCTGCTGAAAGTGGGGCTGCATAGCCGCAGGCCACTCCAAGTGCCCATGCTAACCACGGTTCACTGGTGACAGTGCCTACAATGGGCACGCGAGCATCGAAACTGGACCTTGAGTGATTGGAAGATCGTCTGGTCCGATGAATCATGTTTCCTGTTGCACCATGTGGACGGCCGGATATGTGCACATCATTTACCTGGGGAAGTGATGGTGCTGGAAGCACCGTGGGACAAAAAAAAGCTGGTGGCGGTGGTGTCATGCTTTGGGCAATGTTCTGCTGGGATACCCTGGGTCCAGCCATCCATGTGCCGGGCACTCTGACATCTATCACCTATCTAAACATCATTGCTGACCCGGTACACCCTTTCATGGCAATGGTCTTCTTTTCTGGAAGTGCCGTCTTTCAGCAGGATAATGCACCATGCGATACCGCCCGGATTGTTTAAGACTGGTTCGCAGAACATAAGGAAGACTTCCAGGTATTGGTCCTGGCCTCCAAATTCCCCAGACATCAATCCCATTGAGCATCTGGTTTGTGTTGGAACAGCAACTTGGATCTGCGGAGTCTTAACCACGGACCTTACAGGAGTTGAAGAATCTGCTGGTTACGTGTGGGACCAGATACCACAAGACACATTTAGAAATCTTGTAGCATCCGTGCCTCACTGGGTACAAGCTATTTTGGCTGCACATGGAGGATCAACGTCATATTAGGTTAGTGGTTGTAATGTTTTGGCTCATTGGTGTAGATTTAGAAGTAGAAGAAATTTAGCAACACTGGACAGTTTTGTAAGTTGTATTTCTCAAAAAATACAAATAAGGAAGGGTAGTTCCAGAGGATAAGTGACTGGCTGAAATAAATAAAGAAAATTTAGTTCAGTTTGGAGTTGATGGATGCTTGATGTTAAATGGCTTTTGATTAATTAATGCATTTTCTACTACTGATTTAGAAAAAAATGTGCAGATGTCACTTCAGGAAAACAACATTCATGGAAGTATGTGTAGAAAAGGAATGCAGCAGAAACAGCTGTGGTGAGTGAGGGAATTGGAGTTTTAGAGAGGTCCGGGAACTTTTCCTTAGAAATAAGAAATATACATTAGAGCCTTCATCTGTTTCCAGAGTCATAGAATGGAACTGTTTTTATTCCTGAAAACATACTTTATAACACAACCTTTTATTGTTTATAGATAAACCTATTAAAATCACAATAAAGCATAAACAGAAATGGCAACATTAAATAAAAGGATAATTAGTACATAAAAATAATAAGATAACATTAGGAGCATATTCTTATTTTGGCTTCAGATGATCTCTTGCTTGATTGGAGAATTGGGTGAAAAAATTTAATTTCTGGAAGGAGATTCTCCTTTCAGAAGAACTAGAGGTTCAGGGGTATTATAAATTGAGGCTTCCTACAATCTTGATCTTAGAAAAAAATTGTCCATGGTTTTCAGTTGGCTTGTTTTCCAGCATCTACCTGTAATACAACACAACCCTGTCATCAAACTCACAGATTTTCACAGACAGAAAGTTCGTTTTGCCCAATGAGTGTGTGACTTCCAACAAATTTTTTTTGCAGCCATATACTGGCCTAAAAATTCAATGATTTCTATAGTTGTAACTTTGCTTTGAATGTCATCTCCCTCCTGTCCACTATCATGTTTGATGAAGTAGTGAGAGGCTTCACTTGTCAGCTTCCTGAAATGACATCGTACAAACTCTTCAACATTCACTTCCCATCCTATGGATTGATGAAATGTGGCAATTGCTTCCTAATGGGCCTTCATTGAAGTCCACCTGGATTTCTTGTTAGCCAACATGGGCTTCAATTTGAAGAAACCTGAAGCATTTCCCCAAACAAAAAAGTTTAGCTCCTTTATAGCTTATGACCAATATACAGGGTGTCCATAAAGTTTGCTGCACAGTTTAATAAAGCAACTCAAAGAATTTCTTATCACAAAGCTGCACTTCAGTGGAACTTTTGGTAGTGCATAGAATGCCAGGGTGGTAGCTGATTTCATTCGAAGTGTTTTGAAGCATCATCATCATCATCAGCCATTTTCAATCCACTGCAGGATGAAGGCCTCTCCAGCAACTTTCCAGTTCCTTCTGTTTTGAGCACTGACCATCAATTTACTACCCACAAACTCATGAATTTCATCTATCCATCTCCGCCTTTGTCTTCCAGGTTTTCTTCTAGCTCCTCTTGGGTACCATTCTGTTATTTTCTTAGTCCATCTGTCATCATGTCTTCAAGCTATGTGTCCTGCCCAAGACCATTTTAGTTCTTTAGTTTTGATAAGAATGTCCTTTACTTGAGTTTGCTGCCTAAGCCATGTGTTTCTCTTCTTATCTAACAGTCTGATTCCCAATATAATTCGTTCCATTCTTCGCTGTGTAGTTCTCAGCTTCTCTTCCATTCTTTTGGTGAGTGCCCAAGTTTCACTTCCATAAGTCATGGTGGGGAGTATACATTGGTTCATTATTTTACGTTTCAGACAAACTGGGATATTGCTCTTCAGTATGTGACTATATGTCCTGAATGCTATCCATCCAAAATTTATTCTTCTCTTGACTTCCAGCCAATTATCATTATTACAGCTAATAACTTGTCCCAGATAAATATATGACTCCACCTTTTCAATTACTGTTCCTTCAATCATTATTTCCCTTTCTGTGGCATACTTGTTCATCATTACTTTTGTTTTAGCCATATTCATCTTTAGTCCAAAATCCTTACTAACTGTGCATAACTGATTAAGATTTTCCTCTAATTCTTTGGGATCGTGGCTTATGACCACAATGTCAACTGTAAATCGTAAATGGTTTAGGTACTCTCCGTTCACAGTGACTCCTTTCTACGACCAGTCTAATCTTCTGAAAGCTTCCTCAAGGGCAGCAGTAAACAGTTTCAGAGATATTGTGTCTCCTTGTCGAACTCCTTTCTCGATTTTAAATTTCCTACTGTCTTTGTCTAGTCTAATAAAGGAGGTAGCACTCTCATATATTTTCTTCAAAATCATAATATGTGGGGTATCTATGCCTTGTCTTTCCAGTGCCCGAAACATTGCTTTATGCTGTATGGAGTCAAATGCCTTTTCATAATCCACAAATGCCAGGCATAATGGTGTTTTATATTCATTTGCTTTCTCCATTAGCTGTGATATTACGTGAAGGTGATCCATAGTTGAGAATCCTGTCCTAAAGCCAGCTTACTCTTTCGGTTGATTCTCATCAAGTATTCTTTCTAATCTGTTAGTAATGGCCCTTGTGAACAACTTGTAGATGTGGGATAACAAGCTAATTGGTCTATAATTTCCAATTTCTGATTTATCTCCTTTCTTATGCAGCAAAACTATGATTGCATTATTCCAATGCTTAGGCATCACACCTTTTCTGATGTACTTTGTGAAGAGCCTTGCCAGTTTTTGTGTTATGTCTCTTCCTCCCAATTTTAACAACTCTACAGTAACTTCATCTTTTCCCGGGGCTTTCTGATTCTTCATTTTCTTCAATGCATGTTCTACCTCATCAGGAAGAATATTGGGTATGTTGTATGCCGTATGTGTTGCTACTTTGCAATCCATCTTCCCCACTGCTGGCATCATTCCTTCGCTCCTTGTATAATTCTCTATAGTAGTCTTCTGCTATTTGAATTATGCCTTCTCTGCTGTTTATAAGTACACCATCGCTATTCTTCAGTTTCAGTATCATTTGTCTTTCTGTATTACTGCTGATTTAAATCCTTTGTTTTCCCTTAATGATTTTTCTACTTTTCTTGTGTTAAATCTTCTTATGTCCTCTCTGAGTCTCTTTCTAATGGTTTTGCATAACTCAGTATACTCAATTTTTTCCTCGTCAGTGTTTATCTTGCTCTTCATTTTTCGACTTCGGTTCATCATAACAAGTGTTTCTTGACTAATTTTTTCTTCTTTGGATTTCTTTTTCCCTATAGGTTTCTTGGGCTTTATCACTTTCAGAAAGTTGTAATATTCCTCGTTGATATCTTGGTCCTGAGCAGTCTGCAGAAGCTCAAATTTGTTCTTAAGTTCCAGTACATACTGCCTTTTCTCCTCTTCTGTTATCTCAAAGACCTTTGTATTACTTACTTGAGTCAGTTTTTTCCTTTCCTTTCCTACATCTATATCAAGTGTACATCTTACCATTCTGTGATCACTTCCAACATTTACCTTATTCAGGACGGTAACATCATTCGCAATATATCTTCTGTTAGTGAGGATGATGTCGATTTCATTAGATTAGTTGTTGTTTCAACAACTAATCCAATTAGTTGTTGTTTTGATGCATCTCTTGAGAAACGGAAGTCACTGCTTTCAATCCAGTCCTTTAACTCTGTGATGTTAACTTTTTTTTTTTTTTGCATATGCCTTGTCCTTTACATAGCCTCGTACAAAGAAATCCATAGGTGTGCTATCTGGAGAATGAGGAGGCTGTGGAATGGAACCATCCTGCCTGATCCATCGGTTAGAGAATTTATCACTGAGGAGCTCCAGTTTGGTGGTGCCTCATTTTGCTGATAGAACGCATGTGGTTACAAATCTTCCAACTGAAATGCAGCATACAATGAGCATATCTAATAATTTACGGTGTTTTTGTGGAAGTAAAATGGTCCAATCACATGGCTGAAGGCCAGTGTGCACCACATATTTACCTTGGAATTATCACACTCGTGTTCATGAACTGAGTGGGGATTTTCAGATCTCCATATGCAACAACTGTCTTTTAACTTTACCAGACAAGTGGAATGTTGCTTCATCACTAAAGATGACATATTCCAAAAAAGTGCTCATCTTCATCTATACAGTTGAGATTGTGAATACCTCTTGTTGTGTTTTGTCATAAAGCTTAATTTCCTGGAGGATCTATATTTTATAAGCCAAAGTTTCAATCTCTTGTGAACTGCCCCGTGCAGTGTTGCTTGTGGTATTTGTAGCTGCAGCTTAGCAGATTTTGTGGGACTTTAGGTAAACACTTCCTAAATTTCTGAAACTTGATTTGCTCCTTTCTGGTGTAGCACACTGCCAGTTTCTTAAAACTGTTTCAACCATAGCCTCATTAATTGTTCTGTAGATGGATCTTTCTGGAATTCCAACTGAAAATGTCTATTTAGAGCCACAGGAGATTTGGTATTCCACAACCACAGCATGCACGCTTACTCCTGCACTGTCACTATTTTAATGCTGTACTGTCATCATGTTTGCTGGGATCAAGGCTGCCATCCACATGAGAAAACTCATTGAGTTGCTTTGATAACTGTGGCAAATCATTTTAAGATACTTATTACAATAAAATTATAATGCATTAAGGGATTATGCCTCAGGCTGCGAGAGAGTTAGACCATGTATAAGTTAGTGCAACTGCATCATATTAGTACACAGCCCATTCTAGATTAGCAATTATTTGCAAAAGCGGCATCGTTTAAGTCATATCTCATATTATGAATACCTTCACGACGAGTTGCCATTACATTGCACTACTTCGAATAAGTAACCAGACGGCCCTGAAACGGTGCTGTCTGGGTGGTGGTATCCACTGAGAATAAGTAACTAGTCTTTTCCTTTAGGTGAAGCGTTACTTATTCGAAGTAGTGCAATGTCGTGGCAACTCGTGAAGGTATTCACAATATGAGATATGACTTAAACGATGTCGCTTTTGCAAATAATTTGCTAATCTAGAATGGGCTGTGTACTAATATGATGCAGTTGCACTAACTTGTACAATAAAATTTTAATCAAGCTTCTTAATTTATAGACACCCTGTAGAAACTTCCTTGGTGATATAGCTATTAGGCAGCTCTTCTTCAAAAAGAGACGTCTCATCACAATTAAACTTCTGTTGTGGAAGATGGCCCTCCTTTTCTGGCAACTCAGCAAATCTTTTGCACCCTTCTTCTCTGACCTTGCAACTTCCCTTCCCTGCCTGATTACACTGAATTCCAATCTGTGTCTCAAATCATTCACACTACCTTTTGCTAGCCATATAGTCTACATACACTTGCTATATGATTCAGGGCTTTATAATTGAGAACATAAATTTGTTTTTCTCTGTCACGCACAAAACTAGCACTAATAGAGTCACCTTGCATGTCCTTGTTAATTAGCAGTCTTTCCATCAAAACAAGTTCCCCACCTTTGATCACTCGTTTGGAAGCATCTATTACTGTTGTTGTAGTAAGGTTCTAGGAGCATTAGCAACTAAGGCCATATTGGTCTGTGTATATTGTCCATAAATTGCATGTGTTCTGAGGTTGATTTTCTGTTTGCTGGACGAAAAACCAAGTTTCTGGGAGAAAAACCATTCTTTCCTCACCTGAGATTGACTAACTCAACTCAACTATGTTGTGAAAAAGGCCCATAAAAATTCCTCATATCATCGACAGACCTCGAACACTTGGGTCTTTTCCACCCGGTGTGGGGGAAGACAGCGATCCTACCAACTGTGCTACCCACGAGGGCTGCATCTGTTACTTTCGGGCCATTGAGTTGGTCTTATTCTGTAATACAGTAGGAATAGTGGAATGGACCAGGCCAATACTCCTTTTCGGTTTCATTTGTTTTACTACCCTTGTTATGCTTTTCAATAATTTCTAGTCTAGTTTTCAGTTCTATTACTTTTCACTTTTGGTTGGGGGGTTGCAATTGTAACACATTTTAGTATGAAAATATTTAAAAAATTACGATAACACTAAGTCTGGCACAGAACTCTCACCATCAAAACACAACAAACACAAAAACAAAGTCCTAAGATTCATGAATGGACATTGCCTGATTGGCTGAGAGCCCGCATAAGTTGGTCACTTATGCAGCTACTGTTGTTATGTGAACACATGGGGACCTATGGGAGGCTGTCCATTATGTGAGCTGTCATCTTGTAGGAGTCTGTTGTAACTGGTGTCAGATTTACACATAAGCTAAATAAGCTACAGCTTAGGGCCTCACATTACAAGGGGACTTGCTCCATCTTAAAAAATCATTTTTTTAAATATTGTCACAGGTAAGAGAGAGAGGGGGGCCTCATATATGTTATTGCTTAGGGGGCTGCAACAAGTTTAAATCCGGTCCTGACCGCACCTCATATTAGGGCTGGTTTGAATTTGTACAATAAATAGCCTCTGAGAAGAAAATGCCCAAGCAAAGGAGAAAACCTAATTGTAAGGATGTGGAAGAAGCAATATTTGTTTAATCTTCTAATGGACAAATACAAAAAAATGATGGCTCCATGCATTCTAGTATACAGAATTCACCAATCAGATTTGTGGCATAAATGGCAAGAAATAGTTGAAAATGGAAAACTTTAAAAAAAATTTATTTCCTAATTTTGACACTATATTGGATAATGAGATGAAAAAATATTGAAAACAAGTTGTGTTATCAAAAAAAATATATATTTCTCTCACTGCCTTAAGGTAAAATTTTGAGATCACAAAGTGGACAAAATCTAAGAGCAATAAAAACTGGAAAATTAAAAAATTAACACAGGAGTGGTGGGACAGCATCCTTTTCTTTCACTCCTACATAATGCTCTAAAGAATTTTTTATGGTTGTCCTTCAATTGAAAACTTAAGGTGCCGATGGGAACAAATATTATTATTAGCTATATGGTGCAAGGAAGCTTGAGGCTTATGCTGCACTAGCCAAAAAAAAAAATTCCTTAGTTACCCTGAGAGAGTCAAAAGTAGAAGGGAATCACCAAGAAAGAGAAGAATGATGGTGATATCCAGCTCAGGACCCCTGGGTGTGCCAAGCCCATACTCACCAGATGTGAGCCCTATACTTGAGGAATACTAATATCCACACAAATTTTTCAGTTTTTAACAGCTGCTCTGCATCTTCATGCCTGCTTAAAGGTTGATATTGCCAGAAATTAGCCTTCTGCTGCTAGTATGGCAGCAGAAGTTTTTCTGTTAATTTTTTAGCTTTGTAAATGAAATCAAATCCTCCTATGTTCAAACCCACCCAATATTCTCTAACTAGTTATACAGTATTTTCTGTTTTAATTTTAATATACTATGAGTTGTGAGACTAATTTTTTTTGCTGGCATTTAACAGACACCAGGCAAACAAAAGCATTTATCTTTCTTCTAGGCAATGTCCATTCCCACACAGCATCTATGAAATTCCAGTGAGAGGTATCAAATCTTGTCATAGAGTTTTAATTTCAGCAGCTAAACACAGCTGACAAAAATGTAGATGTTCACAGTGCAGCTGCCACACAAGCATCTGGGGAAAAATTAATGACCTTGAAAATTCTAAAAAAAATTATAAAAACTTTATTATTATTATTATTGGTTTTTCTCATTTATTTTTGTTTGATTTTTTTAAATTGAGTTCAGCAGATCTTAATTAATAGATCATTGTTTTCAGTTCGGTAAAAAAGCTAAAAGTTAATTTCTTATACTGTAATTAAAAAAAAAAGAATCACACAGATGCCACACGAGTGTTTTTAAGTTGAGGGCAAAATGACGGAAGGTTAATTGGGTATATATAACCTCAGGTCTTTATCTAAGTTCAATTATGTTATTAAATTCTTACTGAAATGTTGGGTTGGGGAGAAATTTCATATCAACATATCTGAGCTTTCTAAAGACAAATATACGTACTGATTGGAACTTTACGTTATGATAATGAATTCTACATTCAAGCTGTGAAATTGAATTGACTAGTATTTTTAGAAATTATACTAAAGTTTTTTCACTTTAGTATAATTTCTAAAAATACTAGTGGTTAAAAACTAGGTGTTAAAAACTTGGATTTTTGAAGTCACCTTCAAGGTGAATAATTATTACTTACTTTGGATTTCGAATACACAAATGAAACCAGCTTGCACCTCAAGACAACTGTACCAGATACTGGTTCAACATTTCTTTTTCCATTTTAATGCATATACAGAGCTTGTGTGTAGAAAAGCTGTATGCAAATGGCTGAAAAGCACGTGCTCTACACAGATCAGAACTGCAGGTTTTATGAATACACAGATCAGAACTGCAGGTTTTATGAATACACAGATCAGAACTGCAGGTTTTATGAATACACAGAATAAATTGATATCAAAAATAATTAATTTTTATATCAATTAATTTTGGTGTTTAATAGATGCTTGGTGAGCAAAAATGTCTTTCTTCTAGGCAATTACCATTCCCAAGTGGCATCTATGAGGTGCCAGTGACAGGTGTCTAATCTTGTCATATTGCTTTGGTTTTGCGGCTAAACACAAACCAACATTCACATTACATTTGCCAGATGCCACAAGAGCATTCTAAACGATACGATAAAATCTTTATTATTATTGGTTTCTCGTTTATTTTCATTTGACATTTTTAATTGAGTTTTGAAAATCATAATCAATAGACCACTGTTTTCAATTCAACAAATAAGTTAAAACTTTTTATAATTAAAAAAAAAACCAAGTGTCTAATAGATGCCATACAAGCATCTTCGTTAAATTGAGGCTGATTGATGAAAGGTTAAAGCATTAAAATTGTAAAAGGACAGATGTTCTTAAAAAGGAAATCAAGCTTCTTGAGAAAAGGTTCAAACACAATCAGTTTGTTTGGTTAGATTAGCAAAAGAATATTGAATACTTAGATACAGAACTTGGCATTGAGGTACCTCAGAGGGGATTTTATTGAGGTCTATAAACCTCAGAGGACAGTAATATGAAGGAAGGTGTGCTGCTTAGATGAGTCCAAATTTATGGTGAAACACTGACTGATACTTTTGTATGGCCCAAGCAACATAAGTCCATGGACCCATTGTGTATAGTGCCTGCTATCCAGGCAGGTGGCAGTGGTTGCTTAATATGAAGCATGCTTTGCTGGAAATTACTAGGATCCCTGGTGTGTATGAACCAATGTTTCACTGGTGAGGTTTACTGGCAGCTCATAGGATACCATGTGCACTTTGCCATGTTGCAATTTTTCCTGGACAGAAACGGGACGACAATTTTTCATGTCATCAGGGCCGTGCTGTGCACAAGTGGTTCGAGGAACACAGTAAAGATATCATCCATTATGATTGCCTCCAAATTCATCGTACCTCAATCCAGTTGAATACCTGTGGGATTTCTGGAAAGGGGAGGTGAGGCATATGGACACACAACAATCATCTATTCCAACACTACTGAAAGCTTTGCAGGCAGCATGGCTGCAAATCCCTACAGATGCCTTCAGACATCTAATGGAGTCAGTGGCTAGGTGAACAGCAGCTGTTATCTGTGCAAAAGGTGGCCCAACATGGTATTAGGTAGGTGGTCATAATTCGGTGATCACTGAAAGTATATTGAGATACCAATTGAAAAACCTGATTCTAAAATTAGTATCTAGTATGAGCCCCACAAACTGTGACATCAGTAATCTTCTGGGAGATACACTTTTTACAAGTTTTTGGTATTTGAAAAACTGGAACTTTGCTCCACTGCTCTTGTAAGGCTGCAGCTAGTTCTGTGGTTGAACTACACTGGTATGCAAAACTTAAGGACCAACACTATTTCTAAAGGTTACAACCACAAAATATTTACTTAAGGCACTCTTTACTGATGAGAGTAGATTCAGTCTCAGCAGCGATTCTGGACGTCAGCTAATCTGGCGAGAGGTTGGCACACGGTATCACCCCACAAACATAATTGAAAGGGATCGATATGGTAGTTGAGGTGTTCTCGTCTGGGGACGTGCACAACTCCAGATACTGGATGGCTGTACTGTAACCGGTGCACTCTACTGTACTGAGATAATCCTTCCTCATGTGCATTTGTTGTGAGGTACCATTGGCCCCAAGTTCGTGTTTATGGATGATAATGCCACACCCCATCGCACTGCATCTGTCGATATGCTTTTGGAAAGTGAGGACATATGGATTGGCCTGCCCATTTCACCGATCTAAATCCCATCGAACACATACGGGACGCTCCGGGGAGACTCCTAGCAGCACATCCACACTCACCAGAAAATGTTCACCAGCTGAAGATGGCGCTGACAGAGGAATGGACAATGTTACCGCAAGAACTTATCAACAACATTGTTCTAACTATGGACAGGCAGTGGCAAAGCCTGCATCGACATTAGGAGTGGCCATATCTCCTACTGAGGACCACCTTTTCCCTTTGTTCCATCTTTGGCAGAGATGCATCTGTATCATGGCAGCCAGTGCTATGTTGCCATTTTTGAATAAAGTCCCTCTGTACCATTTGGTTGTTTCCATTGTTGTTTCCTTCATTTCTGTATCTCACGAGGTTCCTTTGGTATGGTTTTCCAATTTGGTTATATGAGAAGCTACAGGTTAAAACTTGACTGGTCCTTAAATTTTGCACACCAGTGTAGAATGGCTCACAAAGTTTGCTTCAAAAAATCTCAAAGATGTTCATTAGCATTAGTAGAGAGATATGATGCAAGAAAGCAAAAATAAACAGCATCAGCCAAAAAAAAACCCATCTCACTTCATCCATTAATTTGCTCCAAATGTTTGTCTAGTTCTGCCTTGAATTTCTTTAAGCTGTCAACTTCTAGACAGATGGAAGTATTTGCCTTTAGCCAGCAGATGGCTGGCTAAAGGCAAATTTCCACACATCTAGTCTACAACTGTCTTTCCTCAATTTGAATTTATGTCCCCTCTGGCAATTAATCTGGGCAAGAGGAAGAATCCCATCAGCATTGAGCTTGCCCAAACCGTTCAAGCCCTTATACACCTCAATCAGATCACCTTGCAGGTGCCTAGTCTCCAGACACAATAATTTGCAAAACTTAAGCCTTTCTTCGTAAGAACAACCCTTTGTTCCATTCAGTAATCTTGTTGCCCTTCACTGTACTCATTGCAGCAGCCCTATAGCTTTCCTAAAATGAAGGCTCCAGACCTGTATACAGTACTCAAGGTGTGGCCTGACCATTGCCTTATACAAGGGGATAATCACCTCCTTATCACTGCTAGAAAAATTCCTGTATATCATTGACAAGACACCATGAGCTACTCTCGCAGACTGCCTGCACTGCTCAGAAAACTTCATATCTGACTGTACAATTAACCCCCCAGGTCCTTTTCATTCTCTACCACCCTAAGTGTAGTACTACACAGTTGATACTCTGGGGTTACTGTGCAGTACTTTACATTTGTCAATGTTAAAACTTCAGTTGCCACCTCTCAGCCCATCTGCTCAACTTTTGTAGATCCTGTTGCAGTAGCGTACTGTCATTAGTGTCACTAACAACCCTGCCAACCTTCGTATCGTCTGCAAAAAACATTAAGACTGATATACCTTCATCAATATCCTTAATAAATACAGAAAACAACAATGGTCCCAACACTGGGGGACTCCACTAATAACATTAGTTCACGAAGAGCAGTGTCCATTGATTACCACTATCTGTCTTCTCCCACTCACCCATCCCTTTATCCATAGCAGCAATTTGCCCTTAATGCCATACTGCTCCAATTTGTATAGTACTCTTCCATGTACAACAGTATCAAAAGCTTTTCTAAGATCCAAGTATGATATAAAAATTATTTTTTGCATCCAGTTGCTTTGTGACCACGTCATAGTATCCAATCAAATTGGTCAGACAAGACTTCCCTTTAACAAACCTATGCTGTGTCTGAACTATAACCGAAATCTTTTTTAGATGATCCTGCATTACTTCTTTAACCAGTGCCTCCATTAATCTTCCTGGAACAGAAGTTACTCGTTTGGATTCATATCTTGACTCTAGGCTGGAAATGGCTAGTTGACTACATTATTCTTCTCAAACTACTTTTTACTAACCACGCTTCATGACCCACAGAATTGCCATGTTGATACAAATTGAGACTCTCTCAAAAGAACTGCCAAAATGCAAGTGAGGAAAATTTGTTCAGAATGTCACAATAGACAGCTTCATTACTAATTTTGTGAATGATAATCAATGAATCAAATCTAAGCCATGTAAAACTGGTCCATACAATCACACTATCACAATTATCTTTGTTGATGCAATACAGTTTGGATTTAAATGTTCACTAGGTATATGACACACCCATGTGTGTCTGATGCCATACTGTGATTAATCACATTACGTTTTACCACTGCCACAATGTCCACTTGCTGTAACCCACTCCAGAATGGCACTGATGTGCCTTGCTGGGAGACAGTTTCAGCTTATGATCAGCTGTGCAATCATGGTAACCTATCCCATAAAGTTTTTTCCTGATAATTACTGGTCCTACACTTATCCTGTTCTGGGCCCACTTGCTCTTTGTCTTCTCCCCAATATCCATTTCACTATCAATGTGTTCAGCAGGTCATTAATGGTGGGTGTTATACTGGGCTTGGACAATCTGTCTTCCATGGGTATATGATGTTTCCAACAATTGATTTGGGTGTCCCACCCTTATTGCTTTCAGGCAAATGGATGTTTGTTGTATGCATTATTGGTCTTTTTTCTTCTCTAATTTTATGTCAGTGAGTGTGCATACCTTTTTAGGTATGTTAGCATAGGCACCTATTGCTCATGTCTATCTGTCTACCTGACTCCCAGCAGATAGATTTTTATGAAATTTTACATTTGGTTAGTGGGGAAAGATGTGTCAAGCCATTCCAGTCCCAAATTTCATTAAAATTGGAAACATTTTATTTCTTTATTTCCAGTCTTTCTGTTTCTTAATTGCTAAATTTCCAGTCTTTATGTTGCTTGAACAAAATATTTGAAGTGCAGTCACCATTGACTTATAATTTTCTATCTACATGTAAAGGTCTAGTAAATCATTAACAAAGTATTGTGCACTTTCTTGGTACTTGTATGCAATGGAGAACTTCAAGTCCACATGTATCAACACCTCTGGGTGCCTCCGTAGCCAGGTGGGAAGGAGCAGCAGTGCGTAGCACACGCTTCTTGATTAAACCGGGGTTCGAGCCCGTCACCACCAAATACGGAGGATGCGGAAAAGTCAGGGAATGACCACCGCATATCCCCGGAGCAACATGGCCTTAGTTGCTAATGCTCCTAAAAACCAAACAAACAACAAACAAACATCAACACCTCTGTCTTTCTTGTGAGTGACTGACTTAATTTCTCCCCAGGTATTCTATAGGCTATTTTGTTATTTCTCAGGTGTAAGACATTCAACAGCACGATACTATAGTTATCTTTATTTTGATAACCATTTGTGGGACAACTCCATGTTGTTTCGAAGTTGCATTCACTCCTCTCTCCACCTTTATATCATCTGCAAATTTTGATGTAACAAATGTGGTTAAATGGATTAAGTAAACTAAATGAGGATGCCATTCTTACTCTGTCTCAGATAACACAAGGGGACATAAACTGAAAAAGGATTGCTGCAGGATAAACATGGAAAAATTTGCTCTTAGCTAGAGGGTAAATGATTGTCAGAACGGATACCACCTGGTGCTGTGGAAATGGGTAGTTTGAATAATTTTAAAGAAGAATTAGATATATTATTAAAAGGTGATGGACAGATGAGCTGGGTAATGTTTTTTTTTTTTTTTTTTTACTTATTTTTGGCAGATGCTGCATCAACTTGCTTCTTTATATCATTTGCCACTAATGCTATTACTAATAATCAATAATAATTCAAAGAACAGAAAGGCCCCAGCATATAAAAATTATATTTAAAAATTTAAATAATGTTAAATTATTGAGAAAATCCTTTATCACTGGGCAGGACATTCCAAAATTCCATTGTGAATTTGTATTCTAATTTACTGTTGAAAACAAAATACTGGAAATTAAAAAGTAGCAGAAGAAATGGAGTTTTCACATTTATACTGGGAAGCTGTTGATATCCCATATGCTGAAACCATTTATTGTATTTGATTTAATAAGCACATCACCATACAAGCACTCAATTTCTTGTGCATATTGATTTTTTTTACTACTTGTTTTGATACTTTCACAAATCTGCTACAACTTTGTATCTTCTATGTTCAAGTGCACTTTACCAGAGATAGATTCTGCAGAGGTTTATATATATCTCATAAATTAACTGGAATGTTATGTGCTATTCAAAATTATTTTTGAATAGCACATAAAGTTCCAACACTCTTCACAGCTACAATTAACTGAAATACAATTTTACACTATCTCTCAGGGTACTCAATTTTTTTTTTTATGTTTATCTACCCTAGAACAGAGATATGAGGGGGCACTCAAAAAGTTATCTACCCTGATAATAAAGAAACATAGCCTAATTTTTGTTCTCACTATACCTCCCACCCCCAAGTTCAATGCATGTCCTTTCATTTTGAGGGCAAAGAAGAAATACCTTTAAACATCTTTTTTGTGGTCTCTGAAAAAGCCATTGAGCCTTTTTTGAGATCATTATCACTTCAATAGTAGGTGTTTCTTCAGATTTCTGAAGAGTAAATAATCACTGGCAGGCCAGGTGTGTACTGTATTGTGGTGAGGAAGGTTTAACTCATGAAATCCACAATCTCTGAGCAGCAGTTGCTTAATGGGACTTGTATACAGGAGCATTGTCACAAATAAGCAAGACTGCTGCTAAATTTCCAACTTCTCTGTTCCTTTATGGCCCCTCTTAAACTTTCAAGAACAGCAGCATAGACTTCTCCAGTTTGTTTCTAATATGGCACGTAATCAACCAAAAGAATCCCTTCCACGATGAATGCATGTTTCATCACCAGTGCAATTTTTGAAAGAAACCCCCTGTGAATCTGCACCATGCATGTGTAAATTTCCTCACAAATTTGAGCCCTGCACTGTTTTTGAAGAAGTGAGCATTCCTGGCACCCAGTGAAAACTGACTTTTGGCATGGCCAAACATTCATGGAAGATGGTCAATACTGAACTACTCAGAAATATTGCTTTCTCTAGCAGTCATATGCTCTAATACATATGTATATATAACCCAGGTTTGTTTTTTGGCACATTGTTGGAGTTTTCACTTCAGTTGTCCCATGCGGAGGTCATCTACCAGATTCTCAATCCCATTCAAACTGCTTAGACCAAAATTATTTTATCTGGTATTTAAAGTGCGCAACATTGCCATACACTGCTTTCATGCATTCCTGAATAACTTTGGTCCATTCCTATCTTTTATCAAAAATTTAATGGTACAATGCTCCAGTTTGGTGAAATCCATGCTTTCCTTTAGGTTGGCTACTTTAAATCTCACCTGCTCTTTCATATTGAACTGGACCGGTGCAAATAAAATATAGCAATTTATTAGAATGTGATAGAAATAGTTTTTTTGCCCCCATATATTAAAGTATATAGTCAAAGTAGATAACGTATTGAATGCCCCTTTCATACTTCATAACTGTCACTTTGGTTTTATGACAGAAGCATTTCCATAAGGTTGGATTAAAGCACTGTAGGGTTTAATCCAAAGAAGTTTAAACATTTGGCATATGCAATAGAAATGCTACTACTAAATGCTTGGCATTTGTTTTTTGCTTGTGTTGATGTTAGTTTATGTATATGAATAAACTTTTTATAAAATTTTATAAGCTTTATTCTGATTGACAGCTCAGCACAAAAGCAAGCATTTGCTTTTAGCAGTGACTTCCAAACATTTAATTTTCGACAATTATGTTTGGATTTTCAAAATGCTGGGGATGTCAGAATGTTGATTTTTTTTTTACTTCAAAATTCTGAAAATTACGTATATTGAACGAGTTCTGTCACATTTGGGTGGCAGCAAAAATGTTAAATCCCTTCAGTGGTTTTATCATATTATACCCTGAGACATTTCTGGAGATATAATATGGTATCTTCCAGCAATGATGAGAACCAATTTTAAATTGGTTCTGATCATTGCTGGAAGATGGTAGCACAGAATGAAATTATTGCATTAGTACGCATACGCACATGTGTGTGTGTGTGTGTGTGTGTGTGTGCACGCGCACGTTTTTTCACTCATAAAATTGATGCATTCTAAAATGCTAAAATTCTGTTAAAAAAAAAAAAACACACACACAGCGGCACAAAAAGTGAATTTTAAGTCACCACTGATTAAAGAAAAACCAAAAGGTACTACAAATGATAATAAAATAAACATTAGCAGTTGGTTATTGCTATTAACTTGAAAAGAATTAAACTTTCATAGTGGATGAAAGTAGCAATTCTGCTAATAAATGAACACACAAGATTTTAAAAATGTATACTTTTAATAGTTATCTTTTCATCCTAGATTACAAATTTAACATGAAACAGAATTTCTTTCAAATGACAGTACTGAATTCAAATTTTTAAAAATTTTGCTATTGTTATGAAATATAGACAGGTATACGAGATTAAATCTTTAAACTATGTACAGGCACTGTTCATTTCTCGTAACTGTTAGTTACTATTTCAGAATATTACAAGTGAAATTATATTTGAAATAAAAATTAACATGAAATGAATACACAAACTATGAATCACAAGGAATGATTTATGATTTTGTTATTTTTCTTTATTTACAACTTTTTGAAAAAAAAGTTAGATAAATATATATATACTATAGCTTCTTATTTCAATTTCTAAGCTATGAGGCATAAAATATTCTACTAACAATATAACATGGCTAGACAGTTTGATTCAATGAAGCTCTTTACCATATTGGATTATATATGAGAAAAATTTAAAAACACAAGCTGAACTGGACCACTGTGGAATAGTACTGATTCGTTTAAGATAACCAAATGTCAATATATTGTTTCTTTAAACTAGAGTTATATTATACAATCAGTCTGCATGGTTTGCAGGATGAAAATCCAGAGCTGCCAGGAAAAAATTCTTCAGTAAGATATCTCCAATAAGATTAAACAATTTAGCTATCACTTGAAAAGCCATTTAAGAAGTTTCGCTGTCACTAATGGAAAGTGTATATAAAGATACAGCCTAGCATCTGTAGGGCAACTAACACAAAGCATTGTTGCTGCAGGAACAGATGAAGGGCAGTTATATTTTTTATGACCCTGCCACAATTGACATGAAAGAGTAATGATAAAGATGAAAATCTTGAGGAGAGAGAGAGAGGGGGGGGATAATTTCTAGCTGGAGTGAATAGGTCTAGTGAGTTGGGCAGGAGTGTCTTAGGTAAGATCTGCAAGGGTTAATGATAGTATCAGTTCAGGACTACTTAAAATTAGAAATCAAGTGTAGCAAATTTCTCAAGGATGCACGAAGCCCAGTTCCACATTAAGAAAGTCTTTTATATCTTCTGAATTAGTAGAAAAAGTGAGCCAACTGACAAAAGAAAAAACTTATGAGGAACAGCTTGAAATCTGAAATGGTTTTGATGGTTCCAAAGTTGAAGAGGGTTGTTTGAGGACAATAAAGCATTCAAACATACATTGGCATAATTATGTTTATTTCAGAATTGGAAACATGTACATAACTGAGTCAAAAATTTTGTGGTATTTTCTTATCACTTCTTCAGTGACAGCTGTCTTTGCAATATCACCAACACAAAAGGTCAGTTTGGTCACAAGAACTTCAGAAGGTCAAAAAGTGACCTTTCATGACTGTGATATTGCGAAGACAGCTGTCACTGAAGAAGTGGTAAGGAAATACCACGAAACATTTGATTCCATTATGTACATATTTCCAATTTGGAAATAAACCTAATTATACTAACACTATATAAGCAATAGGTCTGAGTGCTTTATTATCTTCAAACAACACAATTTACCTACACACCATGCCACCCAAGAATACCTTGAAGAAGGTTGTTCAATGTTAGTTATTACACCAGTCACTTTACACCTTATAAAGGAACAAAAGTAACTGCTTGGTGTGATTTCTGTATTGTAATTATGTTTTATTTAATGTAGTAAAGAATTTTATTGAATCAACCTAAATGACCACATTTTTAAGGTGAATGGGTAATTTTATACCTTATAGCTTAAAAACTGGTTAGCTTTTCACAGATGAAAGTTTCTTCTCTTGAAATATAAGTTGATTGCCTTAGCATAAGAAAAACCACCTTATTTTATAAACAGGACCAACTGCTCCATAGCTGCGCAGTTTTTAGGCTAATCATTTTACATCATATAAAGGAAAAGTAATTACAGTCTGTCACCGACATACGTAAGAGATGTGTTCCAGGACTTCTTATGGAAATCAAGTTTTATGTAACTCGGGAATGACATAAAATATTGGTACTATATCCCTGATATGCCAAAATTACAAAAACCACATGATATCCTCAGAAGAATGAAGAAAAAGTTATATATCATAACAATTAAAAACTTTATCTGGGGACAGTAGTGAAGTAGTATCACTTTCACTTATTCACTTTACAGAAAATGAAATTTTCTGTAAAGAACTTCACAGGGTTAAGTTGCAACAGATGCTGTCACACTTTGCGACATGCGAATTAAACACACACTACACAATGATAGTTTAATGTGTAGTTGTTGAAAATGGTAGATGTGAATTTCAACTTCACCACAATAACCTATGTGTAACAAATATTACATAAAAATGCAAACAAGAGCCCCCACTTTGCTCTCAAACAAAACTGAACTGACTCTACAATCCAGAAAGGAAGAAAAGGATGTAGAGATGAAGGGTAGAATGTAATTCTCCAAAGTTATAGCCGATGGGACACAATCCACATGGCTTGAACATTGTGAGGGTTTCTCTGAAGTGCTTCGACATAATTCACCTGTCTCAACCACGTATTGTCGAATATTTCTTCAGAACTTTTAAAGCAGAAAATGAAATGTTAACTCTAGTTATTTACCTAGATTCTAGTTACGCCACAGGTTATTATCCAACATAGTTTGTATGGGAACAAAAATAAATAAAATAAAACTTATACTTATTGTTCCTTCATTCGACTTCACCCTTAAAAGTTATACAGAAAGTATCTTTATGATTTTATCAAAAAAATTTACGTAAGTCTGAAGTTAGGTAACTCGAGCTTAAGTAAGTCGGGGACTAACTGTACTTATTTTCCTTCTTGGTATAGCAATTGAATCCCTATTACAAGCTGTACAAATACCAAGAGATTCAAATTATTTTATAATGACAGTAATTATTAGATCCATGTTTTTTGTGCTTATAGGTCCTAAATTAAAGATTTACTCTTTCCCACTAAAACTTTTTTTTTTTTTAATTCCTGTATATGTATTATAATTTATAATTTTCATCTTTGTGTGACAAATTTAAAAACAGCAGCATAGTTAAAAAATGAGAATAGAAAAAGTTAGAGAATTTAAACAGAAGAAAGTGCAGAACTTATTTAACACCACATTACATAAAAGAAATTTGGTGTCAATATATAAATGCATGCCAAATAGTTATAAATGTACTTGTATCTCTCAACAGTTATGATTTATTGAATTTTAATAGTGAAATATATATTTTTTAAAATCAGAGGTTTGGCTCTCCATACTACAGAATTAAAAAAAAAAAAAAAAAATCACAACACTTCACAAGAAATGCAATTAATTCTAAAAACATCATGTGTTTTAAAATATATTGATTTTCATACAGATTAATACATTAAAATTGTAAAATTAACCAACAACAAATATATATTATGTAAAAATTAATTGGCACAGCTCTCACATCTGATTAATTCTTCTTCCCCACCTATTTTAATACATGCAAGAAACTGCATTAACAACATGGTTAGAAATTAATGAGTATATATTTTTCCAACAAACCTAACCGAGATTTTTTAAACAATGGCAACCCATGTTTAAAGAGACCCAAGTGACACAATTTATTTTCCTATTAATTAAAAATTAATTTAATAATTAATGCTAAGACAGTAATCCTACGTCTCAGAAATTATGGTCGAATCTATAAATGCATTTATCAGTGATTAACCACCTGCCAAACTTTATAGAAAAATTGAGTTTTGTTCATAATTAAAATCTTTCTCTCAAGACCTCATTCCATTAAGCATAAGGATAGACTGATCTAAAATAAACCACATAAAAGGCTAAAATTCAATCATAAGAAAAAAATACACATATCTAAAGACATTTATTCTTGTTTGACATTAGAATATGTTTAAAAAATATATATAAGAAAAATTGCAACAAGAATGTTAACATCAGTGGATCAATGAATGGACGGCATGTGCTCATAGCTGCTCAAAATTGCAACTGTAGTGAGATTCTTAAATATAAATATAATATTAATTTATAAAATATGATTTATGACTTAAAAAGCACAAGTATGTGTCTGGGCTCTTTTGCACTAAGGCATATCCTTTTTATTTTATTTTTTTACTTTAACATTAAAGATAAAAAGGAATGTTCACGAAGATATAGAATTCTAATAATTATCTATAAATATCAACTTTTGTAAATGCAGTATGAGATTGAGGGGGGGGGGGGGTGAAGATGGTTCATTTGTATTTACCGGGAACTGCAATAAATGAAACTAAAGTAGGCATTATTTTGAAATTAGAATGCAATTCAACCCTTTTTTTTTTTTTTCAAAATTAATTTCTTAATTTCTAAATAAAGGCTAACATAGCCTAAAATATCTTATATAAAAATAGCCGTCTGTAAACTTAATGCAATAAAGGTTCTAAAAATTTCACATTAAATATAAAAGACAGAAGGTATACCATATAACCAAATCCATACGCTCCATCTTCCTAATTCTAAATACTATAGGCATTCAGACATATCACTAAATAATAAACAAAAAAAAAAAAAAAAAAGAAAGAAAGAAAAAGGAAAATAAGTCAACTATACAAGTTCCATCACAATTAAAACTGGGAGGCATTACTTCATACTAAAATATATTAAGTAAAATTCTGAACACAATCTGGAATAGATTTCTTAAATATACAATTTTCATTACAAGATACAAAAAAAAAAAAAAAAAAAAAATCCAACTACCACAATTAACGACTTCTTCAAAATAAGTCAAAAAAATGAAGTTCTTAAAATTATACCAAAAAAAACATCAATAGTCTATTTTATTTGTGCATAATGCATAAAAAATATGATATAAAAAAAACAGATGTAATATTCTTATGGCTGCACAAAATAAAAATGTATTGCAAACTGCAGTGCTTGTTGCAGTTATAAACCAAAATGTACAGCAAACAGGTATTTTTTTTTTTTTTTTAGCTGATGTCTAGTTACCTGACACTTAATAAACCTTGACAAAAATCCCAGTATTTCTGATGCACACTGTTCATAAAATTCTCCTTTATATATGTAAAGCATAGTAAAGATTCTCATTGGAATATCTGTCGCAGAAACATTCTTATTAGCATCAACATACATACAGGAACAATGACAGTAATTTTACTTGGCTTCAGATTTAATCCAGTGAGCTAGAAAATATGAAAATAAAAAATTACTTATTTTTACATTCTTTAATTCATAAATTAAAATTTTTATATTCTTTTTCAACCCATTTAAAAGAAACAATTTGTTAGGAGAATAATCAATAACAAATAAGCATGTAGTACTTTCCAAAAGTTCCCGGAATTGCATGCTGGTATTTAATTGGCTTGCTACGACATTTCATCAAGGGGCAACGATGTTCACCCAGTGTGTATACATGTCAAGTAGGAACTGGCTTGACCACTTCATTCATGTGTCACTGATTGATTGAAGAATGTTGCAGTTTGATATCATACTAACAACTTTAAATTTGAGAAAAGTGCTGCAGAGACTTCAAGAATTATAGAAAGCTTATGGGGATGATGCTTTGAAAAAAAAACAGCAGTTTATGTGCGGTTTAATATTTTATAAAAACAGACAAAAAACACTGGAAGATAAACCTTGTAGTGGACACCCTTTAATGTCACAGAAAAATGAAAATGTCATGAAAGTGAAGGAACTTGCACAAAATGATAGGCGAATGACTGTTGCTGAGGTTACTCATGAAGTTGGACTGTCTGCAGGCTCAGCACACGCGCACACACACACACACACACAGAGTCCTGACACAAGATTTAGGGATGCATTGCACATGTGCAAAGTTTGTGCCATGCTTTCTGTCAGATGATCAAAGGGACTGTAGGAAAGCCACTGCAGGTGATTTATTCAAAAAATCTACTCAGGATCTGAGCTTCCTAAGAAAAGTAGTCACTGGGTATGAGAGTTAGGTGTTTGCATACAACCCAGAGACCAAGGTGGAATCATTCAAATGGCACATAAAATGAGAGAACCATAATAAAACACGCCTGTGTGCTCTGGATTCATAATTTATTTATCTTATTTTTGTTACACAGAGCATTAAAATTATGATAAATGAATTAGCTTTCGGCTGGGTGGCAGCCTTCATCAGATTAAAATACTTTGAATGGCAGTTAGAATAGAGATGCACTGCCAGGATGGTGCGTGAGACACGTGGTTAATTGTTTGTTGATGTTTGTGGCTGTGACGTATGGTGGTGACGTGGCCAGCGTTTGTCTATGGACAGAATTACTGCTTCTGTGATGGGGTTAAGTTGACAACCACTGTTCCTGTTCAACGAGGTATCCGAGCATTTTATACTTAACGATTCCAACCAGGTGCGCCTTAAGTAATGGTGGGACTTGTCTACAACCACAACATCGCGGTGTGGGTCGATGTCGTGGTGGGTTGTCCAGACATGCTCGGCAATAGCTGAGTGTTCTACATCCGCCAAACGGATCGCCCTTTTTATGTTCTGAGAGGCGTTTCTCGAGACGACGACCAGTCTCTCCAAAGTAGCAGCTCGTGCAGTCACGGCAAGAGATGCGATAGACCACACCACTCTGTAGAAGGGTGGGGACAGGTGTTTTTATGTTGGAAAGGAGAGAACGCAGTTTCTTGCCTGGGAGTTGGATGCACTTCACCCCATGCGATCTTAGGATTCTACCGATCTGCTGTGACAGGTTGGGGTAGTATGGGATGAATGCCCTCGTGGAAGACTCGTCACTGTTGGTGTTGCTGTTGGTCGTCACGTTGTCGCGTGCTTGTAGATCACATCTGTTAAAGACATCGATGGGGTAGCCACACCTCGTAAGGTCTACTTTGACTCTGGTGATCTCTTTGCGCCTTTCATCTGCAGAGCTGGAGTGTGTCCAGGCGCGAGTTAGCAAGGTTCGGGCGGTTGAGAGGAGGTGGCCCCGTGTGTGTGCTGACTGGAAGTTGGTAAATTGGCCAGCACACATAAAAGTGAGAGAACCAGTGCACCACGAATTTGACTGGAGGGGGGGGGAAAGCATTACTGCTCTTACTACGTTGAGGTTTTGACACATTTACACAATAATGTGAGGCAAAGGACGGTTGCATCCTGCACCATGACAATGTGCCCAGTCACACAGTGATAACAGTTCTTGACTGCAAAAAAAAAAAAATCAGCCAGTCATGAGTCAACCTTTCTACTCCCCTGGACTTGCACAGTCTGACTTCTGGCTGTTCCCTAAACTGAAAATGAGGTTTCGGAGTCTTCATTTTGCTACAGTGGATATCAAGGAAATCTACACCCTATATATGCTAAAAAACATAATTTTTAAAGAATATTTCAAAGATTGGGAAGCCCGATGGAGCAAATGTTGTGTGTGTGTGTGCACGCGCGCACACAGAAGGAAGTTACTTTGAAGGCAATTAGGTTAGTTAGCCCAACTGTTCGCTCAATGAACATTTAGAGTAAAACCCCCGCAAACTTTTTGAATGTACCTCATATAACCAACAAATTATCATAGAACTGAATAAGTTTCAGAGTGGAACAAAAATGTTAAATGTGATAATGAAAAAATGTGATGACATTTATAAAATCTGAGTTATTATATAAATCTGATTTACATCAAAGGAAATTTATGCTTGTCTTTTTTTTGATATACCGTATTTCCCCATGTATAAGACGCACCCTTTTTCGAAAAATTTGGGGTCTAAAAACTGGGCGCATCTTATATAGTGGTTGTAGATTTTTTTACTTGCATTTCCTGCTTTTCATGCTTGTTGTCTTTGCGCTCATTGTTTCGTACTTGTTACCGGTATATTAGGTTACGTTTTGCCACGTTCTGCCCAGAAATGGCTAAGAAAAGATTTTCGTACAGTGCTGAATCCAAGTTAAAAGTGATCCAGTTTGCAAAAGTGAATGGAAATTGTGCTGCTGAACGTAAGTTTGGTCCTCCTCCAACTGAGAAAACAATCCGAGACTGGCTACGGGAAGAAGAAACTCTACTGAAAACGACACAGCAGAAGAAGGCCATGAGAGGCAAGTCAGCAAAATGGCCTGATTTAGAGAGGGAATTGAAGATATGGATTGAAGAGCAAAGGGCAACTGGAATTCCTGTGTCCACAAAGATGGTTCAGCATGAGGCAAGAAGAATTGCTGATGAAAAAGAAGTTACTGATTTCAAAGGAGGACACAATTGGTGCTTCAGGTTCATGAAACGGAATGGACTAAGCATGCGTACACACACCAGACTTGCCTAAAAGATGCCTGAAAGCTATGAGCAGAAGGTCCTTGAATTTCATCATTTTGTCATTCAATGTCGCATTGAATGACAAAATGATGACAGAATATTTGCAATCTGCCCCAACTCAAACATCAGTTTGAGTTGGGATAGATTGCAAATATGGACGAAGTCCCTCTTCAATCTTATGTCCCAAGTAACAGAACTGGTGATAAGAAGGGGGTGAAAACTGTAACTGTGAAGACAAGTGGACATGAAAAGAGCCATTATACAGTTGTTCTAGCTTGTTGTGCCGACAGAACCAAGCTGCCTCCTATGCTGATTTTCAAATGCAAAACAATGCCAAAAGAAGACATTCCTCGAGGAGTGATTGTCCACGTACATGACAAGGGTTGGATGGATCAGGATGGGGCGAAGATCTAGTTTGGAGCAGGAAACCAGCTGGGCTCTTACGCAAACCTGCCCTATTGGTGCTTGATCAGTTCAGGGCACACATAACAAAAAACACAAAGAAGATTGCTGCAGGGCAAAAAACAAAACTTGCCGTCATACCTGGAGGCTTGACATCCCAGCTCAAACCATTTGATGTCAGCATTAACAAACCCTTCAAAGCTGCCATAAGAGAACAAATGGAACCAATGGATGAAGTCTTCTGGGGACAATTTGACGCCAGCAGGAAGAGTGAAGAAACCAACTATACGAGAAGGTTGTACCTGGGTGAAAAGATCCTGGGATAATATCAAGATTGAAATCGTTGTCAAGTCATTTAAGAAGTGTGGCATTTCAAATGCCATAGATGGAACTGAGGACGAGGCAATATATGAAGACAGTGATTCGTCATCAGGCACAGATGAGGACAAGCTAATGAATGGGAGTTTTGACAGTGATGGGGAGTTATATGAATTTTATGATGAATAAAACTTGAGTTCAATAACTTTATGTAATACATTTTTTTTCAAATTTCGGGCCCCAAAATTAAGGTGCATCTTATACATGGGGAAATGCGGTATATCTCATATGTGCCAATATAAAATGATTCTTTAATTCCCTCAGAACTAGAGGGAATTCTTTATTCCATCTTTATTTCTAATATAGTGGTTGAAAGGAATTGTTATCTTACGGAGCTGAAAATATGGATTTTCAGTTGGCACATGCAAGGCATGTCAAAACATGCATAATTGTGGTTTGTAATTTTTATGAACAATAAATATTGATTTGTGGCCACATCCTATCTGGAAAGGATATGTAAATATGTAGGTTCCTCCTGCTAACTATTTGTCTCAGAAGAAGGAAAAGAAGTGTTCTCTGAAATGCATTTGATTTATGCATATGATAAAGGCATATAATAAACTGTTTTGTACACCAAGAATGCAGTTGTAAATGGTTTTTAAATCCAGTATCTTTATTTTATATATAATTCTAACCTTTCTTTTTTTTTTTTTTTTCTGGGTTTTTCATCAAGCACAACAAGTAAACCAGCTCACTAACACTTTTGTACAGACAAACTACATGACAAAAAATTATATCTACTTCCATATGAACCAGTACATTATGATCAAAATAGCAGACACACCAAGTAACCCCAAACAATAAACTATCCTAACATACACTGTGCTGCCACTTTATTAGGTACAACCCTGCTGTGCACACAAATGGTTTGTCCCACAACGTTGCAAGTCACACGACCACAGTTGTGGATATAAATGCACCAGAACAACCTTTCTAGTCTCAGTTAAGCATACAAACCATAGCAAGAATGGGGAAAAGGAGTGATCTAATGGACTTCGAACGCGGCATGGTAGTAGGTGCAAGACGTGCTGGACAAAGTATCTCTGAAATGGCAGTTCTCCTGAACTTTTCACACACCAGTTTCAAGGGTGTATTGAGAATGGTGCAACGAACAGGAAACATCCTCTCAATGGCACTCCTGTGGAAGAAAATCGCTTGTTGATGAGAGAGGTCAGAGGAGGATGACTAGAATTGTGCAAGTAAACAGATGGGCCACAATATCCCACATCACGTCAGAATACAACCTTGGTGTGCAGAACAAAATATCGCAATGAACAACTAGTTGCACTTTGTTGCGAAGGCTACAACAGCCGATGGCCACATCACATACCTTTGTTATCAATGAAGAACAAGAGAGAGCACGCCTCCTGTGGGCACAGCAACACCAGCACTGGACTATCAAGGACTGGAAAACAGTTGTTTGGTCTGACAAGTCAAAGTTCCTGATGCATCATGTTGATGGAATGCTCAGAATTTGGTGAAAACAACATGAATCCATGGACCCGTCATGTCTGATGACTACTGTGCAAGGTGGCAGGGGCAGTGTTATGGTGTGGGGAATGTTTTCTTGGCACATTTTGGGTCCATTGATACCCATAGATTCACGTCTGAATGCCACATCGTTGCTGACCAAGTGCATCCGTTCATGTTGACAGTTTATCCTCAGTCAGATGGTTACTTCTAGCAGGATAATGCGCCGGTGCACAAAGCCCGAACCACTCTGGAATGGTTCCAGGAACATGACAATGACTTTTCTTTGCTGCAGTGGCCCGCTCAGTCCACAGATCTCAATCCTATTGAACATCTTTGGGATGAGCTGGAGAGGGCTGTTTGCTGCAGGCCCACACCTCCGTCGAATCTCAAGGAACTGCGTGATACACTCATGTCTGCATGGTACTCCATTCCTGCACGTTTTCAGCATCTTGTTCAATAAATGCCTAGAAAAATTCAGGCTGTTTTGAAGGCTAAAGGAGGGTCAACATGCTACTAGGTAGGTGTACCTAATAAAGTGGCAGCACAGTGTATATCATGGCATTGGATGAGTTAATATTTGTGGGAAGGCTGACAGAAAATCTCTTCAAGTAATAAACTGAAGTGGAT
The DNA here is from genome assembly GCF_048544385.1 of Mastigoproctus giganteus. NCBI lineage: Eukaryota > Metazoa > Arthropoda > Arachnida > Uropygi > Thelyphonidae > Mastigoproctus > Mastigoproctus giganteus. The sequence continues at coordinate 38,412,418 of NC_143587.1, read as the reverse complement.
GCATGCCATCTACAGCTATCTGGGTGCCACTGAGTTAGACCTGAATGCTTTCTACATCAAAAAAGGCACCTGGGATAGATGGCACTTACCCAATTATATTAAAAGAGGCTGTAAAAGATGTAAGAAAACCTTTATCCATGATTATGAGGGCATCCTTGGATTCAGGGGCGTTGCCTGTGGACTGAAGATGTGAAAATTATCTCCAATTCTCAAAGGGTGATATGAATAATTACAGACCTGGTAGCTTGACTTCTAGAGAAAATAACTGAGTCACCGGTTAAAGAAGTAATGCAGTACGATCTAAACAGGAATGCAATTATACTGCAGTCAAATCATGGATTTGTTAAGGACGATCTTCTTAAATTAATGTTATCGAATACTATGATGCAGTAACAAAAGAACTGGATGCAAAATATAATTTTGACATCATACACTTAAATTTCAGAAAAGCTTTTGATACTGTTGCACATAAAAGATTGCTATACAGATTGGAGCAGTGTAGCATTAAGTGCAAGTTACTACTATGGATAAAGGGTAGAAGGTTGAATTCCACTCAATCTATAGTAGTAACTTTGGATTGAGTGGAAGATATATATATATATATATTTTTTTTTTTTTTGGTAGTTATTGGCGCATCAACTTCTGTGGCCATAATGCACCTCCCAAGGTTTTTGCAGTACTTTGATCCAAGTCCGAGGCGGGATTCGAACCCGCGACCTTTGGGTTGCCAGGCAGGCACTTTACCCACCCGGCTAGTCCGGTCGGCTTGAGTAGAAGAAGACAGAGACTTGTCATCAAGGGGTACTATTCTTGAACTACTATTATTAGTGGAGTCCCCCCAGGGTTCAGTGCCGGGCCCATTGTTGTTTTCTATATTTATTAATGATATTGATGAAGGTATATCAGGCTTAATGTCTAAGTTTGCCAGTGATACAAAGGCTGGTTAATCACATGTTGAAGTAGGGTATACTACTTCAACAAGATCTCAAAAATTAGGCAGTGGGCTGAGAAGTGGCAATTTAAGTTTAATATTGACAAATATAGATATATTTCATATGGGGAACAGTAAACCCAGATTAACGTACCATGCATGAGCACACTCAGGGAGTTCGAGAATGAAAAAGATCTGAGGTAACTGTGCGGTCAGATATGAAGTTCTCTGAGTAGTGCAGACAGGCTGCTAAGGCAACTCACATAAGGTTTTGTTAATGATATATAGAAATTTTGCCAGCAGGGATAAGGAGGTAATTATCCAGTTGTATAATGCAAGTCAGGTCACAACTTCAGTACTGTATACAGGTCTGGCCTTATTTCAGGAAGGATGTGAATTTGTTGGAATGGGTGAACAGAAGAGCAACGAAATTAGTGAAAAGAACAAGATGGTACTCTTATTGGGACAGGTTGAATTTCTGCAAACTGCAGTGCGTGGAGACTAGGCACCTGCAAGAAGAGCTGACTGAGATATTTAAGGCTTTAAATGGATTGAGTAAACTCAATGTCAATGGAATCCTTCCTCTTGCTCAAACTACATGAGGAGACAAATTCAACCAAGGAACTCTCTTCTGGCATTTAGAGGTGGGTAGTTTCGATAAATTCAGGGAAAAACTAGACAAATTATTAGAAGGGATTGAGAGGTGATATGGGAAGTGTTGGCATGTTTTTTTTTAGCCAATACAGTATAAGCTTGCTTTCTTGCATCATTTGCCACTATTAATACTAATAGTAACAAAGTTAATGAACTTGGTTATGTAAAATCATTTTTATGCTATTCTTATCAGTTTTCCAACTATTGATGTGTAGTACATCTATCACGTAGGGAGTGCAAATGGTGCACACTTTTTTTACACAGCAATCTGAATTTGTCATACTCTTTTATTACTATGTAGGAGGTAAAAATAGAGAAAAAAAAGTGTTGTAGTTTATTTAGTTAATTTGAAAGAAATACCAGAATTGCTCTTAGACATTCTAAATACATTCTTTTTTCCCCACCCAGATTTTTTTTTGTTACCTTCAGACTATAAATTACTGATATATGGCATGAAAAAAAAAAAGAAAAAAAAAAGAGTACCAACCATGACTGGATGACACAGTAAATATAATCCTATATTTGTTCTATGAGGATATGTGCACACTGCATATCAATCCTAATTTCTTTTTGCTCTTTAAAACCATTCTGTTCACTCCCAGGAAACTTAAAATACCTTTCAATTCCAATCTGTCTACTAAAAAGTTAATATTTGTTGAACAAGCTAAAAATGATCAGGTAAAACCTAGTGCCTACAGTCAGCATATCTACTTAATGTTAATATATTAGAAGACGAAATGCACAAAGCATAATTTCTTATGGGTTTAGGTAATTAACTACATGAGATACAATTAAAACGATGCCTTTTAAACTACATATGTAGTTTAAATTTATGGGTAAACTATGGTGTACCTACACCAATATTATATACTTAATGTTAAAGACAGTATATTCAATAAAAATAAAATATTGAGATCAATATTACTTACAGTAACATAATAATTACATCTATCACCAAGGCAGCATTCTGCACACTCCCAGTCATTGTACCATATTCGATCACATCTTCTGCTATAATTCTGAATAACATCTTCACATTTTTGTTCTGTTGAACATGACTTAGAAATGTAAAACTGCTTTTCACCAGATGGTGCCCAATAAGGAGTGCCTAAATGGTTAAAAGAAATATTATTTCTATTATGACACACATAATTTTGATATGATCCTACAATTTTGCAGAAAAAGATTAATTCAGTCTTTTTTTTTTTAATGCATTAATTTCCAATTACACCCACATGATTAAAACTAATTAGCAAATGGACCTCTGATATTATATAAGCACAATTAATTTGCACCATATTGAAATTTAAATTATTAAAAACACTCTGCTGACTTCCAAAACAGTGTTTCTTAACCTGTGGTGCTGTTCAATATAACTGCAATAAAAAAAAAGTGCAATGTCTAAAAAGAAAATGCATTTTGTTATCTTACATATAAAGAGTATGATGGGAGTGTATTTGCATAATTGTGAGCTGTTAACAGGTGTTGCCTCTAAATAACAAATTTGTATATAGAGAATAAATTCTTCAAAATTATAAAACAGCTTATGTTAGTTGGCTATTTAAAAATTAAGAAAAATACAAAGACACAACTCTTTCTTGTGTTTTTATAGCTGGTAGAATTTAAACTGCATAGTATAACACTGACATCAGAACAAGCTTCATGTTTCCATGAGTTGCTTTGATATTGCACTACTTTTGAACAAATGGCATTAATGAAAAAGTAATCTGAGGTGCTGCACTGTTGTAACAGCCCATTTCAGAACATATACTGGTCCATCATGTTAGTAATTTTCCTGATAAAAACTGTGAAAATGAAGCTGTTTTTCACTGTTTTATGTAAGTTGCCATGTGTTCTATGATGTCAGAACTTCAGAATTTTATTTTTGTGGGTGGGTAAGTAATAAATGGTCTTAATGCTTACTGCAGAACAAACTTCTTGTTTCCATTGCAGCATACATTAAACAACTTTGCTTTTACTGTAAACTTATCAATGGAGGATACAAGCAATCTGATGAAAGACCAAGAAGTCCTGAAACAGGCTATTGCAGCAGTTCCTTAGCTTTTAAATACAAAGCAAGCAAGATTGCCCTTTCAGAGGAGTCTGTTTAATCTCTTTTCCAGGGTACATATGTATATATACTTTTTTGTCCGTGGGCCCTGAGGAATACATATGTTTGCATATATACATTTTTTCAAGGTAGTTGCAAGTACATTTCAAATAATGTCTCCGCTTATGGATGAACATTTCCAAAATCTTTTAGTAAGTGCTGCCACCTATTATCTGCATTTCCAAGTAACTATAAATACCGTTTATAATAGATGGAGTAGAAAAAAGGGTTTTAAAGCGTTGTAAGCCCAAATAAAATTGCATCTGATTTGGGCTTTCAAACATTAAAATTCTGGGTTGCTGAAACTGAATCAAGTGATAATATAAATAGATGTAGAAGATATTACTGCATCAAAAAAAAAAAAAAAAAAAAAAAGGAGTAATGAAGTATTTTTTAATGATTTTTTTAAAATTCATATTTGATTTCTGACAATAATTTCATTCTAATGTTAGGCAACCATATCAAAATAAGAACAGATTAATATTTACAAGCATTTATGTAAATATTAATTTGATTTGACTGTAAATATTAGTTTTAATTTTTACAAATTTTCAACATTCCATAATAGATTTGATCATTACATCAACACGATCATTTATGTAATGATCAAATCCATATGGAAATATTTTGCCATCTATATCCTATCTTAATTCCACTTTGCACCACTAATCTGGTCTTTCATTTGAAAATTTAGCCCTTCAGTCTAATCAAGTTTGCGGAATATTTTCACATCAGACTGTTAAATGCTAAACTTCCAACTTTTGCACACAGACTTGATATCTCCTGTTTCACTGAGTTTGTTACATTTTTACTTTATTTTATTCCTTTCTTAAAGCCACATTTATTTATTTCATATGTTATTATTATCATTTAATTTATGTAAATCCTCTGTCTTGGCTGTGCCAGAGTATTGCCCTTGTTTTACTGGATGCCAATAAACAATTATATATATATATATAAATAATAGTAAAATAATAAGAGGAGTATACCTCAATATAGTGCGTAGAACCCTTCCGTATGATACCCTCCAGAAATTAAAACGGAAAAAAACGAAAAAATCGGCAAACTTACCGGTACATTAGAGTAAAAAATAAATAATTAAATAATCAATTTAACACAATACAAATCAATTTAAAACAATTAAAAATCAAATTAACGCAATTAAAAGAATCAAACGAAAATATTCAAAACGATTTTCCTTCCTGAAGCTGACAACACAGTTGAGTAGCACAGCTCTGATTCATACTATCTAATATATATATAAAGCAATTTCTTATATTTCAATTTTTAAAATATAGAGGGAAATTTTATATTTCATAACTTAGACAATAAAGGTTACAACATTAAAGTTCAATTAAAAAGTTCAGTGAATGATCCTATAATTCTTAAAGATGTAGAGAGCGGAGTTTACAATATCTTTTGAGCATGCATTACACCAAGTTTTAATCTTGTTACACAGGGCCATGCCGAGCCATTTTAGTACCTGAGACAAGAATAAAAAAATGCACCCTACTGTTAATCATGGCAACGTTAGCAATTATTTACTCTTTCTTTGGCACCCCTTTCAGCTTTTAATCTGAGGCAAGAGCCTCGTTCGCCTCACCCTCGGCATGGCTCTGTTGTTACATACCAGTCTAGTGGAAGTCTGCTTTGAGTGAACACTTATTTGAGTGAACACTTATTAAACACATTACTTGCATTTCTTGATGGGGGGGGGAATGGTGTTATCAGACAGAATTCATTCTGCAATTCACTGTTAATGCAGCCTACTATCATGAAGTGCCATTAAAATGGTTGAGATGCAATCTACCATAAATTACCTGAAAAAGGGCAAAGTCATTGGTTCCTTCACTATGACAATGCACTGCATTGTCATAGTGAAGGAACCAATTAAAAGCAAACGACGAAACCTTCCATAACAAGCGCATAACACATATTGAACAAGGATTAGCGAGAAACATCCACGCTCGCAATTTTGTCACCCCTCTCCCCCACCCACTGAGCGCTGTTTTGACCGGGAAAGATCATTTTAGCCACGCCCATGTTTTTTTATGGCAGAAAATATTCACGGCGCTTTAAAATTCACATTTTTTAGGTTTCATTTTATATTAAATCGGCGATCGCGAATACGCGAATACAGATACCGCGAATAGCGGGGGTTTACTGTATTTAGTTGGATGAGAGAAAAAAAAAAAGGTTTAATGTTCATAGTTATCAGGACAATGTATTTTAACAGTTTTCTATACAACAAAGATCTTCATGATGATTTTTGGTTCTTATTTGTTAACTTAATGCCTGCACCCTGAAGCTATGCTAGAAAGGTATTCAATAGGTAAGTGGATACTCATAAATTTTGATCTTCCATTAATGAGTTATATATTGGTTTAATTAAATGGAAGAGGAGCATGCAACTATTTATCAATGAGAAAGAATTAAGCCACACCGATATATCATGTATCAGATTAAGGTGTTTTATTGAAATACTGTAATTAAATTGAACACACACTTTGAAATAACTTGGCGACATTTCAAAAATACACTTGTTTCTTGTCACCAAGCCCACAGAGGAAGGTTAGAATAATAGTTACAAGTTAATTACATCAACTGAATTACAATGTTCTGTTAAATTAAGTTAGTAGTTAATTGCAATAGATGATAGCTGAACTACAACATATAATTCCTGAAGTTAGGAGTTAATTACAATACATAACAGTTGAAGTGTAATGAATAATAATGGCTGTCATTAGAGATTAATACAATAAATATCAATTGCACAGATTATCTAATTTACAATGATATTATTATTAATATGACTATTTTAGCTAACATACAGATTTACTTTTTCGATATCAAAATACTTAGATCATGCAGCATGTAAAGATATTGTTGCCATGACATTATATTGCTAATACGACTGTTAGAAAACAGAGTTATTCTTCTGAAGTTACAGATTGATGGGGGGGGAGATAAGGTTAGAAACACAGTCAAATTTAGTTTGTGATAAATAGGAATGGCAATAAGCAGTGCCTTATGATTAAAATGGAAAAGTTTTGTGAAGAAAAAATTTTAAGAAAAAATATGTAAGAAATAAGTTTGTGTCAAAAATGAAAACAGCCACTATACTTACTTCCCCATCTAATTTCAGAACGACATCTGTCTTCTTCACTATCACAAGTCTTGATGGTTTTTATACATTTGTCATTATTTCCATCCTGATTTACACAAACATAGCACTCCAAAGGCCAAACTAAATGTATAATAAAAAATAACATTTTATTTGCTTTTTTCCCCCCTTAACTGAACGTTTCATGAGTAATAGTAAACATTAATATACTTGTAAGCTATTCAATAATGGTGCATAAAAAAGGTAAACTGCAGCCATTACCAACCCACTGCAGGATGGAAGCCTCCTCAACAATTCATGCTGAGGGAAATGGACCATAATCTGCCATTCTGGTCCAGTGCGGGTTGGCAGATTGACTGTATTTAGCAGTCAGGGGCTTGAACCCTGGTCTACTCAAAGAGCATGTGCTACTGCACTCCCACTCTGACCACTCGGCTATGGAGGCCTAACAAATGAAAAATAACTGACCAGCCAATAAATCAAAATATTGTGAGCAAATATTATTATTTTATTTATTTATTTCATATGATGTGATCAATACACGAAGGAACCAGTTTTTTTTTTTCTTGCTTCCTTCGTGTATCGTGGCCGGGATATCCAGCCCGAGGCGGGAATTGAACCCGCGACCTTTGGGTTGCCAGGCAGGCACTTTACCTACCCAGCTAGCCCGATCGGCAATATTATTATTATTTTATTATTATTAGCCATATGGTGCAAGGAAGCTTATGCTGCACCAGCCAAAAAAATTCTGAGTAACCCTGAGAGAGAGAGAGAGAGAGAGAGAGAGAGAGAGAGAGAGAGAGAGAGAGAGAGAGAGAGAGAGAGAGAGAGAGAGAGAGAGAGAGAGAGAGAGAGAGAGAAGGGAATCACCAAGAAAGAGAGTAATGATGATATCCAGCTCAGGACCCAGGGTGTGCCAAATGTGAGTCCCTGGGATCGTATATATGACATAAATTCATTCATAATTACAGGATGTGAGGGAGAATCATAAGAATTTTTAATGTACCTTATTTTTCAAAAACATTTTGCCATTGTGTAACTTTCAAATGGAATGTCAAATTTCATATGAATTTTTTTATGCCCTGCTCATAAGTCTTTTTTGTTGCTAACTGAAAAACTGTTTGATGACCTCCTTCACTTCATTATCTGCATGGAATTGACATCCTGTCAAATCATTTTCTTGTCTTCCAAGAACATGAAAATCACAAGGTGACAAATCTGCTCAATCGTGCCCCAGTGATGACACCCTTCTGAATGATTGCCAGCATGTGTGGATTTGTGTGTGGTCACACACGGTCATGCAACAAAATGATATTGTCAGTCAAACATCTGGTGTCTTATTTTTGAGGGCACATCAGAGTTCAGCTTTAAGATGGATTTGTGCATAATTTTGTGAGGTGCCTGTTTCATCTCTACATAGGAAATAGAAAAAGTAGCAGTCACTATAAGTCAAAGAATAATGTGCATAAAGATTCAAATGTTTTTGAAAATCTTGAATTTCTTTGGCTGTAGTAATGAGTAATGTTTCTGCTTCACGTACTTACTCTCTGGTTCAAAGTGCCTGCGCCACATCTCACTTATAACTATGTAGCTACAAGGAAAGTTTGTGTTCATTGTCGAGATACTCGAGAACACACTTTGTGCAGAACTTCGTGTACTGCAATCTGTCATGGATGATGGAGTAGGTGAACTAATGACCTCAATCGAGGGTCTACATACACCATCCAACTGCTCCCTGGTCACACTATTAAATGTCATATTGAATCAACTGTCAATGTCATTAGAGCAGATCAATGATCTCAAGACATTTTCTTCTGTGCGTGGATTATCCTTTGGGTTTTTTTATTCCTTTATGGTGATGAGCAGGCTATCTGTACACTTATAGGCATGACATACAGTTGTCACACATGTTAGTGAATTTCTGGAGAGAGATACACCCCACTGAAAGGAAATGGATAAAACTGTAATGACAGCCTACATGCACCTGTCCTCCATTAATACCATATTGTCTCTGCCACTGTGCATACAGGACTGCTGATGTGTCACACTGTTTTGCAGAAGCATTAGTAGCAATCCTTAAGTTTACTGATAGTGGTGTATAATTTAACTTTACATAGTCAATTTTTTTTTATTTTATTTGGAGCAAATACAAGATCTGTGCTTGCGAATTTTTGGCATGTAAGCTACTCAGGCCACAGTCTGCCAGTTTTATAGTATTTTAATTAAAAGTTTGACATACAGGGTCTAGCAGTACATATATCCAAGCAACAGTTCATGTCTGTGGACTGAAAAACCCAGAATACTCACTCTACCTGAGTTCAGTTCACTAAAGCCCTAGATGTATCTGTATCAAAAGGATCTTACAGAATGTACCAACGTTTATTTATTTCTGTAGATATCATTATCTCTCTATACCCAAGAGCTAATCAGAGAGTTTAACATCATGGTAGACAAGGTGGCACAAACACCAAAAGAACCTACTCCACCCTGGCATGCTCATCCCCCACCGTGCGACTTTTCCCTTAAGAAATGGGTAAAGTCTGAGACCTCATCATCTGTCTACCAGCAGCTCTACTCTGCACACCAAGCTGAGTACTCAGACTTCCTGCCCGTTTACACAGACGGCTCGAAGTCTGAATCATGCGTAGGATCTGCTGTTGTCTTTCCGGACACCATAATATCTCAGCAGATTCCTCCCGAATCCAGCATATACACTGCAGAGCTGTATGCAATAGAGCTAGCCTTGGATCACATTCGAACTTGTCAATTCCAAAGGTCAATAATATATTCCGATTCTTTGAGTGTATTACAGGCTTTATTATCTACGAGACATAATTCTCATCCAGTTCTTTGTCGGGTTCAGCAGAAGAGACATTCTCTTCATGAATGCAAGTTTGATATCCGCTTCTGCTGGATTCCTAGCCACATTGGGATAAAGGGAAATGATTTGGCTGACGCTGCAGCCAAATCAGCAACACCCACTCATAATCGTTGCCTGTCAGTCCCCTATACAGACTACAGGCAAATAATACGCAAAAAGATACATTCCCAATGGCAAGAACTGTGGCACAGACAGAGAACAAATAAATTATATCAAATAAAGCCTGTATTACAAACTTGGCAGTCTGGTCTGCGCAGGAATCGGAGTGAGGAAGTTGTTCTTGCTCGACTCCGCATAGGTCACAGTCATCTGACACATTCTTTTCTGCTGAGGGCGGATGACCCTCCTATGTGCGAGTCTTGCGACACCGTTTTAACTGTACAGCATATTTTAATAGATTGCGTCCTTTTTACCCATGTTCGCAATATACATTTTACCGCTTTTACTCATCCGACTGAGCCTTATACACTCAGTCGGATTTTATCAGACAACGACCACGTGTCGGCAGTTTTTAAATTTTTAAAAGCGATTAATATATACCCACATATATAAATAACAATTTGACGAGGTAACCTTTTTAAAGGTTACCAGAATTTAACTTTAATGTTATTTTAATCGTTTCTTGGCGCAGTATAACCTTAGTTGTTTTTGCGCCAATAAACCCAAAATCAAATCAAATCAAAAATCTCTCTATACATTAAAAAAGTTTTCCTCCTAGTGATATTTATTCGAGCCAATGGGAGAAGATGGTAGGGCAATTACGTCACTACAAATGTGCAGACAAATAATTATTGTCGTCTTCCACTGAAAGACAACTGCCTTCATAACATTCACCAACCTTGTGCACATGCTTCACTGTCTATTACATGGCCACGCCCAGCATCATTTGATGTTCCATTGTAATGTCAGCTGATGAAGGGCCCTGATATGGTTTGTATATTTGTAAATAGTTTAGTAATTTGTAAATATATTAAATTTTTGTATAGTTGGTAAATATTTTAGTCCTGTTCTTTTGGATACAACAATATTCCTCATGCATTATGGAACCCAAAGCAAACAGCCTTTTCCTAAGTGACCTATGAAAATGCAAGTAAATAATTACATAGTGATATTTATTCCACCTTGAGAATGCCACGTGGTGGGTTAGCCAACTGGAGAAGAGGGATGCGGGTCATGTGGTACAATTGGGCGGGGCAATTACGTCACTACAAATGTACAGATAAATAATTAAATATGTCATTTCCTGATTAGATATCGATCAGTGCGCTTCAACAGTTTTACGTAGAAAAGATTTGACTTACTCCATCATACCCCTACATTTTACATAGAAAAGTGTGTGGAGGTTAGCGAGCAAAGCGAGCGGGGTACGAAGTCCCCTAGTAATATATTAATATTATTATCAACAAACTAACGTGACAAAGTATATGTAAATATATAATTCTTTTTTATATAAAAATTCACACAAAAATACTACACAGCACAGAGAATTAAGCAATGTTTAAATAGAGCTATATTAACAACACATGATCCTTCACAATACAAGTCTCATGGTGAATTTCTGCATCCTGTTTATCAGCTCTTCTGCAGACATATCATTGAAGTATAATTAACATAATTCTTTTATCAAGTATGATTTTCTGCTAGAGGCACTTCACAGAATTAATATTTTTTCATTATAATTTTTGCATTACAAAACTAACAGCTGTTCTAAACTCTGTCTGATTAGCTATTTTCAGTCTGCAGGTCTTAAAGGTGATGTAGTTTAATTATAACCATCTTGTATATATACAAGGAATAACTAATAAGCTAGCAGTCTAACCACAAAGAAAGCAGCAATAAGAAAAAAATAATATTTATTTTCCCACATTCCCACATAATATTTATTTTCCCACACCATACACTTTTTGTAGAATTTTTTCTGCAATTTTATCCCTTGTTTGTAGAAAACTGCACCTTAGATTTCCATTAAGGGTTCAACAGCACACTAATGATAGTTCCATTGCTTTCAGATAAATTTTTTTATTATTCTGAACAAAGAGAAATCCGAGGATGCTAAATGTAGAGAATAGTGGGATTAGCGCAAGAATTAAACACTAAACTCACAATTTGTCAATAAGCCCTAGCAAGCATATGTAACCTAATTTTAATCAGAATTGATGTTTTCAGAATTATTATTATTATTAATAGCCATATGGTGCAAGGAAGCCTGAATCTTATGCTGCACCAGAAAAAAAAAAAAAGTTCCGGAGTTTTTTTTTTGACCCTGAGAAAAAGAGAGTCAAAAGTAGAAGAGAATCACCAAGAAAGAGAAGAATGATACAAAGAGAGAGAGAGAGAGACATATTGCAAACACTCATATAAAAGATGAAATTTAATTAAAATAATTAATAGGTGATTAATCTATTAATTAGTCACCTAATTAATAGGTGACAAATTAACCTATAGGTAACTAATTAACATATTAATTATATTAATAGGTTATCATCATTCTTCTCTTTCTTGGTGATCCTTCTACTTCTCTCTCTCAGGTAATTAAAAAAAAAAAAATTTTTGGCAGGTGTAGCAAAGCCTCAGGCTTCCTTGCACCATATGGCTAATAATAATAATAACTATTTCACTTTCATCAATCACTCCTTGAGAGTATATAACAGCATATAACAACAAAAACTTCTAGCCACAGAATATTTAAATTTTTTTTTTTTTAAATTAGGTCAGATGACTGGTTTTAAAGAATCTAAATTTTTTCATTGATTAAGGAGAGCAACAACTTTTCAGTAGTATTCAGTTTTTTTATCTCGGTAAAATGAGCTAAAAATTAGAAAAACAGCACGTTTTCCCTACTGGTTGTTTTTTTTTTTTTTCCCTAGCAAACGTATGTAACCTAATTTTAATTACCACTGACGTTTTTCAGATTTAAAAAAATTAATAAGAAAGCAGCATGCATAGGACGCGAATCGGGTTAACTTTAAGTCTACATTAAGCCAACATAATAATCATTTCGTTTTTATTTTTTAAATCGCATAACCTACACTGACATAAATTAATTGAAACATGAATAACTTACCTGGAGTAATGAGTATAGCGTAACATAATATTATAAAAACAGTCATAGTTCCATGTAAAATTTCACTCACTGGCACTTAAAGCACTTCTCAAACACTCAACACGAAGTCCAAATATACGGTACAATCAAATCATATTCGCTAATTTTCAAAACCCACTTATTCGTACACACACCCAAAGTACACAGTTGAACTCAAAAACAACCCGCGATAACGACACAAGAAAAGTTTACACAAACTGCAGAACATAGCGGAGGCGAATGGAACTACAGCAACGTGAACTGAACATGACAAGTTTATTATTATTATTATTATTATTAGCTATACGGTGCAAGAAACCTGTCTTATGCTGAACCAGCTAAAAGAAAAAAAAAATTCGAATTACCCTGAGTGAGAGAGAGAGTCACCAAGAAAGAGAAGAATGATGATATCTAGCTGAGAACCCTGGGTGTGCCAAGCCCATACTAACCAGACGTGAGCCCCTGGGGACTTATCTGAACAGTTATCACATTGCCAATTCGTTTATAACAACAAACAGAGGAACAAATAAAAAAAAGGTAAATTTCTCATTGGCTCTCGAAGGTTTGGTGAGGTTCGTGAACATCCGGAGCACCTAAGACTATACAACGTAGCCGAGTGGTCCCGCGCTATAGTGCACAAGTACACGTGTTTTGAGTGACCGGGGTTCAAGCCCGTGATTGCTAAATACGGTGCTGTTTCTAGTATTCTGTGTATCTTTTGAACTCCTCTGACCATGTGGGAGTATAAACGAAAATGTATACACTAAGTGATCACTGAATTATAACCACCTACCTAATACTTCGTAGGTAGTAGTAGTAGTAGTGGCATGTGATGCAAGAAAGCAAGTGTATGAACTTATGAAGCATCAGCCAAAAAAAAAAAAAAAAAATTCACACAATTCCCTCCAAATGCCTGTCCAGTTCCTCCTTAAATTTATTCAACCTATCAATTTCCACAACGACAGATGGAAGTTTGTTCCAGCAATTAGCCCGCTGGCTAAAGGCAAATTTCTGCACATCTATTCTACATCTGTCCTTTCTTAATTTGAATTTATGCACCCTTAGGTTCATAATCTGAACAAGTGGAAGGATCCCATCAGAATTCAGCGTGCTCAACCTATTCAAGGCCTTATACACCTCAATCAGGTCCTGCTTTTGCCCTCAGTACAGCAGCTATCCGACGTATCATTGCTTCAACAAGATGTCGCAAGCGTTCGGGAGTTATGGCCAACCAAGCTGTGTGCAATGCACCCAGCAATGCAGGTATGGAGGTGATTCGTGTATCCAGACACCTGATATGCCTTTCCATAAAAAAGTAAAAAGTAAAGTGCAGCCATTATCAACCCACTGCAGGATGGAAGCCTCCTCAACAATTCATGATGAGGGAAATGGACCATAATCTGCCACGCTGGTCCAGTGCGGGTTGGCAGATCGACCGTATTCAGCAGTCAGGGGCTTGAACCCCAGTCTACTCAAAGAGCGTGTGCTACTGCACTCCCGCTCCTGCCCACTCGGCTACGGAGGCCATAGTGTCCCACGAGTGCGCTACGGGATTGATATCGGTGGAGTTCGAAGGCCAATCGATATGCTGGAAGTCAGAACTGTGTTCCTCAAACAATTCCTATACATAAGAAGTGCCCGATGGCTCGGCACATTGTCATCTTGGAAGACACCATCGACATTCCGGAAAAAGAGTTACATAGCGGGGTGTACACAGTCAGCAAGCAGCTGACGATAGCGGAGACCACTGATACGTTGTTCCACATGCACCAGGAGTCCAAGTTCCTGCCAGAGAAACATGCCCTACACCATACAACCGCCTCTACCGGCCTGAACGTTTGATACTATGCATGATGGATTAAGGCTTCATGTTGTTGACGCCAAATACGTACACGACCATCCATGGTGTGGAGTAAATAACGTGATTCCTCCGACCAGCACACCTTCTTCTAGCCTTCCAACGTTCAACTTGCATTCTCTTTGCATCAGGCGAATCCTTTACACCGATGAACCTTGATTAGGAGAGAGGATGCCGTAGGGGTCGTCTGCTGGTATAATCCATACGTGCGAGCGTACGAGGCAAGATCATGCCAGATATTGTTCTGGGTTGGCCCATGTTGTATTGGGTAGTCAACTCTTCAACAGTGCTGCGCCTGCTCGCCTGTACGAGTCGTCGGATCCGGCACTAACCTCTAACATCAACTTTCGCTGACCTTTCCAGTTTTGCCATCGGATCGCTGTTTGACCATTTTGACGCCAGTACTGGTACACTTTAATACGGTGGCTCTCGAACACCCCACCAGTTCAGCCGTTTGGGAAATCGAGGCACCAGCTCGTCGAGCACCCACAAACTGCCCTTTATCAAAGTCCGATAAATGCTTTCTTTTACCCATCTGGTTCAGAATTTTAATAACTACTGAACCACTGACACTTTATCTATGCTACGTAGGTCGACAAACTCCGCACTCTCGTATCTCATATGGTCAACGGATCACATTCCGTTTTTACAGGGGTGGTCATAATTCAGTGATCACCCAGTGTATTCTGCATGTTGCGTGTATTATTTGCTCGGCCTACAGTCTGGACGAAATATCCGAATTTCTGGGACACAAAAAAAAAAAAAAAAAAGAAAAAAAAACCCATGCAACCCTTGCGTGAGACTGATTACCTAAACCACATTGTGAAAAAAGTTTAGAAAAATTCGTCACGTTATTGAAGGGATTCCAACTCAGGCCTTTCCCACTCAGTGTGTGCAGAACATTGATATAGAGTTCTGCCAGTGATATATAGAAATTTTGCAAGCGGGGATAAGGAGGTAACTCTCCAATTGTATCAGGGGATGGTTAAAAAAAACTTTATTAGGCTCACCCTGAACATTAATTCAACTACCTACACTGGTGTGCAAAACTTAAGGAACAACACTATTTATAAAGGTTATAACCACAAAATCAAACTAAACAACCTGTGGTGATTTGGATAACTGTGGCCAATCAGTGGAAAGTTGGTGCACATGCAAAAATTTGAATAGTGATGAGACGGCTCACATAAACAGATAACAATCTTATAATGGCAGATATTGACTGGAATTTGTGTGTTGGTCACTCACACACTAGCAAGGTTTTTGTGGATTTATTGGATGATTGTTTTCAACATTAGCATGTTCGGGAGGCAACTAGAGGGAGTAATACTTTTGATTTGATTATCAGTAGTGATTCTTCATGCACTAAGAATCTGCAGGTAAAGGAACCACTAGATGGCAGTGATCACAGTGTGCTGAACTGGGATTTACTCAAAGAGGTAACTACCATCAGGGGTAATGGGAAGGGTTAATGCTTTCGTAAAGACGACTACGATGGACTGAGACAATATTTAAATTCTATACAGTGGGACCAACTGATGATGTTACCAACAGCAAATTCAAAATGGGAAGCATTCAAAGAACTTATCTTGGAAGCTACTAGGCTTTACATACCAACTAAGAAATATTGTTCAAGGTTTAGGCCTAAGTGGATGTCAGATGAACTAATGAGACATATGGCAGAGAAGAAAAATGCATGGGATACATATAAATTAATGGGTGACATGGAAACTTATGATAGATATAAGTTGATCTGTAACCTAGTTACAAAGGAGGTTAGGCAGGCGAAGGCAGATTACGAGAAATCTTTGCAAGGGATGGAAAGAAAAACAGCAAAGAGTTCTTTACTTATGTAAACTCTAGAAGGAAGGGGATGAATCAGATTGGCCCATTCGATAACTATGGTTCTACTGTTGATGATCCTGCTCAGGTAGCTAACAAACTAAATGAATATTTTGCATCTACATACACACATGTGGAGTTATTCGGCGAGGGGAATGCCAGAGAGATTCAACTCTGGCAATAAGCTAGATAATCTTGTTATGACTGAGGGTAAAGTGGAGGAGAAATTGTTGAAGATAAACACAAGAATGGCACCTGGGGTGGATGGGATCTATCCAGTTATATTAAAGGAGGCAGCAAAGGAAGTAAGCTAAACCCTTAGCCATAGAGAGCTTCTTTGGACTCAGGGGAGGCACCCGTGGATTGGAGATGTGCAAATGTGACCCCAATTCACAAAGGAGGATCAAAGGCTGACACAAGTAATTATAGACCTGTGAGCTTAACTTCTGTTCCAGGAAAATTAATGGAGGCACTTGTTAAAGAAGCACTGCAGGATCATCTAGACAAGACTTCAGTTGTAGCTCGGACACAGCATGGTTTTGTTAAGGGAAAGTCTTGCCTGACCAATTTGATTGGTTACTATGATGCAGTCACAAAAGAACTGGATGCAGGAAATAGCTTTGATATTATATACTTGGATCTTAGAAAGGCTTTTGATACTGTTGGACACGGAAGACTGCTGCACAAATTGGAGCAGTGTGGCATTGGAGGCAAATTGCTGCTATGGATAAAGGGGTGGTTGAGAGGGAGAAGACAGAGAGTGGTAATCAATGGACACTGCTTATCGTGGACTAATGTTATTAGTGGGTCCCTCGGGGTTCAGTTTTGGGTCCATTATTCTTTTCTGTATTTATAAATAATATTGAGATGGTATATCAAGCTTAATGTCCAAGTTTGCAGACGATACAAAGATTGGCAGGGTTGTTAAGGGCACTACTGATGCTATGCTGCTGCAACAGGATCTGGACAGGTTGAGGAGATGGGCTGAGAGGTGGCAAATGAAGTTTAACATTGACAAACGTAAAGTACTACATATGGGAAACAGCAACCCCAGAGCAACGTATCAACTCTGTGGTACTACACTGACAGTGGTAGAGAATGAAAAGGACCCGGGGGTGGTTGTGTAGGCAGATATGAAGTTCTCTGAGCAGTGCAGACGGGCTGCAAGAGTAGCTCATGGAGTATTGTCAATGATATACAGGAATTTTTCTAGCAGGGATAAGGAGGTGATTATTCCCTTGTATAAGGCAATGGTCAAGCCACACCTTGAGTACTGTATACAGGTCTGGAGGCCTCAATTCAAGAAGGATGTAGAGCTGCTGGAACGAGTACAGAGAAGGGCAACAAGATTGGTGAATGGAACAAAGGGGTGCTCTTACGAAGAAAGGCTTACGTTTTGCAAATTACAGTGTCTGGAGACTAGGCACCGGCTAGGTGATCTGATAGTGGTGTATAAAGCCTTAAATGGTTTGAGCATGTTCAGTTCCGATGTGATTCTTCCTCTTGCTCAGAATAATCACCTGAGAGGGCATAAATTCAAATTGAGGAAAGACAGATGTAGGATAGACGTGCGGAAATTTGCCTTTAGCCAGCGGGTGGTTGGTTGGTGGAACAGACTTCCATCCCTTGTTGTGGAAGTTGATAGCCTAAATAAATTTAAGGCTCAGCTGGACAGGTATTTCGAACGAACGGAAGGGTGAAATGGAAGTGTTTTTTTTTTTTTTGGCTGATGCTGCATAAGCTTTCTTTCTTGCATCATATGCCTCTACTAATGCTAATGCTAATGCTAAAAGCAGCAGTTATATGCAAATTACCGAATGGTGAGCATGATTGTTACAGACGTTCGATTGGTTTCATACAGTGCTACAGAAATGAAATGGCCAGTAGACAACATCTGGATGACTTTACCCTAGGTTGAATAATTGGGAAGCTCGAAGTGCGATTAGTTTAGTATCGCCCATATCATCGTCTCACGTGCGTGGACGGCCTTCATAACGACAGGTACAGCTGTTCGAAGGACCTGGAGGTCGTCCACGAGAAACAACGCCCAATGATGACCGCTATATACTCCTACAGGCCAATAGGGAATTGTAAACCAGCTGCACAGGACGCAGGATATCGCTGTTTACTGTGGCCTGGCGACTCCACAAAGGTGTACTGTTTGCCCGACGGCTAATACGCTGTGTTCCTTTAACACCTGCCCATCGGAAACACAGTTTACAGTGGTACATCTAAAGCAAGGACTGGACAGCAGCGCAATGGGATAAGGTACTCTTTACCGATGAGAGTAGATTCAGTCTCAGCAGCGATTCTGGACATCAGTTAATCGGGCGAGAGGTTGGCACTAGGTACCACCCCTCAACTCTGTGGTGCTACACTGACAGTGGTAGAGAATGAAAGGGACTTGGGGGTGGTTGTGCAGGCAGATATGAAGTTCTCTGAGCAGTGCAGACGGGCTGCAAGAGTAGCTCATGGAGTATTGTCAATGATATACAGGAATTTTTCCAGCAGGGATAAGGAGGTGATTATTCCATTGTATAAGGCAATGGTCAGGCCACACCTAGAGTACTGTATACAGGTCTGGAGGCCTCATTTCAAGAAGGATGTAGAGCTGCTGGAACGAGTACAGAGAAGGGCAACAAGATTAGTGAATGGAACAAAGGGGTGCTCTTACGAAGAAAGGCTTAAGTTTTGCAAATTACAGTGTCTGGAGACTAGGCACCAGCGATGTGATCTGATAGAGGTGTATAAAGCCTTGAATGGTTTAAGCATGCTCAATGCTGATGGGATTCTTCCTCTAGCTCAGAAAAATCACCTGAGAGGGCATAAATTCAAATTGAAAAAAGACAGATGTAGGATAGACGTGCGGAAATTTGCCTTTAGCCAGCGGGTGGTTGGTTGGTGGAACAGACTTCCATCCCTTGTGGTGGAGGTTGATAGCCTAAATAAGTTTAAGGCTCAGCTGGACAGGTATTTTGAACGAACAGAGGGGTGAAGTGGATGTGGGTTTTTTTTTTTTTTTGGCTGATGCTGCATAAGCTTGCTTTCTTGCATCAAATGCCTCTACTAATGCTAATGCTCAAACATCACTGAAAGGGATCGATGTGGCGGTCGAGGTGTTCTCGTCTGGGGAGGAGTTATCTTGGATGGATGTACACAATCCTTACCCATGTGCGTCCGTTCCGAGGTGCCATTGGCCCCGAGTTCGTGTTTATGGATGATAACGCTACACCCCATCTTACTGCAGCTATTGATATGCTTTTGGAAAGTGAGGAAATTGTTCGTATGGATTGGCCTGCCCGTTTCAACCGATCTAAATCTCATTGAACACATATGGGACGCTCTGGGGAGGTGCCTAGTGGCATCTCCCCAGATGCCCAGAAAATGTTCAATATTTGAAGATGGCGCTTACAGAGGAATGAATGGTGTTACCGCAAGAACTTATCAACAGCGTTGTTCTAAGTATGGACAAGCAGTGCAAAGCCTTCATCGGTATTAGGGATGGCCATATCTCCTACTGAGGACCACCTCTTCCCTTTGTTCCATCTTTGGCAGTGATGCATTTGTATCATGGCAGCCAGTGCTATGTTGCCATTTTTGAATAAAGTTCCTCTGTGCCGTTTTGTTTCCGTTGTTGTGTTGGTGTTGTTGCCTTCATTTCTGTACCTCACAAGGTTCCTTTGGTATGCTTTTTCCATACCTTTTTCCACTCCTATGAGAAGCTACAAGTGAAAACCAGACTGGTCCTTAAGTTTTAGACACCAGTGTATGTGTATTGTATCTGTAAATTGCGTGTGCTCTCTGATCGATCTGCCTGTTTTGCTGACAAAAAACCTTGCTATCTACGCCTGAGGTCTGTTGATCTATACAGTTATCACATTGCCAATTCGTCTACCCGACTAACTCAGTCACGGTGTGAAAAAAAATAAGCCCATTAAAGTTCCTAGCGTCATCGGCGGGATTCGAACCCGGGCCTTTTCCACCGGTGTGGAGGGGACGATGACGATATGTATTGTGCTACCCGCGCAGACTAAGGCAATGGTTAGATTGTATCTTGATTAAGATTACTACTATATTTAATATCACTCATATATCACATGAAATTAATAATATAGTTTATTAAGCTATTCGCCTAAACTACTATACATTAAGGTGCATTACATTAGTTTAGGCGAATAGCTTAATAAACCATATTAATTTAATGTGGTATATGAGTGGTATTAAATATAGCAATAATCTTAAGGGAAAACGACGACGTAACGTTCTTCCCCCAACTATATCCTACCTTGAGCACAGCATATAAGTCTGGAAGACCCACTTTAGGAAGGATATGGATCTGTTGGTTTGAATCCAATTTGGATTCAAAACTGGATCGCCAACAACTGAAGCCCTTAGAAGCCTCATATTAGCAGCAAGAGAGTGCAGTAGGAAGTATTTCCTCCTGATCTCTGTCGACTTTGCTGGGGCATTCAACTCACTTTGGTGGCCGAGGGTTCTTGGCAGTCTCAGAGAGGCTAAAGTGCCTATTAATCTACAAAAATTATAGCAACCTACCTAACACAAAGAGAAATAGAGATAAACACCCCATATAGGAAACGTACAAGGTCAGTATACAGGGGTTGCCTGCAAGGTCAGTGCTGGGCCTCTTATTCTGGAACATAGTATTCAATGAGTTTCTGAAGATGGATCTGGGTTCTGAGGCGTCGGCCTTTGTGGATGACCTCATCCTCACTGTGGAGGTGGATTCCAGAATACAACTGGAGACCCAGGCCAATCACACCCTACAACTACTCCAGCACTGGGCAACTAGAAATTTTCTCATCATCTCACTGATCAAAACATGTCCTATTGAAGGGGACCCCGGACCTTTGACAGCCTCCACTGATCAAAATTCATGGGGCCACAATTAAACTTGCCAATCAAATAAAATATCTAGACATAATATTGGACAGTAAACTTTCCTTTCAACTCCACCTTAAGAACAAAGATCAGGAACTACTCAGCACTGGTGGCTAGAGTTACAGGACACGACTATTGCCTTAACAAATGTATACTGGCACTATACTACAAGACGACATTTGTACCTGCGATTACATACGCCTTTGCAGTGTGGTATGATAAAACCACATTAGTGGTGAACAGAAGAACCCTGGATACGACCCAATGCACCATCTTACTGACGATTACCTGCACCTGCAGAATGGAGAGTACTCCAGCACTTCAGGTGATGGCAGGAATGCTCCTGCTAGACCTAGAAATAATAACAGGACTTCTTTACTTTCTATCTAAAGGACAAACTGTCACCTTTCTAAACTTTACGACAAACAACCACAGAAAAGTTTCAGCTGCAGGTGTGACAAGATAGATGGACTGAAACAACTAAAGGAGAAATCACCCATAAGTTCCTTCCACATCTGAGCAGAATCTACCCAAAAACACCTATGTGGTTCTTCCCTGGGCTATATACGTATTTACTGATGGAGCATGGGCCCTTCAATGCAAAACTCTTCAAATTCGGTCTCACCGAGGATCCACACTGCTTGTGCAATGGAATCGAGGACTGGAACCGACTTATGTTTGAGTGCCCAGAATGAGGACCTCAGAGGCGTGTTGATCATATGGATAAGATTCCTTACAAGGGGACGTGTGTGTGTGTGTATACTGGTTCAGGATGGTTCCCAGGCAAATGCCCATCTCCACCTAAATCATTTAAAACAGAAAATCTGTAAAGTGGCATGCCTCCAAGGGGGCAAAGTGTGAAAATGGTAGAAACCAATAGGGGCCCAATGGCTAAATGGCCAGAAGAATAATGGTACGCAACACTACACATATACACAGCCTACACACTTTTAGATCTCTGGCCTTGACAGAGTACTGTCTCACACCAGCAATGAAAACAGCAGAGATGGGGAAACCCTTGTGCTGTCAGACAACTAACACACGCACAATGAAAACTAACTGGAGATGGGGGGGGGGAACCCCTGGTGCCGTGAGACCCTAAACACATTTTAAACTTTACATCATACAAGATGAAGAATCAAATGCATTTTAATTCTAAAAGTTCAGAACTAAAGGGCAAATCATGAGTACATATAATGTACTGAGTATACAATGCACAAATCTTTCTTTAAAATAACTAAATGCACAAGGCATAATACATTAAGAGTTTAATATCTATATAATATCGGTGTGTAGATACACCATAGACAACTCTTAAGAAACTACAAAGTAGTTGTTGTAGGCATCATTTGCTCGTTTCTCATATTGTGCTCTGCCTTCACGACGAGTTGCCATGTGAGTACTCTCATGGCAACTACCACCACCATACATACCACCACCCAGACATGTTTCAAGGCTATTGGCCTATCATCAGTGGGTGGGCAGGTACCCTGGTATTGCAGACATTACGACCCAGTTGTGAAGATAATCACACAATATGAGAGATGCCAAAAGGTGTATATGACAATATTTAAAATATACTAAGAGAATAACACTGAGAATAAGTAACAATAGTCTTCTCTATTAGTGAAGCGTTACTTATTCGAGGTAGTGCAATATCATGGCAACTCGTCGTAAAGGCAGAGCACAATATGAGAAACGAGCAAATGACGCCTACAACAACTACTTTGTAGTTTCTTAAGAGTTGTCTATGGTGTATCTACACACCGATATTATACAAATCTTTCTTATACAGGCAATCCTCAACTTGTGTCAGTCTGAGTCACCGTTATGAAATGTCAATCTGAAGGGTTTTTTTTTTTGTTAATTATATTTTGACAAAATAAGAATAGGTGTACATACATGAAAACCATTTAAAATTCAAACTGCAATGTCATTAAGACACACACAACAGAAATTAATTTTTAAAAATACACTTACAGCAGTCAAACCCTGAACTTACTGCAAGTTGCTGACATGATTTAATTTCTGGCTCTGCATATGTCACAAAATCAGTCTGTTCCCTGAAGAACACTGATGTTAAATGTCTGTGTAGATCATATTTTTGGGTTTTTAAGCATTTTGATTTATTTAAATCTTAAAAAATAGTTATTAAAGGTCAGCACTCAAGTGATACTGCTATAAAGAAATGTAGCAGAAGGGCTATTGCATTAAAGTGAAGAAAAAAGTGATGATATTCAGTGAGAGTGGATTGCCAAAGTAACTAGGATAGTTAAAATATGAGTACACTATAACATACCATATTTCCCCATGTATAAGACGCACTTCAAAAAGTTTGGGGTAAAAAAACTGGGTGCGTCTTATACAGTGGTTGTAGATTTTTTTACTTGCATTTCGCACTTGTTGTCTTTGCGCTCATTGTTTCGCACTTGTTACCGGTATATTAGGTTACGTTTTGCCACGTTCTGCCCAGAAATGGCTCAGAAAAGATTTTCGTACAGTGCTGAATTCAAGTTATGAGGAGTTGTATGAATTTTATGATGAATAAAACTTGAGTTCAATAACTTTATGTAATACATTTTTTTTTCAAATTTCGGGCCCCAAAATTAAGGTGCGTCTTATACATGGGGAAATACAGTACTTTAAATATGATTGGTACTTGATTAAATATGCTATTGTATTTATAATTATAAAAATTAAAATATTAGACAGATATTCAATAAGATATTGGATGAATATTGGTTCAGAAAACTTACATGGCGATTCAAAATTCACACAGCTCAAATTTTAGTAGTTAATTTATTTATCTTTTGTAATGATTGAATGCTAATGTTTACAATTTTATTGTTATTTGGCTTTCAGAACAAAAAGTGTTACTTGACCATAAAATTATGTTTATACAGGGGACATGTTTGGATGGCTTCATCATTACAAACAAACCAATATGGATGAGTTTGTGTAAATGTAATTTAACTACTATTCTGAGTGCGAAATTATACGTGTTGCCTTCAATGCAATTTTTTTTATGAATTGCACATGGTTACAAAAAGAACAGAAATTAGCTTTCATTTTGGTTTGCATGAATTTTGAATCATTAAGTATTGTTGTTTCTATGGGACATTTGGTTTAAATATATGGTACCTTTCCTAACAATGTGAAAAAAGGTGCTGTAAGTTGCAACTGCCTGTATTAATGTAATTTCCTTATATCAGTAAATGGATTCTGCAGAAAGTTACATAAATCACTATCTTTTATTTTGTATTCCTATAAAATCATTGGCCAATTCTGCTGAAGGTTCAGATTTCTGGAAAGAAAACAAAAAATGATAATATAGTTTCCTTTGAAGATTATCTTAAATTCACAATATTAAAATATGGTTATATAGTACTGTGAATTCTACAAAATTATGTCAACTGGATGAACAAATTGAGAGCTACATGTTAAGTGCTACTTAACCTTCACATACAGATTACAGTGAGAAGAGCTGCCAAAATACTAGGCCTAATAAAATTTATTTTTTGACACTTTGGTGATAAGGCCTACTTCTAAGAAGGGCTTTTCAGAAATGATCACGATATTTGAGATGAATGTAATTACAACAATCAGAGGCAATTTTTGTCACCTATAGATAAATATCAGAAATCCACCTTTGATTTTTGTTATTTTTTTCTAAATTCAATTTAATTTATTTAATGTAATTTAATTATTAGACCATGGTTTAATAAAATTATAATTTAATCCTGTTCTAACTAATTAATCAAATTATTACTATTAGCATTAATATGGGTCTGGTACAAGAAAGCCTGACTTTCTTGTACCATAGACCAAGAAGTCAGGCTTTTGCTACATCAGCACAAAAAAAATTAAAGAAAACACATAATTCTTATTTTCTTCTGTCCCATAGGTATTGATCCAAGCTGGCCTTTGAATTTTCCCAAGACAAGAATGAAATTATAACCTCCCTTATTCTACAAGCAACCATTCCATAAATCATTAACAAGACAGCTTGCCACCTGTTTACACTGCATAGAGAACTTCATATCTGCCTGTATCACAATCCTCAAATCCCTTTCTTCCTCTACCAGTTTTAATTCAGTTCCTAAGCTTCCTAAATGCAACTGCTACTTATCTGACCATTTCTGAAGCCTATTCAAGTCATACCAAAGGAGCACCGCGTGGTCATTAACCACTCTTTCAACCTTCATTTCAACTGAAAATTTAACATCATGTCCTGCATTGTTTTGTCGATGTAATTTAAGAAAATCAGAAGCAGTAGGCTCAGTTCTGATCCATGAGGGTGCTAATTTCTAATTCTAGCCCATTTGGAAGGGTAACTATTAATTACATTTGCCTCTTGCCATAGCCATTATGAAATTCATCTAAGGATTGTGATGTGATCCCAATATATCACAGCTAATACAGCAATCTCTTGTGTGGAACCAAGCCAAATGTTTTGCTAAAGTCCAAATAAACAATGTCAAAGTTAATTCCTATATCCAATTCGTGAGTGACATGGTCATAATGCCTATCAAGTTAGTTAAACATGACTTTCCCTTTAAAAAACCATGCTAAGTTCCCTTGAGATGACCATTTGTATCTAGATGGCCCTATATTGCATTATTAATCATTGCCTCCATGATTTTCCTTACCACTAAAGTCAGAATAACTGGTCTATAGTTTCCTACTTTGTTCTTAGAATTACATTTATTGATTGCCAATACCTTGGCACCTTTTCCATTCAAGCGAATTACTCCTAAACCCAATGAATCCATCATAATAATCTTAATGGTCTGCATTTCCTTCGACCCACTCTCAAAATAATTGGGTATATGCAATCTGTAAGAAAAGAAAGGAAAAAACTGACTCGAGTAAATAATGAGATAACAGAAGAGGAGAAAAGCAGTATGTACTGGAATTTAAGAACAAGTTTGAGCTTCTGCAGATTGCTCAGGACCAAGATATCGATGAGGAATATTACAACTTTCTGAAAGTGATAAAGCCCAAGAAACTTATAGGTAAAAAGAAATCCAAAGAAAAAAAATCAGTAAAGAAACACTTGTCATGATGAACCGAAGACAACAAACGAAGAGCAAGAAAAACACTGACAGGGAGAAAATTGAGTATACTGAGTTATACAAAGCCATTAGAAAGAGACTCAGAGAGGACATAAGAAAATTTAACACAAGAAAAGTAGAACAAGCATTAAAGGAAAACAAAGGATTTAAATCAGCAGCCATGAGCAGTAATACTGAAAGACAAATGATACTGAAACTGAAGAATAGCGATGGTGTACTTATAAATAGCAGAGAAGGCATAATTCAAATAGCAGAAGACTACTTAAAAGGAACAAGGGAATGATGCCAGTAGTGGGGAGGACGGATCGCAAATTAGTAACACAGAACATACCTGATATCAGGTATGTTCTGTGTTACTAAACATACCTGATATCCTTCCTGATGAGGTAGAACATGCATTGAAGAAAATGAAGAATCAGAAAGCCTCGGGGGAAGATGAAGTTACTGTAGAGTTGTTAAAATTGGGAGGAAGAGACATGACACAAAAACTGGCAAGACTCTTCACAAAATGCATTAGAAAAGGTGTGACACCTAAGGAGTGGAATAATGCAATCATAGTTTTGCTGCATAAGAAAGGAGATAAATCAGAAATTGGAAATTATATACCAATTAGCTTGTTATCCCACATCTACAAGTTGTTCACAAGGGTTATTACTAACAGATTAGAACGAATACTTGATGAGAATCAACCAAATGAGCAAGCTGGCTTTAGGACAGGATTCTCAACTATGAATCACCTTCATGTAATGTCACAGCTAATGGAGAAAGCAAATGAATATAAATCACCATTATGCATGGCATTTGTGGATTATGAAAAGGCATTTGACTCCATACAGCATAAGGCAATGGCGCCTTTGTAGCCAGGTGGGCAGGAGCAGCAGTGCGTAGCACACACTTCTTGATTAGACCGGGGTTTGCGCCCGTGACCACCAAATATGGAGGATGCGGAAAGGTCAGGGAATGACCACCGCATAACCCCGGAGCAATATGGCCTTAGTTGCTAATGCTCCTAAAAACCAAATAACAAACAAACAAACATAAGGCAATGTTTCGGGCACTGGAAAGACAAGGCATAGATATCCCATATATTATGATTTTGAAGAAAAAATATGAGAATGCTATCTCCTTTATTAGACTAAACAAAGACAGTAGTAAATTTAAAATTGAGAAAGGAGTTTGATAAGGAGACACAATAGAGGTCACACACAATAGGTCGCAGAAAGGAGTCAATGTGAATGGAGAGTACCTAAACCATTTACGATTTGCAGATGACATTGTGGTCATAAGCCATTAGAGGAAAATCTGAATCAGTTATACAGTTAGTAAGGATTTTGGACTAAAGATGAATATGGCTAAAACAAAAGTAATGATGAACAAGTATGCCACAGAAAGGGATATAATGATTGAAGGAGCAGTAATTGAAAAGGCAGAGTCATATACTTATCTGGAAGTCAAGAGAAGAATAAATTTTGGATGGATAGCATTCAGGAAATATAGTCACATACTGAAGAGCAATATCCCAATTTTTCTGAAATGTTAAATAATGAATCAATGTATACTTCCCACCATGACTTATGGAAGTGAAACTTGGGCACTCACCAAAAGAATGGAAGAGAAGCTGAGAACTACACAACGAAGAATGGAATGAATTATATTGGGAATCAGACTGTTAGATAAGAAGAGAAACACATGGATTAGGCAGCAAACTCAAGTAAAGGACATTCTTATCAAAACTAAAGAACTAAAATGGTCTTGGGCAGGACATATAGCTCGAAGACATGATGACAGATGGACTAAGAAAATAACAGAATGGTACCCAAGAGGAGCTAAGAGAAAACCTGGAAGACAACAACGAAGATGGACAGATGAAATTCATGAATTTGTGGGTAGTAAATGGATGGCCATTGCACAAAACAGAAGGAACTGGAAAGTTGCTGGAGAGGCCTCTATCCTGCAGTGGATTGAAAATGGCTGATGATGATGATGAATCTATCACAAGGGCTTTGGATTGAGGCATAAAGGTTTTCTACTAAATAGTCCATTACAATGAAAATATATAAATATTGGCCTGGTTATCCTTCTGCTTTACTTATTTACATGGGTGTGTCTCGATGACAGTGAGTGATGCTACTTTCCAATTGGCAAGATGAATGGTCTTTATAGCAAATACTGCAATATTGAAAATACATGTTATTTGTATTCCAAACAATGGTGGAAAGAAAATCTCTTGAGGTGCTTTAAAAAAAAGAAAGCAGCACATGTGACATTCAAGAGGATCTCACAAATGGAGTCATGCTCCAGATTTGTGCCTAGATGGTAGCTCTTCCACAACTACAAAGAAAGGGCTTTAGGCAAATTTCTGAATGGCTGCCTTAAGGACAAGAAAATTTTCTCAGGATGGCAACAGAATTTCTCCCCAGTTGAAATTTGGAAGACTGGAGTGAACAAAAAGGTTTTTTTTTAAGAGAGCAGACAAATTTAAACACCCAATGATGGATGCACAAAATTCAAAATTTCTCAACAATCATTAACCTGGAAAGATCTGAAGAGCAACTGGTTTTAATAGACAACTTGATACCAAACAACGCTACAAGCATGGATAGGATTCTGACCTTAACATTAAAAATGCATTAATTTTACTAGCAAAATCTCTATGACATGATCATCTAACAGTGAAAATGCTTCTAGCTTGTTGACTTACTCCATGGTACCAGCAGGTAAGAAGGCAGATCTGAAAACTAGTTTTGACTTTTGGCCAATCTCAATTTCATTTCCATTCTTCATATGCCTTGAAGAGTGTATTTTCCAGGATGGTGACAGAAAAATTTTTGGTTAAAAACACAATAATTCCTACTAAGTGATGAAGAGATGTTAGTTAGTTATTTGGTTTTTAGGAGCATTAGCAACTAAGGCCATATTGCTCCGGGATATGGGGTGGTCATTCCCTGACCTTTTCACATCCTCTGTATTTGGTGGTGATGGGCTCGAACCCCGGTCCAATCAAGAAGCGTGTGCTACACACTGCTGCTCCTTCCCACCTGGCTACGGAGGCACCTGATGAAGAGATCTACCACTACTTGTCTTCATCTTTTATGCACAAAAAGTCCTGCACAGATGGAACTCATATAAAGCTCTACATACTGTATTCTTTGACTTGAGGTCAGGTTTCATATAAGTAAACTTGTGGAGGTTTTTATGTTTTCTCAGGAATTTTTTTTAAACTCCTGAGAAATCTACTAACACAGAGATTTATATTTTTCAAAGTTGATAAAAATCATCAACAAACCAATTGATACTGGCATATTCCAAGGTGGCTTGTTATCAGCCTTGCTCTTTGCAGCAATCTTTATACTACTTTTTTTTTTTTTTTTTTTTTTTTTTTGGTAGTTGTTGGTGCATAGGCTTCTGTGGCCATAATGCACCTCCCAAGGTTTTTGCAGTACTTTGATCCAAGCCTGAGGCGGGAATCGAACCCGCGACCTTTGGGTTGCTAGGCAGGCACTTTACCCACCTGACTAGCCCAGTCGGCAATTTATACTACTACTACTACTAATAATAATAATAATAATAATACTCCTTATGGATACTGCTCCTGTTATTCTATGCAGATGACATATTATGCTATATGCCATTTAAGATACAGAACAAATCACATGTTGCTACAATGGTTTGAAATACTGCACACCTTAAACTTATATCTTGACAGGTTCTGATAGTAGCCAAATTTCTTTGGGCTCACCATTGATTCAGGGAAATCCAGCTATCTCATATTCTCTCCAGCAAGATTGAGTAGGTAATGATACAAAAATTAACTCTGTAAATTCAGGTCTGACTAAGCATTCCCCAGTCCACTAAAAATTGCTCAAATTCCTGGGAGGGTTCCTTGACTCCAGTATTTTATACAAAGAACACATCCAGTGCCTGTATTTCAAGAGTTTAAGAAACTTTTGGTGTTTAAAACAAAATTGTGATACATGTAATAAGCAGCTTATCATTAAGTACATATAATTATTTTCCTCAGTGCTTCTATATGTGATAGAAATGTGGTCTACAACACCACAGAGCTATCTAAAGAAAATATGGGGATTAGAATTCTGGATCTTAAAATAGCCCATTTATTGTTGGTATCACCTTGCATAAACTACCTTTAAAGCAACTCTTACACCAGTGCATAAATCAAATTTACCTAACCTAAGTTATTTCTCAATGTGTGCTCAAGAGAGCAGTAGTATCTAAACGTCTGGAAGATAGCATTGTGAAGCACTGATTTATTGCATAAGTTTCTTTCTAGCAGGCTAGAAAGAAATTTATGCAATAAACCAGTGCTGCACAACGCTCCAGAACTTTTGTTTAAAAGACACTTCCCTTAATTCAATTCTACAAACTATGAATGAAATGTAAATAGGCAACAATCTTTGGGTATCGGACAATGCACAAAAGAATGAAATAAAATTCATTATACAAAAGTATTTGGACACCATCACATTTAGTAAAACATGAATTTCAATGAAAAAATTAATAAGTTGTAAGCCCACCTCTGGCCCAATCTGATGTTTGCTAACTGAAAATGTTCATGGAACATTTTCAGTTAGCAAATTATAATAGGCTATAGGGAATTTGTATCCACCTCTGCTTTAATGCAGTTGCCAATTCAGCTGAAGAAGAGGGCCACATTGGTTGTGCCCTGATCCAGCATTTCAGTTCACTGTGCTTGGCTGGATTCAAGTCTGGACACTTGACCAGCTAGAATAACTGTTAGACTTCATTTTCCTCCAACCAGATTTTTAAACTACTTGTTGTATGGGCTAGAGTATTACTGTGCTTGGACAAGAAGGATCTATTTCCATAGAACTATTCATGATGTCAGTATATGACTTAGTAATGATAATTTTTGGTAATACAACTAACAGTCTGAGTCCATATCGCGAGAAGCAGCCTCAGACCATGATCTTGCCTCTGCCAAACTTCATTTTGGACACAATACACTGTGGTAGAGGACATTCCCCAGGAACTGAAACACACTGGAATATCTGATTAAAAGAGTGTGTAATGTGACATCATAACACAGTACAAGTACCCACTATTCTGTGGTCTAAGAATGACTGGCTAGGCATCACTGTAAATGACAATAACATTTGGTGGTGAGAAATGGGGCTTGTGAGCAGCAGCTTTGCTGAAAAGCCATGATGTTCAGGTCTTTACAGATCACAAATGCATTGACAGACACTTCTGTGGACATCTAGAGAGCCGACCGGGCTAGCCAGGTGGGTAAAGTGCTTGCCTGGTAACCCAAAGGTCACGGGTTCGAATCCCGCCTTGGGCTTGGATCAGAGTAGAAAATGCCAAAACTTTGGGAGGTGCAATATGGCCACAGAAGCCAACATGCCAACAACAAAAAACATCTGGAGATCCAACGAAACATTTTCTAAGAACATTACTCAGTTTGTTTTCACTACTTTCCAGCATTGGCAATTCCTATCTGTCCCTTCTTTTGGCCTATTTAATTGTTCTGTTTGGCCTATCACCATGTACATCAGCCTTGTTCTTCCATCTCTTCACTGCATCAGCTACAGTTGATTATGTGAGGCTCAAGTGTGGGGCTATCACATACAAACTGAAATTGTTGATATGATATCCAATGATTTAGCCTCTTCAAAACATTACATAACCTTCTT
Source organism: Mastigoproctus giganteus (assembly GCF_048544385.1). Taxonomy (NCBI): domain Eukaryota; kingdom Metazoa; phylum Arthropoda; class Arachnida; order Uropygi; family Thelyphonidae; genus Mastigoproctus; species Mastigoproctus giganteus. Next base: position 38,380,287 of record NC_143587.1, on the reverse strand, counting down.
ACTGTGACTCATTCTGTCTGTGATATCTCTGCTATTGCCTGAACATTTAAACATGTTTTGTATAGATCTTGCAGTGTTCAAATAGACAGAGTGATATCCAAATACTTTTAGGGAGGTAGTATATATTACATTCTGTTTAATTAGAGATATACTTACTTCTGCATTCACAAAATAGCATTTTTATCAAATATCTTCGCTGTCTGAAATATACTTTTTATTAAAAACGAACTTGAATGCCTCATTCCAGTCACCAGTATTCTTTAACTGTAGCATTATGTTCAGCACTTCAATAAAGGACAACCATTGTCTACCACCCCAACTTCTGGAATACAAGGCTTATATTATATAAAGACAAAAACGGAATTGTGAGAGAAATAAAAATTTAAATACATCATGAACAGAAACAAAAGTTTAAATACGTCATAAACTGGCTATTACATGAAAACCACCACTAGGTAAATTTCATGTAATAGCCAGTTTATGAGTGAGTGAGAGATGGTTTATCCAGTTGTTTTAGTATCTAGCCAGGTTAGGTTTCCATGTTTATGGGAGTGATCCATAATATATTTATGAAAAGACACTTCAGTAATGAAGGTCTGCAAGATGATAAATAAAAATAATTCATATTGTTTATGGATGAGATTTAATATAAAACTTTAAAATAAAATATATATGGGAAAATCCTATATTTCACTAAAGAAATCCTTTCCATGGGTTTTTTAAATAGATTTTTGAATAGATAATTATTAAGGAAATCTACATACATTACAAAATGACCTACAGTGAGTATGCAGTACTTGTGGTTTTGATTATTCATATGTTGTCTTTATAGATTATACCTATCTAATATTTGTGATTTTTATTATTTGTGAGCACGTTACATTTCCAGCCAATACACATGTAGTTATCTTTATGCAGTTATATCAAAGAAGCATTGATGAGAAGACTATATTCTAACCAATGGATCAGGTTCTGCCAAACATTTGTGAGAATCCTTGACCAGATGGGGAGAAATTCCTTTATGTCTGTTAGCGATTGCTGAAAACAGTACAACATTGCTGAATGTATGAAAAATATAAAGGAATTGCTAGACTAAATCAAACCATTGATTTGTAATGTGTCCTGGAAGTTAATGCAGCTAAAGACCTGAAATGCATCTCATCAGCAGAAGGTTGCATGTTTGGTACATGATATGGAAGAGAGCTTTGACAACCTCAAAGAAAGCAAGGTGAAAGCCGCAAGGCAGAAAAGAGTAATGTTATTTAAATGTCTCTGTTTTCAATTAAGGTAAGGATTGGAAGCTCTCAACAGCCTCTTACAAGAGTTTGCAAATTAAAGGCAGAGCAGACATCGAGATCTTGCATTTCTGAAATAGACAAACAGGAATGTAATATAGTCAGGGACTATATTACATTCTTGTCTATCTACAGATATCTCAGATATCTGTAGATAGACAAACATTACATAAGGAAACATTAGTATATGGGAAAGCTTAAGGATAATAAGGTTTATACACTCCTCTGTTTTGACAAAATTCACTAAGCAATACTTGTTGCTTATTATTATAAAAATCAGTTGTTCACAAACTTTTATTTTCAAAATTGTGATGTGCTATAAAATTTGGGCTCATTTAAAATTAATGTAACAATTTATTTAAAAGTTCCCTTTTATGTTACCACAACCTTGCTGACTAGTGCAAATGAGAAAAGGTGATTAATAAATATAAAAAAATAATGACTTCTACTGAATATTCACGATAATTCTGCTACAGGACACTAAGCCTATTTGAAGTGTTACAAAGTGTGGGGAGGAGAATAAAGATGTTATTCTTTCTCTCTTTTTTGGTGGCAGTGCATATATTGAACTCTGGTCAGTAAATCTTTTTTTTAACATAACAGGTTAGTGCATTTGTATCACATTTGTACATAGTGAATTACTGAAAATGGTAAAATGGCATCGTTTTTATCATATTTCATATTGTGAATACCTTAACAATGAGTTGCCTGATATTGCACTACCTTGAATAAGTAACGCTTCACCAGTAGAGAAGACTATTGTTACTTATTCTCAGGGATACCACCACCCAATCAGTGGGTGGGTAGGTACCCTGGCATTGCAATTCAGTGACAGCTCAGTTATGAAGTATAACTTCACAATATGAGAGATGCCAGATGGAGTACAACAGTATACACTGAAAATATGCTAATGCACTAACCTGTTATGTTAGCGAATTTCCCGTAAATTGAGTCTTTAGCTCTAAATATTTTCAGTCTATACTGTTGTACTCCATCTGGCATCTCTCATATTGTGAAGTTATACTTCATAACTGAGTTGTCACTGAATTGCAACACCAGGGTACCTACCCACCCACTGATTGGGTGGTGGTATCCACTGAGAATAAGTAACAATAGTCTTCTCCACTGGTGAAGTGTTACTTATTCAAAACAGTGCAATATCAGGCAACTCGTGAAGGTATTCACATGAGATATCATGAAAACAATGCCATTTACCATTTTCGGTAATTCACTATGTACAAACATGATGATAATGCACTAACCTGTTACATAGTTCCCATAAAGTTGAGGCTTTAGTCCTAAATATTTTTGGTCTATAATGTTTTTTTAAGTAAAGATCCTTTAGTATGAAGGCATTAAATCATGCTTATATCTGTCACAGTAAAATGAATACCATTAACAGTATACATAGTGTTTCAATTAAGACAACACCAGGATCTATCAAACTATTTTCTGATAGGTTATTTGTTGTCTAGAACTTTTTTGTCATTTTGAGGCTGATATTTTTGAATTCGATGTTAAAATTTAATTAAACATTGCTATTTAATTTTGTAACTTCTAAATTCAAATTATGCCTATTCAACTGCATTTTTTCTTGATGGAAAAGTTGTTCCCCATCCTCAGTTTAGGCTAAAGACATCACTGGTGTACTTCTGAAATGAACATAAACTGATCTGGAAGGTGGGAGGGAATAGTCGCAAGATGTTTGCTAAAGAAGGACAGTTTGTGTTGTGTCTCCTCACACAACAATTGTTGTGCATGTGTTTTTTTTACATCAAATAAAATAAATTTACATTTGTTTCAGAAACACACCAACATTTTTAGATTGAACCAAGAACATGGGAACAATTTACTCATTGAGAAAGAATCAGCTGATTATGCAAAATTTAAATTTAGAACTCATAATCCAACAATTTTTGACATCAAATTCAAATATTCAGTGCAAAAGTGAAAAATTCAGCCTAAAGAGGGGCAGTCCCAGGATTTTCTAAGGGTGGGGGTTAAGCAGCATTCTGGGGAATCATTAAGTTTTAATCCTTATGCAAAAAAACTCCACATTATTCTGATCATTAGAGGAGTTCTATAGCCCCTACTTTGAACTGCTACTGAACCCAAATATAGTCCAGACAACAGCCTACATCTAAAAAGGAGCAAGATGGGAACTGGTATCATTTAATTGAAAAAGCCTGTATACTATATTCTTTAATAAACTAAGATAAAATTGTTGTTGATATTAAATACATTTTCTGGATGACAAGATGCATCTAGTTTTGGTAGCAAAAGTTGGGAAAATATATTTTATTGCATATATGCATGATCAAAATTTTTGAGGACTCAACTAATATTTGGGATATTATTATTATTACTATTAGCCATATGGTGCAAAGAAGCCTGAGGTTTTTGCTGCACCAGCCAAATAAAAAAAAATCCTGAGTTACCCTGAGGAAGAGAGAGAAGTAGAAGGGAATCACAAAGAAAGAGAAGAATGATGATATCCAGCTCAGGACCCTGGATGTGCCAAGCCCATACTCACCCAATGTCAGTCCCCAGGGTTGATATGATGAAGCTTTCCAACTATTTGATGGAAAAAGTAGTTTCTTTTACAGTGTAAAGGAGACTACTGTAACTAATTCCAACACTCTGGCAATTTCTGGAAGCATTTTTGATGGGTTTCTTTTGGAAATGCTAGCAGTTCCTTGTGTTTCTGAATAATTTTTTAAACCCAATTTATTTGATCACACCTCATAAATACAAAAATTCAATTCACAAGGCTTTTACTTATCATAGAGTGACAAACAATCTTCATTATTACTGTCATACTCATCGTTACTGAAGTTATGGCATTAACATTCACCTTCTTCAAAGAAAGCATCATCCTCAGTGCCATTGAAAGGCACTGTTGATTCCATATTTCTAAGAAGACTTGAGCACTGTCTCATGTTTCACTAATCCCATGAATTTTTCAACCAATTTCACACTTGTGAAATTGTTGGTCACTTCATTCATTCTTTTGATGTCAAATCTTGATTTTGGGCCTCCATCCATTTGATCCACTCTTCAAGCACAAATGCTTTAAAGGGTGCTACTTGAGCTGTTGAATGGTCATAGTTGGCTAAGGGTCTTCCAGAACCACAGCTAACTACTTTGTTTAATCAGCAGTTGCTTCTGTTATGTGTGATCTCCAACCACTATTAGTAAAGGCCCTAAGAAGAAAGGGAGCTAAGCTTTTGATTAATCAACAAAAAAAAAAAAAAAAAAAATTCATTGTCTATACAACTCATCCTTTTTATTATACTCTTATGATGCAGGAAAGCAATTTATTTCAGCAGTCAACATGCTAATCTAATCAAACTTCCTGAAGTATCCCTATTAATGTTTCCAATAGTTTAGATTTACACATATGTATGCTCCATTGCAATTAGTCACCGGTCTTTTAAACCTTTCAAGAAGTGCAGCATCATTTCTCAAAGGTGTCCTCCATATCTGAATAGATATTCCATGCGTTCCCACCATCAACTTGTATAATGGAATTATAACAACCTTATTCCAAGATTCAAAGGTAAATCACTGCTAAAATGCTATGTACCTGGTCGCTTGTTTACACTGCATGCTAATTTTCATGTCAAACTATATCAAAACACTCAAATAAAATTGCTTTCCTCATTTATAACATTAAAGTTTACTCCACTTAGTGTATAAGTTACTCTCACAAACTCTCACATTCTGCAAAAGCTAGCTGCTTCAAGACATCTTGACATGTTGACCATACGTTTTCTACACACATACACTAATGTTTTTATCTCTAGCCACAGCTAGAGATAAAAACATCACTGTGGGCATCTACTACACCTTTCAGACAATAAGACAGAGGAATTTTAGGCAACATTTTCCAGGTAAAAAGTGGATCTTGATCTGGAAAATACAGTAATAAACTTAAATAACTAAACTAACTATTAGGTTATATTACTCTAAAATTACATTAACATTAGATACCTTGAAGAAATACAAATACATTAAGACCTGAGAAGAAACATAAGCAGTAAAATTTGCTATTTAACAATTACATATAAGTGCAATGACATCACGGCACAGCCTCCACCTATCCACTAATACTGGCTATTTAGGCTGGTTATTGATAGTAAAACTGTGCTGAATATTCTACTCAATAGTATATTCAAGAAAAAAAAATACTTACTGTAGATATTTTTCCAATGGGAGCCTTACAGCTTTTATATTTTGCCTCTTGCTCTTCCACAGAGTAGCTGACTTTGGATTACTTTGGTTTACAAATCCACCTAATACAAATATAAAATAGCAAAAATTCACACAGAAAGTAATAAAAAATAACGCTATATGAAAAAAATATATATATAGTCTAGTGGAATCCATTTAGGAGGATTCTTTTCAAGATGTTATCTTAAGAAGTTCAAATTGTTTGGTAGCACCAAAATATGTCCTTAAATTTAATATTATTTTTCACTATTTAAAAAGGATTTCCTAAAAAATCATTCTGAATATTATCTGTCACTTTTACTCACACAACACACTTTTAATGGTTCACACATCAATTATTTCCATGAACAATGGTTGAAACCACTTTCTTTTCAAAGACCTTTTCATGTTCTAACATTAAATTATAAATAATATACATATAGAGCAGGGGTGGCCAACTTAATTTGTGATGCGATCTACATTTTTCCTTCAAAATGTGCTGCGATCTACCATCTCAAAAATTTCATTGCACAAGGTTAAAATTTATAAACAAAATGTTGTTTATAAATTTTAAAATTCAATACAATTCATAATTCTTATTTTAAATTCATACATATTTAAAATTTTAATTTATGCGAAGTTTGTGTCTTCATGTCATCTGCCAAGCTTTCAAAATCAGGAATATACTGTGATAAGGCCAACCGCAAAGAATCTTCTGTATGCAAGCCCGTAAGAGCACAATGATTCTTCATCCGCTGTTTGTTTCAAATATGAAGAGGCCAATTCACACAGATATGTAGAACCAAAACAGGAATTTAAAAGTTCACTGCATTTTTTTACATTTGGGTACTTTTCTCAGCAAACATATTTCCAAAACTCTTTTTCTGACGATCTGGCTTTTAGGAAGATATCGTTTCACGATGTAATAATTTCATTTTCAAGTAATATTTTTTCCATGTGAAAAATTGCAGTGATTTTTTCTGCAATTTGTTTTGTATCTAAGTTGACATTAAATGGATAAGAAATATATTGAACAATGTCTTCAATTGTTTTAAAATCACTGAATCTGGTTTCAAAATTGTCCACAACATTCTCAATTTCAGAAATATATTTCTCACTATTAAATTCAAAAACAGGATATTTTCGGAAATGATCTTGCATATTTGCAAAATGATCGATTTTTTTTTTTTGAGATCCTTAGCCATTGCCAAAAATCGATATTTATATGCAAAAATATTACGAATCATGTCACCCACATTTTTATTTTTTCCTTTTATTCCAGATTCAGATCACTTAATTTACTGGCAAAATCTTCCAAAAAAGCCAGATCACACAACCATTCCATATCTTGTAGCTGCTGATAATCATCTCCCCTTTGATCAACAAATTTTTTTAATTTCATTCAGCAAATTTCAAAATCTCTGTAGAAACTTACTCCAACTCAGCCACCTCACACCTGTGTGTAATATCAGATCTGGTTCTTTTTCATCGAGTTGCATTTTGAAAAATCTCCTTTGAAGAGATTGTCTTCTGATGGAATTCACGATTTTGAAAGCGATGTCCATAACACTTTTAGTATTTAATCTTTTGCTGGCTAACACTTGTTGGTGGATGATACAGTGGTAACTCAAAAAATCTGGGAATTCATCATCCTTTTGGCACAATGCAATGAATCGGTTAAGATGACCCGTCATTGCTTTAGCTCCATCTGTTGTTACTGATACGAGCTTAAATAGTGGTAATTTAATTTTTTAAATAAAATGTTTGAATGAGTTAAAGATATCAAGACCTCTAATTCTTTCTTTTAACGAAACCATGCTCAGCAGTTCTTCTCTAGTGGCAGAATCATCGAAAACCATACAAATAAAAATGAGCAACTGAGCTGTATCACTGACATCTGTAGATTCATCCAGTTGTAAAGAAAAGGACACACAATTAGCAATATGAGCACGCAATTGTTCGCTCATATTTTTACTCATTTTTTCGATGCGTCGCATCACAGTATTTCGAGATAATTGCAGATCTTGAAGAGTACTTTTAAGTTCATTTTTGTTCTTAAAATTTTCAAAAAGAGAATCTGTTATTTTTAAAAATGCGTCTTTGATGAACTGACCATCAGAAAATGGTTTGCATTTTTTTTCAAGAAGATAACTCAGTTTAAATGATGCTACAGTTACTGCTTTAGATTGTAAATTAGGCGTCATGAAGAAATTTTGTTGCGCGAATAATCTGGATTTAAGTTCTTCTAATTTATTTTTTCTATGGCAACTATTCGGCAGAAAATCCAATTGGTATTTACCATGGAGTATGTTGAAGTGCTGCCTTTCTAAATTTCCTTTTTTGGGTATAGCCATGGAAACATTTTTCTTTTACCATTACAAAAAAGTATTCTAGTTCCCACTCTTGATGAAAATGATACATTTTACTCTTTTTCGTAGTATTCATTTTAAATCAAAAGGTATTCAATTAACACATAAGTACTATCCAGTTATTAAATCAGCGTAAGCAATGCTTACTGATTAAAACACTTTAAGTTGCACAAACCAGAAAAATATTCTGTCTGAACAGCTAATGTAGGATAATTGATGAAGAGGATTCCCGAATGAGGAAGTTGTTTCCAAAATAACCAGACAAACACACCACCATTTATTGCTCAGTTTGGTTATATCCTTATAAGAATCAGTTTTGAATGCCTTTGTGATATTTCTCTAAAGCTATTTCTGGAGGTGACAACCATAAAACAATAAAAACAATTTGCACTTTCCGGTTTATTGGGCTTTTCTGTTAGTGCAATCTAATTATAAATGGGTGGTAAACTCAATCTTATTGCATTTGCAATAATACCAACAGCTCAAATTCTGTGGGAGTTTACATTATTATGGTGAAATGTGTTTTTCCTTCAATGAAATCTTCAATCATGCAAAAAAAATAAAATAAAATAAATTTTCAAAATCTGCTCTTCATTCCTATTTTTGAAGCTTTGTAAAAAAAAAATAAATAAATAATAAAATTAATGCGCAGGTAGCAAAACCCGCTGCGCAATATAAAATTTTGGTAGTATATCTGACCGTGCAAATCAAGGGATGACTGTATATTTAAAATTCATTGTGATTGACTGAAATTAAAGCCACAATCGACTGGTAGATTGCAATTGATCCATTGGCCACCCCTGATATAGTCGAGTATCCCAATCCCAAAAGTAACCACGTAGTGATTTTTGAAATCAAGAATAATTAAGTATGTATATTTAATAATTATTTATTGCAAAAATGTTTACTGAAGAATGAATGCTAACTCTAAAACAGTTAAAATGGCTACTGGCTACAAATAGCATGATGACTAAATTGCTACCTTGCTATCGAGCGGGCCCATGCATAACGTCATAAAAATTCACTAAATGGTTACTTTTGGGACATCGTAATTACCATATATCCTGCCTCAAGTGGGTAAAATGTTTAGGTTTTGCTCATACTGTACATGACCAAGTACAGTCAGGAACAGATTTGAACCATCTCATGGGATTCACAAAAGAAGTTGGGAACAGGGTTATGAGAATCAAGAAAACCTAGGCATTTGAAGCTCCTAATATATAAACTGTATATGTTTGAAGATTAATTCGTTTTTGAGAAAAGAAAAACTGAGTAAAATTTAGGAATACTATGCACTTCTCTATAAGCCCAGCTAATTCAGTACCACTTGTACATTTATTGAGAAGTATTGTAAAATACTTTTACAATGCTTCTCAATAAATCTTTTAATTTAATTTATGTAGCAATATACAAATGGAATGGTTTATTATTAGTAATGGCAAGGAAGAAAAACTTATGTAGCACTAGCCAAAAAAAATAAGCTACCCACCTCATCTGTCCATCCCGTTTAATAATTTGTCTAATTCTTCCCTAAATTTATTCAAACTAACCACCACCACCACCACAACACTCAAGACTACACAAGTTTAAAGAAGATTGAATTTGAACACCAAAGCTCTATGAACAAGTGGCAAACACAGCAGTGCCATGGAAGAAGCAGAAATTCTATTTTTGCTGGCTAGCAGACTACAAATCAACATTTATTAATTCTTGATTTATTATGTTGAATAATTATTGCTGAAATATTATTCTGAGTAAGAAAACTAACAGTTAATAAGGTATTTATTTTTAATAAGGCTTTTTGTTTTGAATTTGTGTTCTTATAAACATTAGCATTAGTAGAGGCATTTGATGCAAGAAAGCAAGCTTATGCAGCATCAGCCAAAAAAAAAAAAAAAACCCACTTCCACTTCACCCCTCTGTTCGTTCAAAATACCTGTCCAGCTGAGCCTTAAACTTATTTAGGCTATCAACCTCCACCACAAGGGATGGAAGTCTGTTCCACCAACCAACCACCCGCTGGCTAAAGGCAAATTTCCGCACGTCTATCCTACATCTGTCTTTCCTCAATTTGAATTTATGCCCTCTCAGGTGATTTTTCTGAGCTAGAGGAAGAATCCCATCAGCATTGAGCATGCTTAAACCATTCAAGGCTTTATACACCTCTATCAGATCACCTCGCTGGTGCCTAGTCTCCAGACACTGTAATTTGCAAAACTTAAGCCTTTCTTCGTAAGAGCACCCCTTTGTTCCATTCACTAATCTTGTTGCCCTTCTCTGTACTCGTTCCAGCAACTCTACATCCTTCTTGAAATGGTGCCTCCAGACCTGTATACAGTACTCTAGGTGTGGCCTGACCATTGCCTTATACAATGGAATAATCACCTCCTTATCCCTGCTGGAAAAATTCCTGTATATCATTGACAATACTCCATGAGCTACTCTTGCAGCCCGTCTGCACTGCTCAGAGAACTTCATATCTGCCTGCACAACCACCCCCAAGTCCCTTTCATTCTCTACCACTGTCAGTGTAGTACCACAGAGTTGATACGTTGCTCTGGGGTTGCTGTTTCCCATGTGTAGTACTTTACATTTGTCAATGTTAAACTTCATTTGCCACCTCTCAGCCCATCTGCTCAACCTTTCCAGATCCTGTTGCAGCAGCATAGTGTCAGTAGTGTCCTTGACAACCCTGCCAACCTTTGTATCATCTGCAAACTTGGACATTAAGCTTGATATACCATCATCAATATCATTCATAAACACCGAAAACAACAACGGACCCAACACTGAGCCCTGAGGGACTCCACTAATAACATTAGTCCACGATGAGCAGTGTCCATTGATTACCACCCTCTGTCTTCTCCCCCTCAGCCACCCCTTTATCCATAGCAGCAATTTGCCTCCAATGTCACACTGCTCCAATTTGTGTAGCAGTCTTCCATGTGCAACAGTATCAAAAGCCTTTCTAAGATCTAAGTATATAATATCAAAGTTATTCCCTGCATCCAGTTCTTTTGTGACTGCATCATAGTATCCAATCAAGTTGGTCAGGCAAGACTTCCCCTTAACAAAACCATGCTGTGTCTGAGCTATAACTGAAGTCTTGTCTAAATGATCCTGCAGTGCTTCTTTAACCAGTGCCTCCATTAATTTTCCTGGAACAGAAGTTAAGCTCACAGGTCTATAATTACTTGTGTCAGCCTTTGATCCTCCTTTGTGAATTGGGGTCACATTTGCACATTTCCAGTCTATGGGTACCTCCCCTGAGTCCAAGGAAGCTCTCATAATTATGGCTAAGGGTTTGCTTACTTCCTTTGCTGCCTCCTTTAATATAACGGATAGATCCCATCCACCCCGGGTGCCTTTCTTGTGTTTATCTTCAACAGTTTCTCCTCCACTTTACTGGGAGTAAAGTGGAGAAACTGTTGAAGATAAACACAAGAAAGGCACCCGGGGTGGATGGGATCTATCCAGTTATATTAAACATCTTACAAAAACTCAGAGATAAATTACCTATCAAACTCAGTAATAATCATCCAGTGTTGGATGGTTATTACTGAGTTAATACAGATAATTCATCTCTGGCTAGCAGAGGCGGATTTACCATGAAGCACTTACACGGGGCCCTTCCACAGCCCTAGCAATGTGTTCACATGGTCATATGTTTTTGTAAAATTTGCAAAAGTAAGATATTTTAATCATAATCAGTTGAGACCGATTGTAGTTAAATCACCACCCGACGTTAAAATGCTATCCGACACGAGGGAAGTTGGAGTGACTGCGGACATTTTTTTTTGGATCTGGCTAAGAAGTTGAGTTGGGATACATTTAGTTTGGGTTTAGTGGGATATAGTTGTGATTCGCAGTCACTTTCACGTATAGTTAAGGTATGAAAGGCGAGTACAGAAGGCTGCAAAAATATTTACAAACATTACACAGAATATGTGCCGTGTGCATTCCCTTAATCTCATTGCAAGAAAAGCTACCTCCATAGTACAAATTGTTGACTACTTCAGTATTTTGTAACAGTTATTTGTTTTCTTTTCGGATTCATCTCATAGATGGAGTATTTTAAACACACATGCCAACTTGGATTTTTCTTTAAAGAGTCTAAGTGTAACATAATGGTCTGCTCATTATAAAGCTGTTCAAGCCTTGCAACTTGGATACGACATTTTAAGGACTCTAAAATATATTTTTGAAGACTCAGAAGAGAAACCCAAACACAAACGAGATTCAAAAAGTTGATAAAGCTTGAATATGCCATTTTAACTGCAATTTGGAAAGACCTTTTGAAAAGTTTCACTAAAACAAGTGAGAAATTACAGACTCATAATTTGGACATATATGAAGGGTACCTTTTTTTTGTGATCTGTAAATTTATTTATTAAAGAATTGAGAGAAAATTCAGATAAAAAATTAATGGAATATGAAACAGAAGTAATAGAGATGAATGATGAAATCAACTGAAATTATTCTGAAATCAAGAAGAGATGTTGGAATAATTTCTATTCTGACATCGCTCAAAAAGGTTTTTAGATCATACCAAAAGCAGTAATTCATTAAGAGGAAGAAACAAATTTCAAATAAAAGTAATGAATAGGTTCTTGGATTGTTTGATAATCCAATTAATGAAGAGGAGTGAATCATATTAACACATTGGAGATTTAAATTTCTTGCTTGTTTGACATGAAATACTGACATCGACAAAGATAACATAAAATTCATAATACGACACTATGAGGATATTGACGACAAACTGGTTAATGAGTGTCATTAATTCAAAGAGCATTTAAGATTAGTCACTGCAGAAGAAAACTTGAAATGCCCTGATATCTTTCAGCTCATATACGAAAGAAATTTGATAGAGGTTTCCCAAAATTTGACAACAATCCTAAAAATTTACACGACATTACGAATAATGAGTTGTAAAACTGAAAGAAACTTTTCTAAACTATCAATAATAAAACAACAAATTTCAATCAACTGTGCTAGAGGAAAGACAAAATTATTCTTCCATTCTCTCTATAGAAAATGACATTACAAAATAATTGTAATAGGAAGAGATGATCAAAGAGTATACAGCCAAAAAATGAAGGTAAAAAAGTATTATAGAGGTGTGTCAGGCAAGCAGTTAATAAAAATATGTTATTTTTCTGAATTTTGTGATTTTTCCGGTATTTGTCAGCTTTTTTAAATTTATAATTTGTTGAGATTTCTTTTCTCATTCTAAATAAATATTCACCATTTTTGTACCTAATTTTGTATTCGTAAAATTTGTTTTATTTTTCTTAGAGGCCCCAAAAATTTTATAAGCTCCTGGAATTACGAAACATGGATCTGCCCCTGCTGGCAAGTCAGGTCTGGGTATATGGCTATATAACTCAGATAAGCAAGGACTTCCTTACTTGTATTGACAGTAGAAGAAGGGGGTAGAATTGCATTGGTCCACTTGATGTTGAAAGCTTAACTGTTGGTGATCTTGCCCAGATTGTTGGTTAGCTGAATAGGTATTTTGCATCTACACATTTGTCAAAAGTTCATCAAAATCTAACAGAGCTAAATAATTTTGTGATCACTGGGAGGAAAGTAGCAGAGAAATTGCTGAAGCTTAATATAAAAAGGCACTGGAGTGGGTGGGATTTATCCAATAATATTAAGAGCGGCAGAAAAGGAGATAAGCAAATCCTTGGCCATAATTATCAGGGCATCTTTGGATTCAGGAAGGTCCCTATGGAATAGAGATGTGCCAATGTATCCCCAATTCACAAAAAGGGGATCAAAAGGTGGCACAAGTAATTACAGACTTGTTAACTTAACTTCTGTTCCAAGGGAAAATAATGGGGTCTCTGGTTAAAGAAGTAAGCAGGACCATTTAGACAGGAATACAAATATAGTATAGTCGTGGCATGAATTTGTTAAGGGATGATTGTTGTCCGAATAATCTGACTGGTATGGGCTTGGCACACCCAGGGTCCTCAGCTGGATATCATCATTCTTCTCTTTCTTGGTGATTTCCTTCTACTTCTCTCTCTCTCTCTCTCTCTCTCTCTCTCTCTCTCTCTCTCTCTCTCTCTCTCTCTCTCTCTCTCACACACACACACACACAGGGTTAACTCAAATTTTTTTTTGGCTGGTGCAGCATAAGCCTCAGGCTTCCTTGCACCATATGGCTAATAATAATAATAATAATATTATTATAATGCAGTAGCAAAGCAATTGGATGCAAAAAATAATTTTGACATCATATACTTGGACTTCGGGAAAACGTTTGATACTGTTGTATAATAAATAACTATTGTATGGATTAAAGCAGTGTGACATAAAGGAAAAGTTACTGCTATTGATAAATGGTTGAGTGGGAGAACACAGAGTGGCTATTAATGGACCCAGCTCTTATTAAAGTAATGTTATTAGTGGAGTCTCCCCCAGGGTTCAATACTGGGCCCATTGTTGTTTTCTATATTTATTAACAATTTTGATGAAGGTGTATCAGGATTAATGTCTAAGTTTGCAGATGATATAAAAGTTGGCAGAGTGGTTAATGACATTAATCAAGGTAAGCTACTGCAACAAGATCTAAAAAAATTAGGCAGATGGGCTGAGAAATGGCAGCTGAAGTTCCAACATTGAAAATACAAGATAGTCAGTTTCCTCTTCATTCGATTCATATATTAGGGAACAGTGCGAGTATAATGTGATTTTTGTGTTGGCTCATGTGTGATTTCATCTGCGAGTAAGGGCACAAACACACTATTATCACGTCACGTGAATCTCGTCATGTCCCTGTCACAGAGTAGTACTCTGTGGTCCCTATTTAATGTACTGTGAAGTCGGCCAGAGAAGAAACGTCGTCACTGGTCGTGTCACAACCTCTTGTCACGCAGTCACGCCTGATGAAATTTCTGTTTGACCAGAAAAATCTGAGATCCTGACAATGTCATTCGGTCTTGAAGCCCGACATGTTATCTTGTGAATACAGCCAATTAGAACAGTGCTCTCCGAGCTATAAAATAATTGGTAAGTATAGCTCCCCCACATTTTATGTTAGATATGTATACGAGTGAAGTCTTACGAAGTGATAATAGTGTGTTTGTGCCCTAACACTAGGTGAATGCAAAACCCGACACCAAGCTGAATGTAGCGACCTGAACAGCTATATATACAAATTTTCGAAGTTTAACAAATGACAAATGCGTGAGAACTATATTTCCCATTTACTGTAGCTGTATTCGTCAGAGACAAACTGTTGTTATTTGCGGTATTCACAAGATAACACGTGATATTACAGGAAACCCACGTTTTCAGGAGCACACATTTTCCTGTTTGAACAGAAATTTCATGAGGGGGATAGCGTGAGCAGAGGAGCACATTTCTGCAGGTCACTACCATAAAACAATAAAAACAATTTGCAGTTCCCGGTTTATTGGGCTTTTCTGTTAGTGCAATCTAATTATAAATGGGTTTAGTAAATGCGATCTTATTGCATTTGTGATAATACCGACAGCTGGAATTCTGTGGGTTTTTATGTTATTATGGTGAAATGTGTTTCCCCTTCCATGAAATCTTCAATCATATAAAAAACAAATAAAGAATCTTCTCTTC
Source organism: Mastigoproctus giganteus (assembly GCF_048544385.1). Taxonomy (NCBI): domain Eukaryota; kingdom Metazoa; phylum Arthropoda; class Arachnida; order Uropygi; family Thelyphonidae; genus Mastigoproctus; species Mastigoproctus giganteus. Next base: position 38,364,803 of record NC_143587.1, on the reverse strand, counting down.
ATTCCTATTTTTTAAGCTTCGTAAACTTGTTACTCTGTATCTCACTTGTACAATTTGTGCATCCCGTGTTCATCATTATTCATTGCTTATTTTTTTACTGTTTTAAATTTTACAATAAAAAAAAGAAATGTCAGCGAACAGAAATATCAATCAAACAAGCTTCTTATCTTGTCAAGGTAAAGGTGCTATATTTACTGTAATATTTATTTATTTATTAAATTTAAGATGTTTATACCTGTGCTAGCAATTTTATTGGGTTTATAACTTTTTTTTTTTTTGTGCAGACTGTGAGCAAACTCCTATTTAAAATAATGTATTATAGAGTTTGTCTTTTGCTAATCATACATGGCAGTTGCATAGCTCCAGAATGGAACAATCAACTGCAATGATGCAGGTTTTCGAATGCCACATGTACGGTTTCTCAGACAAAAAAAAAAAAAAAAAATTGACCATTAGCTCATTTTTTTTTATTTTTTATTTGTACCTGTAAATTGTAATTATTTTCTAAAATGTTACGATACTGTATGTGTGATAAAATGTGTAATATACTAACTTACTAAAAATTTTTTATTCCCCTTGTTACATTTTTAACAAAAATACTAGTCAATTCAAAGAAAGGCTTTTGCTCTTGGAAAGGCTTATATCGACATATTCCAAACAGTGTACTACGCACTGCTGCTCTTTTCCACCTGGCTACGGAGATGCCTTGAGAGTCAGAAGTAGAAGGGAATCACCAAGAAAGAGAAGAATGATAATACCATGGGTTATAACGAATATTCGTTATAACCCATGAACACTTTCTAAAATGGAAATTTTAAAAAGTATTCACGTTTATTTATTTAGAAAGTGTTCACATTTATTTATTTAGAAAGCATTCATGAAATTTAATCAATGGAAAAGAGTAAAAAATTCTGGGCTTATTGATGATGCTGTACCAAATTTTAACAGAGAAGGAAAAATGAAGACTAATTTTAAAAATTATTTTGTGCAAAAAATAATCTTACATTAAGAGTTTCAAATGAGATGATTGGGAATCTGAAAGCTGAAATATTCCTTAATATTACTGAACTTTAAGTGCATCAGATATATCAACAGGAATTGAAAGTTTCAAAAATCATATTTTATCAATTCTGCAGAATATAAAATCTGTAACCCCTTTACAACTCCAATTCATTCATGAGTATTGTCTAATAAAATCTTATCCAAATATAGAAATGGCGTTATGAATTTTTCTTACTCTGCCTGTAACAGTAGCTTCTTGCGAAAGGTCCTTCAGTAAACTTAAATTGATTAAAAATTACCTTAAATCAACAACTAGACAAGAGCGACTAACCAACATATCAAATGTATCTATTGAAAATCAGGTTGCACTAAACATAAAGCTATCTGTGATTTTTTAATTTATTTATAGTTATGTATTTTCTTTGTAGTTTATATAGAAAAAAAGTCTCTGTATATGTAAATGAATATTTGTAATTTTATTTTTCTTCGATATTTTGTTTTGTTATATTCATTGTATTATTTAATTATTTTTATTAATATGCAAATCATAGATCGTTGCAATAATAATTTTTATAAATTCATAAAGACTGACTACCTGCATATAATGGGGGGGGGTGTACTTATATTACTTTTGCCCTAGGCATAGGATTGCCCAGTTCCGGCACTGAAGCAGGGTGTGGTAAAATCTCTCAACTATACTCTAGCAAAAACTCAATCACCATATAGGCCTTGTTACAGGATGCACTATAATTATTATTTTTTATTATTATTTTTAGCCATATAGTACAAAGAAGCCTGAGGCTTATGCTGCACCAGCCAAAAAAAAAAAAAAAAAAAAAATTTCTGAATTACCCTGAGAGAGAGAGAAAGAGACAACAAGAGTCAGAAGTTTGTTTGTTTGTTTGTTTATTTGGTTTTTAGGAGCATTAGCAACTAAGGCCATATTGCTCCGGGATATGCGGTGGTCATTCCTTGACCTTTCCGCATCCTCCGTATTTGGTGGTGATGGGCTCGAATTCCGTTCTAATCAAGAAGCATGTGCTACGCACTGCTGCTCTTTCCCACCTGGCTACAGAGATGCCTCGAGAGTCAGAAGTAGAAGGGAATCACCAAGAAAGAGAAGAATGATGATTATTTAGTTTTTAGGAGCATTAGCAACTAAGGCCATATTGCTCCAGGATATGCGGTGGTCATTCCCTGACCTTTCCGCATCCTCCATATTTGGTGGTGACAGGCTCGAACCCCGGTCTAATCAAGAAGCGTGTACTACGCACTGCTGCTCTTTTCCACCTGGCTACGGAGATGCCTTGAGAGTCAGAAGTAGAAGGGAATCACCAAGAAAGAGAAGAATGATAATACCAAGCTGAGGACCCTGAGTGTGCCAAGCCCATACTCACCAGATGTGAGCCCCTGGGGTAAAATGTATAATCAATGAACCTTGCTTTAACAAGGTATGGTTGTTTCTTTTGTTGTGGAGACTTCAAAAATTTCTTCTGAATTAAACATATTCTCTGTTGACTGTCTGGCGTTTTGGAACCTAATGAATGCAAAGAATACCTGACTAAGTTTACACTTGCATTACTATTCTTTGTATCAATGGCCTTTGTTTCATTTTGCTTGGATCCTGTTGAACTTTTTCTGATCTGGTTGACAAAGAATGGTCAAATTCAGCAAGCTGTCATTTTAATCAGGTTTTAAAACATCATGACCATACTTCACCAACTGCAATGATTCACTATAAAGTGGGAACACTTCTTTCCCATCTTGATATCAACAAAGATTCAATCTGCTGAAAATTTTTTTTCACCTTCAGATGAAAAAGAATTTTCAGCAGATTGAATCTTTTTCACCTTCAGTTGAAAGGTGGGGTATCCAACAAGATAAATTTTTTTTCCATCTCTTAATTTTCCATCAAAATGGTATAAACTATAACATGATTGATTCCAATAATGGGAATTCTCATCACAAGTCTATTTTCAATTTTCTTACAGCAGTTCTTGGATTTTTTTCAATTATTCTGGCATCTCATGGCCTTCCAGATAAAGGCTTATCTTCAACACTGGAGTCACAAGAAAACAGTGTTTTGCAGTGAAAAATTTTAATTCTATCAAGGGAAGAATGGAGATAAATCTTGTCCTGCAAAGATTTGTGGACATCAACTGCTTAGAGGAAAGAGGTCTGGTTGCTGATGTTGAGTTTTGCAGTATGTATTCTCTAATGTTAAACAGATAAATTACACTACTTATATTTTAAGAAACATATATCTTACAGTTAAATTTTAAAAAGCATTGTGTGTGGCACTCAATGCTATTGCTGAGTAAGCATGTGATTTGTTTACAGAGATATATACACTGTGCTGCCACTTTATTAGGTACACCTACCTAGTAGCATATTGGCCTCCTTTAGCCTTCAAAACAGACTGAATTCGTCAAATGTTATGCAGAAATGAGTGTCATACAGTTCCTTGAGATTTGATGGAGATGTAGGCCTGCAGTGAACAGCCTTCCCACTCATCCCAAAGATGTTCAATACGATTAAGTTCTGGGGACTGAGCGGGCCACTACAGCAAAGAAAAGTCATTGTCATGTTCCTGGAACCATTCCATAGTGATTCGGGCTTTGTGCACTGGAGCATTATCCTGCTAGAAGTAAGCATCTGACAGGATAAACATGGATGCACTTTGTTAGCAACGATATTTAGGTACAATGTGGCATTCAGACATGAATCTATGGGTATCAATGGACCCAAAGTGTGCCAAGAAAACATTGCCCACAATATAACACTGCTCCCACCACCTTGCACAGTAGTCGTTAGACATGACAGGTCCATGGATTCATGTTATTTTCGCCAAAGTTCTGAGCCTTCCATCAACATGATGCACCAGAAACTTTGACTTGTCAGACCAAGTAACTGTTTTCCAATCCTCGATAGACCAGTGCTGGTGTTGCTGTGCCCACAGGAGGTGTGCTCTCTTGTTCTTCATTGATAACAAATGTACGAGATGTGGCCGTCAGCTGTTGAAGCCCATTCACGACAAAGTGCGACTACTGGTCCATTGCGATATTTTGTTCTGTGCACCAAAGTTGTATTCTGACGTGATGTGCAACGTTGTGGCCCGTCCGTTTGCTTGCAAAATTCTAGTCATCCTCCTCTGACCAACGTACCTAATAAAGTGACAAGCGATTTTCTTCCCCAAGAGTGCCATTGAGAGGATGTTTTCTGTTTGTTGCACCATTTTCGATACACCCTTGAAACTGTGGTGCATGAAAAGTTCAGAACTGCCGTTTCAGAGATTCTTTGTCCAGCACGTCTTGCACCTACTACCATGCCACATTCGAAGTCCGTTAGATCACTCCTTTTCCCCATTCTTGCTACGGTTTGTACGCTTAACTGATACTAGAAAGGTTGTTCTGCTGCATTTATATCCACAACTGTGGTCATGTGACTTGCAACGTTGTGGGACAAACCGTTTGTGTGCACAGCAGGGGTGTACCTAATAAAGTGTCAGCACGGTGTATAAAGTGTTAGGTGGTATCTATTAAGGAGAGAATAGATTGAAGGCTTTGCAAAAACCTTGTCATGATGTTTTTCATATTATAACAAAACTGGGTGTGCCTTACCTATAACATATACTGAATAAGGATCATAATGTTTTAATACATCTTCTGCATCAGGTGAGAGGTACACAATACTAGGTTTATGAAATACATCCAAGTAGTCCTTCTCACTTAATGTGATGATCCAGTCATTGAAGTTTGGTATGCATCTCTTCATATAATATAAAGTTAAACTGTCAGATTTTAGATTGCAAATGTGCATATCAAACGGAATTCGATTTCTCCTGTTAAGGGCATACAAATTCCGAATTTGTATTGCACATGCTTTGCACTCTTTCCTAGACATATGCTGATCATAATCCACGTCAATAACAATTTTTTGTCCAAAGAGTTTTGCATATGCTAGCTTGTAATTATCATAATTTATCATTGATTGTCTCTGTAATCTTAAAAACATAGAGTTGTTCCATAATCCGCGCTTATCAATCTCATTCACTTTCGGTCTTCCTTTCCGAGCCCATTCGATTGCTCGTTGTTCTTTTTGGAGTTTTTCAGTTATTTGTGCACATTGTCTCTTCCATAAATACCTAAAGTAACCTCCCCTGGCAGATGGTGAATCCAAAGCTAATAATTCCACCATATCATCAACTTTTAATTCTGAAGGTACTTCTTCACCAGTCAATATCTTTCGTTCATACTCCATACATATAAGAAGTACTTTCTTTTTTTTCTTTTCATCCTGATCAAACAGCTGACGGAAATGCGAAACATCTATGGCAGATCTCTCATTCACAGAGAAGTTTGTCGAAAAAAGTAGTCGTTGACAGCAAGTTAAGTATCTCTTTCTAAAATAACATAACACGAACATCTGAGACTTTCGTGAAACCTCGAAAACTCTTTTGCTTAACATTTCACAATATCATTTTAGCGCCGCCTGCTTATTGGTATTTTTAATTTTCCTTCCTTAAATAAAATTTCCAATTAAAAAAAAAAAATTCCAGAATTTATTCTTAAAATCTCCAGGAATGTCAGTAACGAATTTTTTCAAGAAAAAGGTGAGCACAAAGTGGACATTAAACCGGACATCATTAGTTACTAATTCAAATGGATTAGTAACTAATGAAATCGACTTCATGCTCACTAACAGAGATATATTGTGAATGATATTACCGTCCTGTACAAGGTAAATGTTGGAAGAGATCACAGATGGTAAGATGCACACTTGATATAGTTGTAAGAAAAGAAAGAAAAAACTGACTCCAGTGAATACTACAAAGGACTTTGTGATAACAGAAGAGGAGAAAAAGCAGAATGTAGTAGTAATAGTAGTACTAGTAGTAGTGGCATGTGATGCAAGAAAGCAAGTGTATGAGCTTATGCAGCATCAGCCAAAAAAAAAAAAAAAATCACACCATTCCCTCCAAATGCCTGTCCAAATGTACTGGAACTTAAGAAGAAGTTTGAGCTTCTGCAGATTGTTCAGGACCGAGATATCGACGAGGAACACTGCAATTTTCTGAAAGGGAAAAGCCCAAGAAATCTATAAGTAAAAAAAAAGAAATCCAAAGAAGAAAAATTTTGCCAAGAAACACTTGTCATCATGAACCGAAGACGACAAATGAAGAGAAAGATAAACACTGACAAGGATAAAATTGAGTATACTATACTAAGTAATGCCAAGCCATTGATTAAAACTAGACTCAGAGAGTGACATAAGAAGATTAGCATTAGCATTAGCAGAGGCATATGATGCAAGAAAGCAAGCTTATGCAGCATCAGCCAAAAAAAAAAAAAAAAACTTCCACTTCACCCCTCCGTTCGTTCGAAATACCTGTCCAGCTGAGCCTTAAATCTATTTAGGCTATCAACTTCCACAACAAGGGATAGAAGTCTGTTCCACCAACCAACCACCCGCTGGCTAAAGGCAAATTTCCTCACGTCTGTCCTACATCTGTCTTTCCACAATTTGAATTTATGCCCTTTCAGGTGATTATTCTGAGCAAGAGGAAGAATCCCATCAGCATTGAGCATATTCAAACCATTCAAGGCTTTATACACCTCTATCAGATCACCTCTCCGGTGCCTAGTCTCCAGACACTGTAATCTTTGTAAGAGCAACCCTTTGTTCCATTTACTAATCTTGTTTCCGTTCTCTGTACTCGTTCCAGCAGCTCTACATCCTTCTTGAAATGAGGCCTCCAGACCTGTATATAGTACTCAAGGTGTGGCCTGACCATTGCCTTATACAAGGGAATAACACCTCCTTATCCCAGCTAGAAATATTCCTGTATATCATTGACAAGATACCATGAGCTACTCTTGCAGCCCGTCTGCATTGCTCAGAGAACTTCATATCTGCCTGCAAAATTACTCCCAGGTCCTTTTCATTCTCTACCACTGTCAGTGTAGTACCACAGAGTTGATACGTTGCTCTGGGGTTGCTGTTTCCCATAGGTAGTACTTTAAATTTGTCAATGTTAAACTTCATTTGCCACCTTTCAGCCCATCTGTTCAAGCTTTCCAAATCCTGTTGCAGCAGCATAGCGTTATTAGTGTCCTTAACAACCCTGCCAACCTTTGTATCGTCTGCAAACTTGGACATTAAGCTTGATATACCATCATCAATATTAATTATAAATACAGAAAACAATAATGGATGCAACACTGAACCCTGAGAGACTCCACCAATAACGTTAGTCCACGATGAGCAGTGTCCATTGCTCTGCTAGGGGCAAAGGTTGATGACGTTGTAGAGCGAATATCATCTTTTAAGGGTACAAAAGGTGATATAGTTGTACACGTTGGCACTAATAATATTAAGAGTAGGAGACCGGCAGAATTACTTAACAAGTACAGGTCACTGTTGAACAAAAGCCGAGAATTAGGGTTGAATTTGAAAGTGTCTGCAATTCTGCCCAGACACGATAGGAGGGAGTATATGATGAGAGCCTTGTCGATCAATTCGGCCCTGGAAAGATTGTGCAAGGCTCAAGGGGTAGAATTTTTTTCAGCCTGGACTGTACTTGTTAACAGGAGAGATTGCTTCTACAGGGATGGGATACACTTAAATAGAAAGGGTGCAAGAATATTTGCTGATGCTATCGAGGCAGTGTTAGGTGGGTCGGAAAACTGCTAGCTCGGGGGGAGACCAATAGATTGACAGTAGCCACTGGCAGAGGTGAAAGAGATTCTTGCACTGCTTCTATTAGAATGAGCAGAAGCCTGAAAAACAAGATGCATGGTATTTCAGAGACTGCTGGGAGCCATTGCGGTACAAATAAACACATGGGTTGTGTTAGGGTAGCTAAGAATAGAAACAGGTGCATGTATACTTGCGTGTACACCAATGCTAGAAGTTTAGTAAATAAATTTGATGAATTTGAGGTATTGCTCAAAACATCAAAGGCAGATATTGTTGGGATATCAGAGACGTGGTGTCACACAGATATAAGGGATGCAGAACTGGAATTTGGGGAGTACAACGTCTACAGAAAGGATAGACAGGATAGGAAGGGGGGAGGGGTTATGCTATTAGTTAAGAAACACATAAAAACCAAGGAAGTGAAGCCAGTCGACATCGCCGGACAGTGCAGTGTTGAGTCAGTTTGGTGTGACATAAGCATTGGGAGATCAAAATTGAGAGTAGGAGTGTGCTATAGGCCTAATGACTCTGATGAGTATAATAAGGAACTGTACAGGGAAATAGAGTGGGCCAGTAAATCAGAGAGTCTTATAATGGGAGATTTTAATTTCCCAGATATTGACTGGAATTTGGGGGCTGGTTACTCACACACTAGCAGGGCTTTTGTGGATTTATTGGATGATTGTTTTCTACATCAGCATGTTCAGGAGGCAACTAGAGGGAGTAATACTCTTGATTTGATTATCAGCAGTGATTCTTCATGCATTAAGAATCTGCAGATAAATGAACCACTAGGTGGTAGTGATCACAGTGTGCTGAAGTGGGATTTACTGAAAGAGGTAACTACCATTAGGGGTAAAGGGAAGGGTTATTGCTTCCGTAAAGGCGACTACGATGGACTGAGACAGTATTTAAATTCTATACAGTGGGACCAACTGATGATGTTACCAACAGCAAATTCAAAATGGGAAGCATTCAAAGAACGTATCTTGGAAGCTACTAGGCTTTACATACCAACTAAGAAATATTGTTCAAGGTTTAGGCCAAAATGGATGTCAGATGAACTAATGAGGCATATGGCAGAGAAGAAAAATGCATGGGATACTTACAAATTAACACATGACACAGAAGCCTATGATAGATACAAGTTGATATGCAACCAAGTTACAAAGGAGGTTAGGCAGGCGAAGGCAGATTACGAGAAATCCTTGGCAAGGGATGCAAAGAAAAACAGCAAAGAGTTCTTTACTTATGTAAACTCTAGAAGGAAGGGGATGAATCAGATTGGTCCACTTGATATTGATGGGTCAACTGTTGATGATCCTGCTCAGGTAGCTAACAAACTAAATGAATATTTTGCATCGACATTCACACATGAGGAGTTATTCAGCAAGGGGAATGCCAGAGGTGTATTCAACTCTAGCAGTAAGCTACAGAATCTTGAAATAACTGGGAGTAAAGTGGAGGAGAAACTGTTGAAGATAAACACAAGAAAGGCACCCGGGGTGGATGGGATCTATCCAGTTATATTAAAGGAGGCAGCAAGGGAAAAGCAAACCCTTAGCCATAATTATGAGAGCTTCCTTGGACTCAGGGGAGGTACCCATAGACTGGAAATGTGCAAATGTGACCCCAATTCACAAAGGAGGATCAAAGGCTGACACAAGTAACTATAGACCTGTGAGCTTAACTTCTGTTCCAGGAAAATTAATGGAGGCACTGGTTAAAGAAGCACTGCAGGATCATTTAGACAAGACTTCAGTTATAGCTCAGACACAGCATGGTTTTGTTAAGGGGAAGTCTTGCCTGACCAACTTGATTGGATACTATGATGCAGTCACAAAAGAACTGGATGCAGGTAATAACTTTGATATTATATACTTGGATCTTAGAAAGGCTTTTGATACTGTTGCACATGGAAGACTGCTACACAAATTGGAGCAGTGTGACATTGGAGGCAAATTGCTGCTATGGATAAAGGGGTGGTTGAGTGGGAGAAGACAGAGAGTGGTAATCAATGGACACTGCTCATCGTGGACTAATGTTATTAGTGGAGTCCCTCAGGGCTCAGTGTTGGGTCCATTATTGTTTTCTGTATTTATAAATGATATGGATGATGGTATATCAAGCTTAATATCCAAGTTTGCAGATGATACAAAGGTTGGCAGGGTTGTCAAGGACACTACTGACACTACACTGCTGCAACAGGATCTGGAAAGGTTGAGCAGATGGGCTGAGAGGTGGCAAATGAAGTTTAACATTGACAAATGTAAAGTACTACATATGGGAAACAGCAACCCCAGAGCAACGTATCAACTCTGTGGTACTACACTGACAGTGGTAGAGAATGAAAGGGACTTGGGGGTGATTGTGCAGGCAGATATGAAGTTCTCTGAGCAGTGCAGACGGGCTGCAAGAGTAGCTCATGGAGTATTGTCAATGATATACAGGAATTTTTCCAGCAGGGATAAGGAGGTGATTATTCCATTGTACAAGGCAATGGTCAGGCCACACCTAGAGTACTGTATACAGGTCTGGAGGCCTCATTTCAAGAAGGATGTAGAGCTGCTGGAACGAGTACAGAGAAGGGCAACAAGATTAGTGAATGGAACAAAGGGGTGCTCTTACGAAGAAAGGCTTAAGTTTTGCAAATTACAGTGTCTGGAGACTAGGCACCAGCGAGGTGATCTGATAGAGATGTATAAAGCCTTGAATGGTTTAAGCATGCTCAATGCTGATGGGATTCTTCCTCTAGCTCAGAAAATTCACCTGAGAGGGCATAAATTCAAATTGAGGAAAGACAGATGTAGGATAGATGTGCGGAAATTTGCCTTTAGCCAGCGGGTGGTTGGTTGGTGGAACAGACTTCCATCCCTTGTGGTGGAGGTTGATAGCCTAAATAAGTTTAAGGCTCAGCTGGACAGGTATTTTGAACGAACAGAGGGGTGAAGTGGAAGTGGTTTTTTTTTTTTTTTTTTTTTTTTTGGCTGATGCTGCATAAGCTTGCTTTCTTGCATCAAATGCCTCTACTAATGCTAATGCTAATGCTAATTACCACTCTCTGTCTTCTCCCCCTCAACCATCCCTTTATCCATAGCAGCAATTTGCCTCCAATGCCACACTGTTCCAATTTGTGCAGCAGTCTTCCAGGTGCAACAGTATCAAAAGCCTTTCTAAGATCCAAGTATATAATATCAAAGTTATTCTCTAAGCTTGCTTTCTTGCATCAAATGCCTCTACTAATGCTAATGCTAATGCTAATTACCACTCTCTGTCTTCTCCCCCTCAACCATCCCTTTATCCATAGCAGCAATTTGCCTCCAATGCCACACTGTTCCAATTTGTGCAGCAGTCTTCCATGTGCAACAGTATCAAAAGCCTTTCTAAGATCCAAGTATATAATATCAAAGTTATTCTCTGCATCCAGCTCTTTTGTGACTGAATCATAGTGTCCAATCAAATTGGTCAGGCAAGACTTCCCCTTAACAAAACCATGCTGTGTCTGAGCTATAACTGAAGTCTTGTCTAGATCCTGCGGTGCTTCTTTAACCAGCGCCTCCATTAATTTTCCTGGAACAGAAGTTAAACTCACAGGGCTATAATTACTTGTGTCAGCCTTTGATCCTCCTTTGTGAATTTGGGTCACATTTGCACATCTCCAGTCTGTGGGTACCTCCCCAGAGTCCAAGGAAGCTCTCATAATTATGGCTAGGGGTTTGCTTACTTCCTTGACTGCCTCCTTTAATATAACTGGATAGATCCCATCCACCCAGGTGCCTTTCTTGTATTTATCTTCAATAATTTCTCCTCCACTTTTACTCTCAGTTATTACAAGATTCTCAAGCTTACTGCCAGAGTTGAATACACCTCTGGCATTCCCTACGCTGAATAACTCCTCATGTGTGAATGTCGATGCATAATATTCATTTAGTCTGTTAGATACCTGAGCAGGATCATCAACAGTTGAACAATCGATATTAAGTGGACCGATCTGATTCATCCCCTTCCTTCTAGAGTTTACATAAGTAAAGAACTCTATGCTGTTTTTCTTTGCATCCTTTGCCAAAGATTTCTCATAATCTTCCTTTGTTTGCCTAACCTCCTTTGTGACTTGGTTACAGACCAGCTTATATCTATCATAGGCTTCTGTGTCACGTGCTAATTTATATGTATCCCATGCATGTTTCTTCTCTGCCATATGCCTCATCAGTTCATCTGACATCCATTTAGGCCTAAACCTTGAACAATATTTTTTAGTTGGTATGTAAAGCCTAGTAGCTTCCAAGATAAGTTCTTTGAACGCTTCCTATTTTGAATTTGCTGTTGGTAACATCATCAGTTGGTCCCACTGTATAGAATTTAAATACTGTCTAAGACCATCGTAGTCGCCTTTACGAAAGCAATAACACTTCCCCTTACCTCTGATGGTAGTTACCTCTTTGAGTAAATCCCACTTTAGCACACTGTGATCACTGCCACTTAGTGGTTCCTTTATCAGCAGATTCTTAATGCATGAAGAATCACTACTGATAATCAGATCAAGAGTATTACTCCCTCCAGTTGCCTCCCGAACATGCTGATGTAGAAAACACTGCACTGTCCAGCAATGTCGATTGGCTTCACTTCCTTGGATTTTATGTGTTTCTTAACTAATAGCATAACCCCTCCTGCCTTCCTATTCTGTCTATCCTTTCTGTAGACGTTGTGCTCCCCAAATTCCAGTTCTGCATTCCTTATATCTGGGTGACACCACGTCTCTGATATTCCAACAATATCCGCCTTTGATGCTTTGAGCAATACCTCAAATTCATCAAATTTATTTACCAAAGATTTAACAAAAGAAAAGTATAACAAGCATTAATGGCAAACAAAGGACTTAAGTCAGCAGCCACGAGCAATAATACAGATAGCCAAATGATAATGAAAGTGAAGGATAGCGATGATATACTTATAAATAGTAAAGAACACATAATTCAAACAGCAGAAGACAACTATAGAGAATTATACAAGTAGCGAGGGAATGATGGCAGCGGTGGGGAAGATGGATCACAAATTAGTAACACAAAAGACATACCCGACATCCTTCCTGATGAGGTAGAATATGCATTGAAGAATCAGAAAGCCCAGGTGGAAGATGAAGTTACTGTAGCGTTGTTAAAATTGGGAGGAAGAGAAATGACTCAGAAACTGGCAAAGCTCTTCACAAAATGCATTAGAAAAGGCATGATGCCTAAGGAGTGGAATAATGCAATCATAGTTTTGCTGCATAAAAAAGGAGATAAATTGAAAATGATAGACCAATTAGCTTGTTGTCCCAGATCTACAAGTTGTTCACAAGGGTCATTACTAGCAGATTAGAAAGAATACTTGATGAGAATCAACCAAAAGAACAAGGTCGCTTTAGGACAGGATTCTCAACTATGGATCACCTTCACGTAATAACATAGCTAATGAAGAAAGCAAATGAATATAAAACACCGTTATGTCTGGCATTTGTGCATTATGAAAAGTCATTTGACTGCATACAGCATAGGCAATGTGTAGGGCACTGGAAAGACAAGGCATAAACGCCCCATATACACTGGTGTGCAAAATTTAAGAACCAATCAGGTTTTCACCTGTAGCTTCTCATAGGAGTGGCCTGGATATGGAAAAAAACGTACCAAAGGAACCTCGTGAGGTACAGAAATGATGAAGGAAACAACACCGACACAACAACGGAAACAAAACGTTACAGAGGGACTTTATTCAAAAATGACAACTAAGCACTGGCTGCAATGAAACAGATGTATCACTGCCAAAGATGGAACAAAGGGAAGAGGTGATCCTCAATAGGAGATATGGCCACCCCTAATATCGATGCAAGTTTTGCACCGCCTGTCCATACTTAGAACAATGTTGTTGATAAGTTCTTGCGGTGACATCGTCCATTCCTCTGTCAGCGCCACCTTCAGCTGGTGAACATTTTCTGGTGGGTGTGTACGTGCCCCTAGACATCTCAACAGAGAATTCCATATGTCATCGATGGGATTTAGATCGTGGAACGGGCAGGCCAATCCATACAAACAATTTCCTCCCTTTCCAAAAGCATATCAGCAAACTGTGGTGCGATGGGATGTGGAGCTATCATCCATAAACACGAACTTGGGACCAATGGCACTTCGGAAGAGAAGCACATGGGGAAGGATTACCTCAGTACAGTAGCGTGAATCGGTTAGAGTACCGCCTTCCAGTATCTGGAGTTGCGTAAGTCCATCCAAGATAATGCCTCCCCAGACGAGAACACCTCGACCGCCATATCGATCCCTTTCAGTGATGTTTGCGGGGTTATACTGTGTGCCAATCTCCCGCCATATTATTAGCTGACGTCCAGAATCGCTGCTGAGACTGAATCAATTCTTATCAGTAAAGAGTATCTTACCTCAATGCGCTGCTGTCCAGTCCTTTTGTTCGATGCACCACTGTAAACGGTATTTCCATGAGCAGGTGTTAAAGGGACACAGTATACTGGCCGTCGGGCAAACAGTCCACTTTGTGGAGTCGCCTGGCCACAGTAAACCGCGATATCCTGCGTCCTGTGCGACTGGTTTGCAATGGATCCCGCTGTCTGTTGTCGGTCCCTCTAGGCCTGTAGGAGTATATAGCGTCATCATTGGGCGTTGTTTTTCGTGGACGACCACCACTGGTCCTTCAAACAGCTGCACCTGTCATTCTGAAGGCCGACCACGCACGTGAGACAATGCTGTGGGCGATACCGAACTCTGCAGCCACCTCCTCGCACTACGAACTTCCCAATTATTCAACCCCTGGTAAAATCATCCAGATGTTGGCCACTGGCCATTTCGTTGTCTGTAGCACTGTATGAAACCAAACGAACGTCTGTAACAATCGTGCCCATCATTCGGTAATTTGCACATAACTGCTGAACTGCTGCTTTTATCTGTTTATGTGAGCATTCTCATCACGATTCATATTTTTGCATGTGCTTCAGCTTTCTACTGAACGGCCACGGTTATGCAAATCGACACAGGCTGTTTCGTTTGATTTTGTGGTAGAAACAGTGTTGGTCCTTAAGTTTTGCACACCAGTGTATTAAGCCTCATATGCATTTATCGCTATTATCAGTAAATATAGAAAACAACAACGGGCTCAGCACAGAACCGAAAGGACACCACTAATAACGTTATTTAAAGAAGAACAGTGCCCATTGATAACCACTCTCTGTGTTCTTCTAATAAATGTGCTAAGGCTGTTCAAGAGAAGAGTGTTGCATATCGCAATTGGCTTGTATCCAAATCTACAGGTTCATTTTCTACCTACACCAAAGCTTGCAACAATTTAATGCACTTATTAATCAGTCAAAACTAGATTTCGAACAGTCTAAGAGAAGAAAATTTGTTTCTTGTCCAAATGATAGTCGAACATTTTGGTCTCATGCCAAGGTTGTTGGCCGAAACGTTTGTCTATTTCTGTTCCCACCTCTGTCAAAACCAAATGGTTCTATCCCCACTTCAGCCAAAGATAAAGTTGACCTGCTGGAATCCTAATTTTCTTCCAACTCGTGTATTGATCAATGCTTCCTGTGGTCTTCCGTCAAGAGGATGCCAGAAGGATTTTGAACAACCTGGATCTAAGAAAGCTCAGTTCCTGATGGTATTTCTCCACTTATTATCAAAACCTGTACTCCTGAACTTATTCCTGCGCTGTATCACCCTTTTTCACTTTCTTATTACAAAAGTTTTTCTTTCTGCTTGGAAATTTGCTCATATCCAGCCCGTTCTTAAAAAGGGTGACAAATCCCTCACAAAAAATTATCGTCCCACTGCACTTCTGCTCTTTCAAAAGTAACGGAGAAATCAATTAACCGCCAACTCTTGAACTATCTAGAAGTCTTCCATCTGATCAACGATCGCCATATGGATTCCGTCAGTGTC
Organism: Mastigoproctus giganteus; assembly: GCF_048544385.1. Classification (NCBI taxonomy): domain Eukaryota; kingdom Metazoa; phylum Arthropoda; class Arachnida; order Uropygi; family Thelyphonidae; genus Mastigoproctus; species Mastigoproctus giganteus. The sequence goes on along the minus strand of NC_143587.1, from coordinate 38,349,168 downwards.
GATTCACTGGTGATATTCTGGCTTATGTTATCCATCTATGGCCAAATTCAATAGAAAAGTTTGGTGAAACTCAATCAGTTGCTCTTGATATTTCAAAAGCTTTTCATCGTGTTTGGAATATAGGTCTACAAGCTTCCATCTTGTGGTTTTCCAAATGTTTTAATTGGGTATCCAGTTTTCTCTCTGACGGCTCGCTGCCGGTTATGATAGATGGCTGTCTTTTAACTTCTCCACTAATGCTGGTGTTCCCCATGATAAATTCTGAACCTTGGATGTTCCCCAAGGTTCAGTTCTTTCTCCCACTCTTTTCCTCTTGCATATTAATGATCTTCTTGCATTGACCAGAAATCCTATCCATATTTTTGCTGATGATAGCACATTGTGTTCCCCCCTTCAGTTTGCGAAATCTTACCCTGCACAAACAGCTTCAACTTCTCGAATATCCACTATCAATTCCTTTTGCGCAGATTTTCAAATTGGCGCGGATTTTAGTCCGCTTAGGACAATACGTGTATAGTTATGGCCCACCTCTTCGTGTCGTGATTGGATACCGGGAAGCAGCCTTCCTCACACACTACACAAATATAGCATTACACCCATTTCTGGCCATATTGCAGTTTTGCATCAGCACAGAATAACATGGCGGAGTACAGGTAGCGTTTAGAAGCCGCCCTCCTACACTTTAACTGGTTCAAATTTGGAGCTAAATTCAGGCTTAAATTTCAATTACTATTAACCACATATCGTACCTTCTCTAGAAAAATGGCACAAGTCAAAAAAAGTGTAATTTTATAGAAACGCCAAAATAAGATTTTTTTTAAAAACTTTAATTCCTTATAATAGGAGTAAAAAAAAATTGTATTGCCTTAAAACTCCTAAACTAAAAAAATCTAAATTTTTACCATGTCATTTTTCTTGAGAAGGAGAGATGTAGCCGAGTAGTCAGGGCGAGAGTATAGTAGCACGCGCTTTTTTGAGTAGACGGGGGTTCAAGCCCGTGACTGCTAAATACGATTAACGTTTGTATTGATCATTTATTGTAAACTCTACTTACCTGGTGGTAGTGCCGGAATATAAACAGGACATTTATTATTATACTGCCTTCCTCACCACTTCAGAAAATGGTCTAGATGTGCCCTGCTTTTGTTGTTGGGTTTTAGATGCATTAGTAACTTAGGCCATATTGTTCCGTATATAATATGTAAATTATATGTGTCCTGAGGTCGAGTTACTGTTTTGAGGGACAAAAAACCGAGTTTTCCTGAGATCGACTAACTCAGCCACATTGTGAAAAAAAAAACCATAAAATTCTTTTGGCGTTATTAACGGATTTCGAAGTCGGGTCCTTTCCACCCGCTGTGGCGAGGATTATACCAACTACGCTACCAACGAGGCCAACATACGCTGCGTATTGTAGCTTTATTAAGCTTGCCTACTTAACTATTTACTAATACACCATGTAAACAGTTAAGTAGGTGTGAAAACTCACACGCTTACTTAAGAGTCTTAAAAAAACATATTATTAATAAAGGTAGATTATATGTGTTACATGTGGTGAATATTTCGCCAAAAGTGTTTCTGAGAAGAAGTAGTAGAAGAGGCATATGATGCAAAAAAGCAAGCTTATGTAGCATCAACCAAAAAAAAAAAAAAAAAAAAAAAAACATTTCGCACATCCATTCCCTCTAAACGTTTGTCCAGTTCTTCCATGAATTTATTTAAGCTATCAACTTCCACAACAACCGATGGAAGTTTGTTCCAGCAATCAACTACCCGCTGGCTAAAGGCAAACTTCCGCACGTCTTTTCTACAACTGTCTTTCCTCAATTTAAATCTATGCCCCCTAAGCTTTGTAATCTGAGCAAGAGAAAGAATTCCATCAGCATTGAGCCTGCTCAAACCATTCAAGGCCTTATACACCTCAATGAGATCACCTCGCAGGTGCCTAGTCTCCAGCTGCTGGAATTTGCAGAACATAAGCCTTTCTTGGTAAGAGGCTCCTTCGATCCCCTCACCAATCTTGTTGCCCTTCTCTGTACTCGCTCAAGCAACTTTACATCCTTCCTAAAATGAGACCTCCAGACGCAGTCCTGAAGCCGTGGCCTGACCATTGCTTTATACAAAGGGATAATCACTTCCTTGTATCTGCTAGCAAAGTTCCTATATATCATTGACAATACCATATGACCTGCTCTGGCAGCCTGTCTGCACTACTCAGAAAACTTCATATATGACTGCACAACTACTCCCAGGTCTTTTTCATTCTCTGCCACCCTGAGCGTAGTACCACACAGTTGGTATGTTTCTTTGGGGTTACTTCTACCCATATGCAGTACTTTGCATTTGTCAAACTTCAGTTTAACATTGATAAATTATTACGTAAAGATCAATATCGAAGTAACCTCACCCTTGGCTGCTAGCTAAGGTGTCAATGGGACGGACTCGGGTAATAAAATTAATAAAAATGCAATTTAATAATTTTTTAAATGTATAACTATCAAAGTAAATAGCAAGTTAGTTTCACTGGGAAATAAATCAATTCTCGGGATTTGAAAGTGAGTCTATGAAAATTAAAAAGTTTTTTTATTTTATTTCAATTTTACTTCTAAATAAAACCTATTGCAAAAAGGAATCAGGTCAAAAGAAAAGTGGTCGGAAAATTCTTTGAATTTTTTTTTTTAACTTCAATATTTCTGCTAAATAAAATCTATTTCAAAATTAATGAGGTCAAAAGCTTATTTAGACTTTGAGATATCAAGTTTAAAATATAAATATTATATAATATAATATTATATATAAAATCAATAAAAGATCAAAATTAGCATTAATAAAGAATTAAATTAATAATTATGTATTAATAATAATTTTATAATTAGAAGTTATTTGCAATAATACTATAATTAAAATTAATATTTCTGAGAATCTTTCTGTTTTTTTTTTTATTTCCTGATCAACCCTTCGTTTCTTGAAGGACAGCTATTCATAGAGTACTACTACCGGTTTATTTTTATGAGAGTTTTTGTGACATGTTTTTGGACTACCTCCAATGGAACTCTATCATCAAAAGTTAAACGCTCGCACTTGTTAAGTGACTAACCATTTGCCTTGCACGTTGCACACAAGTGTCCTCGATAATTAATACAGTGTATGTTGAAACATTTAACTCAGATAAAGAAAAGTATAAATAGAAAGCACAATGCTGCCCCCTTTCCATCCTCTTTCTTTACTAGTAATGAGTAAGTATTAAAATAAAACCAGCAGCGATCTGATCTTTAATTTATATTTTGAAAACACATAAAACCATTTGCAGTTAATTACTCACCATAATTGTGTATTTTAGCTCAAAAATACGCGTTAAGATGCCGGTGGTGGCGCTAAAAATGTAGCACAAATGGGGCAGATCACCCGACAGGTATTCAACTTTCTTTTTAATTTTTGGAAAATGTAGAGGATTTTTTTGACGTGCTTTTTAAAGAATAAAATGATTATAACAATTCTACAATCAGCATATTATTTGAGATAGACATACATATATACCGCACTTAACAATTTCTCAAAAAAACGTTATGCGAAATGTCTTTAAGTAAATGGCTGTTTTCTATATACTCCCATGTAGTAAGGATAGATAAGTTCCTTGAGAAAAAAGTAAGCAATGAACCTTAAATATAACAATTGTTAGAACTTAATACAATAATAGTGAAAGAAGTAGACTTTCCTATTTTGCATAGAAGAGAAAATTGAAACTTCATGGAGCACTGATTTATTTAACGTGGAACCCATCTCAATTAGGCCTATAACCGTAGAAGAATGGAGGATTGTAGAATTAAAAAAAAAATAATGAACAAGTTTTATTTTCTTTTAATCTGAACTCGTCATTTAATTATAATGTGGGTATAGGTGATTGAAGTTTCTTAATTTAATGTCTGTTGACATCTACGTGCTCTTCTTATCTTTGTACAAGCTGAGTAACATTTGTATTCTTTTTAAGTCCCTGTTAACTCTGCTGCTTTGCTTGTATTCATCTTTCTCAGCAAGGATTGTCATTGCTGATTCTAAATAGGTAAAAGCTTCTGACATGTACTTGGTTGTTATTGTTGGGGCTGCAGCGTAAGCATTTCTTTTAAACTTGTCTTGCATTCTTTGGTTTGTGAGTTCGAGTTCTTCACAACTTCATAAGTGTAAAGTATATTGATGTCAAATGGCACCAGGAGTTTTCCCCCATCTCCGCGTTGCTTTCATTGTGGGTGTAACAGTTTACTGTAAAAAGCCAGAGATTGAAAAGTGTATGGATTTTGTAAGTGTGGTGTTATGTATCGTTGTTCTTCTGGCCATTTAGCCGCTAGATCCCTACTGGGGCCCAATGTTGTCCACACTTGGCTTCGTGGAGGCAGACCAAGTACATAGTAGTTTGAAATTTTTATTCTGGTAATTTTAGTAAGCTGTGTGGGTCTTGCGCATTGCAGGATAGACAGAGGAGGGGGGGGGGGAGACTGAAGACTGTTGGGAAAAGACAGAAGTATGAGATCAATAGGAAAGGCGGCCCCAGAACAGCAGCAAGGCAGGCCCATGCCTCACTAGACGAAAGAAGGGGGGCAGCGGGGGAGACGGGAATACTGTCTACCCCTGCTAGGGATATGGAATAAAAGTGATTAGGAGGGCTAGGGTGCCTATTCAGATCGCCGAATGGCATTTTAACAGCAGAGCTGCAGTTTGATGGTCTCAGTCCAATCCCAGCAGTGATCTGGCCAGTTGTGGATTGATTCATGAAATGAAATCCAGTCCAGTATTTAGTGTTCCATTTCCTAATCTGGATAATTTCCTTATGGGAATAAACTGATAATAATAATAATTTCTGGGTCGGTCCAGTCTCAATTTGGCCCATGGATAGCACTGAGTGTTTGTCTCCTGGAAAACAATTGTAGGGCGAAGATCGTGAGCGCTCCATATTCCTCCTCGGTGTCAAGAAGGTGTGCTCTTGGTTAACTGGGGTGTATCTGATCTTTGTTATGAGTAGGCATCGTAGGTCGTCGTAGTGGTCGCATTGGTGCATTAGGTGGTTCCACGTCTCTTCCTCTGCAGTGGGCTATCCACCAGGCCAAAAGTCATTAGTTTGGCTTGGAATGGGCCGTGTCCTGTAATTAAGAATGTCGTGTTCAGTCCTGGGAAGAACCGGGGAGGGGGCTTTTGGGTACACCCTGTCAATATGTGGAAGGCATTTCTAAATTTCTCCTTTGGTGGAGTTTGCCCACCTATCCTGCAATGTCTGCTGTAGGTGTTGTGTTAGTCTGGTTTTTTCTATTATCTGGGCGTTTGTTGGGTTGACGGTGAATGGAGCAAAAGTGATGGGGGTTCCTCTGGCGTAATAATACGTGAAAGCAGTCTTAATAACCTCAAAGTCCAAGGGAAGGGCTCCCGCTATGACCTGTAGGGCATGCGTACTTAGTGTACGGCGTAAAGAATGGGGTTTGAAGAGTGGAACCTTAAGGTTATATTATAACTATATATTTTTGCAATTTTAACCTATAGGGCGGTGCCTGGGGCTATAGATCTGGAAAAGTTATAATAATTAAGCAATTGCAACTAGCTCAGAGAGCAGCCATGCTCCTGATGTGCAGAGCGTGCAAAACCACTTCTACTGCAGCCCTTAAAGTGCTCCTTGGTAAACTTCCCATACAGTACCAGGTGCAATTTAGATATTTAGTTTATCATCATAGGAGACAAATTCCTGCGACAATTGTTGGCATCAGTCTTATTTGGAGAATAGCCAAACCAAAAAGAAAAGGCTTCGGATGCTTTTTGTCAATAAATGGCAATCGGGTTGGACTGCAACTGATGTCGGTATAATCACTAAAGGTTTTTTTCAAGTTGTCAGGGAGTTTGTCAAGAAAGATTCCCTCTGGCTATTTCCGAACCTTCAAACTACGTTTTTAATTACCGGTCATGGTAGTTTAAACAGCAAACTATAAATTTAAACTGGCAACTTCGCCATTATGTCATTGTGGTGAAGAAGAAACTGTAGATCACATCTTGTATCACTGTTCATCTTACAGTGACCTGCGGATGGACATAGAGGATCATGCTGATGACTTTTCTCACGGTAATAAAATGGTGTTGGTTGCTTCTCAAACTGTCTTTGTAAAATGCAATACATTTGCCAATCGTGCTTTCAAAAGAAGAGAGCATTTGCAATAAGCTTCTTGATATGCATATGGTGAATTGTTTATGAAAACTTTCAACCTTGGAATTACATGTAGGAAAATTTTTTAAATGTTTCTTGGATTATTTCGGAAGGAATCACTTACATATGTGGCTACTAAACTGATCCAGTGAATCTCACGGTGCGCATGAACTTTTGCGACTACTGGAAGTCATTGCTGCTGCCTAACATATAGCTTTGAATATACTTGTACCCATCTTCCTCTCGAACTTTCACATATGGAAGTCGATTGTAGAACTTTTGATGAGTTTTACAAGTTATTGAATTGATCCTTCTAGATCTTGTGATACCTTGTTACTGTATGTATTCATATTGTTAATTAAGGGTCTTTATAACAATTCTAACTAGGGTTCCTATGAACTTTCACCTACTGGAAGTTATTGGAAATTGGAGACCTTTCGGACTTTCACTTTGGAAGCCGAGGGTATTTTGCTGTGTTATACAGATGATATATTTGTTATGTATTACAATCAATTTTTCTTTAGTTGTTTTGGCAAATGTTTTTGACATAATATTGTTAAATTGATTATGATGTGGCTGGGCTAATCGTTGGACCACAATTGTTGGACTTGTGTGAGGTGTTAATTGAATTGATATGTTTGTTAGCTAAACCTCTTTATTACCTTTTTACTTGAGTTAACTGCTACATGTTAATTACTTACATCTGAAGTTTATTGATGTAACTGAATTGTCTATTTAACTTGTTATTTTTGTACAGTTTTATGGTGTCAGTTTGTCAGGTAAATGCTATACAAGCTGCAAATTATGTTGTAAATTATTGCTTTTCTTCAAAGCTTGAAGATGTGTCTGGAAACCAACTCCCTAAGTTTCCATATGATGCAAATAGTTGCAACTTTTCATGTTGTAAATAACTGCATCTCTTCAAGGTTTGAAAGATATGTTTGGAAGATGACTCCTGCTTTTATTTGATGTAATTATATGCTGTACATTACTTAATTTCTTCAGAGTTTGTGGAGGTGACAGGGGCAGTCGACTACCTCCACTCTCTTTGACTTTTGCTATTTTATATGATGTAAATATACGCTGTAAACAATTTCATTTCTTCAGAATTTGAAGTGACAAGAAGACCACTTCCACTTTCTATACTGCTACTTTTCCTTTTACATTCTACTAACTTCTATTTCATGATGGGTCCCTCTGTGATCCTTCTCTTTTCTACTCTATTTACCCAATCCCATTCATTACCCATACTTTACCTAAGTTTTATATATACCCTTTCTATTTCTTCTGAATTTCACTTACAGAGCCTTGACCTCTGTATGGCAAGTTGTAAGTTGATCCTGGCCGCCTTGCATGGCCAGCATTTGCGTTGGCTTCACCAGAAAACGTTTACGAGCGACTAATGAGGGAAACCATGGGGTCCGCTAATTTTAACATATGAATACGTATATGTACAGCAGGCTCGGGTGATGACAAGGAGAATGGTTCTTTGGATTGAGTTTAGTTGTCTTCTATTTACTATCATTGTGGTTTTGATGTACCAGATCGGTGCGGCGTATGAAATTACGGGAGTAAAGGTCGTTTTATAGTATAATGATAGGGTGCCCCCAGTCCTTTTTGGTGACTCTTAGCAACGAGTGCCGAATACTTTCTTATTTTGCTTCTTATATACTGGAGGTGTGGTAGAAAAGACAGGTTTGTGTCCAGTACAACTCCTAGATATTTAAGTTGTGTGTTGAGTTTCAAGGTGGTTATTCCAATCTTGATTTTTGGCAGTATTCGTAGTTGTAATGTGCCCTTCAAGAGGATTGTGCTGGTTTTTGCAGAAGAGATTTTTATAAAATGGGTCGAAGGAGTTTTATCAGCGCTGGGTTTGCGATAGCCTCAAGTTGGGCTCTAGAGTCAGCCAGTATTGTGAAGATGAGATCGTCCGCTAAGGCCTGGGACCGGGATTCACCCAAGTCGAGGATTAGGAATTCATCCATGACCATGTTCCACAGAGGCGGCCCCAGAACTGAGTCTTGGGGGCTTCTATATGGCGTTTTCACTGTGTTTTCCTTCCAGAGTGGTAGGACTTCATGATGTTATATAGGTTTCCAGGTATGGATGCCTGTCTTGCGAGGACGCTCGGCCACCAGATGGTGTCGAACGCCCCCGCAAAGTCAATATATATCACTAAGAAGTATTTCTTTTCACACATCAGCACAGCGTCAGTGAGGCTTTTGAGCACCTCGATTGTCGAGGTTCCAGGTTTGAAGGCATATTGATTCGGGCTTGCCAACCCAGCTGCATCGTAATGGATCTGTATTCTTTTTAGTAGCATTCTCTCCAGGAGCTTACTGGCTACCGTCAGCAGGGCAATTAGCGGGTAGGATCCAGGTTTTTTGTGAGATTTTTCAAGATTAATTTTACATTAGCAGTCTTCGGTGCCTGTTTGGAGGCATCTGTTGAATACGGATAGGAGGAGTTTTGGTGCTATCTCTACCACCCTCCTGACGATCTCAGGCTCGAGGAGGTCAAGTCCTGGGCATTTCTTGTTCTTGATTTGTGCTCCTGCCATTTGGAGTTCTTCTTCTTCTTCTGTAAAGGGTGGCTCTAGTTGTTCAGGGGGAGTACTGTTCATTTGCCTGGTGTATCATAGTCTGCTGGAAAGCGTATGGTGTGACTAGTCACACCATACACTCTCCAGCTCTCCAACTAGTTCTTCGAAAAGATTGCGTTCAGAATGTTATTGAGTCATCCCACGTTGCGGCCAATGTGCCCCACGGCGTGAGGGTCGTGGATACGACCTCGCCTCTGGGGAGCTTTTAGTGGTGACTTTGTACACCACTCCCCAGGGGTCGTTGTTCCCAGTATTTGAGACAAGTTGCTCCTAGGCTTCCTTTTGCTCTTCTTTATAAGTTCCGTGTAGTGGTTTCTAGCATTCTTGTATCTTTCCCTCAGTGCCGCCACCTCCGCCGGGCTCGCTGAAATTGTTTCCGCCTCGCGTTCACTTTCCTTCGCAGGCTCTGGATTTCTGGGGTTCACCAAGAGACCACTCCTGGCGCTGGCGTCTTTCTTTTTATGGCTGCTTCTGCAGCGGTTATCTTCATATTGGCAATCACAATTTCATCACTAATTTGAGTAACTCTACCAGAGCCTCCACAACATTATCCAAGCCAGCCTTATTTTGCTGTCGCCACTATGTTTTTTTGTATGCTGTATAACCTGTTCTGGCTTTCAAATTTGATTTCTTGGAAAAGCTAAATGATAATCCTCCAGATTTGCTTCCAATTCCAAAGCCAAGACGACTACCTATTCCCTGTGAATTTGTCTGAGAAAATGCCATTAATCTTTTCTTGGCAAGAGCTTTACCAAGTAGTACTTTTGACCTTGGTAAGAGGCCTAAGGTAATTTTGGATTCAATCAGGTCATAGTTTTTTTTTTTTTTTCCAAAGTCTAGTCATACACGACTAAAGTTTGAAGTCTTAACTTGATTAGAAATGAATTAGAAAGTGTTCTAAAGGTATCGTTATAATGAAGTGAAGGATGTCGCAAACCTAATATTGGTGGTAATTCTCAAGTGTTGTTATAACTGAAATATCATTAAGCGAGGTATATCTGTACACTTGTAAAAAATTTGCTAAGTTCATCTGGAGATCTTTGCTTATTTTTAAAGTAGCTCATATGGAGGAAGAGACTGTTGCCCCCCCTAATCAAGACAATTTTATTACAGTGCTTGTACCCAAGAGAAATAATTCATTATGATACTTTTAATAATAACCTATTAAATTGTCATGCCTGTAAATCTTTAATGTTGGGCGGCTCCTAAACGCAAGTCTGTCTCCGTTTTGTAACTCTGTGCTGAAAACAGTACTCTGAAAAGCTAGTAGGTGTTTGTAAAGTATTGATTTTATTGAGATATTATTTGACTGGCCACTCTGCAACCAGGAAGCAGCTATCAATTTAACTAACGACCGCCTAAATTGTCATATTTTTTTCTCCTTTTCTTATTATTTTTAACTAAGGAAACAAAATATCACAAAATGTAATAATAATAAAAAAAAAAATTGCTGCTTCCCGATTCCCGATATAGCCACGAGGAGGTGGGCCACATGCCAGTATATCAGTCACTGATTGCAGAACATCTTGTGAAACTTCTCTGACCATGTAGTCGTCCTGGAGTATAAACAGAAAAAAAAAAATAACAATAATAATAATGTAACATCCAGTTCACTGTGTCAACCATCGGCATGGTGCCAAAGAGCCTCCATAAGAACCTAGCAGCAATAGGCTTCCCAGAAAACACGTACATAGAATTCCAGAAAGCCGCGATACTGAACACTTGTAGGATAGTTAGAGTTCCGCGACCAATAATAATATTATTATTATTATAGGAGCAATAGGAATAAGAAATTAATCAGAAAAGTGAAGAGCATTCTCAAAAGAGACCGCGTCAACAAAAAAAAAAAAAAAATTATGATATTAGGGTCTCCCATAAATGAATACATCTATCCTTCATTTATTTTGTCTGTAAATTGCGTGTGTTCACTGGCCGATTTGCTTGTTTGCTGGACGAAAAAAACCCAATTTCTGGGGAGAAAACCTTGCTATTTATGCCTGAGACCGACTATCTCAGCCAAGGAGTGAAAAAAGCCCATCAAAGTTCCTCGCGTCATCGACGGGATTCGAGCCCGGGCCTTTTTCACCCGGTGTGTGGAGGACGGTGACGATACCACTGTGCTACCCACACACACAGACAGCATCCACAGCAAACATGAGACAAAAAAAAAAAAAAAAAAAAAATCAGGGAACAGGATACTCGAGTACTTGGACACATTGAAGCAGAACCTCCTTGCACTCAGCAAGAGGCTACGCCGATACAAAGACAGCTCCCAGAGGAAAATAAACAACCAAATCTTCGATGAGGACCAAAGAGGCTTCTATAGGAGTCTCGGAGAAAACGGGAACGGACCACCCGAGCAGAAGACAATTGAAGAGTTTTGGGGTAACATATAGAGAAGGGAAGTAAGACATAACAGCCGAGCTCCCTGGATAGAACTAAAACGCAAGAAAACCAAGGACGTACAAGAAAAGAGAGGGTGGGCGATTCGGGAAGAAGAAGTAAAACAGACGATCAAGAACTCTCACAACTGGTGAACTCCAGGAATAGATAACGTCCACAACTACCGGTATAAGAAGCTCACTTGCACACACATACACACACAAACATCTGGCAGAGCAGTTCACCCGAATGATAAGGCACCCAGAGGCAATCCCGAAGTTTCTCACTCAAGGAATCATATATCTGAAGCCTAAAGACGAAGATATAAGAAACCTGGCGAAATATAGGCCAATCACCTGCCTCCCAGCAATGTACAAGCCCAGCTGCATAACCAGGAAGATATCAGACCACTTGGAGAGCCAAAACATAATGACCGAACAGCAGAAAGGATGCAAAGGACGCAATGAGCAATTAACCATAAATGCCGAGGTTATGGAGCAAGTCTAAAAGAAGCGCCGCAACATGTACACAGCCTACATCGATTACCGCAAGGCCTTCGACTCCGTGCCTCATAGCTGGCTAATAGAGGCGCTGAACATCTACAAAGTCAATCCGATTGTGACAAACTTCCTAGGAGAAACAATGGCGAAATGGAGTACCACCATTAAGGTCGAGAACATCACAACTAGGCCAATCCCCATCAGGAGAGGAATCTTTCAGGGAGATGCCCTGAGCCCATTGTGGTTCTGCCTAGCACTTCACCCGCTATCCATCATGCTCAACAGTAGCTAGTACGGATATAAATTCAAAGAAGGAATAACCTGTACACCCTCACCCACCTGATGTGCATGGATGACACCATGCTCTACGCGGGAACCGAGAAGCACCTCCAGCAACTACTCCAGATCACCAAAGAATTCAGCAATGATATTAGGATGGAATTTGGTCGAGACAAATGCAAGACCCACGGATTGCATCAGGGAAAATTAGCCAACCGAAACTACCGGCTGCAGAGTAGTAAAGAGATCGAAGCCATGGCAGAGGAACAGACCTACAAATACTCGGGGATGATGCAGGCTCAGCAGTTACAGCACAAGGAAATTAAGGCTTGCCTGGCCGAAAAATACCATCAGATACTCAGAAGCCTGCTGAAAGCAAAGCTGAATGGAGGGAACACAGTTAAAGCCATAAACACCTATGCAGTCCCAGTGCTAGCATAATCCTTCGGGGTCATTGATTGGACTAACACCGAGCTGGAGGATATCATGAGAAAGATAAGGACAACAATGACCAAGAGCCGCGAACACCACCCGAAATCAGCCGTAGAGAGACGGACAATTGCCCGGAAAGGAGGAAGGGGCCTCATTGAGCAACAGAAGACAGCGATTGCTAACCTGAAGGTTTACTTACAGAAACACACAGCAGCACTCCACCAGGCCAAAAGGAAGATAGACAAACGGTATACCCCACTCAATCTGAGCGAGGCACCCCACCCCAACCAGGAGGCACAAATGAAGCTAGAAAGATGGGCAGAGAAGACACTCCATGGCAGACACTACAATGATCTCCATCAAGATAACATAGATAAAATTGCTTCCAATGGATGGCTAACGAGCAGGACGCTCTTCCCCAAGACTAAAGAATTCATGCTGGCCATCCAAGACCAAGTAATCAACACCAGGAGCTATAGAAAATACATCGCCATGGGGCCCGGAGTGACACATGTCGACGATGCCACCTGGCCTCAGAAATGATCCAACGCATTACGGTGGGATGCAAGGTGATCACCCAGACTGAGTACACTCATAGACACGACCAGGTAGCCAGGATAATATATCAGAAGCTAGCAAGGAAATACCAGTTGATCGAAGAAAGTGTACCGTACCACAAGTACGAACCCCAGGCAGTACTAGAGACCCCAACCCACAAGCTGTACTGGGACAGCGCCATAATAACGGATAAGACAATCCTGCACAACAGACCGGATATAACCCTTGTGGACAAGAAGGAAAAGGCTACCTATCTGACTGACATAGCGGTACCCAACACTGGCAACCTGCAGAAAACCCATGGGGAAAAAATCAGGAAGTACAAGAACTTAAGATAGGAGATCAAAGAGATGTAGCATATGCAACAAGTAACGACCATCCCGATCATCGTGTCAACCACCGGTGTGATGCCAAAGACCCTACATTACAGCCTAGCGGTAATAGGTCTTCCCAGCGAACACCTACAAGAAGTTCCAGAAAGGCGCAATCCTGAACACCTGTAGGATAGTCAGAGAGTTCCTCGACCAACAGTAACACCAGACTTAACAGCAACCACCCTGTGTACTTAGTAGCAATACCCGTCACGAGGTGGAACCCCCAATCAGTGAGAAAAAAACTAAGAGCATAACAATAATAATAATAATAGTAGTACACAACCAACGGAATGGAAAAAATCCCACAAGGAGAAAAAGTAATAACAATAAAGGGCGCGATTATCCCAATGATTACGACGCCGAACTACCAATATCATGGACCTGGGCTTGAATCCCATCGCGAAAAAAAAAAAAAAAAAAAAAAGAAGAGGCGAAAAAATCGCGAAAGTAGCTTCATAGGACCTATTCCCCTAAGATCGAAGTGACGGCTAAGGCAAAGAGTGCACTATCTGGTCTCGTTCCTATAACTACCACCCACTATTGATGTCAAAGGTTAAAAAGGTTCACCTCCATAACTGGATGAAGATGAGAAGTATAAATATTGAACATACTGTATCGAGTGTGGCGCACGATAAAGTCACTCGCGTTCAGGCCTTATGTAGAGGGGTTGGTTCGAAAAGTCGGATACAGTTTCCTGCAGACGACAGTGGAAAGAGTGGCGCTGTCTCCAGTATGACTACCACAACTGAAGGGCAAGACCATCCAGCCCAAACAACTGGAAGTGTTTCCTGAGAAACTGCGCTAGTCACCAAACAGGAGGGAAGAAGGTGGGAAGGAGCAGCAGTGCGTAGCACACGCTTCTTGATTAGACCGGGGTTCGAGCCCGTCACCACCAAATACGGAGGATGCGGAAAGGTCAGGGAATGACCACCGCATATCCCGGAGCAATATGGCCTTAGTTGCTAATGCTCCTAAAAACCAAATAACAACAACAGGGGGGAAGAAGCTAACGCAAGAAGTGGAGCATCGAAATGAATACGTTGATCATGCGAGCATACAACTAAGTACACTCATAGACATGACCAGGTAGCCAGAAGAATACATCAGAAGCCAGTGCAAAAATACCAGCTAATAAAAGAAATTTTACCATATTGCAAGTATGAGCCTCAAGCCATACTACAGACCTATACTCATAGACTATACTGGGCCCATGCCATCACAACGGATAAGACGATCCCACACAACAGACCAGACTTAACTCTCATTGAGAAGGAAATGGCTACCTACCTAATTGACACAGCGGTGTCCAGCACCAGCAACCTCCAGAAAACATGAGGAAAATTCAGGAAGCACTCTATATTTAAGACTCCTGTCTTAGGCCCATTTTACAGAGTTCTGTATACCTGCACAGTTAAACAGGTGAAGCTGGATGATTTCTGGGAGCCACCATAGACAGGGTACACATATACATACACATGAACACCTGAAGGACAGTAACAGAGCTCGTCGACCAATAGTAACAATAATAATAACAGTAATCGGACACAATCCAAGAGCCACCCCATGCACTGGGTACAAGTACCCGTCAAGGGGCGCAAAAAATCCCATAAAAGGAGAGAATTTTTTTTTTTTTTAATAATAATACATCTCCACGGTTTCTCTGGTTTTGAAAAAATAATCAGAGAACTAGGTCAACTCTGAGATTCTCACTGGGTACTGGTACGAGGCGTGAAAATTTCCAATTTAGTCCTAGTAGACTGACACTGTTAAATATTTTATTTTTAAATATCACTGCATAGAAAATAGGTCAAAAGCCTGAAATTCGCCATATTTTAGAGAGCTGTTAAAATAAAAATAATTTATTTGAACATTAATTAATTAACATTAAAAGGCTATTAATTAGATTTTGTTAATTAATATTAAATCATTTCAGGAGGTTCAATAAACAGCAACATGTAGACAAAATCTTTAAAATTTTAAGATCTGAATTCCAAATATGCTCTGGTAAAGAAATGCCTTATTTATCGTGATCCCTATGGTCGAGTCATTTTTCTTGGTGGCGGTCCCTTGCAACCAAAGCCTAACAAATATACGCACCACCGGGGAGTAGCGAAAGTATATTGGCGCCTGGTCCATAATTTCATGGTAGGGCAGGCAGGTTGAGAAGGAGCAGGGCACGAAATAGACTAGCTACGACACTGTCTACTAGTAATGGAAGGGATGCTGTAAATTAAGAATCGTTGTAAGGTGATTGTCCAGTAGACTCAAAGGTTGCAAGTAACAACAAGTTTCGTCAGAAGTGTTAACGTTCCATGTCATGATTTTGCAATGGAGAAACGAACGAATATCAAATTTAGCTTTAAACTGAGAAAATCTGAAACAGAAAGGCATGAACCTAATGGCTTCAAGAGATATCAGATGACATATGGCTATTAATCGTCAATACAAAAGTCCTTCATATTTTGCCTGTTGACCATACCTAAGTGTGGTAAAGTGACATTTAGTGACGAATGCGCCATTTTTGGAGTACTAGGTCACGCAGTGCTTATTTCTAGGACAATTTAATCCAGAATTTGTACGAAAAACTTGAACACAATCCTCCACCTGTCATGATCTGAGCCAGAATGAGTCGTATCGTATTGGACTTTTTATCTTCTATTGTTATATCTCAGTTCGCAAACAATATACAGTAATCGAACTGATGTATAGCTCGTCACAGAATAACGTTGGAAATACTGTAAAGAAAAATAAATAAAAAAACAGTTTTTTATTTTTTATGGGTCTTTTTCACAACGTGGCTGAGTTAGGCGAGGGTAGCATGGCTTTTTCTCCCGTAAACTCGGTTTTTTCGTCCAGAGAACAGCAAATCAACCTCAAAACACAAGCAATTCATAAACAGTATACACAGAGCAATATGGCTTTAGTTGTTGATGCTCCTAAAACCAAAACTAATGTTATCAAAATAAATTCTACATTGTCTTATACTACACAGCTTATCTCTCTCTCTTTTATTTTTTCTCTCTAACTCTTATTTCTTCTCACTTTTTTTTTCTTATTCTCTCTCTCTCTCTCTCTCTATTAATAAATAAATTTATACTAGGACGTTTTTAATGATTTGAAATGATAATAGTAAAATACAGTAACCGTATATGAATTTCGTGTGGGTGCACAAATGCAAAACTTGTACATTTATATATTTTACTATTATTGTGGATTTTTGTCGAAAATTAAATATTTCATTTCTTAAAGGATTGCACAGATGTAAGTTCAATTTTCTTAGCACTCATTGTACTTTCTTAGAGCGTTCTATTTCTCTTAAAGCGAATTAGTTACATTAAGAGAGACCAATACGTTGCAGGTTAATTTATACCCTGAGTATAACTGGCATAAAGGAAAATTTTTTGTTGCGTACTTTTGAACAAATTGTTGTTGTTGTTGTTGTTTGGTTTTAGATGCATTAGCGACTAAAACCATATTGCTCCGTGATTATTGTCTGTAAATTGCGTGTTTCTGAGGTCGATTTTCTGGACGAAAAACCTGAGTTTCCGGGAGAAAAAAC
This sequence comes from Mastigoproctus giganteus, assembly GCF_048544385.1. Classification (NCBI taxonomy): domain Eukaryota; kingdom Metazoa; phylum Arthropoda; class Arachnida; order Uropygi; family Thelyphonidae; genus Mastigoproctus; species Mastigoproctus giganteus. The sequence continues at coordinate 38,332,304 of NC_143587.1, read as the reverse complement.
GACGCTATTCTCGCCTGAGACCGACTAACTCAGCTACGTTGTGAAAAAGCTCCAAAAAAATTCTTTTCCACCCAGTGTGGTGGGGACGGCGATCCTACCAACTGTATTACCCACGAGAGCTTGAACAAATTAAACTGAAATTATATTCACTTCCGAACCCTATTTTCTTCAGAAAAAAAAAATAATAATAAATATAGTAAAAAAAAACATGAATATGTGTAAAAATCAATCAATTCTATTTACAAATTCAAGCATTAAAATAACAAGATATGAAAAGATAAATTCTTATTAAAATTAATATAAAATACGCGTACCTTCTAAACATATGCAAATACGAAAGGCGTTTCGTTAAATCTACATAAATATCTGTTCATAGTGAAGTCATATTTTGTGCCTTTTAAAGCAGAAATGGATTTTAGTGTTTCATTTGACATTCCTTCCACTATTCAAATTCTGAAAGCACCATATTTCAATAGAATCATCTACCAAGGCAGTTATGGAAAGCAAGCGCTCACAGTTCTCCACTTTCTGTATTTTAAAATGTTAAAACATCATAAAATGTTATGGTAATAGTAGATCTTACGTATCTCTATTATTGCTACCATCATTTGGAACAGAAAATGGGCTATTTGCAAAAGCTGCGCCATCCTAGCGGTTAACATCACATACAGTTATGTTTCATTCATTCAAGGGACCGGTACAGTCATAGAAAAGACACTCTGGATTCATAACTTCCAAATCAGCGTTTTCACTTTCTAAATTACAAAAAACTGCATTCTTACGCTGCCTTTTTCACTTAATATAGACGTCGTTGTGTAGCATTGGCTCAACCTGCAAAATGCAAGGCTACCTTTCTTTCTGATTTGAAAAATAGGGGAACGGAAGACTGCCAGATCCCGCATTTCAGGGGCCCCTGTGTCTATATGTGTCTACAGGGACTACTAAATGCGGAGTTTCATACATATCACAGAAAATAAAGTTTTAAAAATAGGACTATATCGAAATATAAAAACAGAGAATCTGTTTAAAGGGAAGAATCTGATTTTTCTTTTTTTAACGAACCCTCTTAATTTTGTCGAGGAAGCCCTTGATGTTCAACTACGCCAGTTTTTTCGAAACTTTTGAAAATAATTCTTCCCATTTGTTCATTTGACCTTATTGTTGTAGTTGTAATAGTAGGGTTTTAGGAGCATCAGCGACTAAGGCTATACAAGCAATCCTTGCACAACCGGTACTTATAAAACACGGTTTCGGTCTAACACGGTTAGAGAATTCCGGCATATTGCATAACACGATATTTTTGAGCTTTTGTGCGGGGAAAATTCTGCTGTTATGTTGGATGTTCCATGCTATTGAACTTGCTTGTTTGAGACCATAAAAAATTGTGACTTTGAAGCGTGCAGTTCGCGACTTTTAAGATTTTTGTATGGTTATTTTGGTTTTTATTTGATGGTTTATAAATTTTTCCGGGTATGTATCACTAAAAACTGTTCTTAAGAACCGTATTGGAATAATTTATTTGCTGTGAATTAAATTCCATCCCGAAATTATGCTTAAGGACCATAAAGAAAAATGAATAGAAAATCAGACCCTCATGACCATAAAGAAAAATGAACAGAAAATGAGAACTGCTGTTGTTGCAGGATCTTTCATTTCCACAAATATGACAGCTCGTCCCCGGACGCCAATTATTGAGAAAATGGAAAACGCACTCAGTATTTGGATTGACGATAGCAGTGAAAAACGGATCCCATTGTACTGTAATGTAATTAAACATGCACTAAAAATTTATAACCATTTAAGAGAAAATGGAGCATCTTCTATTAACCAGGAGTTTGTTGCCAGTAAAGATTGATTTGAGCGTCTCATTACATAACACAAGAATTCAAGAAGAAAGTGCATCGGCTGATAATGAATCTGCCGAGAAGTATGCAGAGGAATTTCAAAAAATTATTGAAGGGCACGGTGACACATCACATTAAAGTGTGATGAAGGCATGGAAACATTTTTCAATTGTGGACTCTATCGGAATCATAGCTTTATAGCTCAAAGAAATAAAACCGTCAACATTAAATGCGTGTTGGAAAAATGTATGTGCAGAGTCAGTTCATTAAAGAAATATGGTCGAACCGGCAGAAAACAGAATCGGTGCGATAGTAGAACTTGCTAAGTCGGTAGGAGGGGGAAGGTTTTGATGATATGACTACTATAGATGTTCAAGAATTACTGGTAGAAAAAGAGGCTGGCGAAGCGGATTTGGTGGAAATAGCATCGGAGGTAAACCAAATTAATTCAGAGGATGTTAGAGCACATGAAAATACTGAAGTTCCAAATTTTACACTAAAAAGCATACGGGAAGCCATAAACTTAGCCGAGCAATAAGAATCTTATTTTTTGACTGCAGATCATTCGACTGAAAGAAGCACAAAGTTCAAAAGGGAGTTTCAAAAATACTTAGCGGCATACCACGAAATTTACAAAAATCTATCAAAATAAAGGGAACAAACCCAAATTACTGATTTGAAGAGGGCAGAATATACACGAAATCTAGATGCTGCGGAAGAAAGTTCAGAAGGTGAAGATATTCTGCAACAGAAAAAACGTTATATCCGATAATTATAAAAAAAACGTGTATTTTTGTTAGCTTTTTGTTTGATTGTTCTTAGCAGTTATGAAGGGGAAGAAAATTAAATGAACGTACATTATCTGACTATATCACACTTTGTAAGACTTTGTTCAGTTATTAATATTTTTAATAAAATTAAGTTTCCGATAGCTATAAAAAAAACATGGTGTAATTTTGTTAGCTTTTGGAACGTAACTGCCCTTTTCGTACTGGATCTTAGTCTCGTATAACCTGGTTTCGCACTACACGAGATTTATAGGAACCTAACTACCGTGTTGTGCGAGGGTTACCTGTATATTGCTCCGTGTATATTGTCTGTAAATTACGTGGGTTCTGTGGTGATCGATTTTCTGTTTTCCTGGATGAAAAATCTGAGTTTCAGGGAGAAAAAACCATGCTACCCTCGCCTGGGACCGACGAACTCAGCCACGTTGTGAAAAAGGTCCATAAAAATTCCTCTCCTCATCGACGAGACTCGAACTCAGGTCTTTTCAGTGGGTAGAGGACGGCGATTTTACCATGCTACTCAAGAGGACATTATTGTTTGTAATGTGAAAAGCACAGTTAGCAAGTGTAAAAATCCTCGCGGTTGTCCAGTGGGTATAACCACTGCTTCTTCCCAAAGGATGGAAAAGGCCCGGGTTAGAATCCTATCAATAACGCGAGGTATTTTACGGATTTTTTTTTTTTTCACGAAGTGGCCGAGTTAGCCGGTCTCAGGAAAGGGCTATATGGTTTTTTTATCCTGGAAACTCGGGTTTATCGTTCAGCGAATAGGAAAAACTGACTACGGAACATACTACATACGGCGCAATATGATCTCAAGTCATTGATACGCCTAAAACAACAACAAAAACCAGTTTAAAAAAAATACAATGCATACTCGCTTCACTTATTATCAGACCTGCATTATGCAAATACTTGTATATTTATAGAAATGTTGTATATCAATCTCTAAATTAAAATATTTCTATAAATGAAAAGGTATAGAGAATATGGTAAACAGTTCTAAGAAGAAAACAATGATTTAAAACAGAACAAAGAAAATCTTATAAAACTATTAATAATAAAACCTTGGAAGCTGTCCAAAATAAGTTCATTTCTTCAGCATGTAGACATTTAAATTTTGATCATACTTTAATCTCTGTAAAATCATCAGAGAATTTACATTTTTGAAGTTAAAAACGCTTTTACTGGCGTTATTCCAAAAATTTTGTAACGAAAAACGGTCACGCGAAAAGCGTTACGAAAATTTATTCCAGTTTAATTTATCTTCTACTGGACCAAATTTAATGAAATTTTACAAGGAGCTTCATCTTAGCTCTATATTAGAGGAAAAACTTTCAAACTTCTGAAAATTGCTGCAATTTTTCCAGGATAGTGTAAAATATGAACGTGTGATCAAGGAAATTTTCTCATGTAATAAACGGGATAATGTGGACGTATAGCATATCGTTGGAAAGTTAAGGAATTTAGAAACAGAAATATTAAGGTATAAAAAATTTAAAAAATTATTAAGGCTTTAAGGTATAAAAAAACTTTTGGAAATGCGTTAATTCGAAAACGCATCTGGTTTCAAGTCACCTGGTGTTTTCAGTTTGAATGTAATTTTTTATTTACAATTAAACTCTGAGGCTGGAAAAGAGTTCAGCACATTTATGAAAACATTCTTCAACTTGGACAACTATAGATGGTGTATTTAGTCGTTAACCAAAAAAATTCTTCAATGTAAAAATTATATATCCTACTTTAGCCATCACAAACAAATACTTTCGGAAACTTATATATAATAATTATTAATAAAATAAAAACATAGTTATATTATCATTCATTAATTTTATTAATATCTAAAAATTAAAAGGTTTTTAATGCCTGCCGATGACTCTTAAATGTAAAACGCGTTAAGTATTCTAACGGCAGGACACATTATGTACCTGGTACAGAATTGTGATAATTCTTATATGCCCTATTGAAAATTCGCTGATGATAAGGATGTGTAAATATTCCCAAAACGTTCATTGTAACAATCGGTTTAAAAGCAATTTGAGGCTATGACGTATTTCAGAAACTATGTGCATTTTATTTCTCAGCAGTATTTATCACAGGATAACTGGGTAGTTTTTAATTCAAAATATTATGAAGAATGTATAATAAGCCTCCAACAAATATTTTCAAAGTTGAACTGGTAAGTGCAATTTCCGTTTCTTTCTGATCAATTTCAATAACTCCCAATTTGCAAGAAAAAATAAAATAAAATAATAATAATCAGAATAATAACCATTCGTGTTTTACTATAGTGGCTGTTCGAAAAAAGAATAATTATTTTTTAATTATCTATCTTAATATACATTCAAATTTTGTCTTTTTCGAACGAGTTCTCGTTTGGTGCAATGCAGCTATCCTAACATTGCCACTGTTCAGAAACTTATGAAATCCATTCCACTTTAGAACAGTTGAAATTAAATTCCTTTAATTAATTATATTTTAATGAAAAGGAAAGTTAAAAGTGATAAGGCCAGATTTGATCTATACGAAGGATACCGTACATCTGATATTGAGAGAAGAAAAAGAAATTTGCTGTAATCAGAACAACGTGAGGAAGTACATTGTCACGATGGCGCATCCAATTACCAGATGGAGATAATACTGGCTAGTAACAGATGGGCGGCACACCCTAGTACACCATTCCAAAGTAACGATCATCATTTAGTAGATGGCATCACCTTTGCTTTCTTTGGAGTTAAGAGAATTCCACGTGGAGCTATACCATTTTCTTTCTGGATCATAATGGCGTAGCTTTCTCTTCTTGTAATCTTCGCCAGGACATTACCACCACTTTCAACGACCATTTTCTTCATTCACCTCCTTAACGTCGACGTTTTGTTCTGATGTCAACAATCTTCAGATCCAATGGGCACGAACCCGTTGTACGACAAGACAACTAAGGTCATGAGGCATCGGTATAATATTTCCGTTAATTGCTGTTTTCATAAGTCGGTAAGCGTTTTCTGGATGAAAAATCCGACCTTTGTATAGTAAGCCATAGATTCTGAGAGCATGGATCCGACTCCTACAAATGGTCGCGTACTCTGATATGAAGCTAAGCAAAGATTTTTAATATCAACAGGCTTCTCAGAGTTAACGATAAATTTTTAACAATCCACGTAATAAATTTATGCTCTATGCGTAAATGTATATTTAAGATGTTTTGACTAATTTATTTCATTACAGCTAATCGATATGATTATTAACGTCCAATACAACTAGTATAATACAGACTTAAAAAATGCAATTTCTCCATCATTCTATATAGCTTTTATATACACTCTGTTAATCAGTGAACATAGATTATGTCACAGTTTTTGGTAGCCAACGAAGGATCGTTTTCTTTACACTCAGAATTTTGTCTCGGGATTTATACGGATCCTTAAACATCCTTGAATTCGACTGAGCATTTATTCCCCTGCATGTTATTGCTTTAAGAAATTCAGAAATCATTCTTCGGTGAAACGTATTGGGGATTTTGTAGCAAACTGTAATTATGAGGTCGTCCCAATTACATCGGCATTGTTTTAAAATAATAATGGCTCCGGTACCAATGAAGATACCTTTAAATATTCTCTTTATCTAATTTATTGCAGAGCCACTGCTGTGCTTTGCCATTTGAGAAATCATACCATACAAACTCTTATCACGACTCCTCCCCAAAAGACCATGCATGGTTATATTATGACGGTATTTACCTTCATACTTGAGGTCGCAAGCTGATAATTTATAATTTATGATGTATATTAACTTATACCACGTTTACAGTAACAATACATTTTGATGTTCGCATCATTAACACACGATGACTGATTACCGTAGAGATTTAGCCTTGATATGGATCCCAACAGTTCATAGGAAAGCTTGTGTGGTACAAACCTCACAGTTGCTTCAAACAATGCGTGACCCGGAACAGTTGTAATCGTCAGCGAATAGTCATAAATATTGGACTTTTTATCTTCTTGGAGATGAACAGTTGGAGATCGAAGTCTGGCGCTGACGACTTTAGCCAAGGACAAAACAGCACAGTTCACGTATTCTCGAACCAAATTATTTAAGGTATACATAATGAATCTTGCAACGTGGATTACCTGGCTGTCTTTCACACTAACCGATTCCCATTGTTGACAAGTGCACCAATGTTCCAAGATACTTGCATCTTTACAGGAGCGACCGGAGGGCACAGGTCGAAAGAGTGATACTGCCCGTTTGATAAAAGTATCACGAAGTTCTTTGGGTACTAGAGTTGCGTTTACTTTCCGAGCTGTTCCTTTGAAATCTAGTAAATTGTTAAGGGTAGCGTGAAGATCGAACGGGGTTATAAGTTTATACGCATTAGACCTGACTGTAGTGAAAATAGAAGAATAATTTTTTTGGAAAGAGGGAGGAAATGCGATGAGCAACATAGGTAAACGTTCTTCCATTCTTCCAATGAAAGTTTTTCTGATACTTCCCCAACGCATACCATGATCGCCCATTATTATCACCACAGTCCTTTTCAAATAACCGTTTTTATGCAGAGTACGAAAAAACGATTCGTACAAATAATCTCCAGCTGATCCTAAATTCAGGTAATCATGAGTTAGACTATTGATCCATGCAAATGCAAAAAACGGTTTAGTACTGAATGTAGTAACAAACTGATGAACCCATTCCAAGACAGCTTCAGTTTGTGATATGGAGCCAACACAGAGATTGCAATTTAGGGACTTATTTCTTCCTAAAGCATCCTCAAAAGCTAACATAAAAGGCCTGAAATAATAGTCTGTTGGCTGAAGAAGAAAACCTTTTTTCATATAGTTAAAGGATGATATACGAGGACTATCTTCTGCATATAACGTCCGATATCCTTGCTCGGCAAATGTCTTCCATAAAAATGGACACGCATCCAGTGATAACTTTTTCTTGTTATAACAAACGGATTTCAGTTCATTTTCAAGAAATCCCATTAACATCGGGGTAAGATTGGGGAATGTGTTATCTCCTACTTTATTGAAACCATACATCTCCACGGCATTCATCTTATTTTTAAAATAAGATAGAGTTTTCTGAAGTTGGCGGTGCATATTTAACCGAGACATGGAGTCGATGCCAATTACTAAAACACTAAACTTGGGATACTTTCCGGGAAATTTTTTCTGACATCTCCGCTCCACATCTGGCTTTTTGTGAATAAAACTGTAAAAGTCTTCATAGAAAACAGTGTCGTTCACAGAACACTCCAGCTTGATAAACTCATCGGTAATGGTGGCTTGATCTTCAATCTTGGTGCAAACCTTTGAAAACCTGTTTAAAAAATTAAAGACTATTAAATTATTTTCCTTTTATATCAAGTGGAATCTATTTCAATTAAAGAGAAACTTAAATTTAGAAATAAGAGCAAAGTGGCATCTACTTTTGAATGACATTTAGCAATTTGCAAAAGGTCAATTTATTAGTGATTATTTTCTACTCTTGTCCAAAACTGAAAGAGGCCCGTGTAGTAGTGACATATTCTACACAGAATTACCCAGCAAAGACTGATGAAGATGATATAATGTAAGATATACAAGGGAACGTTTGGTACTAACAGTGAAACCATATCCTACAACAGCAGTTACAAACCTTTTTTGCTCTATGTACCCCCTTAGTTTCAGTATGAGATGTCATATATCCCCATCAACTTCCTCACGGGTAGCACAGTGGTTATGATCAGTCTCCCCACACCGGATGGAAAAGTCCCCGATTCTAATTCCGTCAATGACGCGAAGAACTTTTATGGGCTTTTTTTTCACTCCCCAGCTGAGTTAGTTGGCTTTCAGACGAGGACAAGAGGGTTTTTTTTTTTTTTTTTTCCTTTCTCGAAGAAAAAACTTTCCTGTGCAGCAAAACAGGCAAACTGACCAAAGAACATACGCAATTTATGGGCATAATACATATGGGTAGTGAGATCGTTCTCGGGTAACTAACCGTAAAATGACAAATTTTTTGTAACTCTTGATGCTAACAAATTTTCGTATTCTTGCAGCACAGTTTCAGGTAAACGCAATAATTCGAGCCAGCTCAAATCTATACAGATACTGTATATGTAATGTGTTTGAAGTCTCTGAACGCGTCCCAGGGTCAGTGTTTTTTTTTTCTTTTTTTGCAAGACTCACACTTCACTTTTTGTTTCGCAAACCTAGCATTAGCATTAGCATTAGTAGAGGCATATGATGCAAGAAAGCAAGCTTATTCAGCATCAGCCAAAAAAAAAAAAAAAAAACAACCACTACTCCCATTTCACCCCTCCGTTCGTTCGAAATACCTGTCCAGCTGAGCCTTAAATTTGTTTAGGCTATCAACTTCAACAACAAGCGATGGGAGTCTATTCCACAAACTAACTGTCCGCTGGCTAAAGGCAAATTTCCGCACATCTATCCGACATCCGTCCTTCCTCAATTTGAATTTATGCCCTCTCAGGTGATTATTCTGAGCAAGAGGAAGAATCCCATCAGCACTGAACATGCTCAAGCCAAATCTCTTGAAATCTCTCCAAACCTCTTCAAATGTCTGTAATGGTCAGTAATACCTACTGAATAAACTGGATAAGCAATCAATAGCGCATGTGGTACTCGCAACTGTTCTTGAAATGTTAATCGTTGAATATTTATACTTGAACAACACTCATGAAAATTCTCAACAAAATACGTCCTTTCTTCTAAATAGAACAATTTCAATGAGCAATGTTATATTATCGATGTACAGATATATATCCAGAACTCTTATACGAAAAATACATCTTGCTAGTATAAAGAGAAGTTTACGTCCCTTAAATCACAAGACCACCCATTACAAAAATACCACTTGAAATTTTTAATAACAGCACTAATTTAGCTTTTATTAAAATATAACCCTCGCTGCTAACACAGTTGGTATAATAGCGGTCCTCTCAAAACAAGGTGGAAAAGATCTGAGTTCGAATCCCACCAATGATTCGAGGAATTTTTATGTGGGTCTTTTTCACAACGCAGCTAAATTAGTTGGTCTCAGGCGAGAGTAGCATGGTATAAATAAGGAGGCGATTCGTCAAATTCTGCATGAAGATTTATAGAAGAAGATCTGCGCAAAACTTGTGTTGTTCAGTCTTACGATGAACAGAAGCAACGAAGAGTGTCATCATGCGAAGACTTCATCCAGACTTTTCAAGACAATCCTAATTTTCTCGACAGTATTGTCACTGCAGATAAGTGTTTAGTGTTTCAGTACGACCTAGAGACGAAGCGTCAGAGCATGCAGAACTTCAAAATCAACTTCAAAATCATCACCTTGGTGATGATTTTGAAGTTGATTTAGTGTTTCAGTACGACCTAGAGACGAAGCGTCAGAGCATGCAGAACTTCAAAATCATCACCAAGGTGATGATTTTGAAGTCCTGCAAGCTCAACACTTACAACTCATGTCATTCACCAACTGATGACGACAACATCGAAAGCTTCTAGTCCAGCTCTTGGTTTTTCAACACGCGAATCTTCTTCATATAATTTTATAAATGACAACCAGGAAAAAGGTGGTGCACTCCCTCTTCCTAGAAACATATTTTTAAATTAATTAATCAATTAATATAATTGAAAACTTTTATTCTCTTTACTTTCCTTTATGTAAATTTAACCCTAACCAATACGGATCTAGAGGGAGTACTAAGATAATAAGTTTTGCTAAGAAACAGTACTTCAAGCTTTAAGCTGTAAAATTAGTCATTAATAATAAAATAATAATAATAATAATAATAATAATAATAAATAAATAAAATAATAAAAAAATAAATTAAAAATAATAAAATAAATAAATAAAAAAATTAAATAAAGAATATATATGTGTAATAAAAAAAGCAATGAATGTAAAAAAAAGCCACCAAGAATAATGAACTCAGCAGTCATGTAGCTTAGTGATGGGGTCGCAATCAGCACTGTTAAAATTACATACCGGTAGTGGCATAGTATTTAGGGTTAGGCCCCACCTGTGGTTTCCCACATCTGCGCGAATTTTACAACTGTTGCTCAAGAAACAGCGATCATCTCATTCCCAAATCTAGTCCTAGTCACTGAAATCCCAGGAAAATAGGTGCAGGACCCGCCACAGTATTTTAGCATCAGTGGTACACCCGGTCAGCCTCCCCGTGGAATGGTGTGGTAACGTCGGATCCCACTAGAGGCTTGGCGGCTAAGAGACCGGAAGAACAAAGGGCACAAAACAATTTACTGCACATGACCCCACACACCTTCAAATCTCTGGTCCGATACAACGTACACCCGCGGAGATGGGAGAAATCCCAGGAGCCGTTAGACACTAACATACTTTACACCTTATTTTCCTTGGCTTCTAACTGAGCACTATTAGCATTCGCATTAGTATAGGCACATGATGCAAGAAAGCTAGCTTATACAGCATCAGCCACAAAAAAAAAAAAAAAAAAAAAACCATCACTGATCCATTCAATCCAAATGTTTGTCTAGTTCTGCCTTCAATTTATTTAAGCTATCAACTTCCAAAACAACAGATGGAAGTTTGTTCCAGCAATCAACTACCTGTTGGCTAAAGGCAAACTTCCGCACGTCTTTTCTACAACTGTCTTTCCTCAGTTTAAATCTATGCCTCCTCAGGTTTGTAATCTGAGCAAGAGGAAGAATCCCATCAGCACTGAGCCTGCTCAATCCATTCAAGGCCTTATACACCTCAATAAAATCACCTCGCAGGTGCCTAGTCTCAAGAAGCTGCAATTTGCAGAACTTAAGCCTTTCTTCAAAAGAGCAACCCTTTGTTCCATTCACCAGTCTTGTTACCCTTCTCTGTAATCTAGCAACTAGCAACTCTACATCCTTCCTAAAATGAGGCTTCCAGACCTATATGCAGTACTCAAGGTGTGGCCTGACCATTGCCTTATACAAGGAATTAATCACCTTATCCCTGATCGAAAAATTCCTGTATATTATTGACAAAACCCCATGACCTACTCTGGCAGCCTGTCTGCACTTGGTATATTTCTCTGGGGTTACTGCTACCCATATGCAGTACTTTACATTTGTCAATGTTAAACTTCAGTTGACACTTCTCAGCTCATCTACCCAACTTTTCCAGGTCCTGTTGCAGCAGAGTACTATCATTACTGTTATTAACAACCCCGCCAATCTTTGTATCATCTGCAAACTTTGACATTAAGCTTGATATACCTTCATCTATATCATTGATAAATATACAAAACGACAATGGGCCCAACACCAAACCCTGAGGGACACCACTAATAACATTAAGAAGGCTGCTCCACGTAGAGCAGCCTTCTTAACACAGTCCGATTGGAAATGTTTTCATCTGTAGCCCCAGCAACCTCGAGAGACAGTTGATTAAAGGACATCGTAGGGTTCCATCTTGCTGTTAAAGCCAGATAGCGATCTGTGTCTAGTTTACGTAGTCCTCGAGCAACCTTGGCCAGTTCTTGTAATGGTTCCTGTCTCCTGAAACTGCTTTCATAGTGCCAAGACTACACATTAAGCAAACGTGCCATCTCCGCTTGAGGCTGCAAGGCTTCAAGTCATCCAACGGCCCACCATCTCAAAGGATCATGTAAACGACGATGACTTGCATTCCTGAGTATTCTGGAGATGTGTCTATCCCACCGAGCAAGCCAAAAATGGAAAACGAATTGATGTGGTCATTGCGACCGCATCAATTTGTTTTTATAGCCATGAATAATTCGCATGATGTGCTCTGTAAGATGGTAGATCGATTTCTATTGAATACTTGGAATTTGCATGTCAGGATGCCTATTATATTAAATATTCGCCTCTGGTGGCACTGTTCACAATACAATATTCACGAAAAACATTTTGTCCTGTTAATTTTATCGAGAAGTGTATATCTCGGTATGGGAGGATTTCATTATTATTTTGAGTTTGTCAAGACTCGATAAGGCATAATCCAGTGGTTTTCAACCGGGGTGCCGCGGCACCCCGGTTATATAGCGGGGGAGGGGATAAAGAAGAAGAGAGTAGTGTTGAAGCAACGTTCCTAAAATAATTTAGAAAATTAAGTCAATTTAAAGAAATTTAGCGGCGCCCCCTTGATGGCATCGGTTTCCGAATTATGTGAAATCTCACTAAAGTGGAAACGTAGACTAACAACATTACATGACCAAATAAATTGAAAATAATAATTAATAAAATTTCTTTAAGTTCTTTTTCACTCTACTGGTTTGCCATACTACTGGAAAATATCCTATTTTAATTTAGCTTATATATATATATATATACGGATATATACAGAGAGACAATCGGATCTAACAGGCAGAAAATTGAGTAAGGGTGTCGCAAAATAAAATAAATTACTTAGGGATGCCGGTATTAAAAAAAGGTTGAAAACCACTGCATAATCCAACAAACCAAACCACGCAGTACTGACGCTAGATCCAGTTAACTTCGATAGGAGTTCCTACGGAACTGCAATCTAATACGACATACAAAATGAACAAATAAATTTTTTAAATATGTGGCAGTCTTTTGTTGGCTCTTTTTTTATTTTTTTTAAATTATGGACTCTATCCACGTCATGTGATACAAAAAATCGTCTAATTTCCTGTGTCTAGTTTTGAAATGAGTATTTGCAAACAGTGGTTACGTTATTAATCATACACTTGTACGCTTTGGCGAATGTGATTAAACGTTTCACACTATTTATACATCAGAATAATTCAAACACAATTGCACTCGCCCTACACCGGGTGGAAAAGATCTGAGTTAGAATCCCGTCAATGAAGCGAGAAATTTTTATGGGTGTTTTTCACAACGTGGCTGAGTTAGTCGGTCTCAGACGAGAGTAGCATGGTTTTTTCTCCTGGAAACTTTGATTTTTCGTCCAGAAAACAACAAACAGACCACAGAACACAAGCAATTTACACACCTTATATACGGCGCAATATATCCAAAGCCGCTGATGCGTCTAAAACCCTACAGCAACAACAACAATAATACAGTTATTTCTTCTGCACCTTGTGCACTAAAACATGATTGAATCCAGCGCCTCATGTACTGTCTTCGCATTCTAGTTCTTGCGTCTGCACAAAAGGTTTAGCGTAGCAGAGTGGTCAACGCCAGCGTGTGGTAGCACACAAAATTCATCAGTCTTGTGTTTGAGATGAGTGCTTTGAGCTCATCTCAAAGCACTCATTTCAAACGTGACTGCTACATACTGTGATGTTCTTGTATTTCCTCTTTCTTGTAAATTCCTCCGATCCTATGTGACCGTCCCAGAGCATAAAACATTCAACACTATTTCATTATTAAATCAAATTCCATCGAATCAAACATTGCTGTAGTTTCTGTTTCCTATTTGTGATGGATGAGTGGTTTAGTGACAACTGCAATAGTGACCACAGATCTCAACATACGTACAGTATACATGGAAATACAAAAAAACTGCATCGACTACATTTTAATAAATAACAACTGCAAATCATCCATTCAAAATGTTAAAACTCTTAGAAGTACAGATTTTTACACAGACCATGAACTGCTAGCATCAACAATTAAATGGAAATTTAAAAATACGAAGCCAAAGAACAATAGGACAACATATCTTATATTAAATATATCAAGATTTGAAGAACACAAAATAAAGGAAATTTATGGGAAAACACTACAAGCAAAATTAAAAGATATAAACTATTCATCATCTGTGTAAAATATATGGGAGAAAACTAAACAAATGACTAAAGATGCAGCCTTAGAAATCTTGGGAACAAAACCAAAACCAAATAATCCTCGGATTTCAGCAGAAATTTTAGATGTATGGCCGAAAAAAGACAAATGAGAAACCTCCTAAACAAAGAAAATAGTCAAGAAAAAAGGAAAAAATATAAAACCCTAAAAAATAAAATAGACAACATTTAACAAATATTTAAAAGGAAATGGTTGTAAGACAAAGCAGAGCAGTGCGAAGAGAAAATTTAATGAAGCAACTACAAAAAATCCCATTTGATCATGAAATAATCATGTTTGTAAACAATTTATACAAAAATACAAGAGCAATAGTAAAATTCAACAACCTTAAAACAGAGAAATTTGAAATAGAGAAAGGAGTCATGCAGGGATGCCCTTTATCGCCATATCTATTTAATATCTACCTTGAAGACCTAATGAAATCAATTGGAGAAAAAAGAGGCACAATAATAAATGGAAAAAATATAAACCACATAAAATATGAAGATGATATTGTGATTTTAACAGAAACCAAAGGACAACTAAAAGAAATATTAACAAACATCGATAAAGCAAGCAACAATTATGGAATTAATGTAAATAAAACCAAAGTAATGCAAATCGGAAAAAACATAAACAGACATAAACATAAACATCCAAAATCAACAAACAGAACAAGTACACAAATCTGTATACATGGGCTCTCTAATAACCGGAAACCTAAGTAATATTGACCAAATTAATCACAGACTGAACGTCGGATGGCCAAACATGAACAAACCCAAAAACATATGGAAATGCAATAAAATCTCAAATAGTCTAAAAATTAAACTATGTGAAACTATCATCATATCCACAGCAACTTATGGATCAGAGAATTGGAGAATAAATAAGAAAGAAATGCAAAAAAAATAATGGTATTTGAAATGAGATGTCTAAGTAAAATCAATAAAAAAAATTGGAGAGAACATAAAACTAATGAACAAATAAGGAGATATCTAAATTTTGAACGCAGAATAATAGAGCAGATCTACAAAAAACAACTTCAGTGGTTTGGACATGTGAACCGGATGAAACAACACAGGCTGCCTAATGTAGTACTGACAGGAAGAACTGGAGATAAGAGACCGCCAGGAAGATCAAAAAGAGAATGGCTCCAGTGCTTTAAAGGAAAACACAGGGCTTTCAGAGCTATCAACAAATGATGCAAGATTCAAGAGATCGACAACAATGGAGGACGATATCTAAATAGGGACTCAACCCGTGCCAAACGGATGAGTAGGATGATGACAACTGCAATATCCCACATTTCTCAGTCAGAGTTAAGAATCTGCAATATAAATATGCAAGATGCTGCAAATCGCTTTTGATGGTGAAAGAGCTTACGTGACTTCATTTTCACTGGCATGAATCAGTAAGCAGTAAACAGTGAGAAACTAGACCATCGGATACATACATCTTTCCAGTACCCCAACAACAACTATCGCCGTTCAACCCCAATGTAAACGGATATATCTTCCACTCAGAAAAGAGAGGCAAATGGAAACCAGTGCAGATGCAAAGACCATTATGCTTAGTTACCAGCATGCGGTAGTACTGGTTGATTTAAATATTTCCCATCGACGGGCATCGCTAATTATAATTATCGTGAATAGCGCTGATATTGCATGCTTTTCCCCAAAGTTGCAGGTTAATGACATCACGGTTATGCAACTACAATAAGATCACTTCCATATGCACTACCCTCCAAAATGTATATAGACACTTTTGCACTGATGTCTCTGATACTCACTCGATCTCCCCTCCCCTTCAGCCTTTAGCCGGTGTGATACATTCCACTCACCTGAGTGAGCATTCCTCCAACGAACTATAGACTGCAGCTGGTATAGTCCTCCATTCTGCCTATAGAATAATCACTAGTTGAATTACCGATTTTGGACGTAGTCTGGTTTCGACGTTTCAATTCATCCCAGACGTGTTCCATGAGGTTAAAATCGGCACTCTGAGCCGGCCATCCCAACTTTGTACATAATGTGCACGAATCATTCCCGAATAGTTGTTATAATAGGGTTTTTTAGGAGTTTTGCTGGGACGAAAATCCCGAGTTTCCGGGATAAAAACAATGCTACCCTCGCCTGACACCTACTAACTCAGCCATGTTGTGAAAAAGGCCCATAAAAATTCCTCCCGTCATCGACGGAATCGAACTTGGGTCTTTTCCACCCGGTTTGTTTGTTTGTTTGTTTGTTTGGTTGGGGATTTTTTTGGCGCATGGGCATCTATGGCCATAGTGCGCCATACATAGGTTAGTATTTCTGCTATTTCGTTATAGATCGAGGGTCAGGAGACTGATTTTTGACTAGCTAAAGGAGGTGGTATACATTGATCGCTTTGAGAAAAGTAAAAATCTTTGAGACATTTGTTTTATTGCCCAAAAGTGAAACAAGTGTTAGTGGGTCTTCAGTTGTGGCTGGAGTGAAGATATTCTGGCGTTCTATTGCAAATTTTGCGCATTCCACAAGGATATGTTTCACTGAAAGTACTGTTTTACAGTGATCACACTGGGGGTGATTCTCCCCTCTTAAAAGATAACCATGAGTAATATTAGTGTGACCTATTCGGAGACGAGCTAGTATTACCTCCTGTTGTCGAATTGCACTGAGGCTTGAAGGCCATTGCTCAAGTTTTGGCTTGATACTTCGAAGCTTATTTTCAAGTTGATTTTGCCATGTTGATTGCCACTGGTACATGCATTTTTCCTGTATTATTTGTCTATAATCGTGATGTGGAACTCTCCACTGTACATCAGGTGGTAAGTCGGCCGTTTTTGCGGCACTGTCCGCTAATTCATTTTCTGGAATTCCCATATGTCCTGGGACCCAACAGAAGTGTATGGTTTTTCCAAGTTCAGATAAGGTATATAAAGAGTTTGTTATTTCTTTAACGACAGGGTGGGTGATGTTCATGGTGTTTTCCAGGGCTTGAAGTGCACTTAGAGAATCAGAGAATATTATGCTGCTTTCAATATTGGAGGACTCGATATGCTTCAGTGCAACCTGAATTGCCATTAGTTCAGCAGAAAAGATACTGAACTCATGTGGCAGTTTGTAGGCTAATGTTATGTTCGGGAAAACTGCGGCGATTCCAACGTGGGTGTCATTCTTTGACCCATCTGTATGAACTACAATGAAGTTTGGAAACTGCTCCACCACTGCATGGTACAATTGCAAAAAATTTTCTTTATTTAGTGCAGATTTATCCCATTTATGAAGGTATTTATCACATAAAGGTGGAGTAATTCTCCACGGTGGAAGGAGTAGTGGAGGGGTACTTGTGATATTATCAAAACTCAGATTAAGTTCTTCTAGAAGATGTCTTATTCTTATACCTAACGGTCTGTTAGCAGTAAGGCGGTTATGGTATAACCTGCTGTGTTGGGGAGTGAAAAGTAATTCCCAATTTGGGTGTTCGGGCATAGATCTAATTTTATATGCATAGCGTAATATAAGTTGTTGCCTTCTGATAGAGAGAGGGGGTTCGTGAGCTTCGGCATATAGACTATGTGTTGGTGACGTACGATATGCTCCTAGAGCAATGCGTATTGCACTATGATGGAGAGGATCAAGCCAGCGAAGGACACTAGGCCTTGCTGAGCTATATACTGGGGCCCCGTAATCAAGTTTTGATCTTATTAAAGATCTGTATAGCCGTAATAAGGTAAGGCGATCAGCTCCCCACTTTGTTGCTGAGAGAACCCGGATGATATTTAATTTTTGTTGGCAGGATGTTCTTAGTCTTTTAATATGTTCCAGGAAGGTAAGTTTATGATCTAAGGTGATTCCTAAGAATCGTATGCTGGGTTGAACTGCTATTGGTTTTCCGTTCAGTTGTAGTTCCGGGTGTAGGTGCAATTTACGTTGTCGGCAAAAATGGATACACAACGTTTTTTGAGAACAAAGCTGAAAACCATTGGTTTGTGCCCATGTACTGATCTTATTTATTGCCCCTTGTAATTGTCTCTCGATCGTATTCATGTTTTTCGCATGGCAAGAAATACTAAGGTCATCTACGAACAGTGCCTTATCAATAGTGTTCGGAAGTTGTTCAGCAATGGTGTTTATCACAATTATAAAGAGTGTAGCGCTGAGTACAGAGCCCTGGGGAACTCCTTCTTCCTGAAAAAATAGTTTGGACAGCGAAGTTTTAAATCGAACCTGGAAAGTTCTCTTGTCTAGGAAGTTGCGTATGAAAATCGGGAGATGGCCCCGAAGTCCATGGCGATGTAGCTCACGGAGTATTCCATACTTCCACGTGGAATCATAGGCCTTGCTGATGTCAAAGCAAACCATTACATGGTGTTCCGATCTAAGGAATGCATTCCGAATGGAATTCTCTAGTTTTACTAGTATATCTAGTGTTGATCTGTTCTGTCGAATGCCGAATTGTGCAGAATTTAAGAGATTGAAATTTTCCAGGTACCATATCAGTCGACGGTTCACCATCTTTTCCAGAATTTTGCAAAGGCAACTGGTCAAAGCAATGGGTCTATAGCTAGTAGGGTTTGTCGGGTCTTTTCCAGGTTTAAGGAATGCAAGGACTGTAGCGTGGTGCCATTGCTCAGGGAATGTGTCTTCCCGGTAGAGCCTATTGAACAGATCAAGAAGTGACTGCAGTGATTCAGCACTTAGTTCCTGTATCATTGAATAATGGATATTATCTGGTCCTACAGCGCTACGCCTAGATGTTGACAAGGCTCTATGTAGTTCGTGGATAGTGAATGGTAAATTATATTGTTCTTCTGCTTTTGAAGAAAAGTTTAACTTTTGTTTTTCTGAATTTGCTTTGAATCTTCTGAAGGCTGGTATGTAACTTTCTGTTGCTGATGTTTTGGCAAAAGTTTCTCCTAGTATATTGGCAATTTGGGCGGGGTCAGAAATGTTCTGCCCTCTCCATTCCATGATAGGCTGAGGTGTCGTTTGATATTTACCACTCATTTTCCTGATTGTTTTCCAAATTTTGTGTGTGGGAGTTGCTTGATTGATGGTTGAAGTGAAGCGAATCCAAGCGGCCTTTTTATTACTGCGTCTAACATACCTGGCTCTTGCTCTAACGCGTTTAAACTGAATGAGATTAGCTGTGGTTGGATAGCGCCTAAAAGTATTCCAAGCTTTATTTTGATCTCTTTTTGCTGCACGGCATTCGTCATTCCACCATATTTTTGGGTGTACAGGTAATTTTGAGGAGGATTTTGGTATAGCTTGTCCTGCTGCGTGTAGTATAGTTTTTGTGACATACTCAACCGCTTCCTTGGTTGGGGATTTTTGTATAATTTCAGGGTCCACTTTAGCTAATTTTTTATATATCACCCAGTCTGCTTTATCAATTAGCCACCGAGGAATTCTAGTAAGTTGATAAGAGGGTTTATTTACTAATTCAATTGTAATGGGAAAGTGATCACTATGCAGTGGATCATTGTTTGCCGTCCACTTTAGAGTAGGATACAAAGTTGCAGAACAGATAGACAGGTCTATTGCAGTATTTGTTCCAGAAGGAAGGTGAACGTAAGTAGGTGAGCCGTCATTTAGAAGGAGAAGGTTGTTATCATCTAAACATTTTTCAATTAGTTTTCCTCTTTGGTCAATATTGTTGTTACCCCATAGTGTGTGATGACCATTTAAGTCTCCCAGAATGAGGAAAGGTGTGGGGAGTTGAGCTATGAGGTTGTTTAGATCATTTTGTTGGATGGGATAGCTTGGTGGAATATATAAGGAGCAGATTGTAATATGGATGTCAGCAGCTACACGGACCGCTATTGCCTCGAGAGGAGAGTTTAGTAAGACCTGTTTGACAGGAACAAATGGGTTTGTTATAACAGCTACTCCACCATGTGCAGTATTTTGATCAGTTCTATCTTTTCTAAAGATATTGTAATAAGACAGTTTTGGTGTGTCTTGAGGTTTGAAATATGTCTCTTGGAGGCAGAGACATATTGGTGTGTATTTAGAGATAAGGTCGTATAGGTCATTAATATTGGCACGGAAACCACGACAATTCCATTGAATTATTGTGTTCATTGTTTATCTCTAGTTAGACTTTCCGAGCGTTTTCTTGGTGCTGAGGTTCTCTGTTTTTCACTCTTGTTTTTGTCTTTCTTTCGAAAGTAGGGCCTTTCTGTTTCCATGTCTTCTTCTACAAAAATGTGTAGGACCGGGTCATCTGGGGGTATTTCCTTAGTATCCATTTCCTGTTGGTGAGTAGTTACGATTTGTTTTTCTTTGTGCCCTTCATCCGGGGAGTGGTGATTTTCGATTGGTACAGAAATAGGCGTATTGACTGCCTGAGTTTCAGTTGTATTGAACAGTGTTTTTACATAGTTCGAGAAAGACTCTTTTGGGGGTACTGTTAGATCAGTTTGCGATGCGGTTGATTGGAATTTTTTGGTGATATGAGCATACGTAGATCTATTTGCAAGGTTTGGTGGTGAGATATTTCGCTTAGCTTCTTGATAGGACACGTTATGATTGGTTTTATAAATCTGAATAAGTTTCTCAGTTTTCCAGCGTTCACATGTTCTAGCGTAAGCGGGATGATCTTTTTTGCAGTTTGGGCATATCGGTTGGGGTGCAGTACAGGCTTCGCAGTTGTGATCAACTGACCCGCACTTTGCACAAGCAGGAGTTCCCCGGCAAGCTGTCTGGGAATGTCCGTACTTCTGGCATCGGAAACACCGTAGGGGATTTGGAATATAAGGTCTGACATTACAGACGAGATATCCAGCCTTAATGGATGCTGGGCGATGTGGTGTATTAAAGGTCAAAATGAGATTACGTGTAGGAGTCAGAACTCCTTCTTTTCTGGTGGAAATTCTCTTGACCTGTATAACGCCTTCTTCTTTAAGTTCTTCAAGCATCTCCTCTTCGGATACATCTATTAAATCCCAATCAGAAATCACTCCTTTAGAGGTGTTCAGTGATCTGTGGGGTGTCACAGTAACTGGTATTCCAGCAAAGAGATTAATATTCAAGAGCCGCTCTGAGTGTTTACTATTAGAGGTCTCGATCAGAATATCTCCTGACCTAAGTCTTTTTACAGACTTAGGAGTTCCAGCTCTGCTTTCTAATTCCTTCTGCACCCTAAATGGCGAGATTTTGCCAATTGCATTTTCACCAGTTGAGTGCATGATCAGGAAAGCTGGGATAGGATAGGTGTCAGAGTCAGTTTTCTGCCGTTTTGAAGTTCCTGCAATAGAACTGTCTTTCTTTTTTGTTGACTGGGGTGCATCTGGCAGCCCAGATAAGTCAGAGTTTGATTTACTCATGACGTGCTCTTTTTGGCCCCGGGAGATAATCTTTTTCTCCCAGGTTACCAGCCCCGCCACGTGGAGGCAAGAGCGGTGCCGCCTAGTGACCCAAGCGAAGTGAAGGTTAGTATTAACGAAAAATAAAAAAGGGGGTTAAAGAAAGGTACTTTCCTTTCTGGGTTATATAATATGAGAGATCTATTCAATTATAATGCTCAAGAGTTAACGGACTTGCGAAACTCAGGAGAAACGTATATACAGTAAAGCGTATCAGATAATCACTATGAAAAGGCGCTGTGGTCACTAATATCGCTTGGCACTCGGGGCCTTTCCACCCGGTATGAGAAGGACGGCGATACTACCAACTGTGCTACCCACGAGGGCTATCATGAAGTATTACCCTATTGAAACCAACATTGGTCGATACCAAAGAACTGTCTTAAGGAGCAGTCTGCGTGGGTAGCACAATGGTATCGTTACCATCTCTTCCCCCCCCAGGTAGAAAAGGCCCGGGTTCGAATCCCATCGATGACGCAAGGAAATTATTGTTTTTTTTTCACTCCGTGACTGAGTTAGTCGGTCTCAGGCATAGCTAGCAAGGTTTTTTTTTTTTTTTTTTTCCAGAAACTGGGGTTTTTTCGCCCAGAAAAACAGGCAAATCGACCAGAGAACGCACGCAATTTTTTTTTTTCTTAGGGAGCATGGATTTATGTAAGAAATTGCGGGTAACCTTAATATAATAATAATAATTTTTGTCTTAGGGAGCAGTTTGCGCGGGTAACACAGCGGCATCGTCACAGTCTTGCTCACGCCGGGTTCGAATCTCGTTGATGACGCGAGGAACTTTTATAGGCTTTTTTCACTCCGTGACTGTGTTAATCGGTCTCAGGCGTAGATAGCATGGTTCCCATCCCCTCAGACACTGTGGTTTTTCGTCCAGCAAATCGATCAGAGAACACACGCAATTTACAGACACAATACAAATGGGTATATGTAATAAGTTACCGGGTGACCCTAATACTGTATAATAGGTGGGTTTTCTTTTTCCCCTTAGGGAGCATGGAATTGTTCAAAATGTTATGGTAGACGTTGGCGTCCGTGATTATCCACACATTCACCAGAGTCCATCATAAGAAACAGCTCCACACCACAACTCCACTTTCGTTGAACTTCATTGTTGGCACAATGCATTCTGGCAGCAGTTCTCCAGGCATTCCCCACACCATACTAGCTCATAAAAAAAACTAAACTATTATTTTTTGGCCACCCGAATAATTAAATTCATCTGCCGTGCTGTATGTCTTATGTCTGTTAATTGCGTGTGTTCTATGGTCGATTTGTCTGTTTTGCTGGACAAAAAAACCCCGTTTTTGGGGGAAAAAAACTTGCTATCTACTCCTGAGAGTTCTTCGCATCATTCATGGGATTCGAACACGGGCCTTTACCACCAGGTGTGGGGAGGACGGTGAATACCACTGTGTAACCCACGCAGACGTCAGCGTAGGTAGCACACTGGTTACAATCACCATCTTCTCCACACCGGTGGGAAAAGGCCCGGGTTGGAATTCTGTTAATGACGCGAGGAATTTTTATGGGCTTTTTTTTTTTTTTTTTTCCTCTGTGGCTAAAGCTAGTCGGTCTCAGGCGTGGATAAAAAGATTTTTCCTCCCGGAAACGAGGAAAGGTTTATGGACATAATACACACTGGTAGATGAGAGCACTTTTGGTCCTAATATGACAGTTCTTTTATACTCGCCTATCTGATCGGAATAAAAAACAAAACAAAAAACTGTCATATTATATACGGCATAATATGGCCTAAGTTGCTGATGCGCCTAAAACCTTAGAAGAATACAATTGCTCTTCCGAGTATCTTGTTAGGACGAACCTTGTTAAGACCAACATATAAAAAGACCACGGAATCTTGTTAAGATTCCGTGGTCTTTTTATATGTTGCTGGACAGTAGTGGTATCGTAACGCTTTCATTTCATAGTAATCTCACCGATGGTCAGCTTTGGATGTGGTAGGTTGTCATTACCTTTGCCTTTCCTATCTACTATTCCAAGTCAGTTTATCCGGGAAGGTCTAATGGACTAAGAAAACAGAGATTGCCAGATACTTTTGGGTTCAGGCTATTCCATTTAAACTTGTGGTAATCTGATATTCGCTAATAATTTGATAAGGCAGTGAATATATAACATCTTTAAATAAATTGGCTCTATTGCTCTTAACAAAACTTTTTAAGGAATAAAGTAGTCACGAAATTTTCTTACCTATATGTATCATCGCTTTTTTCTTTCTGTAGACGATAGACAGTCCGGTAACAGCATTTATATTCCAAAAATGGCTCAGGTTCTGGAAACCTATCATGAAGAATCTTCAAAACATTCCCTTCCACCGCTGTCAGAGTTGGATAGCCTCTGCTGCAATCAATTGGACTCGACCGTTCTATAAAAGGCCTTACTGTAGGATGAAAGGGATCAACATCGGGAATTTGACAAGTGTCCGAATATACGAGAAATCCAAAGGGCGGAAGCTCTTGGACTACGGGAACATTCTTAGCAACCCAAGTAGCCCACGAGTAGAAGCCAGTGTTGGAGTATATGATAAACAAAACTGTTGCTACCACAATCAGGCAAAATGACAACACATAACGGCAAGAGGTAATCCCTGTCAAAACAATATAAATCACTACAAGTACAGTACGGTATAACAAAAACAGAGTAGATTGTAAATTTATACGAAATCTATACAACATTGCCTTAAACACCTCAACACTTGTACATCCTACTAACATATTAGTGTGCATACCTAATAACACGTAAGTCCATCTTTAGCGGTAATAACAGAGGAAATCCTAGGTGTCATGGATTTAACTAAGTGTGCACTTGTGTTCTTGGTGATGCGTTGTATTCCTGCTCAAGATTGCCCATTACACCCATCAGATTCATTGACTGCTGCGATCTCGGTTACGTTGTTCCATATGATCTTGCAGATTCTAGATGGGGTTCATGTCGGCAGGCTGTGCGGGTCAATGCAGATAATCCCAGACGACTGCACGGTATAAAATAATGGGAGGATCCAGGGCCATGAAAATAGTCCCCAAAGGAGACAATTACCACCAGTGGCCTTCACAAGGAACAAGATGTATTCGAGATTCATTACCTTGTGAGGATTCCTCTATACTCTTATGCGTTCTTGAGTGCTAAACAATCTAAACCATGAATCAGCTGACCACATTTCATGTATCCAGCTCTATCTACCATGGCTACCGTTTCCGATACCAATGAAACAGCTTCGTCTTTTTCGCTCGCACCAGGGGGTTTGCAGATCATCGCACAGCCGCATATGCGCTCCTATGTGGAAGGCTTTGATTTTGTTGTGAAGAAGAAAGGAGGGAGCTTGTATTCCATAACGGCAGCTTTTACAACCGTCAATGCGTGATAGGTACAATTATATAATATAAAATAAAATGTCCTTGGAGGGGATTTTAGCCCCTCAGCTTCCCACGGGTGTGCTTATGGTTTTGACGATTGTCTGCAGTGAGGCATTCCAATTTTTGCACACATAACTGACCAGTTAGCTACAGTCCCAGTCGTGAAATATTTTCTTCCAACCAGACTTGTTCTCCTCATTGCAGGTTTGGTTGCACTGTAACCACTAATTAAAGACCACATTACCGTCTGCGTCGATGTATGGGTGAACTCCACTCTGTAGCAATGCTTCAGCTGCACGAGCACTATGATTATGCCTCTTATCAGGTTGCTGATGTCGCCTACATTTCAATGGTACACTTTTAATTACTCCGCTGAGGCTCTAAGAAATGTTTTGATAGGTTTTTCCTACTACATATCCTAATACTTCATGGCTGTTTCATTTACTGACGAAGATAGGCATGCAAATATCTGAACTTCGGTGATTCTCTAATAATTTAGTAGAGCAATATTGATGAAATACTATGCAGTCCCAGTGAACAATGTGAATGGATGATTGTATACTAACTATGCGTCCTACTATATTGCTGGCAGGAGAAAATTTAGAGTGGAGAGGCTAATTGATGGGAGCATCAAGAGGAGCTTCTCCAACACTAAGAAAGTAACGTTACTTATTACAATCTGGTGAACAGAGAAAGCCATCGCCCACCTGATAGTGAACGCTCTTAAGTAAAATATGTCTGAGGCACAGTGCAATGATTAAAGAAGGAGTAGTGTTTCGATGTAGTAGAAGGACCATCAGTGATTTTGTTACGGAAAAGGAATCTGATACCTACTTCATTTCTTTGTATAGAGCGCGGTATGTAATCGTAACCTTCAGGGGTGTTTTGACACGAAAAACACGACGGACAGAAGAACGTTTTAAGTGCTAGTTCTTGTAAAAAGATCGCATTCCAACAAGGAAAAAAAAAAAAAAAAAAAACTGGCGACTTCATACTGTTAACATCAGTAAATACTTCATATCGTATTTAAAAGGGTCGATTATCTCAACCTATCAAAATACTGGAAGATAGCCACACTCGCTTTTATCAGTTTTTTTTTACCTAAGTCAAAATATTTTAACATTACTTTTATTTGGCAATATTAGGTGGAAACACCCAAATACCCAGAAAGGCTGTTTGTTGATGTTCAGAATTCCTTTGTGTGAAACTTGTGCAGAGACTAGAAATTTTGCTTTTGTTCACTATAATGCACTCCAGTATCGTTAACAGGAATCGTTTAGTTTATAATTTCGTTTGGTCTTTCAGAGCCATAAAATAATATATGAAATATAAACATTTATTTAAGGCCTTTCATTTTTCAAATTTGCTGATTATACTTATGGTTAAGTTACATTATCTATTTCGTTGCAAAAACATCTAAGATCATAAATATGTTTATCCGTCAATGATTATTCTATTACTTAAAAAAAATCGAAGAAATGTGTTAATGGCATAAGATTGCCGACTGAATACAGGACAAGGAATGCATCAGTTCTGGATATTAAAAAGCGAAGAGTCGATTATCCGAAAAATGATTATCTGGACTGGTCAAATAGATCGGATAAGCGACGTCTCAAGTAATATTATATGTGAGAATATTTATTTATTCGCAAAAGAAAAAAAAAAAAGATTAATTGGATCCTTTTCCTTTCTACTCATACTTACAACCTGCTTAATGCATCATCGTTTCTGCGCATCCGCCACATTTCCCATTCATTCCCCCATCGCAACAAACAATATCACTGCTCAGCTACAATATACAGTAAAGGCAGTTCTCGCTTTACGAGTTCCCGGGTTTACGCGTTTTTTTTTTTTTTTCTTTCAAAGTATCAAGTATCAACAAAATCGAAAATATGAAAATTATTTGCAAAAAAATGAATGTTAAACATACATAAATACCGCATTTCAAACCACGCGCGTAGCTATACAATACAGTGTACCCAGCTTTACGCTATTAATCCGTTCCAGAGACACCATCGTATTGTGAAAATGTCATAATGTGAACCCAATAACACATTGTTTTTTGGTAATTCGTTCCACGACCTCGGAAGTTGAAATTTTCGCTATATAACTCTCTAAAAGACGTTTTTATAGTGCAAATTGTATTAGTTACCAATTCAAATCACTAAAATGCACTACACTTTCATCGTTATCATATGTTCTGTTATAAGAACAAATTTTGAACGCCTTTGTGACATTTTTCTAAAGCACATTTCTGGAGGTCACGACCATAAAACAATTCGCACTTTCCGGTTTATTGGGTTTTTCTGATACTGCAAGCAATTATAAACGGGTAGTAAACTCGATGTTATTGCATTTGCAAAAATACCGATAGCTGGAATTATGTTTTTTTGCGTTATTATGGTGAAATGTGTTTCCCCTTTACTGAAATCTTCAATCGTATAAAAAACATAAATAAAATTTCAGAATCTTCTCTTCATTCCTTTTTTTTAAGCGTCGTAAACTTGTTACTCCGCGCAAATCGTGTTAGTTGCAATTTGTGCGTTCCGTTAAAAAATGCTTATGCATGCTATTGAAATTTATAAAGGAAAGAGATTATCTTGGAAACAAGCGCCTCTTGAAGCATTTCTGAAGAAGACGACTCCTTGTGCAACAAACCAACGAGTACCGAGCCAATAATAAGTGATCAACGAGTGTGCATTTAGTCGATGATGAAGAATAACCATTCTTTAAAATTTGGAAGTCATAAATAATTTCTTTATTATAATAATTTGCTTGATTTTACAAGCTACGTTTTCATTTCTTTGGATAAATCAATCATTGTTTAAACATGAACTAATTAGCCAACTAATTTCATTGTTGAGAACGTAACCCCTATTTTTAACTCTCTAAAAAGGTCTATGGGATTTAATTCCCGCTTTACGAGCGCGCGCTAGGAACGACGTAAAGTCGAGAACCACCTGTATACGGTTAGTCTTTGTGATATGTATGGAGAAAAAAAAAAAAAAAAAAAACACAATAATAATAAATAAATAATGATTCAGTTGGAGTCAAATTATTATATGAGGACGGACGACAAAGAATTAAAATTGTCGGTTTTCTATTGGTTCGATTTTAATGAAATTTGGAATGGTTCAAAAAAAAAAAAAAAAACTTTATAAAAAGGCCCAGATATAAAATTTCATAAAAATGCGACATGGCAGGGTGCACACGGTCTCCTAAGAGCTGCCCATAGACCTCACCAGTAAAACGTTGGTCCATACGTCTTAGCTTTCTGTTATCTCGTTGTATAGAGTGGTGTAGATGTGAACATTCTCTAATGCCTTGTAAAATTGCAAATTATGCTTATGCTCTCTCTCTCTCTATCTTCCTGTCATGTAAAATAAGGCAATGATATGTATAATATAATTAATTAGACAATATATAATTTGTATAATTAATTAGACAATATATAATTTGTATAATTAATTAGACAATATATAATTTGTATAATTTATTAAAACAATGATATGCATATAACTTATATTTGTATATACCCCCTGGTTAATAGCCGTAAGTGGGTGTCTCTTAGGAGAAAATAAAGATAATAATAAGCACCAGGGTCCTAGTTCTTGCCAGCAAAACATGCTCTATATTAAGCGGTATGTAGTGGGCATTATTCACGATGGGTCCATGGACTCGTGTTACTTGGGCCACACACGAAGGCGTCCATCGGCGTGTTGCACCAGCTATTTGGGCTCATCGGACCAGCACACTGATTTCCAGTCCTCCAGTGTCCAACCACTGTGTTGTTGACATCACAGCATTCGCCGTCGATGATGACTGGCGGTGAGGAGAGGGTGTCTCTTGGGTCGTCTGTTGTGGATCCTCCATTCGTCTGAGTGTGCAGCTCATTGTCACTTGGAATATTGTTCTTGCATTGCCCATATTGAATTGTGATATCAGCTGCTGCACAATGATCATCCGTTGAGCCCGCACATCGCGCTGCACCCTTCTCACCCCGAACATCCACCTTGCGTAATCATTTACAGTTATATCGGCGGGAGATGGTTTGACACAACTCCTTGTAAACCTTAAACAAAGGGGACTGCGAGCAACCAACAAGACGTGCCGTTTCCGATATGGAAGCACCAGACGCACGAGCTCCAACAATCATGCCTTTTTGAAACTCAGTGATAGCTTTACTACGTTCCATAACTGCTACTTTATCACTTTGACTTGAACAACGAGATGCAAATTACCACTGCTTTAGCGTACAAAGCTGTTCAGCTTTTTATAGTGCGAACTATGCAGCATAGTCCATTACGGATGGAGTAGTTATAAATCAGTGATCACTGAGTGTGTATATATATATATATATAAAACTTTAAAAATACCATTCCTTCATTAATAGTGTTTCCTATTGGTAAAATTAGTAGTAATTTTCTGTAAATTAGTTTGTTAAAACTGCACTACGTCATAAACCCAATGCACTCTTACATTAGTTTCAGAGAAAATAATAGCTATTCTTGAATGAAATGAAACTGAGCTGCCTAATTCTTAGGGTCCAGGGGTAGATAAAATGTTACAATGCATTACGAATGATAGCTGGTTGTGGGAATAATTTAAAATTAAAAAATAATTGAATTAAAACTTGAAAAAGGTCCACCACACCTGATTTCGGCATCAGGGGATGCAATCGCCCTGCTAACCCAATGTTAAACAGATTAAAATTTCAGGCACAGTTTTTTTATTTATTTATATATTTGATGATGGATTATAATCCTAATCAATATTGTCCTATATTTCTATTGGAGCTTTTATAACATAGCTTACAGTAAATTACAATACTTTATAATTTTAATAATATAGAATTTAGAGAGGTCAATTAATTTTTTTCCCCATGCTTCTAATTCTAATAGAACTTCTAAACTTTATCTTACCTCTCTTTCCAGAATTTATCATTTCATTTTTCAGAAATAATTTCCATAGTGAAGAATTACGAAAAATGTTTATTTTACGCATTAGAAATAAATGCCAATATTTTAATGAAAATATTATTAAGTTAGGCGCGATTAAGGAAACGTACACGCACCATAAAAGTTTTCGAATCTCTGAGAAAAATATACTGATTTCGAGCTCATACTAAATCAAACGGAAATGGCAGTAGTATTAAGGAAGAGGCGTGTCTAACAAGGAAATAAACTTTCATCTATCAGATGAATAAGAAAATGAAAAACAAGCATCTCTAGATAGTGAATAATAGAATATATTCTAAAATAAAGGACAACTGTTTTTAAATATTATTGGTTTCCTACGAAGAAACATTTGCTATTACTATAATGAATTTTCCCAAAGTAAGTTCTAAGGAAAGTTATTATGGATCACATAAAAATAAAATAAACGAATAAAATATCATTAAAAATAATTAAACAAAACAAATAAATAAAATAAACACCCATAAAGCTTGTCCAATTCCAAAGGTAAATGATTCTTAACTCCAATTAAAAACGAGAATCGAACCCAGTCCTTTCATCGAACTGCCTAGGTGATCTTGTCAGTTACCACTACTTCAGAAATTGGATGTTGTCATTGAGAAGCCAGTCAACAAAGGAATTGTGGTGATTATTTCTAACAACAACATAAGAAACATTGTCAAAGAAATTAACGTTTTCCGAATAAACCACAATATTTTCTACCGCTGGTTTTACATGGGACAAACTACACTAATACCAGAGTATCCTGATATCCCTGTTTTCATTGGACTTACTTGGATAAACAAGTCCAACTGTCTATTGGACCTATTTGGATAAACAAGTGAATCAGACTGGTATCATCAAGAGCGTTCTATGAGCTAAAGTTCATCAACGGCATAACACATACAAACTGAACTAAATTGACTTATAGACCTCTTAGTCCTCCTCACCGACTGAATCTCTCAGCACTAGTGAAAAGGTTACCGCCCCTACCACGGGGAGATGGGTCGTCAGTTCGAATCTCGTCAGTGACGCGAGGAACTTTTATGAGCCTTTTCAATCTGTGGCTGAGTTAGTCGATCTCCACAAGAATAGTAAGGCTCCTCCCCCTGGAAGCTGGGTTTTTTGTCCAGTAGAGCAGGAAACCGACCAGAGAAAATGTGCAATTTATAGACAGGTAGACGGGATAATTCTTGAGTGGCCATAATATGATATTTTTCCTTATGTGAATAACCTTTTGAAATTACGGTAGTAAGTTTTATTAGTGGCCTCCAGTAATGAATTTAACCGCTAGTGCCATTTTTTTAATTGCGAGAACACTGATTTTCCACAATATTTAAACCAAGAAACCAAGATTTTCCACAATATTTAAACCTATTTGTTTAATTTCAAGTTTATTATTATCTGATAACAACGAAATTTTTTTTTTACATAAATTATTTATTTTATTAAAGTATAAACCCTAACAAAAGCAAGATAACTATAAACCGGAACCAATCTTGATGTGGTTCAACTTTACTATCTTCGGCCGCTGGAGACGCGATCTAAAGCGGCATTATGTACACGAGTTATTTGCTGTATGAACACAATGAGAGTCATTGTGTTCGCATCGTTCTTGACTTAAATCGGGAATAAATAAAAAAAAGTCTTTACTTTTATCTTTTTATTGTTATTGTGGCAGTACCATGGCTCAATGGCACTTTCCAGCAAGTTGCTACTAATCGCCTTTGAGCAAAGAAAGGTCAATCAATTGCTTTCTGTGTGATTTGTGATTCTCATAAAACAGTATTTAAAGAGACTATTAAATTATGTGAAAGGGGTATCAGTTTTTGTTGCTTCTTTTTATGTTATTTTATGTAGCTGATGGAAATGATCAATATGCCCTGCCCTCAGCTCGTTGTTCCAGCATTGGGGGAAAACAAAGATCATTAAACATATTTAGAAGCCTTTTGTTTTATGCTATTTCTGACTTTGGCTCAACATTGTAGTTAGATTTTATGTACCGTCGTGCTATTATGTCTCACATTTCACCTCTGTTTTCTCATGCAAAATGTATCACTGGTTATGCTTTTACCATAATGAATGCTGTCTGGGGTGGGTGAACTATCTCTCGCTACTTGAATAAATAATAATAATAGAAATAATGCAGAGTGTGAGAATTCAAGTGATATCACCAAGAGTTTCTGTACAGTAAACTCCTGTATAAAAAAAAAAAAAAAAAAAAAAGAGACACATAGCCCATTTTTCTGAGAACTGGTACATTTACTCCCCAAAAAATTAGAAACCTTTATTTAAGTCCTCGTGGGTAGAACAGTTGGTAGGATCGCCGTCCTCCCACATCGAGTGGAAAAGACCCCAGTTGGAATCCCGTCGATGATGGGAAGAATTTTTATGGGTCTTTTTCACAACGTGGCTGAGTTAGTCGGTCTCAGGCGAGGACAGCATTAAATACGATAAATATTTGTATTGACGATTTATTGTAAACTCTACTGACTTGGTTGTCGTGCCGGAGTATAAACAGAAAATTTATTTATTTATTTTCTCCGGAAACTCGGATTTTTTGTCCAGAAAACAGAAAATCGACCACAGAACATACGCAATTTACTGGCAGTATACACGGGGCAACATGGCCTTAGTCGCTGATACTCCTGAATATCTAGTAGAGCCACATTTTGGTAGAATTGCAGCCAATTACACGTAGTGGCATGCATTCCACTTGGTGTCTGAACGACTTTTGCTCTGCATATGACCATTCTACCATCAGGATATTTTCCAGCTGCTGTATTGTGGTCGGGAGAGAACTGTGAAGCCGAACTACCCTTTTCAGCATATCACAGACATTCTCAATTGGGTTCAAATTTGGATAATTAAGTGGTTAGGGCAGATGTTGAAAATCGTGAAAATGTTCCTCGAACCATTCAGGAACAATTTTTTTTTTACGGTGGATAATTGCACTGTTGTCTTGAAAGAATCCAACGCGATTCCGATAAAAATGAAGCACTGCAGGTTTAAGAAGGTAAGATACAAAGAATTATATTAACTTGAGGCCTTCTAACGGTATGCAGATCCAGTCCGTACCATCAGAACACCACGATACCACCTCCAGCCGCTTGAGTGAGGGATACGAGGCAGTCTGGATGCATGTCTTCGTCAGGTTCATGACGCACTTTTATCTTACCACTGGGGCAAAAAAAGGCGTAAATTGAGACTCGTTGGAGCACACGATCTTTTTCTACCGTTCCATAGTCCAGCTTGGCGCTGGTGGCGCCACTCCTCGAATCTTTGATTTTTTTACAAAAAGAAGTGGCTTTCATATAGGCACGCGACTACCAAATCGCAGATCCTTTAACTCTCGCCGCATAGTTCGGTTGGAAATGGGTCTTTCTTTGCCTAAACTGAATTTTTCAGTCTTTCTATTCTGACGTATAATTAGCTTTACATTCATGGGGTCTCGTTCTTAGAGTACCAACTCTCTGTCACATTTCTTCTTTTTGAGCTGCGTTCTTCTTTCGTCTTCGAAAGATGGTTGCTTTCGACATAGCAGTAATAATTTACTTTGTTTATTTAATCGTGTTTCCTACTAAGCGTGCTCAAACAATAATACATTTCTGAAAATCTGAAAGATCACCTGTCTTCCCCATGAGCGGATAAGAAGCCCCGGGAAAGCGTACAGTATTTAGTAATTTATTTGATAACTGGTGATCATATCATGTGACAACTGATATTTGCATACTGTGCGTTTTATTATTTTTTGACCAAAATGTTTCTAATTATTTGGCCAGCGAATGTATATTCGTTTATCATAAAAACAGTTACAAACTTACAATTATAAACTGCACTCACCACCTTAGTAGTTGTATCGAGGTATAAAACGAAATTTGATACGGTATTTCGATAGGGCTTAAGTTTTTTACTCTTCATGATGTATACCTTATATGTTTTTTGTTATTTTACATTTTTTTAGGTTTTTTATACTACTATAAGTACTGGCAGTTTTGTAAGCATATTGTAGTTACAGTCATTTATAAATATTAATTTTTATCTACCGTCTTATTTTTTAAGGGTAGTTCGAAAAAGGAGCAATTAATTTCATGAAAATTGGAACAAAAGACAATTTGTTATACATACGGTACATGTACACAACTTCATCAACTAAATATACCTCAAATTATTAAGCATATTAATAATTAATATTAACGGTGTTCTGCTTATTTCTAGAGCAGTGGTTTTCAACCTTTTTTTAATAACGGCACCCCTAAGTAATTTATTTTATTTTGGCGCACCCCTACTCAATTTTTTGCCCTGTTAGATCCGATTCTTTCTTTGTATATATATATATATATATATAATATTAAAAATATATATGTTATATGATATTTATTACAATAATATAATTATAAAAATTACATTTCATAATACAAATTATATACATACAGTATATAATGATTTTATTCTTTATATAGAGGTACTAAGTAAAGGTCAATTATAGATCACCACAAAATTAAAAAGATACTGTACACCTTTTTATAATGAAATAAACATATAAATTTAAAAAAAAAAGTTTAAGTAACTTACACCCAAATTACGTGACACCCCTGGAATGTTGTGTCGGCAGACCGGTTGAAAACCACTGTTCTAGAGTGTACGCAGTCAGCTGATTTTATACTTGTTTGTATACGTGGATGGTGGGTATCGTTAATTAGATTTAGTAAAGACACTACCACGTGAAGTATTTAATTAATTTATTAGAACTAGTGGCCAATTATTACAAACGGACCCTAAACAGTCACAACAACCAAATAAATTGGCTACGTTTCGAATTTCTGGGTTGAAATCCTTCTTCGGACCTGGATTTATGTTTGGTTTACGATAAGTTTCTAACTCTACCATTGCAGACCAAACTGTGCTGGGGACGGGGGGAGATACCAAGCTATGCTGCCAGAGAGAGAGAGAGAGAGAGAGAGAGAGAGATCCAATTGCAGCACACAAACCTGCCACTACCTCTAACTGAGTCTCACTCTGCAGTGATGGGGGGTCTCTCTCTGGGTCTACAGTAGAGCCTCTTTGATGGAATCTTGGTATCTCCTGCAGCACAGTTTGGTCTTCCACTGTTGAGTTATAAATTTACATTAAACCAAAAATTCCGTTCCAAAAGACCGATTTCGACACAGCCATCCGAAACGTAGTATTTGGTTGTTGGGACTGTTTGAGTCTATTATAATAATTAGGATTCGGATTTTTATGTATTATCATATTCATTTTTCGTTTACATAAAGGCATGAAACTTAGTGTGTCCCTGTTACATGGTCTGAGGATCGTAAAGAAACGTGTTTATAATTTCATATTTCATCATATTTTACACATTAGGTCATAATTTCAAAAAAATATATGAAATATCATATTTAATAGCATATTTTATACTTGTTGGCATAAAACTTTCATATTTCGTCTTACGATAATCGACAAATTATTTATCAAATTGTTTTTTAAAATATATTTCTAAAAAACCATGGGAATTTACATTTAATCATTTCACATTCCAGCGTGGGCGGGCACGAGCGGCTAAATCCCAAAGTTATTTTGATTGGCTCTTTACTCACTCACAACCACACCGTAGTGTAATTTTAGCTATAATTTAAAACTTTACATTAGTTTCGCCTTATACTGAGCTCAACGAATTATTAGTTCAACTTATTTTATACAGTATAAACTTCAGCTGTTGGAGAAATGAAGCCAAAATCGAGCAAAACTGAGCTTTTTAGAAAATGGATTTCTTTTGTAGAAGAGTCTAAAGACATTTACCAAACGGTGAAAAAATAATATATATCAACGCGTGCAATAAACAGGTACGGAAATTAATTAATATATATAATATCGGTGTAGATACACCATAGATAACTCTTAAAGAACAACTACGATAGTAGCGTGAAAGGCATCATTTCGTTTTTATCTCGTATTGTGCTCTTCCTTCACAACGAGTTGCCCATGTATTACACTACCTCGAATAAGTAACGCTTTACTAATACAGAAGACTATTGTTACTTATTCTCAGTCAGTACCACCACCCAGACGGCACCGTTTCAAAGCTAGTTGGCTTTTCATCGGTGGGTGGTGGTAAGACAAGTAACAGTCTTCTCTATTAGTGAAGCGTTACTTATTCGATGTAGTGCAATACATGGGCAACTCGAAGGACTTTTTTTTTTAATAAAATCCAAAAGACTGAACGCTGTGTAGGCTGTACTTTAATTAATTTATTTATTTACTTATTACTTGCAGCGTCTAAACAATATTCGCGAAGATATTGGAAGCAGCTGTGTGTGGGGTTCAGTTGATGAAACCACGGATTGTGAAGGATATAGCTAATTTTATTATTGGAAAGCTTAATTCAGATGAACCATCTAAATCGTATCTCCTTGCATGAAAGGTTCTGGATAAAACTAATCATGCAACTGTTGCTAGATTCACCTTTAGCAGTGATGCATCTGTATCATGGCAGCCAGTGCTATGTTGCCATTTTTGAATAGTCCCTCTGTACCGTTTCGTTTCCTTCATCATTTCTGTACTCCACGAGGTTCTTTTGGTGTGCTTTTTGCATATGCAAAATTTCCAAAGTTTTAGAGGTACGGCCGTTGAAGGACTTTCTCTAGCTCCTGATGTCATTAAGGCGTTTAATTTTGCCCCGATCACACTTTGTGATGTTGAGAGGACCTTCTCTGCTTACAAGCGAATATTAGCAGATGATAGAAGGAGATTAACTCCAAAACATTTGGAGTGGATATAGGTATCGCAATTGCAATGGAAAGTACTTAGCAACTTAAATGTTAGTAGCCTATACATTTTTGTTTTTGTATGTTAAAAAAATATATTTTAATGGTTATATTTCAAAAAAAAAAAAAAAAAAAAAAAAAAACAACCTTGCAAATTGTGATATTTTCATTTTATTACTTGTTAGAAATTTGTATAACAAGTCGTTGTACAACTTTAAAAGAATCAAAAAAGTAAATATTATCATTTATACAGTACGTAAAGGTAAATTATTTAGTAATATTTAAGGTCATATTTGGTTAAATTTTATGACCTTAAAATTGTATTGACATTTTTAAGGTCATAAAAATCCGAACCCTAGTAATAATTGTCTGCTCGTTCCAAATACTTCATGTAGTAAAGTGTCTTCAGTCAACTTAGTCATAGTGATTCCTAGTAATGTTCTTCTCAAGTATAATAAAAGGGTATGGTTAATTTTTTTATAAATTCCAGGGGTGTGTGGATACTTTTGGCAGTATAGCAAAAATGTATGTCAAACGAATTTCGGTATAAATATACCACGAAAAAAAAATAAATAAAAATAATAATAAAAATCACCTATTGCGGATTCCCTCCCCATTTATCCCTAAATGCATTAATTCTAGCACAATAAAACGAATTAGTCTTTTAAGGGGTTTCTAGGAAATTAACGATAGGGGTACAACCAAAAATTTATATTGGGTGGTGCAAAGTATTTTTTTGTAAATAAATAAATCAAACTGTATACATGCCATATTAATTTATCGTATAATAGTAATATAATCAAAAATGAAAAAAAAAAAAAAAAAAAAAAACAATAAATATATTTCTTGGGGATTGGAAATGCACCCTTGCACTACACCCCTAAAATGTTTATTACGCCTGAATAGCTAATAAATAAAAAGCAGAAGATTTAAATCAATCGATACACTTCCTGCAAACTGCACGCTTAGCAATGTAACATAATATGTAAAACTAGGGTTAGTTGTTAATCAAGTAAAAACAGAACATAAAAATTTTCACGTTCTATTATTAGTTGCAGATTGAAGTATTTAAGTTAAAGAAATACAAATACGTCTTTAAAAAATTTTATATTTACCTGTCATGAGAGCATAGGTTTCCTTGAATCTACGAAAGGAGAGAATCGCTGTTTAAGGATAGAGAGAGCAGAGCTTTCAATAACCTACGAAATAAAAACATGTTTTCATACTAATTCGAGATTAGTTTACTTTGTTTTTTTTTTCCCTTTGTATCATCACTGTAGAGCGAGAGCTATTTAACATTAAAACGTGCAAATAAATTGAGTTTTGGGTAGAAAACGAAGAAATGAACTGCACAAATGGGTTGACAAGAATAGATATGACTTTAGGTGTGTGGAAACATGAATACTATGCAATAGACCTTTGTTCCATTATGGAAAATAAGATATGGTTAAGGTTACATCTGTTCCAACCAAAAAAGAAAGAAAAGAAACTCCTGCGGTAATTTCTGAAGGAATTATCCTTTTTGAAAGAAGGATATCCTTTTTGATGCGTTATACGATTTATTTATACTTTAAAACAGACCTTAAAGAGTATTGTGCCTATGGAAAAGTAAAAAAGTAAAAAAAAAAAGTTTTATGTTCTGTAATAACATTAAGATTTTATTTCATAAGTGATACCGTCAACGACTTATTGCAAGTGATGCATTACTTCAGACAAACAGCGCATATCTATACTATCCTTTCAAAAGTATGAGGGCACTAATAATACCGAAGAACCTGGATTTTCATTAAATAAATTAATAAGAGTGAGACTGACAATACTGATTCATCATGAAAGCCTTTTAGCCAATTTTAGGATAAAAGCCAGCTGTAATCTTTTTACTTTCAAGTGTTTTCAGATGCACAACTTTGCAATTCGCAATGATATATAAATTATAAACATATTCAGTTTTTGATTATAATGGGTTCCAACAAAGTACTGATATTATTATTATTATTATTATTATTAGCCATATGGTGCGAGGAAGCCTAAGGCTTATGTTGCACCAGCCAAAAAAAAATTCCCGAATTACCCCGAGAG
Source organism: Mastigoproctus giganteus (assembly GCF_048544385.1). NCBI lineage: Eukaryota > Metazoa > Arthropoda > Arachnida > Uropygi > Thelyphonidae > Mastigoproctus > Mastigoproctus giganteus. The sequence goes on along the minus strand of NC_143587.1, from coordinate 38,293,387 downwards.
AGAGAGAGAGAGAGAGAGGAATCACCAAGAAAGAGAAGAATGATGATATCCAGCTCATTCGAAACTGAAGCTCCCTACGTTCGTGTCTTAACACAAAGAGGCAAAGTTTAAAACTAAATGTATCGGAATCTTTGTGGCGGTTTCACATACTACATCAGACACAACCAGTTAGAATAAATATGAAGTGGAAAGTCAGTGTAAAATTATCTTCGTTTTTGTCAAGGGCTTGAGCTGTTAAAGAAAATTAAAACACAAATCAATTAAACGTAAATTAATAGAAAATTAAATAACCACGAATAATTAAATCATGAATTACACTTAAACAAAACAAACAAAAATATTAGTTTAATTTAATTAACCAACGGTTTTATATAAAAATAGCAAAATGCTTAAAGTGCGCTACTCACCTTGAATATAATCTGCAATAGTTTTATGAAAAGACTTATGGCTAAATATAAGGTGGAATGGTTAAGTTAATGCATTAAGGTGGGATGAGATTTAATTTAACGAAATTTTAAAATAAGCGCAAGGAAGCAGAAGTGCACTACTCCATCCCTGGTTGTCATAAAGTAGAAAATAGTTAATCTGGAACATAAAAGAATTGATAATGTCAATAGTCGTGACGACAGACTTTCGTTAAGTTATAACGTCTTCAGATGGCGGTGTTAAGTGAGAAGTAACGCGTGCTGTATTTAAAGGAATTTTCTGTACTCTCGTGATGCTCTTTGGAACACGTGGGAATCTCAGATGTGAGAGATTCCAAGCCGAGGAAAGGTGAAAGGAAAGTTTTGCGTTCAGGATGTTGAGATTAGTATTGTGTCGAAACCATTCGATAATGAGGGCTTCATATTGAAGAATTTTGTGGCTGGTTTTAAGTCTTATAATGGTGATAGCGGAGTCAATTAAAGGAGTGTGATTGTGTGTTTGAGCATGAATTGTGAGTTCTGTACTAGCTTGTCCCGATCTAAAACTATTATAGTGGTGTATGCGCGAGTGTTGGAGGTTTTGGTAGAACCAAACTTTGTAGTAGTATTACCAATATAACAGGCATCACAGTTTGGTTGACATTTAATCAAGTAAATTGCATTGTTCAAATTGTTGGTTGGGTATTTGTGTGTGTCTTTGTAAGTGTTGAATAAGGATCCGAGTTTATTATAAGCTGATTTTCGGTTTTATTTAATAAATAATGGAAATTTTAAAAAGAACGTCTTAAGATTTCTTCTCGCTTACATATTAAGGTTGCATCTACCTAAAGTAGGAAGAAAAACAACACGCGGCTAAATGTCGCTCACTTGGCTTCCCATTCCGTATGAGGAAATGGAAAATGGAAGAGAAGGTCTAATGAGTGACCTTCAGCCCGCCTGCCACATCATATAAATAACGTCCCTCAGAAATTCTGAGCCCTCACAAATTTTGTATTTGTATGCAATTAATTTTGCATATAAAAATTTTAACTTTTTCGTCAGTTATATCTCAACAAGGAAGAGTTTTCGATTAATGTTTATAAAAAATTTTCTTTTAGTTTTGTTATCTATAAACCATCCTGATATTATGAAAGCCCTTTTACTAACATCCTGATAAGGGGGTGTCATATTCATATCTAGCCTCGGGCGACAAAACCCAATTTGATAACCAGGTTCATAGTTATAAACTTTGAATATTTTAAAATTTCAAAAATTTTGGTGCGTATTCTTTCCACATTAGTCTTTTTCTCAATTTTCCCCCTCCTCTCTCCCCTTTCTTTTGTATTTGCTTTTTGCAGAGCTTTTCTTTTTTGCTATCTTACTTTAATTTATGGGCGCCTCCGTAGCCAGGTGGGAAGGAGCAGCAGTGCGTAGCCCACGCTTCTTGATTAGATCGGGGTTCGAACCCGTCACCACCAAATACGGAGGATGCAGAAAGGTCAGGGAATGACCACCGCATATCCAGGAGCAATATGGCCTTAGTTGCTAATGCTCCTAAAAACCAAATAATAACAATAACTTTAATTCATATTGTTCCAGGAAACATTTTGTTGGACATGTTAATGCTGCCTCTTATGTTTTCCATTCTTTCTTTCTTTATTTATTTTTTTTCTCCTTCTTCATTTGACTTTTAATTTAATTTACATTACATGATTTATATATATGCAAATGCGTCTAAATATCCAATTACTCAGTGATATCGAATGAATCAGTAAGAGAGCCACATACTTCTCCGAATTAAAAACGCTGTTTTAAATGAGAAGCGAGTAAATAGAAATAAATGAAATAGGATGAATTACGACTTTAAGGAGAAATTTTTCAGCTTTCAGAAAAGGGGTGTACACTTCATAAATGCAAACCATCCCCCATTGCCATCATCATTATTATCGTGGCATTATCTCTACCACATGGCAGGTTCAAAATGCCAGAACACTCTCTCTCTCTCTCTCTCTCTCTCTCTCTCTCTCTCTCTCTCTCTCTCTCTCTCTCTCCCATGGGTATGAGGCCTTTTGATCTCATACCCTTGGTACCATACTACGGCCTTTCGGTCCCATATCTTCCTTCGATTGCGTACTTAATAATCGCCCTCTATAACTTAGTTCATGTCCAAGTTGGCTTTTTCGTTTCCTTATGGAGTTCTATTTTCTTCTTCTTCTCCTCCTCAATATATTCTCGTTTCCAACTCTATCTGCCCATTTTGCCTTTACTAGTCTCTTCCACACTCACATTTCAAAAGTAAAAAATTCTTTCTTAGTATCCATGTTTCAGCCCCATTAGTAGCATTAGAATGACTAACGGCTGCACGAAAGCGGATTTTTCTGCATCTGCTAAAAAAAAAAAAAAAAAAAGGGGCCCTATCATTCACTTCTTCTATCCCCAATAATCGAGAAGTCATAATCGAATTTAAGCCATAATCAATTATTGAATTTACATAGTCAATTATCGATTTTTAATAATTGAAAAAGTGGCTGATAAGTGAGAGATTATCATCATCATTTGACAATGTAAACATAATTTTACATATACCTTAAAAACAAATATAAACAAAAACAGGAAGTAAATGACAAACTGAAATAAGTGTGTTCGGCCTATAAGAAGCTGTGTAATAAAGTCAAACATAAGGTATGAAAGAATTTTAAAGACTAAACAAGGCGAAAAATGGATATATATTTTACAGTAAATAATATTTTAAAAGAATACGCTTATTTATGACTGCATTGGTACGGATTAACAATCGATTCAAATTTTTCACGTTATCGAAATTACTTACATTTCTGAAGCGTAGACACATTTCTATCTCTCTGGTACATTTATATAAAATCCCAGAATGAATAGTTTGCTTATTTTATCGAATTTATAAGTAAACATTTCTTAGAACTGAATAAATCTCCTACTGTATTTTTGATTCAAAAATTTAGTCAACGATCACCATAAATCATAAAAGTTAAAGATTGAGGTCGCTCTTGATATCGCTATTTTTCATTGCAATAATGATAAATAAAACAAAATACAAAAAATAATTAAACAAAATAAAATTATATAAGTAGAATAAAATATAAATAATAAAGCGAAATAAAATATGAAGAAAGATATAAAAATCACAAATTTGTGAAATTTAAATTAATAATTTTGTAATAAAGGCTTTGATTAAGAATTTTTCTTAAATTGACAAATAGCGAAAAAATATCTCGTCGGTCGATTAATTTAATGGAAAGTTTTTCGATCCAGGAAAAATCTTTTTCCAGGTTCGGGAAAAATCTTTCTAAGGCCACAGTAGAATATTCATTGAAGTCTCAGAAAGATTATTTCAGTTAAGTTCTGTCCCCAAGACAACTATTCTGAAGAGCGCCACCCTCCATAACTAATTATATTAAATGAACTTATACCATCAATTCTAATATGATCTTACAATGGTATGTTGCGAAAGCATGATCTTAAGTGAAAAGAAATGAGATGAGCACTTCTTCCTACCTTAGAATAAATTTCTATTTGCTTCTTAAGAAATGTATACAAAAATATGTTTCGTGGTTCAACTTAATCAGTGTCTCGCTACTACCTACGAACCTACTAACTATGAGTTGACCTACGAACTCTCCCTCGTGGGTAGCATAGTTGGTATAATCACAATTCTCTCTACAATTGGTGGAAAAGACCTGAGTTCGAATCTTGTCAATGACGCTAGGAATTTCATGGGCCTCTTTCACAACTTGCCTGAGTTAGTCTCAAGCGAGGGTAGCATGGTTTTTCTTCCAGACACTCGAGTGTTTCGTCCAGCAAAAAGCAAACCAACCACAGAACACACGCAGTTCACAGACATATTATGTACGGTGCAATATGGCCTAAGTTGCTGATGCGCCTAAAACCCTAAAACAAAAAAACACATCCACAACAACAACAACAACCTACTAGCTCATTAATACTGCTACAGCAATGGTCGGAAAGAAACTCTAATGAATGAAAATCTCACCCACAAAGACCTCCTAAATCTTACTAAAGGGCACCCTGCAACTGCGAAGGCCGCCACAAATAAAAATAGACGGAGTCACCATTAAACTCACTGAACTGCTAAAATACCTCAGAATTATTTTAGATAGAAACTTTACATCTGCCTCATCTCAAATATCTGAGAAACAAGATCAGGAGATACTCAGCTATGACCTCCAGGATAACCAGAAAAGACTGGGGCCTCAAAAAAAGAGCTCTAGCTTTGTATTACAAAGCAATATTCGTACCTGTTATTACCTATGCCTCTGCAGTCTGGTTTCGTAGAACCACCCTGGTAGCAAACAGAAAACTCCTTGACTCCACTCAACGAAGCATACTACTGACTATAACGCGCACATGTAGCACTGTGAGCATCCCGGCGCTACAGGTGCTAGCAGGAACGCTCCCCTTGGATTTGGTGATAGCCAGATCAGGGTGATAGCCAGATCAGGGTGATAACCTTCTTGGAACACGCAACAGACCCGGCTATTAATTATAAATCTGAGAAAGCCCGACTCCAAAACCACCTAACGAATGTCTGACAAAACAAGTGGACGGAAACAACCAAGGGCGAGGTGACGCACAAATTCATACTTAACATCCGCACTATATACGCCAAGCAACCTGTCTGGTTTTTCCCAGGGCTGCACACGACCTTCCTACTGACTGGATACTGTCCCTTCAACGAAAAACTACTGGGCTTTGGACTTACGGAAAATCCACACTGCACACGCGGAGACAGAGAAACTGACACCACATCGTGCATGACTGTCTACAATATGAGGATCTAAGAAGTATGATGATAACGCGGATACAATATCTCCCAAAAGGAATGGAGCATCATCTCCTGGACTAGGCGTAAGAGTACAGAGCTTTATCAGAATATGCGCAGAAACTCTACTTATGAAGAAGAACACTAAATGCCATCCACTACGACTGAAAGGTGCATGACAACAAAAATAAAAAAGAAAATAAGGCGAGAAAGGTAAAAAAAAAAAGGGAAGGAAGGGAAATAGATTGGACTGGAACTCATGGACTAGCCACATGATATGACACCCAAACTCTTGGATCAAACTAGTACCCCCTAGGAATGGACGGTTTTGGCCCGTCCACTCACCCCACAATATGGACCCAACCAAACTGGACCTTATGAATTAGACTTACCTTACTGGGACTCATACAAACCGACTGATCTTGGATCCCCCTGAAATGGATTAGCTAGAAGGGATCCCACCAGGAGCAAACACTGACCTGGACTAACTTCTCAGTTATGCTGCTCTTCAGCCGGATGGCGATCCAACAACCATGCGCCCTAGCATGGTACTATCCTTGGAGGAGGCGGGCCCCCGCCTTCTCTCCTCCTCGCCACCACCTATTTTACTTCTGGTGGGGCATGGACTTGCCCCACAGAGGCCAGCTAACCTATCGGCTCCTTACGTCCTTTCCTCTCCCAGTCTTCAATCTCCCTCCCCTTTCTATCAACTTACACAGCGATCGCCCCACACGTTGAAATTTAAAACATCAAAATTAAATCCCGATCTTTTAGGATTTTCTCCTGCCTTTCAGCGTATAATCCCTTATACAGCGTCTCTCCATTTTTCTTTAGGTCTTAGCCACGCAAATCTCAGGAAATCAGGTGGCAGGACTTGCCACAGTAAAACTCGCAACTGGGTATTCCTGGTCAACCACTGGTTGGTTTAGTGTGGGCAACGTTGGGTCCCATTAGGAGCCCAGCGGTTAATAGGCCAGAAGAACAATGGGCACATGACATTACACACCACAAGATTTATATACTTTTAGATCTCTGTCCTTGATAGAGTACTGTCTTCAACCACAATGAAAAATACGCGGAGATAGAGGAAACCCCTGGTGCCGTTAGGCAATGAACACATTATACACTATACACTAGTTCATTAAGACTGAATCTATTCAGTCTTGGTAAATTCATAGGTAAGTGGTAGGAGAGCTTTTCTGTTATACACCTACTTCTTTATACTTAAAATCAACAGTTGTGGGAACAGATTTAGCTACTCTCAAACCGAAATATTTTTAAGAGAGTTAAAATGACTTGGAATCACTTTTCGCATTCCAATGAGGCTTACTTCGACTTGGATGGCCAAACTGATAAAGAGAATTGCGTATATGTAACGAGGAATTTATTTTATTTTATTTTTTTTATGAAAACCCCAAACACAAACAATATAAGAACCTGCAGAAACTTATAACCGTGCGTGGGTCGAATGTTGAAAAGTTAACAGATACTTGTTGACATTAATTTCTGTAGTTGTGATTATCAGGAAATACATGTGAAGGAGGGTTGTTTCAGAAAACAGAAGTTAAAGGATAAATGAGGAAGAAGAAAAGTTAGCTTTGTAATTTTGAAGTTGATACAATAAATGAATGATGGCTGGTTGCGGCACGTGTTCGAACTACCCCGGAAGAGAGAAGCGGAATTAGACACCAATTTAGAACCAATTCAGTACCCATGGAAGTATCTATAGAAAAGTCAGCAGCAGAAACACAACATCTATGATTGACAGTGGAGAGACTTTTCAAGAAGCAGTCAGACAGTGGAAAGACTTTTCAAGAGATAGACAGAAAGTGGGAAGACTTTTCAAGAGACAGACAGGGAGTGGAGAGACTTTTCAAAATATGGGTCGTCATTTAACTTGACTGCTCTCTTTTGAATGAAGAAGCCTGAAAGAAGTTTAGGGTGCACCACCCCAGATCTGGGAATAATATTTCTTAGTAGGGTGGATTTGAGATATGCATAGAGTGAGCAGTTGTTTATAAGAAAAGTAATGACGAAAGCGAAAGAGAAAACCCAGTTTTTAGGTTCAAAATGGAGCAATATTTGTGATGTGATTATGCGAAGAGAGATTAGAAGTCTGAGTAATTCCTAACGGAGATATATGATCTTGTTTAGAGATCTGAGTATCATCGATGATGAGCATAGTAGAAATAGATTCTGTTTTCCAAGATTTAAACAGGACTGCGTTTTAGAAGGATTGGAATTAACTGACTTATCTTTGCTCGATTAGAAAACTACCTGAAAATCATCATTTTAAGAACTGGTGGTGGTTATTGGAGAAGATGAAGCTGTTTGTGCAAGGCAAGGTTTCTCGAACGAGAAGGTGTAATGCAATGTGCTGTCATTAGCAAAACTGTCATCACAAATACGATTTCCAGTCAGTGGAAGAAGGTCATTAATACATAAGACGAAAAAAGTGGGAGACATAACTGAAGCTTGGGAACGCCAGAATTAGCGGAAAAGTTATTAGATAGAGGACCATCTACCATCCTTCGCAGCGAGCTGTTAGAGAGGAAACTGGATACCCAATTGCAAAATCAGTTGCCAATCCATAAGATAGAAGTTTATCTAGAAGACTTTTAAGGCAAAACACAATGAAAGCCTAAGAAATGTTGAGTTTCACCAAAGTTTTCCATTGAATTTGTCCATAGAGGGGCAACATAATCCAACATATCACCAGTGGATCGACACTGACGGAATCCATATTGGCGATTGCTGATCACACGTTCACTTGTTTGCTTCATAATTCAAAATCCTTTATTTCTGCTAGTGAGAAACGAAGGAGCATTTTTGGAATTTTCTAATAAACTAGGCCACATTTCATAATTAGAATACCACTGATGTGGTGAGTCAAGTGCATGAACCCTGCTGTAGAATAAAATGATTCGCATACTATGTAAAATTGTTTAATGGAAAAAGACCGTTACTTTACAGTGCTTCAAACTACAATGAAACTCTGTCTAAAGTCGTATCCAAGCCTTTGTAGAACACAAAAATTTCCGACGCCGTTGTTTATTTCGATGCAGTAGGTGGAAATTAATGAAAATTCCTAAAATCGGTCATGACTCCAGAAAAAATGAAAATTCCTAAAATCGGTCATGACTCCAAATGATACGTTGGTTGTAAATGAAAATAATTCTTATAGGAAATAAACTAGACTAAACAATTGATTTAATGAAATTTAGAAAAAAATTTAATAAAATTAAACCTATCGTTCTTCCTAATTATTATATTTAGGATACATATAATAGTATACTTACCCGAGAAAAGAAAAATTATCTTGAAACGAACTGTTTTCTTCACTGCTTTTTATCATTTTTACACATGGTAGGGTATGCAAACCTTCTAACTGTCCATAAAATATTACACTGGGATTCAATCTAAGGAGCCGTCATATGAGTGCGCTGCGAGTAGGCAAACACACACATACACAACTATATTTACTTAGTGATGTCTGGAACTTTGAATAGATATGCAGTTAAGTATGCCATAACGACAGTTGAGAAAGCAAAAATAAATTATTCATAATAATGTATTATGTAATGTAAAACCATTTCTTCCAATAGAACTGATTTTACAATCATTTCTACTAACGATCAAGTCCTCTGGAATTTGATTTTATCTTTTTTTTCTCTCTCCATCTTGGAATTGCTATTAGCTGAACTCATGGATTTGTTTTTGTCAAGCGATGTCCAGGTTTGAATCGAAACTGTGTTTTGATAATACTACAGTGATGATATATATGATTGACTCAGTATTTGTTTCAATTTATTCAGGTTGTGGGGGGGATCACTCCAATCTCCCCTACTGGGTCCGTCACTGACAATGTCTGAATTTCGTTTTACCTCATCATGTGACTTTATACATAGTTCTCCTTGTTCAAAATCGTAGTGCGATGCACCCACTTCCCTCTCTTGATTTGGATAAAATTGAAATACTAGGACTGCTATAAAGTAATGGCAAAACAGTTTTGTTTATAATTTTAGCAGTTACATTCCTTCAAAGTTTCAGTAATGCGATTTTGTTGAAAGGTGGCAAGAGATCTATCTAATGCTCGTAGAATATTTCGAGTAATAATAAATATGTCTGAATGCCTCCTTAGCCTTTTGTAATATGAAATCATAATAACTTATTTCTGGAGAATGATGGAAGAATGCGCAGAGATTTTTTATTGCAAGGGTGTTCGTCGAATGAGTTTCATATTGCAAACCGGATCGATTCTACAGTATAGCGATCTTGGGTGAGAGAATAAGCGCTGGAGAAAAAGGGGAAAAAAATCGGAGTTTTCCTTGACTGGATTGAGGGATCTCCTTGTTCAAGATCGTAGTGCGTTGCACTCACTTCCCTCTCGCCTGCCTCCAACCCTGATGACTTATAAGGGAAGACCTCGTCCCTCCACCAGAGACAGACTAACTACAGTCACAACTGAAAAGTCCTTTTCAATCGGGGCTGTAGAATTTCTCAATCCTCTGGCAGAGTTTCAATACTGGCGTTTTCAAATGTATAACAACTGCCGAACTTACCAGACTAGGGTGGCGCAAGCAGAGAATTGTGGTGGAACTTTCATCCAATGAAGGATGGGGGGTTGACAGAGCTTTGCTCTGGAGACTAAACATGGGTCAAGCCTTCAATAAGCAAGGTGATGGTGGTCATATACATCTACCCCCCTAGCATTGCTTGTTAACACAGAAGGCCGACATTGCTCCGTGTGGTGTGGGCACCAATCCTCCACCATTGCTCACGTTGGTTCGCACCTAGGTAGTCACCTCCAGTATGCTAGGTTCCGTATATCAGGATTTGCACATGGGTGTTATACCCAGGGTTACTAAAAGTTCCACCATCGTGAAAGTGCAAGCAGAGGATTTGGTTGTCAAGACCGACCGGACTTTGTCGAAATTAGGTCCACTTGACTTGAGTGTCACCCGAATATCAGTTCCATCAGCGTTTTAAACTCCCAGGCAGCAAGCCCAGCTTAGCATACCTGAGAGAATGTGTCTGACAGCCACAAGGCCATAGAGCCTTTCTCTCGTGGCCAATCTCAATTTCGTGTTGTTTGGCGTTACAACAGCCATAGCCTAGTGGTCAGGCGTGCGGGTGCATAAGTACACGGGCCTTGAGTGACCGGGGTCAAGCTCGTGACTGCTGAATACGGTGCTGTTTCTTGTATTCTGTCTATCTTGTGAACTCCTCTGACCGTTTGGTCGTCTCGGAGTATAAACAGAAAATTTATTTTTATTTTAACAATGCAAAATGGGATGATTTGAGAGATTTCTTTTCTTCTTTTCCTTGGTTGGATTACTGTTTCAAATATTCTGATATCAACGTTTACACAGATCGTGTCAGTGAAATCCTTTATTCCACATTCCACCTTAAAATATCGTCTTTTATCTAAACCTTAGTTTTCCAATAAATGTGCTAAGGCTATTCAAGATAAGAATGTTGCATATTGCAAATGGTATGTATTAAAATCTCCAAGTTTATTTTCTGTCTACACCAAAGTTACAAAAGTGTTTAAAAAAGTTTCAAAACTGTTTTAAAAAGTTACAAAAATTTTAGTGTTATATAAAAAGTTTACAATAAAGAGTTAAAAGTTGCAAAAAGTTATATTAGAGAGTTAAATGAAAAGTCAAAAAAAAGTTACAATAAAGAGTCAAAAAAAGTTACAATAAAGAGTCAAAAAAAGTTACAATAAAGAGTAAAAAAAAGTTACATTAAAAACCATTTAAATTCATCTTAAACCTTTTAAAAACTGCCTATTTTAACTCTTTTAAAACTACCTATTCTGTAACTTTTAACTATCCTTAACTCTTTTATAAACTGCCTATTATAACACTTTTAAAACTACATATTTTGAAATTCTTTTAACTCTGTTAAAAACTGCCTTGTCTATAAAAACCCATTTATTATTACTACAGTCGAGGCTTCCTCACTGTATATTGTTCTGATAAAAGGTGATGTAATAGCACTGAAAGAAAAAAATATTACATATATCGGTTTTTTGTTTTGTTTTGTTTTGTTTTTAATTTCAACCCACCGTCATTGCTTTCTAAGTCTTTAAGGCCATAATCTCTCATTTTCGACATCCTTGTTGCATCCTTTTTTTTTTTTTTTTTCATAAAATCGGAACGGAAGTATTGTAACCATTTTTGGTCGTATCATAAATACGACCAAAAATTGGGGACAATATTTTTAAACTAAATGCCATACACTATTGCTTTAAAAGTGGAATTAAGGCTAATATTACTGTCGCAATAATTTATGGTTAATATTACTGCCGTGATCATTTGGTAAAATTATTGTTAAATCATTGTTCACTGTGTGGTAGGATGAATAGACGTTTGGTCACCGATGTTTCTTTTCGAGAAGCATAAATGTCTCGGTTTTCCCATTTTTAAACGTAGTGGTTTATCCAAAAGGTTTCATCATCTCCATTTCCAGGAATCATTTTCAGTCTCACACTAGATATACCAAACAAGACTTCGCATTTCTTGCGCTCGAAAGAAATCACTTATTCGCGTAAGTAAACTAAGAGAAGGATTCTAAGAAAATGAAGATGATAGCTGGCCATCGGAATGCGGCCTTAGTAGTTCAGATTTGAGTGTACTTGTTGTGCCATGCTGCAAAGCATCCTTCTGGGGAGATAAAAGGCTTATGTCCGTGGACAGAAAATCTCGTGTGAAGGAACAATCTGCCTTGCAGTCTCCATTGTTCTTGTAAGGACGTGATGTTATTTTCATCACTAGTTCGTTGAATTTTGGAATTTTGATTTTTTTTTAGATATTAACAATTTATTGACACATTCGAATCGATTGACTGTTAAAAATTTTCGTATTGTTGAAGGCATTTTTTTCTTGCAAAAGCAACTAGTTATACCAAGGACACCTGAGAATCTAAATCATTTTCCCGTGTGCATGTCAGTAAATTGCATGTGTTTTCTGGTTTGTATAATGCTTTCCGGACGAAAACCCCGTGCTTCGTGGTAAGGGGGGAACAATGCTATCCTCCTCTAAATTAGTCGTCTCATCTGAAACGACTAATTCCTAATTCAGTCACTGAGTTAAAAAAGCCTATAAAAGTTCCCTGCCCCCCTGATAAGATTCGAACCCAAGCCTTTCCACCCAGTGTGGAAAAGACGGTGATTATAACCACTGTGCTGCCCTCAAAGACTTCTACTTCCATGTTGCAGTATGTTGTTAGAATTCAGGCACATTAGCGACTTGGACCATTTATAATTATTGCCATTGCATATTATGTCTGTACAAGTGGGTGTTCATGGGGAAATTTGCATGGTATGCGGGCTGAAAAGCTAGAAATAACCCCAATTGGGGGCAGGGGAATCCCTATTTGCTTTGCTTCAGATTGGCGAACTGCAGCCTGGATTCAAAAAGACTAAAGAAGACAGTAAGACCATACACAATTTCCATTTCCAAAGAGAGTTTCATGCAGTGAACAAATGGTTTGCTTTTATTGATTACAGTAAAAAAGCAAATTGCTGTTGTTGCTCTCTGATACCACGGTGAATGGCCTAGATTCAATTCATGTCGCTGGTTAAACTTGAAAAAGACTTATTTTTATGATGGGGAAGAATTTTTTTATTCACTTTTTTCACATCGTTATCGAGTTAGTCAGTCTCTGAGTGCAAGATTTCTTTTATTCCACCCAGGAAGATTGGTATTTTCCATTCCACATATTGTCTTCGGAAAATTGTCCACAAGAAAATTGTCTTCGGATTTACTATATGCAGCGTAGTGCAGTTGCTCTGTGGTCAGACCTCCCGAGTTCCAGTAAACACAATTACGGTAAGGAGTAAATTTGTTTAGTTTTTAATTACATTTAATTTAGTAGTAGTAGTAGTAGTGGCATGTGATGCAAGAAAGCAAGTGTATGAGCTTATGCAGCATCAGCCAAAAAAAAAAAAAAAAAAAATCACACCATTCCCTCCAAATGCCTGTCCAGTTCCTCCTTAAATTTATTCAACCTATCAACTTCAACAACGACAGATGGAAGTTTGTTCCAGCAATTAACCACCCACTGGCTAAAGGCGAATTTCCGCACATCTATTCTACATCTGTCCTTTCTTAATTTGAATTTATGCCCCCTTAGGTTCGTAATCTGAACAAGTGGAAGGATCCCATCAGAATTCAGCGTGCTCAACCCATTCAAGGCCTTATACACCTCAATCAGATCACCGTGCAGGTGCCTAGTCTCCAGCCACTGCAATTTGCAGAACTTAAGCCTCTCTTGGTAAGAGGATCCCTTCATTCCCCTCACCAATCTTGTTGCCCTTCTATGTACACGCTCAAGCAAATCTACATCCTTCCTAAAATGAGGTCTCCAGACCTGTACGCAGTACTCAAGGCGTGGTCTGAACATTGCCTTATACAGAGGAACAATCACCTCCTTTTCCCTGCTAGCAAAATTCCTATATATCATTGACGAAACCCCATGACCTGCCCTGGCAGCCTGGCTACATTGCTCAGAAAACTTCATATCTGACTGCACAATTACTCCCAGGTCTTTTTCATTTTCTACTACCTTAGTAGTACCACACAGTTGGTACGTTTCTCTGGGGGTTACTTCGACCCATATGCAGTACTTTGCATTTGTCAAGTTTAAACTTCAGTTGCCACTTCTTAGCTCATCTGCCCAAATTATCTAGATCCTGTTGCAGTAGCACACTGCCATTACTGTCATTAACAACCCTGCCAACATTTGTATCATCTGCAAACTTCGACACTAAGCTTGATATACCTTCATCAATATCATTGATAAATATACAAAACAACAGAGGACCCAACACGGAACCCTGTGGGACTCCACTAATAACATCAGTCCAAGAAGAGCAGCACCCATTGATTACCACCCTCTGTCTTCTCCCACTTAACCATCCTTTTATCCATTGTAGCAACTAACCCTTAATACCATTCTGCTCCAATTTGTACAATAGTCTTCCATGCGCAACAGTGTCAAAAGCTTTCCTGAAATCCAAATATATGATATCAAAATTATTTTTTGCATCCAGTTCCTTTGTAACCACATCATAATATCCTATGAAATTTGTCAGGCAAGACTTTCCCTTAACAAACCCATGCTGTGTCTGAATTATTGCCGTTTTTCTGTATAGCATCTAATTCTATTCGTATTCGATTTTTTTTCAGCAAACTTGGGTTCTTCGTACAAAAAAAAACCAAACTATTAATACTAGGGTCACTCGGTAATTTGTTACATATTCCCATTTGTATTGTGTCTGTAAATTGTGTGTTCTCTGGTCGATTTGCCTGTTTTGCAGGACGAAAAAAAACCCATTTTCTGGGGTAAAAAATTGCTAATTACACCTGAGACCGACTAACCCGAAGGGCTCACATCTGGTGAGTATTGGCCTGGCAAAGCCAGGGTCCTGAGCTGAGTATCATCATTCTTCTCTTTCTTGGTGATTCCTTTTTACTTTTCTCTCTCTCAGGGTAACTTGGGCATTTTTTTTTTTGGCTGGTGCAGCATAAGCCTCAGGCTTCCTTGTACCATATGGCTAATAATCATAATAATAATAATAATAATAATAATAATAATAATAATACAGCCACAGAGTGAATAAAGCCAATTAAAGTTCCTGGTGTCATTGACAAGATTCGAACCTGGGCATTTTCCACCCGGTGTTGGGAGGACGGTGACGATACCACTGTGCTACCAATTACAGACATAATATGCTGACCTCACAGCTTTAGTTGCCTTGGCGCCCGCTCACCCTCCCACTCGACCACGCACGCACAAACTAAACAACTGATAACGTTTATTGCTTTAATGCTTGACATGCTTAGTTAGTACTTGCTTATTTTTAAAGGTCCTAAAAATAAGGTCACGGGGTCGTGGCGAAATTATCATACCACCAGGTATAAGGGCGAATGGTCAGAGAGCCTGGACTTTAGTCGGCTGTTTTGCACAGCGTGGTCAAATTGGTTGGTCTTGGGGCTGTTGCATAGTTTCATCGTCTGGAAACTCGGGTGGTTTTCCGTTTACGAAACAGGCAAACAAATAGAAGAATGCATGTACATCTATCTACATTCACAATATATTTATGTGGTATTTTTATTGTGTTTTGGATTGATTGTAAAGAGCAGAAGGGACTCATTAGTGAACCTCGCAGGGAGCCTAGTATTCGTAGTGTCGGACTCTTCAGGAGCTATCGCCCAAAAGCAATAGCATTAGTCCAAGCCCATACACTTACAGGGTCGGTTCTGAGTTAGATGCAGCTCGGATGCACACGGGTATTGGGGGAAGCCCCTTACCATAAACAAATAAAATACCTGCAAGTTGTGTCTATATTAGGTATATAAAAAAATACACACTTTGTATTTCTGTATATATACTGTGGTTCATCCCTCACCCTCTCCTTTAATAGGGGAACCAACTTCAGTTGTACGGCTGTGTGTCTTTGTTGCTCCGGTTAATCAGTTAAATTAACAGAATTATGCTCAGGTTTATATGATGATTTTTATGTTGGTGTATTCCTAATTTGATGCTGAACAAGAGGATATCCATTGTGTGGCGACCTGGACATCCAGGTATTTATTATTTATAGTTTTCTTATACTGCAAAATTTGCTGTTTTTGCTACTCACGGCTGACCAGAGATACCTATCGCTTCCGGCTACAGGTCAAGGTCAGGCAAATGCGCTGTGGGTTTGTACTTGCGGTCAAGTGACCATGGCAACACACGTCGTCTACTGCCTCCTAGCAATTATCCACGCCTCGTACAAGCGGATTTCTACATCCAACAGTAACAAGTCTAGCCAACTAAAATAAGCCGTAATTTTTGACTTATTTTGTATCTGATCGGTAAACGTATCACTTGGAATACGATACGTAGTTAAGGCAACTACTAAACACAATTGTAAACTCTTTTCCAGCCCACTACTCGTAATCCTTTTATCTGCGCCTAAAATCTGAAAATGCCTTTAAAGCAAGATCACCCAAATAATGAAAGCTGTGTAATTTGTGGAATTGTTCCGGACGTAGCTATAAAATGTACTTCCTGTCTCAAGACATACGGAAGCGAATGTCTCGCGTTGGACCTAAAGAGGCTCGGAAAGCAGCGACGGAAAGTTTGGCAGTGTCCCCCCTGTAAGGGAGAAAATTATATGCATTCACTCGGAACAACTGGTGAAACTTTTAACGACGTTAACCAAATTTCGGATTCACCTGAGCACAGGACCCAACCCGAACCTGAGGTAGACACGGAAAAATTGACATCGCCAGATGCACATGTGGAATTGACACCCGACTCATTACAGGAAGAACAAAATGACCATTCAGATCTCATCATGCAAAAATCTAGTAGCTCCCAACAGGATAACACCCTATCAACAGAGATCTCCGCAATAATTAATCAAACATCACTCGAACACAGTCCACTCCTGGTCTCGCTCCTCACAAATATTGAGACAACTCTATGTATAAAGCTGTCGCCAATTCATAATATCCTCGCAGACCTACTGCTAGAAAACAAGCGACTACGAGAACACAATGAATGCATACGCAAAACATTGGAGGTGTTGCGGAAAAATTTTGAGGACCTGAAGCAATCGGTTTGTGATCTTGCTGTTCAAACTAACCATCATGAGCAGCAGCCTCCGGACGAACACTTTCACGAGAAACCGAGAGCTCCTACCCAAACCACCCCATCTTTATTACCACTTGACCCCTCTCCAGCCTCCATTCTTACAACATGTGAGTCTGAAGTTGTGTGCCCTGAACGTAGCACTAGACCAGTATATATTGAAATCACAGCAGATGCCAACGGATACTCAGGAAATACTGCCTCACAGAAGACCCAAAGAATTCATCAGGAGCAGAATCTGCCAAATCGCACCTATTCGCGATCACAAAACTCACATATGGGGTCCTCGCGCTCAAAACCGGATAATGCTTTGGCTGCTGAAGTACATCGCAATTGTAGTTCCGCTTCAAACAACGTGAGAGGTAACCATTATGCAGGGACTACGATTGCATCTAATGTAAAGACCCATAGAGACACTACAACGTATGCAATGATTACAAGCCAACGAACAAAAGAACAAACACTGACCCGTAATCCAACTGTTAAGGAACTGAGCCCCAATCTTAAAGTTATTGGAACCAATTTGCACTTCAGCAAGATGCAAATTGCGAACACTGGAATGATGAACAAGCGGATCCGTAATGTCTTCATTAGTAGGCTCTCCCCTGCTACCACAGCTGATGATGTGGAACACCTTCTTGCTGCTTTCAAAATGAATGGTAGAGTCACCAAGCTATCCACAAAATATCCCACCTACGCCTCCTTTAAGATCGATGTGGCTGATGCAGATTTTGAAGCACTCTTCAATCCTGAAATCTGGCCTGCTGGAGCTCTTGTTATGCCATATCTCGGGCATAAAGGGCAGCGATATAGAAGTAATGGAAAGGACTCCCACCAATGGTACCCTGATTCAAATCAATCCCAGATCTCGTTACCGCAACTAGAACCACAGACACGGAACACCAATATGCCGATCCCTGTGCTCATCAGTCCTAGACACACCCCGCTGAATCGAGTCGTGCTATGTCAGAGACCACCCGTCCGTATCAAAGTACCTACAGTACCTGCCTGCACCATATTTTATCAGAATGTGCGTAGTCTTAGGAACAAGCTTGACACTATGGAGCAAATTCTGCTCCCCGGATATTTTGACCTGCTCGCCATCACCGAAACCTGGCTCAATGACGATGAAGAATTCCTAGCAGCAGCTGCCCCAGCTGATTATGGGGTCGTATTCACATCTCGGATTGCACGCAAGGGTGGAGGCGTCGCAATATTTTACAAGAAATCCACTTTCAAGCTATTGGATAATAAATCCAGTAACTCCCCTAACTATGAAGCAATCCTCGTTACGTTAAGATACAACTTCGTGACGTTTGACCTCTGTGTGGTGTACATACCTCCAACGCCTTCCCCGCAAATCATCCTTGAAGTTTCCAACTGGATAATCAATCAGCTGCATCCCACAGCCTCTCACGTAGTTTGTGGTGATTTCAATTTACCTCCTCAGCTATCTAATATGAAAAAGGATCTTCTGGCACACTTGAGATGTGCTGATCTACAACTTATTAATGAAGCTCCAACCAGGGGGAATAACCTCTTAGATCTAGTTCTAGCCTCTGTCCCTTGCACCCTTGATTACATTGCAGAAACGTCATTCGACTCTGATCATGTCCCAATACATGTGACTGCATATCTGCCAGCCCCCAAATTAGAAACCAGAAGGACAACAAAAAAGGTTGACATCACTAGCCCCAACTTACTTGACGTAGATAAGTGCATCAGAGCCGCCTCTCTCATTCCCTGGGTGGCCTTAGAGACTTGTGACCCAGAAATAGCTGTGAACATTCTCACAAACTGGATCAACACGGTTGCCAAATATGCCGCCTCTAAAAAAATCACAATCAGTCCATATACAAGACTTTGGTGGAATTCAGAACTCAAAATGAGTTTCCAGCTGAAGCAACAGCTCCATCGCACATGGAAACAGTCGCAAAATGTCAATGATCGCATCGTTTATTCTAGGGCACGGGCTCAATTTAATCGCATGAAATCTGAGGCAATCAAATTATACGTTAACCGAGATCTGGCTAAAGGAAAAATTCCATACAAGAAAGTGAACCTTCATTTTCCTCTGCAATTTGATCCTGAATTGTGGCTCGATTTCGTCACAAGATTTAATCGTAATCCTATGCCAAACTCAGATCTGGCTCTACTAACAGAGCCCACCCAGCAAGAAGTGTTGAGCACCATTCAGATCACAAAACAACAGCTGATCGTCGCCATCAATTCTCTACCTGCCTCGTCAACCGCTGGTGATGATGGAGTTCCCCAATTCATGCTCAAATGCCTAAGTCCATACATTATTCAGCCACTTTTAATTATCTTCAACCAGTTACTCTCGAACCAGATTTTCCCACAGCAATGGGAAAACTATCTTATCAAACCTTTAGCCAAAGTTCAGTCGCCATCGAAACCTAAACATTTCCGACCCATCTCCAATTCCTCCAGCCTGCTGAAGCTCCTGGAGAAGACCTTACTCCCGATCCTCACCAAGCAGATCATGCCCAGTAATCCAGCCCAAATTCACTACTCCCTTCCAAACAGATCAACGATCACAAATCTGCTAGCCACAACGAATACTATCTTGTCAGCATTCGAGAAAAGGCACGAACTAGCTGTGACTTACTTAGACATTGAGGCTGCATTTGATGCCGTCCAAGTAAACCAACTACTCACTCTCCTGGAATGCCACTTCCAGATCACAGGGAACATATTATGCTTTCTCTCCTCTCTTCTGAATAACAGAGTTATAAAGCTTCATACAGGAGATCGCACCCTTACTAGATCCGTCACCGCAGGAGTCCCACAAGGAGGGGTCCTTTCCGGCCTTCTGTTCTCATCTATTATCTTCCCACTGGTTGCACATTCTCGATGTCTACTGAGCTATGCAGATGATATCAAGATACTGACTCCCATCATCCCTGGTCAAGACCTTGATCTGGTAAAAACGGAAATTAACAACACTCTCACTGCAGTCACATCTTACCTCTGCCAGTTCGGGCTCAAGATCAATCCTGCTAAGTCCGAATTCATGGTGTATTCATTGAAGCAAACTCCTTCTTCTCTCCAGCCTTCGGTCGGCAACATCCTCATCCCAATTGCATCCAGCCATCGTGATCTGGGCGTTGTATTCGACTCCAAACTTCGATTCAACGCCCACATAGACATGCTCCTCACACGTGCTTCAAGACTCCGGTGGATAGCAAAACAGCATCTCCTTCATATCAGAGATAAAAAGACAACCGTGAGGTACATAAGAGCAATCATCTTTCCACCTTTACTCTATGCTGCTGAAATTTGGGCGTCAGCGGCACCATCAATAAAGAAACCACTCTTTGCCACAGAATTCTGGCTCCTAAAGTGGGCCAACAGGAAGCACAACCTTCCAGCTCTGATTCACACCACGCAGCTTGCCAACTCTCTCGGGATTCCACGGCTTCCCACCTTAGTCGAAGACCAACGCCTCCTAGCAACAGTCAAGATGATAACAGGCATAATGGCAATACCTTCATTCTGGGATACCTGTGGCTGGAGGATCCCCCCTGCTGCCCTTAGGGCCAATCCCGAGCTCTACTCGCATTCAGCGCGACTCCATCTCTCGGACAGGTTCCTCCCTCAGCAGATGTTCAAGCAAACCCAGGCACTTGACGCCGACCTGAACAAATTCGCTATTGACCGGACTTACAGGAAAAAAATTATGTCTAGTAGGACTAATCTGCATTGACATGTGTACCTTGCATCTGTTCCTGTCTGATTGAGCTGGTGCTCTTATCTCGATGTTAAGTCAGCTCAATCAGACCTAACTCTCGTAAGGAGTTCTCTCCTTTGTATAAAATATGTTTTCTTTTGTAAAATTACCTGTTTTTGTAAATTAATTGTTCTATTTTCCCGGAAGTTTCGGGAGGTTGTAAAAATGTAAACCCATGGCTTTTTGCCCGTGAAGGGCATTAAAGATTATCTCTCTCTCTCTCTCTAACTTACATGCATTCACTGCATTATCCAAAAGAGATTACTTATCATTATTACTATCATCAAAAAAAATTTCTGAGTTACCCCGAGAGAGAGAGAGAGAGAGAGAGAGAGAGAGAGAGAGAGAGAGAGAGAGAGAGAGAGAGAGAGAGAAGTAGAAGGTAATCACCAAGAAAGGAAGAACAATTATGATATCCAGCTCAGGACCCTGGTTGTGCCAAGTTCATACTCACCAGATGTGAGCCCCCTGGGGTTAGTCCATCACTACAGTGGCAGACAAAAACTGCGTCACCTTAAAAAAAAAAGTAACATTGTAGTGAAACGCATAAGATAGTTTGATTACAGTCATTTCGTATGTCTGTCTCAAAGCAGAGGTATTGCGTCAGATAACGCTTATATTGCCTCAGACAGTAATTGCGAAGTATTGCATCAGCCGTTTCTATAAATACGGCGTTGAAAGGGTAACATGCTCATTAGTATCCTGTTTTCTGGAGGTAATAGTAATAGTAATAGAGGCATGTGATGCAAGAAAGTAAGTGTGTATGAGCTTATTCAGCATCAGCCAAAAAAAAAAAAAAAAAAAATTTCACACAACCATTCCCTCTAAATGTTTGTCCAGTTCCTCCTTGAATTTATTTAAGCTATCAACTGTCACAACGACAGATGGAAGTTTGTTCCAGCAATTAACCATCTGCTGGCTAAAGGAAAATTTCCGCACATCTATCCTACATCTGTCTTTCCTCAATCTGAATTTATGCCCTCTCATATGATTATTCTGAGCAAGAGGAAGAATCCCATCGGCATTGACCATGCTCATATCGTACGTTGGCATTCGAGGTGAGCGGACGCGCTTAGACAGGGCTCCTCAGTTAAGTGGTTTACTTTTGGATAGTGCTTTTAAATATTTGATTTATTTAGATATTGTTGGATTATTTTGTTATAGGTTTTCCTGTAACTGTTTGATTTTAATAATATTATAGATATAATTTTTTAAAGTTACTTTCATTGATATTTATTTAATTTCATAATGGTAGTTACGAGATCTGCCTTAAACACGTCACAGGGTATCGTGACTCACACGGAAATAGCAGATGGCGATTTACGGGTGAGTCATGATTTAATCCGTTGTGGAACCTGTGGAATGTTTTCCAAGGTCGACCTGGTGACTAATCCTACCTCACCTGGGGATTCTTTTCTTTGTGATCGATGTAAGGAGTGCACCGATCTTAAATTACAATTTGGTGCACTGATGGAACAATTTGAATCCCTGAAAAAACGAGTGCTTGCCCTCGAAAATAATGCTTCTGGGAGCTCTTCAGGGACTCAAAACTCTAGCAATCTACCAAGTGATGCACACCCGATTCGAGCCTCAAAACAGAAAAACCAAGTGCAAACTACCCTGGTTAAAAAGGACATTGTTTTATTAGGAGACTCCATTGTCAGGGAAACGGGGAATATTTTTTGTAATAAAGATAGGTGGAGCAGAACCAGGGTATGTCTGCCGGGAGCAACTATTGATGATGTCACCAACAGACTGTCAGATTTTAAAGGGGGTAAAGAAAATATTATTATTCATGTGGGGACAAACGATATTAAACGTACACGATCTGACGATTTGTTGGAAAAATACAGGACCATGCTGAGGAAATGTCGCGAGCTAGGCCATAATGTCTATGTGTCTGCAATTCTGCCCAGACACGATAGGAGGGATTATATGTTAAGAGCCTTGTGGATTAACTCAAGACTTGAAGGAATCTGCAAGGCTTTAGGGGGTAAATTTCTATCAGCATGGCCCACACTTGTAGGTAGAAGGAATTTGTTTTGTAGAGACGGGATACACTTAAACAAAGGTGGTGCAAAAGTTTTTGCCAGTATTATTGAGGATACCTTAAAGGCTCAGGGAAACTGCTAGTTAGGGGGGATGTGGGTAATACTGACACGCGTTTATCTGATAATATTGGTCAATGTAACTCTTGCACATACCTTAAGAGTTCTTATAGTGTTCTTATAGAGTTCTACAAGGTGATGTGTAATAGAGCCACAGAAAAGGTTCGACAGGCAAAGGCAGTTTATATATAAATGCCAAGAAGAGCAGGACAAACCAGATCGGACCTTTACGTAAGGGAAAGGGGATAGTAATAAATACACCAGCTGCCGTTGCAGATGAACTCAACAGTTATTTTGCATCGATATTTACAAATGAAAAGCCTTTTGTGGCAATGGGAAATTATGGGAGCGAAGTTAAAAAATATGTAATTAATGATATTGAAATTTCGCAAGATTATTTAATGAAAAAACTTTCAAGCCTACAGACCAGTAAGGCTCCTGGAGTTGATGGAATATACCCTATAATCTTGAGAGAGGCGGCAAGCGAGTGCATTGAACCACTGAGGCTGGTTATGCGAGCATCACTAGACTCTGGGGAGATTCCCTTGGATTGGAAAAGTGCAAATGTATCTCCCATACATAAGGGTGGCTCTAAAAGTGAAGTGGGAAATTATCGACCTGTCAGTCTGACTTCAGTAGTAGGGAAAATCATGGAGGCAATGATCAAGGGTGGAATTCAGGATCATTTGGATCGAATTGAAATTCTCAAGGATACTCAGCATGGTTTTGTAAAGGGAAAATCATGTTTAACAAATCTGGTTCGCTATTTCGAAAGGGTCACTCACGAGCTGGATTTAGGGAATAATTTCGACATTGTTTATTTAGATTTCAGCAAAGCTTTTGACTCAGTCCCACATGAGCGGTTGCTTTATAAGCTGGAACAGGTTGGAATCACTGGGAAAATCCTTAGATGGATAGAAGGATGGCTTCAGGGCAGGAGGCAGAGGGTTGTGATAAAGATTATAAATGATGCTAGAACTAGGGGACATAAATTCAAGTTACGGGGGGAAATGTTTAGATTGGACTGCAGGAAGTTTTACTTTAGCCAGCGAGTTATAAATTACTGGAATAAGTTGCCTTCGTGGGTGGTAGAGGCCGACAGTTTGGGGAAATTCAAAGGTCATCTGGATAGTACTTTCGGGTAAGGGAAGCGCATAGGATGATAGGATTAATTTCCTTTTTATTTATTTTTTATTTCATTTTATTATTTTTATTTATTTATTAATTATTATTATTTATTTATTTATTTAATTTTTGTTTTTATCATTGTTTTGTTCGGATTTTTTTTTTTTTTTTTGGCTGGTGCAGCATAAGCCATAGGCTTTCTTGCACCATACGCCCGTTACTAATACTAATACTAAAACCATTCAAGGCTTTATACACCTCTATCAGATCACCTCGCCGGTGCCTAATCTCCAGACACTGTAATTTGCAAAACTTAAACCTTTCTTCGTAAGAGCAAACCGTACAGTACATAATACCGTAAATCAGTTAATGTAATATATTACGTTAACTTGTCATTTCAGTTTCTAACGTAAATGCAATAAAGTGTATGTTTGGTTGTGATGATTGCCATTTGCATGATTTTTCATTAATTACGCATTTCACCCTTTGGGAAGATATTTATGGCAATTAGGTATATCAGGTGGAGTCTTTTTATTGGATTTTCATTCACAGAGATATACACTAGTGTTCAAAGAAATTGCATCACCTAGGAATTTCACATTTCTTACCCTTTTTCGCGATGGTATGTTACATTAACGACTAGCATCACAAATAGAAATATAAACAAAAGACATTTTTATTAATAGTTAAGGCAAAGCTAAGTAATATTTGACAGGTGCTCTCAAAATATTCCAAAATGAACATTTACAACTTTTTATACAACGGTTTTTGTAAACACAACAATTATCAGAAGCCCTCAATTTACTTCAATTTATCATTTTCAATGGAAAACAAAATGAAAAGTTCACCAAGTGCAAACTAATATTTAGTTGAATTGCCTCTGGTCTTGATGACAGCAGCACACCGTCGAGGCATTGACAAGATCAATTTCTGAAGATAATCAATTGATAGTTTGTGGTTCCAAACACGAATTATGGCTTCCTGAAGTTCACAAAGGGTCTTTGGCTTCTTTTTGGCAACTGCAGATTCCACACGATGCCAACAGTTCTCTATAGGATTCAGGTCTGGGCTGTTTCCTGGCCAGCTAAGAGTTGTTGTTGTTGTTATTTGGTTTTTAGGAGCATTAGCAACTAAGGCCATATTGCTCCGGGATATGCAGTGGTCATTTCCTGACCTTTCCGCATCTTCCGTATTTGGTGGTGACGGGCTCGAACCCCGGTCTAATCAAGAAGCGTGTGCTGCGCACTGCTGCTCCTTCCCACCTGGCTACGGAGGCGCCTCTAAGAGTTGTAATGGACCGTCCTTCCAACCATTTTTTCCTCCTGTAACAAATGTAAACACATTATTGTCGAACCTCTAATGCAAAAATGAAGCTAAAGTAACTATAGAAGTGCCAACTTATACTTTTCGCCCGGTGACAAGGAGCAGAGTTGTCCTGAAAGATGCGTTACTTGGCAGGTTGAAATGGTCTCTAATGGTTGGCAGCAATTTGCCTTCCAATATAGCCAGGTATCTATTGACATTTACGGAACCTTTTATAAACTGCAGGTGACTTACTCCACGATACGAAATGCACCCCCATATCATTTGGCTGGTAGGGAATTTCGCTGTAGACACCATACAGTCTGGATGGTATTCTTCACCATGTCTGCGGCGAATCGTTTGTCTCCCATCAGAGCCATGCAGGTGAATTTCTTCTCATCGGAGAAAATAACTGACTTCCATTGGTCGCGGGTTTTTTTTTTTTTTTATTTATTTTTATTTTATTTTTTTTTATTTTATTTATTTTTTTTTTTTTTTTTTTTTTTAAGGTCCTAGCCGCCGAAATCCCAGGAAATTAAGCGGCAGGACCTGCCAGAGTGAATCTACAGCTACTGGGTTCCTGGTCTGCCTCCACGGGGCGTAAGTGGGACAACGTTGGGCCTCAATAGGGGTCCAACGGCTAAATGACCAGATGAACAACTGTACAGAACACAACACATGAACAATTCCCACACACTTTTAAATCTCTGGCATTTCCCAGTGAACTGGTTCACCACAATGAAAGCAACGCGGAGATGGGGGAAACCCCTGGTGCCGTAAGACAACAACACACACTTACACTTACACTTACTTACACTTGACATTCTCCTTGCACCAAATCAATCGGGCCTCTTTCGTTTTTTGTGTGAGGAGGGGCTTCTTCTTAGGACGACGGGCTACAAGTCCATTTTTGAAGAGGCGTCTTCTGACTGTTACTGCACTTGCTACCACTCCTGTATGTTCTTCCCTTTCTCTTTTCAGCTCAGACGAAGAAGCTTTACGGTTTTTAAGGCATAAGCGCTTCAAAACGCGGTCCTGATTTGGCATAGAGACTTATTTGCGTCCGGTTCCTTTTTTCCTATCAGCAGAACCAGTATTCTTGAGTTTGGAAAGAAATCTACTCACTGTCGACTGATTACAAGACACTCTATAAGCAATATGAGGGGTAGAACATCCTTCCTCACGTATAGCAACAATGGCGCTCTTTCTTCGTGGCGTCAACTGCATGTAACTCGCCATCCTGACACAAGCAAGGAATGACTGCAACTCTTGCAGAGCGTGCTTATATAGCTGAAAGTAACAGATGATGCAATATTACGTCATCGCGTACGCGTGTCAATCTTATCTGATGCAACCTGTAAGAAATATTGGCATATACTTACGTTATTCGGACGATAATTACAATTTTAAGGGGGGTGCAATTTTATATCCCATCTAACAAATCCATTTCGAACATTTCTTCAACTCACAATGCAGCGTAAAACACATTATTTGCAGAATTCACAAGTGATGATTTTTTTTTTAACCGCCACTGTATGCGCAATGTGTTCTGCCCCGGCTACAGGCGCCAGTTCATTGTAGGCGCCGAACGGAGTTCGACTCAGAATAACTGAATTCATAATTTGTTTTTTAAAAACTGAAAATTGTTATTAACTAAATCAATTTTATAATTGATTTAGTTAATAACAATTATCTTTTAAAAGTACCACCTCATGGATAATAATTTAATAACGACTATTTTTATAAGTTAATTATAATTTGAATAATATTATAATTTAATTCAAAAATATTAATATTATCCAATAATTATAATTTAATTATTTTTAAGAAAACAAAGGTGCATTTCTGATATTTTGGCTATACGTGTCAACATAACCCCAGGGGCTCAAATCTGGTCAGTATGGGCTTGGCACATCCAGGGTCCTGAGCTGGATATCATCATCTTCTCTTTCTTGGTGATTCCCTTCTACTTCTCTCTCTCTCTCTCTCTCTCTCTCTCTCTCTCTCTCTCTCTCTCTCTCTCTCTCTCTCTCGGGGTAATTCAGAATTTTTTTTTTTTTTTTTTTTGTCTAGTGCAGCATAAGCCTCAGGCTTCCTTGCACCCTATGGTTAATAATAATAATAATAAGTTCACCACGTTTTGCTTTGAGGATTGCTGTCCGATGGTGCTATGTTGTGCAGTACATCTATACTCTGTCAAGTTGCCATTCCTAATTCCACTCCCTCCCAACTTCTTTGAGGATCAGTATTTCGTTCTTAGAGAATCTGAAGGCTCATGGTTACTAAACTATTTTTGTTGCTCTGTCTCCTGGATATTTATAAATCAACATAAGGAGTGATTTATGAACTTCCATTTAAAAATTTCCGTTACTTCTATTTTTTTTTATCGCTTTAAAAAAACTCTCAATTTCTCTACGTAGTAAAAGCATCTTTTTAAGGTGGAGTTTTCCAAAGTGTAATAAAGGTATTTGCCTCCAGATGGCAGCAGCAGAATTACTTCAGAATATGCAGTAAGTAATGGTGGTTGTTAGACGCCTTTAACGTCTGCCGGTTTATAGGAACTTATCTGTGTATACATGAATTCAACGATTTCGTCTACGTCTATAGAGGTTTTTATTATCTCTAGTAACTTAGTGGAGGTAAATTGTTTTTATATTCTATTAAGTTTATTGCGTAATTCGGTGTTTGCAACATTCTGTGTATCATAAGTTCAAGAAGAGTATGTTTACACTATTTTCTTCGTAGTCATGTAAGTAGCATTAAAAATGCACACGTTTATTTAAAATTTTAATTACGTGATTATTATTTTCTGTTGCTGTTTTAATTTCTCAACGTTGCATTCAGTTAATAGAAGGAAAATGTGTATACTTCTTGATGGTGTCCAAATAAAGGGTCGATTCGAGTGTACTGGTATTTCCTTCCTTAAAAATTTCGTCATTTCATGAACAGGCCTTTCACGAACATGCCATAATTAATATATTGGGGGTTTAAATTTGAATTCGTGTAAAATACTTGGGCAATACTTTCGTGCAGTGTCTTTATAATAAAAACTCTGCAGGTTGACATCGCTTAGGGATAACAACAAATTATCACTGTGATAGCTGACATAACTTCTGCGTTTTAGTATACAAGATATAGTACAGGATTTGCGTGGTAACAGACTTATTTCAGACATTTGTGTATAACACGTGTAGAACTTAATTTCTCTTTAGGCTGAATGTGGACATTCACAGCTTACTTCTCTGTAGCTTATCATCATTTAAAATATACTTCATTTTAAGTATTACTCGGGTTGACATACTGCACTGGTGAATAATTAATTTATACTCATAAGGATATTTTGCATTGTGATGCTTGCTGAAGAATTTTATCCCTATGTTGCAATGAGTGTTGGTACCAAGAATTTTGAGATGATAGATATGCATTGTTTAATTTGTGCCACGTACAGAGTAATTCAAAACTTAAAATGTCAAATTGCAGGAGAGTGTTGAGTGATCAGTATTAAAGGGAGGACATTCCTTTTGCAACTATTTCTTCTTGTTAATTTCAAATTGGTAGATGAGGTAAGGCTTCTTTAAATTTTGCTAATCTATCAGTATCTCTATTAAGGGTGTTTGATATAGCAATAGACAGTACCAAGGTGTTATCTTGGCACGAGATACCTCTTTGTATTCATCCTGCTGCCGAAGAGAGATGTATCACAGCAGTTATGCAGTGCATGGGAATTGTTTGTGGATGTGAACCAAGAATAAATTGGAGATTTTGAGCACTTTTAAATTTTTAGTATTAAAAAAAAGTGTGCAAAACCTTGTCATGTGGGGAGATCATATTTACTCTATTCAGTGGGAGTGTTCTCAAATTTTTAATAGAAAAAAAAAATACAGATAACTTTTCTTGAAAGGTTGTTGTTATTTGGTTTTTAGGAACATTAGCAACTAAGGCCATATTGCTCCGGGGATATGCGGTGGTCATTCCCTGACCATTCTGCATCCTCCGTATTTGGTGGTCACGGGCTCGAACCCCAGTCTAATCAAGAAGCGTGTGCTACGGACTGCTGCTCCTGCCTACCTGGCTACGGAGGCGCCTCCTTGAAAGGTATTGTGTGTTATGGGTTGGATGCACAGAATGGTTTTAGAGTGCAAAAAAAAAAAAAAAACAAAAAGAAATTGAGTAAAATGACCCATATGTATGTAAACAGGTGAACGTAATAAAGGATATTTAAATATATTTGATAATAAAAGATTACAGTTAAAAACTTGAGAGATATAAACTTAATGACAAAATTTGTGAACTACTTGTTTTTTTTTAAGTATTGTGGATAGCATCCAGACAGGGAAGAAGTTAATGGGTATATGTTTGTTGATATTTACGAAGTCAATTCTGAATGCACGTTTTAAATTTTAACTGTAATCTTTTATTAATAATATTATCTAATATTACTTGTGACATTACCCTAAATGCAGATATTAGCAGTGCTTATTTTACTAGCAAAATTTTGAGAAGCTTTAACTCCTCCAGGAAGGCATTTTTGTACCTATGTTCATAAAACTTGTTTGCCCTTTGTTTTGCACTTGAAGTTTCACAAGAGTTCCAAACCACTCTGTAGATATGGTCAATAGGAACACATTTAGCTACACCAGTTTTAACTGCTTGAAGTTGACCATAATTTTTTTTATGTATGATAATATTCAGCTTGTATTGGATTTTCATCTCAACATGTAATTTTACATTTTTTCTTAAAGTATTGACTTTTATCTTTCAAATTTAAACTTTCAGTAGCGAAATAAAATTAAAAAATATTTTCTTCAGTTATAGAACCTGCATTCGAGTATATGAAATTTCTTTGATGTCTGTAAACTAATGCCTTTTGTTGTTATTATATACAGTATTACATGCATTTTTCAGTTCAGCAACTGGATTGCATGTAAATATTGAATAGGCCACAAATTTATGGGTATGGATACATTCCCATGTTTGAACTATCCAGAGATTAAAGTTTTTACTATTAATATTAAAATGGAAGAGTGAGACAAGGAATCAAATTTGTCTACCATCTGCTGGCAAAAAAATAAAAATAAATAATAAAATGAGACAAAATGCTGCCCTAGTATTTTAACAAGTTCACTACATCAACATGTATAAGCATTCAACAGTAACTTAAATGCTGTGTTGTAATGCATATGAACATTACGGCATAGCATCCAATGTACCATAATGCATAAAGGCATTCTGAAGCACTCAACGCATGAGTGGTGTTAACAGTAACGTTAGCATTAGTTGAGGCATATGATGCAAGAAAGCAAGCTTATACAGCATCAGCCAAAAAAAAACTCTTCCCATTTCAGCCATCTGGTCACTCCAAATGTTTGTCTAGTCCAGCCTTAAATATATTTAAGCTATCAACTTCCACAACAACAGATGGAAATCTGTTCCAGCAATCAACTACCTGCTGGCTAAAGGCAAACTTCCGCACATCTATTCTACAACTGTCTTTCCTCAATTTGACTCTGTCCCCTCAGAAATGAACATGAAATGAACTGCTTGATTCTGTCGATACACTGATTGAACTTTGGACTATTAGCATCAAAAATTCATTTTTTTATATATATATTTTTTGCTTGTATTGAGATTACTCTAATATTTTATGTATTATATTTTATATATTACTTTAAATGGTAACTTATTTATAATGAGAAACAGAGTAAATTGCTTATGAATCAGTGGCTGAATAATGTTTCATAGAGTTTCCTAAACAGCTTAATGATTTATTGTTATTATTATTATTATCAGTTGATTAACCCTCTATAACACATGCATCCTCCTTGATAGTAAATTGGTTTTTCCATGTGTTTGTAGAGATGTGGGTTTGAATCCTGTAGGAGAAATTCTTAAAAGACCCTGAACTGGGACTGTTGTCTGCCAGTCTCAGGTGGAGAGTACTGTTTTTCAATGCAAGTCGATTCTTGAATTACAGCATAGCTAGCATTTTAAGCCATATGGCTTATGATGCTAATGCACCACAAAACCAACAATAACTAATGTCTGTCAGCTGCTGTCCCCATTTGGGTGTCTGAAATCATATCCTCTTTTCTTCTCTTTTGTTTCCAGATCTCTAGATGATGCAGTATTTTCTGTTTTTTTTTTTTTTTTCTCCCAGTTTACTGCAGATTGAGTTAGTTGGAATCATCATTTGTGCTGTCATCTAATGGATTACATAAATGACTGCATCCATATATTTTGTAATTAGGTGGTACTATAGTTAAGTGTTGTAATGTTTGTGCCTAAAGTAAATTTTTGGTAGTTAAATAAATGGTACATGCGTAACAAATAAGTGTGAGCTACTGGAAGTATTTACATTGATTTGTTTTCTCAAGGTCATTTCAAGTACATTTCATATAATGTGTCCATTTATGTATGAATTATCTTAAATTTTTCTGCTTTTTGCAGCCATCTCATATCTTTGCTTTCAGTTAATAATAGACACATTTTAGTAGATAGTACCACAAAAATAGCTTTGAAATTGGAGGACGACATTGTGCTTATTTGACCACTGTCTGATTTTGGCTAAAATTGCTTAAGTTGTTAAAATCAATAAGTTGATTTCACCAAAGATTTTGTGCTTACTCTGAGCAGTAAAACAATTTGACTGAAGAACCTTATCGTGCATTGTTAGATATGTGAACTTTATCAGTATTTCTTAGGCATTTTTTATGATTGTAAATTTGCTTATGTACATTGATAGTGATTTGTATATACATTGTTGAACTGGACATGTTTCATTTAGTAGAATGAGAAAACTTAGTTTGTTTAACATAATTTTTTTTGTATGTTATGTTACGTTGAACTGCACATTTCATTTAGTAGAATGAGAAAATTGGTGAAATAATGAGCACTTAAACCTGCATAATCTACCTTTAATTTCTTAAAGAATTACATTCTCAGATGCTTTGTGATACTTCCTGTACCAGTTCTTCAGTGACTGTGAAGACAACAGAACAGATAAATTATGGTGACTTAATTTAACATAAAAGTTAATTTGAATACACATTTCATATTTGTTAAGGTTTAGTCTTGAATTAGTTAACAAATAGCTATTAGAAAACATCAGGTAAAGATTAAATTTTAAATAATTTTACTTTAGTTATTTAGTTAATAAGATTAATAATTAAATAAATCAACAACATTAAGTAAATGGATAACAGCTAGTACTTACTCTTGTAATGGTGTCCTTATGACACCATCAGTCTCACATACCAAGACAGTAGTTTGCAATTTTTTTATATTTATATGTACTGTACTTTCAAACTAAGAATGTTTTCAATTAAAACTCTGGTTAATTTAATTTTAATTATTAATCTTAACAAAATTAATAACTAAAGTAAAATCATTTAAAACTGTTAAAATGTAATCTTTACCTGCTATTTGTTAACCAATTCAAGACTAAACCTTAAAAAATATGAATTGTGTAATAAAATTAACAATGTTATGTAAATCAAGTTGCTATTATTTATAAAATATATATATATTTATCAGTTCTTCTGTCATTGTGAAGAGTGGTGCAGGAAATACCATGAAACGTCAGAGAATAATCTGTAATTCTTTAACAAATTAAAGGCAGATGACACTCCACACAGGTTTAAGCTCATTATTTCACCAATTTCTAGTTCTTGATATACCTGTGTACCATGCCACTAAAAGAATATTTAAGAATGAGAAAATGTTTATCTTTTCTTTCATTGATATCTCTTGCTGATTGGTCTACTTATGTAATTCTTATTTAAATTTGTTTGAAACTTTGTAGTTACCCACTGTTATGTTAAGGAAAACATAACAAGCAAGTAAAAAAAATGTTTTTTTATTTTTGCATAAGTGCACCCAAAATAGCAGAGGAGAGATTGCAGTTAGTATCCTTCTATCACATTTGTGTTTATATGGTAGCCATATCTTTTTTTCTGAATTCTCAAAGCCTATACTTTGGTATACCGAACCATACCAAAGTTATACTTTGGGAAATGTATACTCCAAGCTTCTGCTTTGAAGCTGTGTAATAATGCTTTGTAGCTGCACCCTCAGGCACGTTTGTTTGCTGTTTTGTATCTGTTAACAATAATAATAATATACTTTGAGAATACGATAGTTATGTATTAGCATTACATAGACATAAGGGATAGTTAGGCATTAGCATTACATAGGCATAGAAATGAGGAACATGTAGTTTTTTTTTTTTTTTATGTATTAAAGTTTATCAAATAGGCTGTTATAACAGTGTCTTGTATTTTAAATGAATAACAGAATAGCCCTTCAGCAATATTATTTGTTTAACAGTAGTTCAACTTGAGATGACTCGTGGATTAAGGGAATTTCAGTTTTGGGTATTAACCTGTTGGCAGGATATTGTCAGTGGGTCATTTTTATGTAATTCGGTAGAGATTTTTAATGGGAAAAATGTGGCAGAAATTATACTGAGTTATTTCCGGCTGAACAGAATGGCTTGAGTGGGGGGGAAAGAAAAAGTGGCAGTGAGCCCCTAGGTCAGTGGTTTTCAACCAGGGTGCTGCGGCACCTTAGGGTGCCGCAACAACATTCCAGGGGTGCCACGTAATTTGGGTTTAAGTTACTTAAACTTATTATTTTTTTAAAATTTATGTTTATTTCATTATAAAAAGGTGTACAGTATCTTTTTAATTTTGTGGTGATCTATAATTGATGTTTACTTAGTACCTCTATATAAAGAATAAAATTATTATATACTGTATATATATAATTTGTATTATGAAATGTAATTTTTATAATTATATTATTGTAACAACTATCATATAACATAATATTAAAAAAATATATATGTATATACACTGAGTGATCACTGAATTATGATCACCCCTATAAAAACTGAATGCGACCCGTTGACCACATGAGGTACGAGAGTGCGGAGTTAGTCAACCTGCGTAGCATAGATAAGGTGTCAGTGGTTCAGTAGGTAGTAAAATTATGAGCGTGATGGGTAAAAGAAAGGATTTATTGGACTTTGATGAAGGACAGATTGTGGGTGCTTGACGACCTGGTGCCTTGATTTCCCAAACGGCTGAACTGGTGGCGTGTTCAAGAGCTGCTGTAGTTAAAGTGTAACAGGACTGGCTTCAAAATGGTCAAACAATGACCCCACGGAAAAACTGCAAAGGTCAGTGAAAGGTTGATGTTAGAGGTAAGTGTCGGGTCCGACGACTCGTACAGGCGAACAGGCGCAGCACTGTTCAAGAGTTGACTACCCAATACAACATGGGCCAACCCGGAATAATATCTGGCATGACCATGCATTGCATGCATGGGCTTTACCAGCAGACGACCCCTACAGCATCCTCTCCTAACCAAGGTTCATCGGCATAAAAGACTCACCTGGTGCAAAGAGCATGCAAGTTGGATGTTAGAAGACTGGAAGAAGGTCAGATGAGCCAATTTATTTACTCTACACAGTGGATGGTCGTGTGCAGATTTGGCATCAACAATATGAGGCTCCTCGTCCATCATGCATGGTATCAAAAGTGCAGGCCGGTGGAGGCAGTTATATGGTGTGGGCCATGTTTCACTGGCAGGAACTTGGACCCCTGGTGCATGTGGAACAATGTATCAGTGGTCTTCGCTATTGTCAACTGTTTGCTGACTTGTTGAATCAATGTCACGTTGGATAGCTGCTGTACTGAGGGCAAAAGGAGGTCCTACGAAGTATTAGGTAGGTGGTCATAATTCAGTGATCACTCAGCGTGTGTGTGTGTGTGTGTGTGTGTGTGTGTGTGTGTATGTATATATGTATATGTATATATATATATATATACACACACACACACATATACACAGAGAGAGAGAATCGGATCTAACATGCAGAAAATTGAGTAGGGGTGCTGCAAAATAAAATAAATTACTTAGGGGTGCCGTTATTAAAAAAAAGTTTGAAAACCACTGCCCTAGGTGAATAACAATGTGTTGAGACCATAACATTTATATGTGGCAGTTGAAATCCTGCTGACTGCTAAGAAGAACAAGAGTACTCAGTTTAATAATGTATTGAAGTTTATTAACAAAATGTTCAATTCTTATAAGCCCATCTCAATATGGGAATACCAATTTCAGAAAATATACTCTGTAAACAGTATTAGCATGCACAAGATATTTTAGATTATTGACTAAAGTAATTATCACTTTTATTTTATTAATTTATTTATTGTTAATGTACTTTTATTGCTTCATGTCTTTTCTTCTTTTTGTTCATCTCTTATTTTTTCTTTTTCATTTTCTGCACTCATTTATGTTAGCATCTAGCTAAAGTGAGGCTGCTATGTCAAAATAAGAAATTAATTATGCACACCAGGATCTAAAGTTGCATTGAGAAAATATACTCTGTAAATGGTATTAGTTTGCACAAGATATTTTAGATTATTGACAAATGTGATTATCACTTTTATTTTATTAATTTATTTATTGTTATTTTTAATGTACTTTTATTGCTTCATCTCTTTTCTTTTTATTCTTTTTATTTTTCATTTTCTGCTCATTTATGTTAGCATCTAGCTAACGTGAGATTGCTGTGTCAAAATAAGAAATTAATTATACCACCAGGATCTAATGTTGCATTGCACCTCTGCTTCCATTTTTTTTTCTTTTAACACCATCTATGATGATATAATCAAGAACAAAATGGAGCATGAAAAAGTCACAATGCCCTCGTTTTGTTAAAGAAAGTTAATGCAGATGGGTATGCCTCTGAAGAACGTGTGCAAGTGACCTATATTTGTGACAATATAGGTGATCTGCTACACAATAAAGGACTAATATATCATTCTATCGCAGTAGCCCTGTGTGGATAACTTCTTATCAACTGGAGTTGTGTGTATCCATTATGAAAGATGATCCTTCAGATTATATATTGAAGGTGTACTCTGCTAAGATCACATGACTGGTGGTTGAACAGTTTATTGATGAAAAAAATCCAAGCTGAGGCTAGTTGTGGAGATAGCTACAGAACTGAGTAGTGCACCATCAGCTCTGCAGTAACTGAGCTTGATATTCATAAGGTATATCAG
Organism: Mastigoproctus giganteus; assembly: GCF_048544385.1. NCBI lineage: Eukaryota > Metazoa > Arthropoda > Arachnida > Uropygi > Thelyphonidae > Mastigoproctus > Mastigoproctus giganteus. The sequence continues at coordinate 38,257,154 of NC_143587.1, read as the reverse complement.
GCTTAATGTCCAAGTTTTCATGGTTGTTAATGACAGTAACGTCAGTATGGTACTGCAAAATGATTTAGAAAAGCTGGGCAGAGAAGTGACAACTGAAGTTTAACATTGACAAATGCAAAGTATTGCATATGGGTAGAAGTAACCCCAGAGAAATGTACAAACTGTGTGGTACTACACTCAGGGTGGTAGAGAATGAAAAACATCTGGGGGTAATTATGCAGTCATATGAAGTTTTCTGAGCAGTGCAGACTGGCTGGCAGAGCAGGTCATGGGGTCATGTGAGTGATATATGGGAATTTTTCTAGTAGAGATAAGGTGGTGATTATCCCTTTGTATAAGGCGGTGGTCAGGCTGTGCCTCGATTACTGCGTACAGAATTTCAGTGTCTCGAGACTAGGCACCTGTGAGGTGATCTGATTGAGGTGTATAAGGCCTTGAATGGTTTGAGCAAGCTCAGTGCTGATGAGATTCTTTCTCTCACTCAGATTACAGACCTGAGGGGACATAAATTCAAATTGAGGAAAGACAGTTGTAGAATAGATGTTTGCTCTTAGCCAGCGGGTAGTTGATTGCTGGAACAAACTTCCATCTGTCGTTGTGGAAGTTGATAGCTTAAATAAATTCAAGGAAGAATTGGACAAACTTTTAGAGCAAATGGAGATGTGAAACGGGATTTCTTTTTTTTGGGTGATACTGTATAAGCTTGCTTTCTTGCATCATATGTCTCTGCTAATGCTTACATAGGAGTTGTCTACCAAGTAAAGAAAACCTTAGTTCCTGTGAAATCATTGTTTTGTGGAGATTGATCATGGCTTCTACTCTGTAGCAGTGTTTCTCAACTGAAAACTAGTGGCAGACTGGTAAGGGTTATAAACATTCCACCGAGGACTGGTAAAATTTAGCAAACTACATTAAAAATTGTAAAATGAAAGATTTAAGAATTTTTTAATGTAATTGTTAATAAAATTGACAGAATCTAGTGTCAAGTTGATTTGTCACACCTGCTGACAAGTCAGCTTATTTAGAAGGATGAAAATGGGGGTCAGTTTGTGTTTTGTAAGGATTTATATTTCTCTTTCATTTTAGAAGAATTGTACCGTTTTTGGCTTTCTTTTGAATTTTTTTTGTTTATTTGTATTGTAGAATTGTAATTCAAGCATAAACTTCAAGTATTTAATAATTCTGTTTCAAAAAATACTTTATTCAATTAAATTTCATTAATAAATGTCGTAGAAGGTGTTGATCATATAAAAACTTCATATCAAAACTTGTCTTGATAAATTTAAGAAAGAAAAAATTGGTTAAAAATGTTTCAAGAAAAAAGTGTAAGAAATCTCTTTTAATGAAAAAAAAAATTTTTATCATTCAATATGTTCGATCAAACTTATGTGCAAGGACATGGCAAAACATTACCCCCGGGGGCTCACATCTGGTGAGTATGGGCTTGGCACACCCAGGGTCCCGAGCTGGATATCATCATTCTTCTCTTTCTTGGTGATTCTCTTCTACTTTTCTCTCTCTCTCTCTAGGTAATTCAGAAATTTTTTTTTTTTTTTTTTTTTTGCTTGGTGCAGCATAAGCCTCAGGCTTCCTTGCACCATATGGCTAATAATAATATTATTAAGAGTTTAATAACATTTAGATAGTTGAAAAATATCAGTTTTTTATTTTTTTTTATTATTTTTTATTTTTTCAGATAATCAGTGTGATTGCTGCTTGTCCTCACTAATAAATTTTTCTATTTGGGACTCATTTTTAAACATCCCCACTTAAGTATTTAATTATTAATTATTTTACACTTCTGCGTTTCAACAGGAAGTTCCAAAACTGAAACAAACAAGCCTCTCATTAAAATTTTTTATAAGTCAAAACAAAATGAAGTGTACTGACATAGCTGAGTGATCAGGAGAAAGAGTGCAGTAGCAAACACTCTTTGAGTGGACTGGGGTTCAAGCCCATGACTGCTATACGATTAAAGTATAAGCAAGAACTTTTGACCTTTTTAAATAATAAATATTTACAGTGAATTAAATATTGTAATCTCTTATTTTATAAGTAATTTTAATTTAATTCAACCTAATTCCACTAATGATGAAAATATCATGTTCAAGCAACTTAAAAAATGCAAAACGTCTTGACAGCCACTGACATCACATACATGGGTTGTATGAATATCTAAAATTATTACAAAATCGAGCCAATATTTATTTTACTTAATTTATAAACATAAGTATGTATAGAAAACTTTGATCTGTAAGATGTTACCTTAATGATAAAGAGGTATATATTATCATTTTAAAGGTAAGCTATTAGCCATATATTAACAAAATTAGAAGTACATATTTAAATACTACAGGTGACTGTTTCCATTTCCCATGATATGAAGCATAAAAATCATACTAAAGAAATCACTTTAAAATAAAAAGAATTGGTGTACATTTCTATTTATTTTATATTGGGATGGCGATTTCCCATACCTAATGTAAAGATAATTTTTCTAGAAAATTTTCAGCTTCTGTGATGTCTTTACAGTGTATGCTAGCAAGGACATCAAACATAAAAATGAATTATTTTGAATTCATCTTTTATGTCGAATATATTGTTGAAATTGAATATTTTTTTATACTTACTTATTCCACGTTGAATTCCTTTTATTCCCCTGATGTTGCAACAATTTGTATTTCACTCCAGTGGTTAAATATTTTCACAAAAAATTTAAAATAATATATAATTCTTGCCCACTTTTAGAAAATATGTAACATCTAATATTAGTTGTTTGAATAGATCACCATAAAACACTACTAATCTGCACAAAGTTGAATATAAGAAAAAGCACAATGTAAGATCATGTAGTGTTTCTTCTGTAACTAGCAAGACAAGACTGGTGTACACAAAATGTTTACTATGACTGGTGATGAAAAGTTATGGACAGTAACCTTGAGTAAATGTCACACTTTTTCTTTTTAATTAGCATACCTAGTTAAGTGAGTAAAAATCCATGCTTTATAAAATAGATATGTACTAAAAAAGATGTTTCTGAAAAAAAAAAAAAAAAAAAAAAAAAAGATCATTTAAAAATGTTGTCCCCATCCCTGAAAGCTCCAAGAGAAAAAAATGGTCATGTTACACTAGAGAGGTGCAGACAGGGAGCAGAATTTTTATGACAGAGACAGTTTTCTAGCGAGCATTCACACTTGGGGATGAGGGCACTTTGTGTCTGCTGACGTCATATGGCGAGGAAAGGGGGGAGGAAGGTATGTACACTAGAAAAGTGTTGGGGGAGTGTAAGAGAGGAGTAAGGAAATCTACCTCTACTTGAGTACTACATGTTCACAAAAATTCATCACTGGTGAGGGAAGGAATGGTTGGGGGCTTGCAAATACTGCAGGCAAGCGGAAAGAAAAGGGTGAAGGGCCGTAGGATCTTTGTTCTGCTTTAAAGTACTGGATTTCAGAGTCATAGAGCTTTTCTTAAACTTAAATTGTTTTAAATATAATATTATCAGGTTTATTTTATTTTAAATAATTGAAAATAAAAACTTTTCAAATATCCCTTGCATGATTGTTATAAAACTTTTAAGCACAATGAAAATAGTATGTGTTGTTGCAGGGCCATGTTAACGCTACAGCCAAACCGGCCATGGCTGGGGGCCTCACGAAGAGGACCCTCGTTTTCAGTGTAAATATTTTCTTAAGTAGTGATAAAAATTTCTAATAATAATAATAAACCAAGAAAACGTGTAGCATTAGCATTAGTAGAGGCATTTGATGCAAGAAAGCAAGCTTATGCAGCAACAGCCAAAAAAAAAAAAAAAAACCACTTCCACTTTACCCCTTTGTTCATTCAAAATTTGATAGGTGGAACAGGACCAGGGTATGTCTGCCAGGGGCAAAGGTTGATGACGTTGTAGAGCGAATATCATCTTTTAAGGGCACAAAAGGTGATATAGTTGTACACGCTGGCACTAATAATATTAAGAGTAGGAGACCGGCAGAATTACTTAACAAGTACAGGTCACTGTTGAACAAAAGCCGAGAATTAGGGTTGAATTTGAAAGTGTCTGCAATTCTGCCCAGACACGATAGGAGGGGGTATATGATGAGAGCCTTGTCGATCAATTCGGCCCTGGAAAGATTGTGCAAGGCTCAAGGGGTAGAATTTTTTTCAGCCTGGACTGTACTTGTTAACAGGAGAGATTGCTTCTACAGGGATGGGATACACTTAAATCGAAAGGGTGCAAGAATATTTGCTGATGCTATCGAGGCAGTGTTAGGTGGGTCGGAAAACTGCTAGTTTGGGGGGGAGACAAAGACCAATAGATTGACAGTAGCCACTGGCAGAGGTGAAAGAGATTCTTGCACTGCTTCTATTAGAATGAGCAGAAGCCTGAAAAACAAGATGCATGGTATTTCAGAGACTGCTGGGAGCCATTGCGGTACAAATAAACACATGGGTTGTGTTAGGGTAGCTAAGAATAGAAACAGGTGCAGGTATACTTGCGTGTACACCAATGCTAGGAGTTTAGTAAATAAATTTGATGAATTTGAGGTATTGCTCAAAACATCGAAGGCAGATATTGTTGGGATATCAGAGACGTGGTGTCACACAGATATAAGGGATGCAGAACTGCAATTTGGGGAGTACAACGTCTACAGAAAGGATAGACAGGATAGGAAGGGGGGAGGGGTTATGCTATTAGTTAAGAAACACATAAAAACCAAGGAAGTGAAGCCAGTCGACATCGCTGGACAGTGCAGTGTGGAGTCAGTTTGGTGTGACATAAACATTGGGAGATCAAAATTGAGAGTAGGAGTGTGCTAGAGGCCTAACGACTCTGATGAGTATAATAAGGAACTGTACAGGGAAATAGAGTGGGCCAGTAAATCAGAGTGTCTTATAATGGGAGATTTTAATTTCCCAGATATTGACTGGAATTTGGGGGCTGGTTACTCACACACTAGCAGGGCTTTTGTGGATTTATTGGATGATTGTTTTCTACATCAGCATGTTCGGGAGGCAACTAGAGGGAGTAATACTCTTGATTTGATTATCAGCAGTGATTCTTCATGCATTAAGAATCTGCAGATAAATGAACCACTAGGTGGCAGTGATCACAGTGTGCTGAAGTGGGAGTTACTCAAAGAGGTAACTACCATTAGGGGTAAAGGGAAGGGTTATTGCTTCCGTAAAGGCGACTACGATGGACTGAGACAGTATTTAAATTCTATACAGTGGGACCAACTGATGATGTTACCAACAGCAAATTCAAAATGGGAAGCATTCAAAGAACTTATCTTGGAAGCTACTAGGCTTTACATACCAACTAAGAAATATTGTTCAAGGTTTAGGCCAAAATGGATGTCAGATGAACTAATGAGGCATATGGCAGAGAAAAAAAATGCATGGGATACATACAAATTAACGCATGACACAGAAGCCTATGATAGATACAAGTTGATATGCAACCAAGTTACAAAGGAGGTTAGGCAGGCGAGGGCAGATTACGAGAAATCCTTGGCAAGGGATGCAAAGAAAAACAGCAAAGAGTTCTTTACTTATGTAAACTCTAGAAGGAAGGGGATGAATCAGATTGGTCCACTTGATATTGATGGGTCAACTGTTGATGATCCTGCTCAGGTAGCTAACAAACTAAATGAATATTTTGCATCGACATTCACACATGAGGAGTTATTCAGCGAGGGGAATGCCAGAGGTGTATTCAACTCTAGCAGTAAGCTACAGAATCTTGAAATAACTGGGAGTAAAGTGGAGGAGAAACTGTTGAAGATAAACACAAGAAAGGCACCCGGGGTGGATGGGATCTATCCAGTTATATTAAAGGAGGCAGCAAAGGAAGTAAGCAAACCCTTAGCCATAATTATGAGAGCTTCCTTGGACTCAGGGGAGGTACCCATAGACTGGAAATGTGCAAATGTGACCCCAATTCACAAAGGAGGATCAAAGGCTGACACAAGTAATTATAGACCTGTGAGCTTAACTTCTGTTCCAGGAAAATTAATGGAGGCACTGGTTAAAGAAGCACTGCAGGATCATTTAGACAAGACTTCAGTTATAGCTCAGACACAGCATGGTTTTGTTAAGGGGAAGTCTTGCCTGACCAACTTGATTGGATACTATGATGCAGTCACAAAAGAACTGGATGCAGGGAATAACTTTGATATTATATACTTGGATCTTAGAAAGGCTTTTGATACTGTTGCACATGGAAGACTGCTACACAAATTGGAGCAGTGTGACATTGGAGGCAAATTGCTGCTATGGATAAAGGGGTGGTTGAGGGGGAGAAGACAGAGAGTGGTAATCAATGTACACTGCTCATCGTGGACTGATGTTATTAGTGGAGTCCCTCAGGGCTCAGTGTTGGGTCCACTATTGTTTTCTGTATTTATAAATGATATTGATGATGGTATATCGGGCTTAATGTCCAAGTTTGCAGACGATACAAAGATTGGCAGGGTTGTCAAGGACACTACTGACACTATGCTGCTGCAACAGGATCTGGAAAGGTTGAGCAGATGGGCTGAGAGGTGGCAAATGAAGTTTAACATTGACAAATGTAAAGTACTACACATGGGAAACAGCAACCCCAGAGCAACGTATCAACTCTGTGGTACTACACTGACAGTGGTAGAGAATGAAAGGGACTTGGGGGTGGTTGTGCAGGCAGATATGAAGTTCTCTGAGCAGCGCAGACGGGCTGCAAGAGTAGCTCATGGAGTATTGTCAATGATATACAGGAATTTTTCCAGCAGGGATAAGATTTTTCCCCAGGGCTCACATCTGGTGAGTATGGGCTTGGCACACCCAGGGTCCTGAGCTGGATATCATCATTCTTCTCTTTCTTGGTGATTCCCTTGTACTTCTCTTTCTCTCAGGGTAACTTGAAAATTTTTTTTAGCTGTTGCAGCATAAGCCTCAGGCTTCCTTGCACTTCCTTGGCTAGTAATAATAATAATAATAATTGTGCAGGTAGATATGAAGTTTTCTGAGCAGTGCAGATGGTTTGCAAGAGTATCTCATAGTATCTTGTCATTGATATACAGGAATTTTTCTAGCATGGATAAGGAGGTGATTATCCCCTTGCAATGGACAATGGTCAGGCCACACCTTGAGTACTGTATACAGGTCTGGAGGTCTCATTTTAAGAAGGATATAGAGCTGTTGGAATGAGTACGTACTGAGAAGGGCAACAAGATTAGTGAATAGAACGAAGGGTTGCTCTTATGAAGAAATGCTTAAGTTTTGAAGATTAGTGTCTGGAGACTAGGCACCTGCGAGGTGATCTGATTGAGGTGTATAAAGCCTTGAATGGTTTGAGCATGCTCAATGCTGATGGGATTCTTCCTCTTGCTCAGAATAATCACTTGAGAGAGGCATAAATTCAAATTGAGGAAAGACAGTTGTAGGATAGATGTGCGGAAGTTTGCCTTTAGCCAGCGGGTAGTTGATTGGTGGAACAGACTTCCATCTTTTGTAGTGGAAGCTGATGGCCTAAATAAATTTAAGACTGATCTGGACAGGTATTTGAAATGAACAGAGGGGTGAAATGGGAGCGTGTTTTTTTTTTTTTTTTTTTTTTGGCTGATGATGCATAAGCTTGCTTTCTTGCATTGTATGGTTCTACTAATGCTAAGATGAGTTTTTAGAGGATCTTTATGAGAAAAACTTATAATGGATTTTGATATAGACCAAGAGGAATTTAGTAAATTGGTTAAAGTTAGATTTAAAATCAAGTCTAGAAATAAGCAAAAATATCATTTGATTTTTGATGTTCCTCCTACATTTAGGCAATTACTTTTGAAGTCTGATGATAGAATTTATTTGGTCTGGTCTGCCCACAACATAAGGGATTTCGTGATAGCATCTAGATGTTATAAATGTCTGGGCTATGGGCATTCAGACAAGAATTGCTTTCAGACTGAGTTTTCTTGTGGCCACTGTGGTTAGTAGGGGCATCAGCTTGACACTTGTCCAAACATTGATTCCCCTGTAGTTTGTGTAAATTGTCGTTTAAGGAAATACAAGGCTGACCATTCTTTCCCTAACCGACATTGCCCAGAATATATCCATGCTCAAGAATCTACGAGATCTCGTAACAGCTGTTATTATTATTAGCCATATGGTACAAGGAAGCCTGAGGCTTATGCTTCACCAGCCAAAAAAATTCATGAGTTACCCTGAGAGAGAGAGAGAGAGAGTAGAAAGGAATCACCAAGAAAGAGAAGAATGATGATATCCAGCTCAGGACCCTGGGATTGCCAAGCCCATACTCACCAGATGTGAGCCTTTGGGGTTAAATATATGTTCAATAGTGTTCCTGGTAATAAGGGCCCGTGAGCTGGAACGTGGTTGTTGATGGATGGCTCAATTCCGAACATGATTTTGTTACTAAAGTGCCATATGTCAACAATCTGGTTTTTCTGGTTTCTGGTGATTCCAGGCTCTAGTTGGAGGAACATGCCAATGATATTTTATCGGACCTTCATAGTTGGTGTTCAGATTCATAAATTGGAGTTCTCTATCTCCAAAACTAAACAAATCCTGTTCAAGGGTTCCCTTAGTCGTCCTCCTAATATTAGACTTTAGGACCAGCACTTAAAACTTGTTAAATCTTACAAATATTTGGGTTTCCTCGTTGACAACTGTTTTCAATTTGTTCAACATGCCAAATTTATTCTGCAAAAAGTAAAAACTTTAACTGGAAAGTTAATCAGAATTATAAGGGCTGCTGTGGGACTCAAACCTTCTGTTCTTAGAATTTATTATAAAAGCATTTTTCTTCCTATTGTTTGTTATGCTGCTGGTGCTTGGGGTCCTAATGTGTCCAAATTCTTAGTTAATAAATATTTGACTCAGGCCCAACGTTTCTTTCTGCTGGCTACTTCTCGGGCTTGTAGGACTATTGCTTCCTCTGCCCTTCAAGTCATTACTGGTAAAGTTCCTATTAAATATGAAGTGATTTTAGTTATCTTCAATATTGTAGAAGACAAGGTATTCCTTCTGTGCTGGATCGATATTTAAATTTAGATCTGCCCATAAAATTGGATATTCAACATATAAGAGATCAATTTCTTTCTGAATAGCAGCTCGACTGGATTAATGAATCTATAGGTCGTACTTTTCTATTCTTCCCACAGGTCGTTGAAATTAATAAGAAAAATTTAGCTTGGTTTTCTCCTGGTCTTTATGCTACTTTTCTGGTCATGGAAGTTTGAATGGAAAATTGTTCTCCTTGAGTCTTGCTCCTTCCCCAAATTGTTCCTGTGGTGCGGTAGAATTTGTCACTCACCTAATTTTTAATTGTATTCAGTGCGTTGACTTTAGGTCTGAATTTCAACTGATCACTGGTTTTTTTCATGTTGAGGATGTTCCAAAATTGGTGGAGACTTTAGAAAACTAATGCTTTTTCCGTTTTTGCAGAAAAAATCTTGACGTTACCTGGGAGTCTAAAACGCTGATGGAACTGATATTTGGGTGACACTCAAGTCAAGTGGACCCAATTTTGGCGAAGTCCGGACAGTCTGTGACAGCTAAATCCTCTGCTTGCACCTTCACGATGGTGAGACTGTTAGTAATCCTGGGTATAACCTCCATGCACAAGTACTTGGTGGGTGGCCACCCAGGTGTGAACCAATGTAAGCAGGGGTCGAGGTGTGGTGCCCACACCACATGGAGGAATGCTGCCCCTCTATGTTACCAGGCAGTACTAGGTGGTAGATGACTCTCATCAACCAGTACAATAACACCACTTTGCTTATTGGAGGCTTGAAGTGATGGAACCCATGTTTAGTCCCTAGAGCTAAGTTCCGGTCAACCCTTCCCCATCTGTTCCATCATGCTGTATGATTGATAACTTTTGAAGTTATGATGAACATCGTGGTGAGATCCAATATTCCTTACATTTCGAGGGTACAGCTCTAAAACGGTGTTCGCAGGCCGGCCGCTATTAGTACACTGGACCGAACCTATTGGTAACTCTCTAGGAGGCTTCCGGATCAGCTAGTGTATAATCTTGCACCCTCTACTCTGCCAGATAGTGACTGGAGGGAGTCTGAGTAGTGTGTATGCAGGGAGCATTGTTGAGGCCACGTTATGTCAAGGATCTGGGTATATTTCAGCGGTATCTGGGTATATTTCTGGGTATATTTTATGGGTATTTCAGCCTGGACTGTACTTGTTAACAGGAGAGATTGCTTCTACAGGGATGGGATACACTTAAATAGAAAGGGTGCAAGAATATTTGCTGATGCTATCGAGGCAGTGTTAGGTGGGTCAGAAAACTGCTAGCTTGGGGGGAGACAAAGACTAATGGATTAACAGTAGCCACGGGCAGAGGTGAAAGAGATTCTTGCACTGCTTCTATTGGAATGAGCAGAAGCCTGAAAAACAAGATGCAGGATATTTCAGAGACTGCTGGAAGTCATTGCGGTACAAGTAAACACATGGGTTGTGTTAGGGTAGCTAAGAATAGAAACAGGTGCATGTATACTTGCGTGTACACTAATGCTAGGAGTTTAGTAAATAAATTTGATGAATTTGAGGTATTACTCAAAACATCAAAGGCAGATATTGTTGGAATATCAGAGACGTGGTGTCACACAGATATAAGGAATGCAGAACTGGAATTTGGGGAGTACAACGTCTACAGAAAGGATAGACAGGATAGGAAGGGAGGAGGGGTTATGCTATTAGTTAAAAAACACATAAAATCCAAGGAAGTGAAGCCAGTTGACATCGCTGGACAGTGCAGTGTTGAGTCAGTTTGGTGTGACATAAGCATAGGTAAATCAAAATTGAGAGTAGGAGTGTGCTATAGGCCTAATGACTCTGATGAGTATAATAAGATACTGTACAGGGAAATAGAGTGGGCCAGTAAATCAGAGAGTCTTATAATGGGGGATTTTAATTTCCCAGATATTGACTGGAATTTGTGGGTTGGTCACTCACACACTAGCAAGGCTTTTGTGGATTTATTGGATGATTGTTTTCTACACCAGCATGTTCGGGAGGCAACTAGAGGGAGTAATACTCTTGATCTGATTATCAGTAGTGATTCTTCATGCATTAGGAATCTGCAGATAAATGAACCACTGGGTGGCAGTGATCACAGTGTGCTGAAGTGGGATTTACTCAAGGAGGTAACTACCATCAGAGGTAAAGGGAAGGGTTTTTGCTTTCGTAAAGGAGACTATGCTGGTCTGAGACAGTATTTAAATTCTATACAGTGGGACCAACTGATGATGTTACCAACAGCAAATTCAAAATGGGAAGCATTCAAGGAACTAATCTTGGAAGCTACCAGGCTTTACATACCAACCAAGAAATATTGTTCAAGGTTCAGGCCTAAATGGTTGTCAGATGAACTAATGAGACATATGGCAGAGAAGAAAAATGCATGGGATACATACAAATTAATGGGTGACGTGGAAGCCTATGATAGATATAAGTTGGTCTGTAACCAAGTCACAAAGGAGATTAGGCAGGCAAAGGCAGATTATGAGAAATCCTTGGCAAAGGATGCAAAGAAAAACAGAAAAGAGTTCTTTACCTATTTAAACTCAAGAAGGAAAGGGATGAATCAGATTGGTCCACTGGATGTTGATGGTTCAACAGTTGAGGATCCAGCTCAGGTGGCTAACAATCTAAACGAGTATTTTGCATCTACATTCACACATGAGGAGTTATTCAGGAAGGGGAATGTCGTAGGTGAAGTAAACATTGGCAGTGAGCTAGATGATTTTCTAATAACTGAGAGGAAAGTGGAGGAGAAATTGTTGAGGATAAACATAAAAAAGGCACCCGGGGTGGATGGGATCTATCCAGTTATATTAAAGGAGGCAGCAAAGGAAGTAAGCAAACCCCTAGCCATAATTATGAGAGCTTCTTTGGACTCAGGGGAGGTACCCATGGACTGGAGATGTGCAAATGTAACCCCAATTCACAAAGGAGGATCAAAGGCTGACACAAGTAATTATAGACCTGTTAGTTTAACTTCGGTTCCAGGAAAATTAATGGAGGCACTGGTTAAAGAAGCACTGCAGGATCATCTGGACAAGAATTCAGTTATAGCTCAGACACAGCATGGGTTTGTTAAGGGCAGGTCTTGTCTGACCAATTTGATTGGATACTATGATGTAGTCACAAAAGAACTGGATGCAGGGAATAACTTTGATATTATATATTTGGATCTTAGAAAGGCTTTTGATACTGTTGCGCATGGAAGACTGCTGCACAAATTGGAGAAGTGTGGCATTCGAGGCAAATTGCTGCTATGGATAAAGGGATGGTTGAGTGGCAGAAGACAGAGAGTGGTAATCAATGGACACTGCTCAACGTGGACTAATGTTATTAGTGGAGTTCCTCAGGGTTCAGTGTTGGGTCCATTGTTGTTTTCTGTATTTATAAATGATATTGATGATGGTGTATCAGGCTTAATGTCCAAGTTTGCAGACGATACAAAGGTTGGCAGGGTTGTTAAGGACACTACTGATACTATGCTGCTGCAACAGGATCTGGAAAGGTTGAGCAGATGGGCTGAGAGGTGGCAAATGAAGTTTAACATTGACAAATGTAAAGTACTACATATGGGAAACAGTAACCCCAGATCAACGTATCAACTCTGTGGTACTACGCTGACAGTGGTAGAGAATGAAAAGGACCTGGGGGTAATTGTGCAGGCAGATATGAGGTTCTCTGAGCAGTGCAGACGAGCTGCAAGAGTAGCTCATGGTGTCTTGTCAATGATATACAGGAATTTTTCTAGCAGGGACAGGGATGTGATTATTCCCTTGTATAAGGCATTGGTCAGGCCACACCTTGAGTACTGTATACAGGTCTGGAGGCCTCATTTCAAGAAGGATGTAGAGCTGCTGGAACGAGTACAGAGAAGGGCAACAAGATTAGTGAATGGAACAAAGGGTTGCTCTTACGAAGAAAGGCTTAAGTTTTGCAAATTACAGAGCCTGGAGACTAGGCATCGCCGAGGTGATCTGATAGAGGTGTACAAGGCTTTGAATGGCTGGAGCATGCTCAGTGCCGATGGAATTCTTCCTCTTGCTCAGAATAATCACCTGAGAGGGCATAAATTCAAATTGAGGAAGGACGGATGTCGGATAGATGTGCGGAAATTCGCCTTTAGCCAGCGGGCAGTTGGTTTGTGGAATAGACTTCCATCGCTTGTTGTTGAAGTTGATAGCCTAAACAAATTTAAGGCTCAGCTGGACAGGTATTTCGAACGAATTGAGGGTTGAAATGGGAGTAGTGGTTGTTTTTTTTTTTTTTTTTCTTTTTTTTTTGGCTGATGCTGAATAAGCTTGTTTTCTTGCATCATATGCCTCTACTAATGCTAATGCTAATATTCCTACCATGTGTACGCCATATCCAAAAATTTCATTACTTCATACAACATGTCCCACCCACTTTTTCTTACCATGAATTGTCAAACTAATAGAGCAAGCTTATCTGCGAAAAGATCTAAACCTCCCGAGCACTTCCTAATTCATTTCACAAATATATATAGTCTCAATTCTAATCTCAACGATGTCCATTTCCACTTCAGTCTTCCAAACCTCATGTACTTTTTCTGACAGAATCTCAGTTATCGGTTGATTCAACTACTGCTCATCTCAAGATGCCCAAATTATTTACTGTATGATTCCTTTCACCTCAAAGTTGGTACTTGTGCATATGTCTGTTCTGATATTCCCTGTCAGAGACTTGGCAATTTGGAATCTCCTCTGGCTTAAAATCTCTCTACCTCATTGTGTCAAATTCATCTGTTGTCTCTACTCTTCTCCCAACTCCACTAATCACTTGGAGCTCTTTGACTTCCTCTCTTTGCAACTTGACTTTCTCCAGTCCAACTTTCCTAACAGTGAGGTAATTTTCTTTGGTGGTTTTAATGTTCACAACTCCAGCTGGCTTCCGTTTTCTAGTCACACTGACCCAACTGGTCGAGATGCTGAGGCTTTTGCAATTACTAATGACCTTGCACAGATTGTTCATTTACCTACAAGAATACGATACAATCCTAATCATACAGCCAACACACTTGATCTTTTTCTCACAAACAACCCTTCTAAGTACACGGTTGAAGTGAAGAGGTCCTTTAGGCACTTCAGATCACAACTTGGTGATTGTCTCTTCTCCAATGGAGTCTATCTCATGGGCTATTCCCAACCTCGTGTTGTTTGGCATTACAAGAATGCAAAATGAGATGACCTGCGAGATTTCTTTTCCTTTGTCGGATTACTGTTTCAAAACTTCTGATGTCAATGTTTGCTCAGATCGTGTCGTTGAAATTATTCTTGCAGGAATGGAATCCTTTATTCCACACTCCACTTTAAAATCTCGTCCTTTATCTAAACCTTGGTTTTCCAATAAATGTGCTAAGGCTGTTCAAGAGAAGAATGTTGCATATCGTAATTGGCTTGTTTCTAATTCTTCAGTGTCATTTTCTGCCTACACCAAAGCTTGCACCAATTGTAAAGCAGTTATTAATCAGTCCAAACTAGAGTTTGAACAGGCTAAGAGTAGAAAACTTGCTTCTTGCCCTAATGGTACCCGAGCATTCTGGTCTCTTGCCAAAGCTATTGGCTACAACTTTTGCCCATCACTGCTCCCACCTCTGTCCCAACCAGATGGTTCTGTTGTCACTTCAGCCAAGGATAAAGCTGACCTGCTAGCATCCCATTTTACTTCCAACTCATATATTAATGATCTTGGTAAAGCACCTCCCACCATTCCCAACATGCTCCATTCAATGTCTCCTGTGGTCTTCTATCAAAAGGATGTTAGAAGGATTTTGACGAATCGTGATGCTAAGAAAGCTCCAGGACCCAATAGTATTTCTCCACTTGTTCTCAAAACCTGTGCTCCTGAACTTACCCCTATTCTTTGCCACCTTTTTTCGCTTTCTTATTCCAAAGGTGTTTTTCCTTTTGCTTGGAAATTTGCTCATATCCAGCCAGTTTCTAAAAAAGGTGACAAATCCCTCCCATCCAATTATTGTCCCATTGCAATTACTTCTACTCTTTCTAAAGTAATGGAGAAATCAATTAACTGCCAACTCTTAAACTACCTAGAAATCTTCCATCTGATCAACGATCGCCAGTATGGATTCCGTCGATCCATGGTGATATTCTGGCTTATGTTACCCATTTATGGACAACTTCAATGGAAAGGTTCGGTGAAACACAAGTAGTTGCTCTTGACATCTCAAAGGCTTTTGATCGTGTTTGGCATAAAGGTCTTCAAAACAAGCTTCCATCTTATGGTTATCCAGTTTTTCTCTCTGATCGCTCACTGAGGGTGATGGTAGATGGCTCTCTGTCTTCTAACTTCTCCACTAATGCCGGTGTCTTCCAAGGTTCAAGTCTTTCCAGCACTCTTTTCCTCTTGTATATTAATGACCTTCTTCCATTGACTGGAAATCCTATCCATAATTTTTCTGATGATAGCACATTGCATTCCAGTTTCCATTTTGAGAAACCTTGCCCTGCTCAATCAACTTCAACTTCTTGAAAACTGCTACCGATTCCTTAAATGCCGATCTTCAGGTAATTCTCCAGTGGGGCAAAGACAACTTGGTTGATTTCAACCCTTCTAAAACTCAGTCTTATCTTATATCTCAGAAAAAGGATTCTTCTGCTCCTATGCTTATCTTTAGTGACGCTCCGATTTCTAGGCAAAATGATATATCTCTTTTGGGGATTACCCTGACTTCTAATCTCTCTTGGCACGAGCACATTGCAAATATTGCTTCCTCGGCATCTAAAAAACTTGGTTTTCTTTTTTTCTCTCAGCGTTACTTTTCTTCCAAACAGCTGCTCACTCTGTATAAATTGCAAATCCACCCTACCGTGGAATATTGTTCCCACATCTGGGGTTGTGCCCCCAAAACTTCTCTCAGGCTTCTTGATTCCACTCAGAAGAGGGCAGTTAGGTTAATTAATGATTCATCTCTAACAGAGTCTCGCCACTCACTGTCTCATAGATGTACTGTTTTTGCTGCATGCCTCTTCTACAGATACTTCCATGGGCACTGTTCTTCTGAATTGGCTTCTATAATTCCCGCTCTCTCTCTCTCTCTCTCTCTCTCTCTCTCTCTCTCTCTCTCTCTCTCTCTCTCTCAAAACAGTCCGAACATGTGCAGCCACCAGCCAACATCCATTTACTGTCCAACTTCAAACTCACAGAACCAACTTTTGTTTTTTTTTTTGTTTATTTATTCAACTGCCGTTTTCTGGAACAACCTTCCTTCATACATATTTCCTGAAAATTACAGTCTACAGAAGTTCAAGTCCATTGTCAACAAATATCTTCTTTCGTATTCTCAACCTCCAACCCAAGCATGGTACTAAGTAATATAGGTTCTAATACCTCTCGTGTTTGGGGTTTACATAAAAAAAAAAAAAAAAAAAAGTGGGTTGCTTAGGGTTCTATTTTTCTTTTCTGATGTTTTGGTTGGCCTTCCTCTTGCTTTTTTTTTTTTTTGAATGAGTGATTTTGGTTATTGTCAACAGCTCTAGATTGAGTTTTCCTGTTTATGATTTGAGTTAAATCTTATTATTATTAATGGGTTCTTAAACTAAGCTTCTCTGTAATTAATGTAAAAAATTTGTTTTTGTTGTCTACTGGGGGTGCAGTAAACTTTTATCTTGTTGAATTATTGTTTAATGTTAAATTATCATGTACAATTATTTAAATGTATGTTGATAATTACTTGATGTTTTGTGTAGTAATTCTAGCTTATTATTAGTAGTATCAATGTAAGCTTCTTTTGCATACTTCAATTAGTGTTGTGAATTTGCTTTTATGAGGGTTTAAAATTACTGTGTTGTTAATAATGTAAATTGAATTTTGCAGTCTCTGCACCTTACATGACTCCAACTGTGTACTGCGATAATGTCATGAACTGTCGTCTAAGGGTTATAAAATTACTATGTTGTTAATAATATAAATATTTTGTCGTCACTGCGGATTGCAGAGGGCCATTTCGTTCGTTTATCTAATTGTATTTTGTTGATTCACCTCGTTTCATTGGTGAATTATATATGCTACATTACTTTAAATTACGTTCTGAATAATGTAAATACCATCCTGTTGTTTCTACGGGTTGCAGAGGATTATTGCGTTTAGTTGGTTAAATGCATTTTGTTAATTCACCTTGTTCTGTTGATGAATCGTTCATACTAAGTTCATAATTGTTCATACAACAGCTATTTTTAGCTGTTGATTCAGGGTTTTAGTGGATCTTTCACCCATGGCTTGTGTCATATGTCTTTGGCAGCGGGGGTTCTATTGTCTTAATAACCTTAATAGTTGTTTAAACCTGAACTTATTTAAAATGATGAGTTGCTGCATAAAGGGTTTTAGATTTTATGACCTGTTTTAACTTCTATTTGATTGTTTGTGCTTATAGTTTCAGCTGAACTTGTGTATTAAAGAAGTTGTCCTGGCTGTCTAGTAATTTGCCATCAGTACTGGTTGAGGATTCTCAACATTAGTGTTTTCTTCTTGTTTTGTTTGGATGTGTCTGTCGTGACAGCCTGTATTTATGTGTTTGCTGACTTGACCCTGATCCCAGTTTTCTGGTGTCTGGGTTGGGTTCAGACTATCACTTATTAAAATGTAAAATACTGCTTGATTATTGTTAAGTTAAATTTTAAGTTGTCTATTTGGCTCTCTGATTGTGTCTTGGGTTTTGGAAGTGGTATTAGATTAATTATCTTATGTGTTGTTATCTTGCATTAATCGTGTTGTTGGTCTTGCTGGTTAATTGGCTATTTGAGTTGTAAGTTTTTCAAGGTTTTGTAATCTTATTGATTTGCAGTCATTCGATTGCTTATTGGTATGATTCTTGCATTGTTGTTTTTAGAGTTTTAAATTTGATTTTAAGTTATCTGCCCTAACGGTTGATATGACTGGGTTTATTGTGATTACTGGGTAAAATTGATTGTATGTATATATGCATAGCTATTGACAAGTAGTTCTTGATTGTTCCTTGTAGTCTTCTTACTTTTCTCTTTTATATTCTTCTGCTTATATTTCTAGAGGATATCTCTGTTCCTCTTCTCTTCTGTTCCTTTTTCTTCATCCTCTCTCCCCTTTTCCCTTTTCCCTTCTAAATTATTTTGAGGTTCTCCTTGTGACAACCTCAGTATGTGTCTCTTGATAATAGAACCTGGCTGCCTCCTTGTGGCTTGGGATGGGAGTCAGGGGGAGCCTTTGTTCTCCTCTCCCTGACTGCTAAAGGCCAGGTGCCGGCTTATAACATAACAAAACACATTAATATACACATAAAGATATAAACATTTCATTAGACTTTTTTCTTTTTTTTTTTTTAATGCCGGCCTTGGCACTTTGCTGTTAGATGACTTGGCATATAGGGGAAACCCTGGTTACTGCCTTTACATACAAGAATACTTTGAATACTACCCTTGCATCAATAACAGAGAATGTGACAGAGATAGCAAAGGAAATAGGACTAGATGATGTAGAAGTTGGTGATATAAATGAGCTCCTTGAGAGTCATGGTGAAGAGCTTTCAGTGGAAAATTTAGAATAGTTAGCCGAACAACTGTCCAAAGAAGACAGAGGAAAGTGAAGCTGACTCTGCATTGTCAGTTAGGACACTAACAGTGAAATCAATGCAAGAGGCTATTGCCCTTATTAATATGGGATGTGAGATCTTCTGTAGCAACAACTCCAACTGGGAGTGGAGCTCAACCATTAAGAGAGGAATTGAGACAGTTCTACAGCCATACTATAAACTTATTATCAGAAAAGAAGAAAACGAAACAGACAACTATTCTATCGTTTTTAAAGCAGTAAAATTTTTCTTTTTCTTAAATATTTTACAATTTTCAACAATACATAAATTTCATAAAATAAAACATTTTTCAAGTATTTTGTGTTGATTACTGAAAATCTTGGAATGGAACCTAATGTATTTACATATATTCCCATTATATTTTTGCTTCAATTTATGCCGCTTCATTTTATGCCAGGATTCTCAGGAACCTAATCCCGGCGTAAACCAAGTCCTACCTATATATCAATACCCCATGACCTGCTCTGGCAGCCTGACTGCACTGCTCTGAAAATTTCATATCTGACTGCACAATTACTCCGACGAACTAGTGCGCCTGCACGGGCACGATGAAGCAGTAGATTTTTGTGCTCCTGAAAGTCACTTGATTTTTCTACTTTAAGTGAATGTTAAATGTTCTCACACGTAACAGTGCAACGGCTGAATGGTTCTACATCTCCCGGGGTGAGAATCTACCAGATCTGCTCATTCTAACGCATCCAAATTGTGCGTAAGTGTTATCGAACCAGGCACTTTCTGTTAGCATTAGCATTAGTAGAGGCATTTGATGCAAGAAAGCAAGCTTATGCAGCATCAGCAAAAAAAAAAAAAAAAAAAAAAAGAAAGAAACCACTTCCACTTCACCCCTCTGTTCGTTCAAAATACCTGTCCAGCTGAGCCTTAAACTTATTTAGGCTATCAACTTCCACGACAAGGGATGGAAGTCTGTTCCACCAACCAACCACCCGCTGGCCAAAGGCAAATTTCCGCACGTCTATCCTACATCTGTCTTTCCTCAATTTGAATTTATGCCCTCTCAGGTGATTATTCTGAGCGAGAGGAAGAATCCCATCAGCATTGAGCATGCTCAAACCATTCAAGGATACACCTCTATCAGATCACCTTGCTGGTGCCTAGTCTCCAGACACTGTAATTTGCAAAACTTAAGCCTTTCTTCATAAGAGCACCCCTTTGTTCCATTCACTAATCTTATTGCCCTTCTCTGTACTCGTTCCAGCAGCTCTACTTCCTTCTTGAAATGAGGCCTCCAGACCTGTATACAGTACTCTAGGTGTGGCCTGACCATTGCCTTATACAAGGGAATAATCACCTCCTTATCCCTGCTAGAAAAATTCCTATATATCATTGACAATACACCATGAGCTACTCTTGCAGCCCATCTGCACTGCTCAGAGAACTTCATATCTCCATGCACAACCACCCCCAGGTCCCTTTCATTCTCTACCACTGTCAGTGTAGTACCACAGAGTTGATACGTTGCTCTGGGGTTGCTGTTTCCCATGTGTAGTACTTTACATTTGTCAATGTTAAACTTCATTTTCTACCTCTCAGCCCATCTGCTCAACCTTTCCAGATCCTGTTGCAGCAGCATAGTGTCAGTAGTGTCCTTGACAACCCTGCCTACCTTTGTATCGTCTGCAAACTTCGACATTAAGCTTGATATACCATCATCAATATCATTTATGAATACAGAAAACAATAATGGACCCAACACTGAGCCCTGAGGGACTCCACTAATAACATCAGTCCATGACGAGCAGTGTCCATTGATTACCACTCTCTGTCTTCTCCCCCTCACCACCCCTTTATCCACAGCAGCAATTTGCCTCCAATGTCACACTGCTCCAATTTGTGCAGCAGTCTTCCATGTGCAACAGTATCAAAAGCCTTTCTAAGATCCAAGTATATAATATCAAAGTTATTCCCTGCATCCAGTTCCTTTTGTGATTGCATCATAGTATCCAATCAAATTGGTCAGGCAAGACTTCCCCTTAACAAAACCATGCTGTGTCCGAGCTATAACTGAAGTCTTGTCTAAATGATCCTGCAGTGCTTCTTTAACTAGTGCCTCCATTAATTTTCCTGGAACAGTAGTTAAACTCACAGGTCTATAATTGCTTGTGTCAGCCTTTGATCCTCCTTTGTGAATTGGGGTCACATTTGTACATCTCCAGTCTGTGGGTACCTCCCTTGAGTCCAAGGAAGCTCTCATAATTATGGCTAAGGGTTTGCTTACTTCCTCTACTGCCTCCTTTAATATAACTGGATAGATCCCATCCACATCCCATCTTATTGGAGGCTTGAAGTGGTGAAACCCATGTTTAGTCTCTAGAGCAAAGTTTCCGGCATCCCCCCCCCATACTTCTCCTTCAACCCATGCACGGTACTAAGTACTATAGGTTTTAGTACCTTTCGTGTTTGGGGTTTTCATTTAAAAAAAAAAAAAAAAAACCCCGGGTGCCTTTCTTGTGTTTATCTTCAGCAATTTCTCCTCCACTTTACTCTCAGTTATTACAAGATTCTCTAGCTTACTGCTAGAGTTGAATACACCTCTGGCATTCCCCTCACTAAATAACTCCTCATGTGTGAATGTCGATGCAAAATATTCATTTAGTTTGTTTGCTACCTGAGCAGGATCATCAACAGTTGACCCATCAATATCAAGTGGACCAATCTGATTCATCCCCTTCCTTCTAGAGTTTACATAAGTAAAGAACTCTTTGCTGTTTTTCTTTGCATCCCTTGCCAAAAGATTTCTCGTAATCTGCCTTCACCTGCCTAACCTCCTTTGTAACTTGGTTACAGATCAACTTGTATCTATCATAGGCTTCTGTGTCATGTGTTAATTTGTATGTATCCCATGCATGTTTCTTCTCTGCCATATGCCTCATCAGTTCATCTGACATCCATTTAGGCCTAAACCTTGAACAATATTTCTTGGTTGGTATGTAAAGCCTAGTAGCTTCCAAGATAAGTTCTTTGAATGCTTCCCATTTTGCATTTGCTGTTGGTAACATCATCAGTTGGTCCCACTGTATAGAATTTAAGTACTGTCTCAGTCCATCGTAGTCGCCTTTACGAAAGCAATAACCCTTCCCTTTACCCCTAATGGTAGTTACCTCTTTGAGTAAATCCCACTTCAGCACACTGTGATCACTGCCACCTAGTGGTTCATTTATCTGCAGATTCTTAATGCATGAAGAATCACTGCTGATAATCAAATCAAGAGTATTCCTCCCTCTAGTTGCCTCCCAAACATGCTGATGTAGAAAACAATCATCCAATAAATCCACAAAAGCCTTGCTAGTGTGTGAGTGACCAGCCCCCAAATTCCAGTCAATATCTGGGAAATTAAAATCTCCCATTATAAGACTCTCTGATTTACTGGCCCACTCTATTTCCCTGTACAGTTTCTTATTATACTCATCAGAGTCATTAGGCCTGTAGCACACTCCTACTCTCAATTTTGATCTCCCAATGCTTATGTCACACCAAACTGACTCGACACTGCACTGTCCAGCGATGTCCACTGGCTTCACTTCCTTGGATTTTATGTATTTCTTAACTAATAGCATAACCCCTCCTCCCTTCCTATCCGGTCTATCCTTTCTGTAGACGTTGTACTCCGCAAATTCCAGTTCTGCATTCCTTATATCTTTGTGACACCACGTCTCTGATATTCCAACAATATCTGCCTTTGATGTTTTGAGCAATACCTCAAATTCATCAAATTTATTTACTAAACTCCTAGCATTGGTGTACACGCAAGTATACATGCACCTATTTCTATTCTTAGCTACCTTAACACAACCCATGTGTTTACTTGTACCGCAATGACTCCCAGCAGTCTCTGAAATATCCTGCATCTTGTTTTTCAGGCTTCTGCTCATTCCAATAGAAGCAGTGCAAGAATCTCTTTCACCTCTGCCAATGGCTACTGTTAATCTATTGGTCTTTGTCTCCTCCCCCCAAGCTAGCAGTTTTCCGACCCACCTAACACTGCCTCGATAGCATCAGCAAATATTCTTGCACCCTTTCTATTTAAGTGTATCCCATCCCTGTAGAAGCAATCTCTCCTCCTGTTAACAAGTACAGTCCAGGCTGAAAAAAATTCTACCCCTTGAGCCTTGCACAATCTTTCCAGGGCCGAATTGATCGACAAGGCTCTCATCATATACTCCCTCCTATCATGTCTGGGCAGAATTGCAGACACTTTCAAATTCAACCCTGTTTCATGGCTTTTTTTCAACAGTGACCTGTACTTGTTAAGCAATTCTGCCGGTCTCCTACTCTTGATATCATTAGTGCCAACGTGTACAACTATATCACCTTTTGTGCCCTTAAAAGATGATATCTGCTCTACAACATCATCAACCTTTGCCCCTGGCAGACATACCCTGGTCCTGTTCCACCTATCCTTTTTACAAAGCATGTTCCCCGTTTCCCTGACAATAGAGTCACCAGCAACTACTAGTTCCTTTGGGACCAGTGCATTCTGCCTTGGGTGTTGCCGCTGTGTTGCACGATGACCAAGTGCAAGCTCTGGCGTTGATGTGGGCAGCTGAGAGCTTGATGGGCCCTCAATTTAATTCCTTCGAGGGCATCCACCCTGCCCTTCAAGCTCTCATATAGGCCCATAAGAACGCTGAGTTGTTGCCTGATTTTGATACACTCCTTGCATCGCGCACACACAAAGACATCCCCCATGGCAATATCATGTCCCGTACCTGAATGCTCCACAAACATCATGCAAGCTGTGCATTTTAGAAGGCTGTGATTCAGAAGGCAACTGCCCCCCTCAGTTCTCCTCTGAGCCACAGCACTTCCATTAGCTTGAGCCTTTTGTTTTGCTGCTCTGGTCTGAGTCATAATTTGTTTTAATTTAAATAAAATTTCAATTTCAGTTTATAACCCTAACTTATCTCCCAACACAGTTATAACGGGATATATATTTTTTAGTGTCAAGTATTAATTATCTCCGAGTTCCCTTTATATAACTTCCGTATCAGTTTTGTATTAATTAATTATGTTACGTTTGTAATCTAAGTCGGTATATGTATTTAGTTAAAAGTACAATTTAAATGCCAACGAAGTTCAACAAATTTAATATATTTTACCGATCACTGAAAATATTATAACCTATACTATACTAACGCTATCTAGGTTCGATATATAACGATCGTATGACAAAGACAAGGGCGGGAAGTTACAAATGGTAAATCTATGGACACTTAAGTATTAATTAACTTTCAAATCTCGCTGTCTCAATTCAGAATAAACTAACGATCCTTACTAGGTCTATAAGCTACTTACAAAAAATAATTTGATGTAAAAAATATTCAGTAAGCGGCTAAATATGGCTAAAAAACTTCTCGTTCAGCGGAGTTGCGACTTGTAACACGTGGATACCCTTACCGATACTTTTATGCAAATGCAAGGCCGAGTAAAGAATAAATACACCATATTAATCAGAAAATCACAAAATAATGCTATACTACTAAATTTAAATATTAATTTAGAAAAACAATAATTTCAAATCAATAAATAAGAAAAATCCACTTAGCGGCTTTGAACACGTCTGGCCCCTACTAGCCTCGTCAGCAGACTTCCTGTTGTGGAAGATCACCATTTTCAACAGTTTGGATTTATGCCTTCTGGATTACAGCCCTTCGGTTACACCCCCAATCAAGGTCAGAGAGGAGTGATAATCTCCCCCCTTCGGGTGAAGTCTCTCAAAGCAAATGTCATAAAAGAACCCCGCCACAGGGTGATGCATCATACAGCATTAGTCATATAGCCTTAGCACAGTGTCTGAAGTGCCTAATGTAAAAGGCGACCACGTGTACCTGGGAAGCTTTGACGATCCTCCCCCACACATATTTTTGTCGTTCAAAATGTCCAACTATAGTGCTCCAATTGCTGAGTTGTCTGGTGAACTGACCTTTTCTGAAGTTCCGGACACAAGTTTCAAGAAACCCCTAGTTATGTTGGAGAAAAACCTGGAAGACAAATTTTCCTTTATTCAAGGACCTTTAAACTCTACTCATATTTATGACTCCCAAGACTCAGAACAAACTGGTAGTGTAGTTATTCTTGACTATCTCTTTGGATTAAAAGCAAATATGCTAGATGCTTTTATAGAGGGCTCCACTGTGACACCTCTTATGGTAGTTGAGATGTCCAAAAATTGGAACAATATGAAAAGGTTAGTGATATATCTAACTATAGAGAATGAAAAGTTGAGAACCAAATTAAATGATCTTAATGTTGAGAGGAAACAATGTCTTGCCAACCGTTTCGGCTCCCACCTATGCGGGTGTGGCTGCCTTAAGCACTGGCAAACAATCTCAGAGTGATGTTAACTTACCGGATATACAAACAAAGTACGTACTTATGGTTAAAGCAAATGCAGATAGTAATTGTAAAACTAGTGAGGAAGTTAAAGCTGAAATTTCTAAAAACCTTAAACCTGAATTTAAAAAATTAAGGATTAAATCAATGAGAAAAATAAGAGAAGGGAATTTTAATTGAAACTGATAATGGTAAGGATCTTAATAAACTTAAATCTGATGGAACTGATATTCGGGTGACACTCAAGTCAAGTGGACCCAATTTCGGCGAAGTCCAGACGGTCTGTGACAGCCAAATCCTCTGCTTGCACCGTCACGATGGTGGGACT
The DNA here is from genome assembly GCF_048544385.1 of Mastigoproctus giganteus. NCBI lineage: Eukaryota > Metazoa > Arthropoda > Arachnida > Uropygi > Thelyphonidae > Mastigoproctus > Mastigoproctus giganteus. The sequence continues at coordinate 38,231,841 of NC_143587.1, read as the reverse complement.
GTTAGTAATCCTGGGTATGACCTCCATGCACAAGTACATGGTAGGTAACCACCCAGGTGTGAACCAACGTAAGCAGGGGGTCGAGGTATGGCGACCACACCACATGGAGGAACGCCGACCCTCTATGTTACCAGGCAGTACTAGATGGTAGATGACTCTCATCAACCGGTGAAATACCACCACTTTGCTTATTGGAGGCTTGAAGTGGTGGAACCCATATTTAGTCTCTAGAGCTAAGTTCCGGTCAACCCTTCCCTATCTCTTCCATCATGCAGTATGATTGATGACTTTTGAGGTTATGATGAACGTCGTGGCGAGATCCAATATTCCTTACATTTCGAGGATACAGCTCTAAAACGGTGTTCGCAGGCCGGCCGCTAGTTAGTACACCGGACCGAACCTATTAGTAACTCTCTAGGAGATTTCCGGATCAGCTAGTGTATAATCTTGCTACCTCTACTCTGCCAGATAATGACTGGAGGGAGTCTGAGTAGTGTGTATGCGGGGAGCATTGTCGAGGCCACGTGTACGCCATATCCAAAAATTTCATTACTTCATACAGCATGTCCCACCCACTTTTTCTTACCATTGAATACACCATGAATTGTCAAACTAATAGAGCAAACTTATCTGCGAAAAAAATCTAAACCTCCCAAGCACTACCTAATTCATTTCAGAAATATACGTGGTCTCAATTCTAATCTCAACGATGTCCATTTCCACTTGCAATCTGCCAAACCCCATGTACTTTTTCTGACAGAATCTCAGTTATCGGTTGATTCAACTACTGCTCATCTCAGATGCCCAAATTATTCGCTGTATGATTCCTTTCACTTCAAAGGTGGTACTTGTGCATATGTCCATTCTGATATTCCCTGTCAGAGACTTGGCAATTTGGAATCTCCTCTCTTTGATCTTCGCTGGCTTAAAATCTCTCTACCTCATTGTGTCAAATTCATCTGTTGTCTCTACCGTTCTCCCAACTCCACTAATCACTTGGAGCTCTTTGACTTCCTCTCTTTGCACCTTGACTTTCTCCAGTCCAACTTTCCTAACAGTGAGGTAATTTTCCTTGGTGATTTTAATGTTCACAACTCCAGCTGGCTTCCGTTTTCTTGTCACAGACCCAGCAGGTCGAGATGCTGAGGCTTTTGCAATTACTAATGATCTAGCACAGATTGTTCATTTACCTACAAGAATACGAGACAATCCTAATCATACGGCCTATACGCTCGATCTTTTTCTCACAAACAACCCTTCTAAGTACACGGTCGAAGTGAGAGCTCCTTTAGGCACTTCAGATCACAACTTGGTGATTGTCTCTTATCCAATGGAACCTTTATCTTATGGCTATTCGCAACCTCGTGTTGTTTGGCACTACAAGAATGGAAATGGGATGACCTGCGAGACTTCTTTTCCTTGGTCGGATTACTGTTTCAAAACTTCTGATGTCAATGTTTGCTCAGATCGTGTCTTTTGCCGCAACTTTTGCCCATCTCTGTCCAAACCAGATGGTTCTGTTGTCACTTCAGCCAAGGATAAAGCTGACCTGCTAGCATCCCAATTTTCTTCCAGCTCATGTATTAATGATCTTGGTAAAACACCTCCCACCATTCCCAACACGCTCCATTCAATGTCTCCTGTGGTCTTTCGTCAAAAGGATATTAGAAGGATTTAGATGAATCTTGATGCTAACAAAGCTCCAGGTCCTGATGGTATTTCTCCACTTGTTCTCAAAACCTGTGCTCCTGAACTTACTCCTATTCTTTGCCGCCTTTATTCACTTTCTTATTCCAAAGGTGTTTTTCCTTCTGCTTGGAAATTTGCTCATATCCAGCCAGTTCCTAAAAAGGGTGACAAATCCCTCCCATCCAATTATCATCCCATTGCAATTACTTCTACTCTTTCTAAAGTAATGGAGAAATCAATTAACCGCCAACTCTTAAACTACCTAGAAACCTTCCGTCTGATCAATGATCGGCAGTATGGATTCCGTCAGTGTCGATCCACTGGTGATATTCTGGCTTATGTTACCCATTTATGGACTAATTCAATGGAAAGGTTCGGTGAAACACAAGTAGTTGCTCTTGACATCTCAAAGGCTTTTGATCGTGTTTGGCATAAAGGCCTTCTAAACAAGCTTCCATCTTATGGTTTGCCAACTGTTTTTAGTAATTTGTTATCCAGTTTTCTCTCTGATCGCTTACTGAGGGTGATGGTAGATGGCTCTCTGTCTTCTCCACTAATGCTGGTGTTCTGCAAGGTTCAGTTCTTTCCCCCACTCTTTTCCTCTTGTATATTAATGACCTTCTTCCATTGACTGGAAATACTATCCATAGTTTTGCCGATGATAGCACATTGCATTCCACTTTCCATTTTGAGAAACCGTGTCCTGTTCAATCAGCTTCAATTTGTCGAAAATCTGCTACCAATTCCTTAGATGCCGATCTTCAGGTAATTCTCCAGTGGGGAAAAGACAACTTAGTTGATTTCAACCCTTCTAAAACTCAGTCTTGTCTTATATCTCACAAAAAGGATTCTTCTGCACCTATGCTTATCTTTAGTGACACTCCGATTTCTAGGCAAAATGATATATCTCTTTTGGGGATTACCCTGACTTCTAATCTCTCTTGGCACAAGCACATTATACAAATATTGCTTCCTCTGCAGCTAAAAAACTTGGTTTTCTCTTTCGCTCTCGGCGTTACTTTTCTTCCAAACAGCTGCTCACTCTGTATAAATCGCAAATCCGCCTGCCATGGAATATTGTTCCCACATCTGGGGTGGTGCCCCCAAAACCTCTCTCTCAGGCTTCTTGATTCCATTCAGAAGAGGGCAGTTAGGTTAATTAATGATTCATCTCTAACAGAGTCTCTCCACTCGCTTTCTCATAGACGTACTGTTTCTGCTGCATGCCTCTTCTACAGATACTTCCATGGGCACTGTTCTTCTGAATTGGCTTCTATAATTCCTGCTCTCTCTTTCAAAACAGTCCGAACACGTGCCGCCGCCACCAGCCAACATCCATTTACTGTCCAACTTCAAACCCACAGAACCAACTTTTCATCTTCCTCATTTATTCATTCAACTGCCGTTTTCTGGAACAACCTTCCTTCATACGTATTTCCTGAAAATTACAATCTACAGAAGTTCAAGTCCAATGTCAACAAATATCTTCTTTCGTCTTCTCAACCTCCAACCCAAGCACGGTACTAAGTACTATAGGTTCTAATACCTCTCGTGTTTGGAGTTCACATAAAAAAAAAAAAAAAAAAAAAAAATCATGCGCAAAGTTCAAGGAGCTAAAATTTTCTGTGGATTCCCCTAAAAAATTAAACCCAACAGTCATAATATATGACATACATAAATATGTCAGTGACTCTGATTTTCTGGAGGACTTATTCAATAAAAACCTTGTGGATCATGGGGTTTCCCAGGAAGATTTCAAGTCTGTTAAGGTTAATTTTAAAATCAGATCCCAGAATAAAAACAACCAACATTGGATCCTTGAGATTCCAAACAAAATTTGGAAAATGTTTTTAGCATCAAATTGTAGGGTTTTTATCGAATGGTTTGTCCATGGTATGAAGAATTTTTCACAGCATCACGCTGTTTTAAATGTCTTAGCTATGGACAGTTGGCTAAAAACTGCCACCAGTCCGAGTTTACCTGCAGACATTGCAGTGACCTGGGTCACCACAATGTTTGCTCAAATTGTCAGCTTAAGAAGAGGAATGTGGACCATTCCTTCAAGGACGTTAAGTGTCTTGAATTTGTGAAAGCTCAAGAGCTAACAAAAATTTGGACCGACTTTACCTAACTCTGAAGTGTCTTGTGTTTATACTTTACAGCTAAACCGTCAGCGTTCTTTATCGGTTCTAAACGACCTTTCTAAGTTAATGGTCCAACACAAACTTCAACTTCTAGGGTTACAAGAATTATATTCCCCTAAGGGTGTGGTCAAAGGCCTCCCGCTCAGCTGTCTCATTATTTCCTCAAACTCTGTTGCAGTCGGTGATCGGGGGAACGCGACTACCAGGGTCTGGGCTGCCCTGGTGGTTGCTGACCCCCTCATTACTGTAACAAAAATTTCGAGTCTTTGCTCCACTCATGTGCATGCTTAGAAGGTTGTTTCGGAAAAATTTATGTGGTCTCATTGTATGTTCAATGCATTCAGGCCATTGAGCCATTTCTAAATTATATGGAAGACGTTCTCATCCATGTCTGGTTTTCCCGTTATTTTTATGATGGATGCTAATGCCCACTCTTGACTTTGGAATAGCCCTACTACAAGGGGGAAGCTCATGGAAGTGCTTATCCAGTCCAATAATCTCACTCTGTGGAATACCCCAGGACATCCGCCAACTTTCGTTTTGTCTCTTGGTCAATCCTATATTGACATTGAATTACCCTTTCAAACTCTGCTCTTGGTAATGGCATTTCCAGCTGGCTTAGCCATACATCGTGGTGCTCAAGTGATCACAATGTCATCACCTTTATGATCAGTCATAGCAACAGTCCTAGGGCTATCGGGTGCTGTTTTGACTTCCCGTGGTATAAAACAAAATATGTTGATTGGAATAGGTTTGATGTAAAGGTTAGTGAGCTTACTTCTGAAGAAATAATCATCCAGCTTGGCTCTCTTGGTTACCAGGGTCTAAGAGATCCTAAACATGGTCTGTGAGGCCACTCTAAAAACGAAAAATGAACTGTGTTCCATGGTGGACCCCAAATCTTACTATTCTCAGAAGAACTTTACAAAATGCTCATCGTAATTTTCAGAGAGGGCTAACAGGCCTAGGGCTGAGATTGACAGACTTGGTGAATTGTATAAATCGGTGTTTCCCAACCTTTTTTTTACCATGCCCCACCTAAGTCTTTCTAAAATTCTGATACCCCCTATGTAACATATACATATTTTTTATATTCAAAAATTGAATTATTCCCTAAATTAATCCCAATTACAACTTGTTCAGGACACAAGACTTAGGTTTTAGGAAGAGATCATTAGGAAATTAAGAAAAAAACAGTAAGTACATTTTCAAAACATATAATAGACAACTAAAATTCAAGTACAAAATAATTTATATGAAAGTTTTTCTATAATATTTTAATTTTTAGTAATTATTATTTAATTGTTTAATAATTTCAACATTCCATGTGAAGTCACTTCTAGATGAGTGCACTAAATTTAGTGAGACCCTTGTGCTTGATGCTTGCCGCAGAGAGATTTTATACTGGGCTCCAATTTAGTCAGCTTCAGTCTCAAGTCTCCCCGTTTTGTGATATCCAGTCGATTTCTTTTCTTTAGTAACAAATCATTTTGGAACTAAATCCACATTCAGCTAAATCTGAAGATGGAAACGGTAACAATAGCTCTCTTGCAAAGTTGGTTGAATTTGGGTATTTAATTTGTTTCATCATAAAGCCATGCCATCGCTCCTTTTATATTGAATAAAGTTTTAACTGACTCATCATTTTGCATTTCTGAGAGTTCTTCTTGGTATTGCATCGATGCATCAGACAAATCCACTAACACTGGTTGCATCATCCAGGTTGGAAAATCACTTTGTTTTAAATCAGAAAACATTTATTTTAAATCAGCAGATAGAATTTTCAGATGATCAACAATAACAAGTACAGCGGTATCAGTCACTTCACATTTTTGCAGCCAACGAAACTGTTCAAAATTTTTGTTACAAATATATTTTTCACATAATTCAATAAATGTAATGAAACCAAATACTTCGCTTTTGCATCGACGAGAGTTTTATTTGTTCCTTGAAGTTGTTTATTTAATATATTTAGTTTTTCAAAGATATCGGCTAAATAACTCACAAATGCTTTACCATTGACCATTAACAGATGCTTCATTTCAGGTTTGTCATTTAAAAAGTCACTAATAGTATCAAATAGTTCCATAAATCTTTTCAAGCAGTTCCCTTTCGAGAGCCACCTTACTTCAGTGTAAAGTAAAATGGTCGCATGGTCTGCAATTTGTTCTTTACAAAAAAGCTTGAAGAGACGCTCACATTTGGCATTAGCTTTAATAGCATTGACACACTTTATAACTGATTTTAGTACTTCATTAAGAACAGGCGAAATATTTTTAGCTACCAAGTTTTCCCTATGAATAACACAATGCACAAGAAGCATTTCTGGATTCTCATCTTTCATCAATTTTAAGCAGCCATTTTTCTTGCCCATCATATTAGGAGCACCATCTGCAGCACAAGATGTTATATTTTTCATTGATATATTATTATCATCTAAGTAATTTTTTAGCTTATTATATATATATCTTTGGAGGTAGTGGTGCTCTCTAACGATTTACAGAATAACATTTCTTCAGCAAAATTACCTTTATCAATATATCTTACATAAGTTATCAGTACGGCTTCACTGTCTCTCAAAGTTGATTCATCCATTTGCACTGAGAATTTTCTTGTTTTCAGCTTTCCAACAAGTTGTATTTCAATATCTTCACTCATTTCATCTATTCTTCTGCTAACAGTATTGTTATTGAGTGGCATAGCTTTCACATCTTTGTCATCTTTTTCCAGAACTGTTTTAAGAAATGCTGATATTGATTGTTTGATTAAATTCTCTCCTATAGTATGATTTTTCCCAGATTTAGCAATGAGTAAAGAAATTTCTTAACTAGCCTCAAGAGTACGATTGACAGTTGCAGTATGAGCAATAAACAGAGACTTTAATGTTGCTCTTTTTTCAAAATTCTTCTTTAAAGTTTGAAAGTAATTTAAATCTGAATTTACATGAGCATTATGTCTTGCCTTCAAATGCGCCTCAAGACGACTTCGCTTCATTGATTCGTTGGTCAAGCATTGTTGGCATAAAAGACAAAAAGGTGACTTTGATCGTGGACAGCGGGTTGAAACCAAATTTTAAGTATTCCTCTGAATACTGACGAACTTTTTTTTTTACTTGCACTACTCATTTTATTGTGCAACTGAAAGAAATAAATATAAGATAAATCAAAAATTAAAATTAACTATGCATTGAAGTTAATTTAATTTTATTTTAATATATCAAAATTAATTATTAATATGCTTTTTGAATGAATAAATCACACAAATTACTGAATTCGGGCTAAAGAATCTGGTCTCTGTGAACAAGCAGATAAGTCTAATTTGTAAAAAATGAGATAAGTGCACTATAACAAAGTATTTATTATTTACTGTTATGTGACATGCAGATATCTTCGTTATTGTAGTTTTAGCGTGAGTAATAAATATTTGTATATTTGAATATATGCATGTTTATATGAGAGTGTGAAGTTTATTTTTCCTCTCCTGCAAATTCGAATTTTTTGACTTATTTACTTATTTACTGAGACCACAGAAATATACATATACGACAAATACATACCATTGTGTATCACGGTTCTTCATTAATAATAATTCTGTGCACAGACAAAGTAATTTTTTATTTTAATCTGAGATCGCCAAACCTATCCAAATAGTCATGACGCCCAAACGAGCGTTTGTATGAAAGGAATTACCTATTTCATATAACATGCGGAGTTTGTGGTAGGCTACAGTAGACAACCACTTTGCTTGCACATGCCATAAGAAATCGTCCAATACAGTACGTACTATTCCTTGCCTAGGCATAGTAAGCAATACTCTCCAAGCAAACTGTAGTTGATATTACTCCAAACTTTCAAGTGCGGCTCTATAGAAAGAGCAACATTTAACGAATGCTTATTTCAAATTGAGATACCAACAATTCTTCTTTTGTACAAGTTAAATCATAGTAGGCGGTTGTTTTAAACTCTAGACGAGCAATTTTTGAATTGCCCCCCTGAACAATCAAATTTCCCCCATGTGGGGCATGGGACCCACGTTGGGAAACACCGGTATAAATCCAATAGAAGGAGTTATTTCAATACCATCTACCAAGAGAAAAAACTCGCCTGGGCAAGGTTTGTTCAGACAACATAAATGAAGATCCGTGGGGGATTACTCTACAAACTTGTTACAAACAAGATTCATCCTGGTGATGTTTTCTCATCTATTACTCTGAATGGTAATGAAACCCTGGACTGGAGCTTGTCAATTAATGCCATTTTAGACAGGCTGCTCCATGAGGACACTGCCTGCTGTGAAAACACCATCCAAACTACAATGAGTTTAGATTATTTATCATAACAAGGGTCCTGCGCGGAGGCTCCATTTTCGGATATTGAGCTGGAATCTGCTATCTCAACCTTAAGGGGGGCAAAACCTCAAGGAGGTCCTGGACAGGACCTCCTTGAGGTTTCTGTTCTTAAAAGATTTTGGAAAAATTGCCCATTAATAATATTAAATTTTATGAATGCTTGTCTGTCTTCGGGGTTATTCCCGCTGCTTTGGAAACAGGCTAGACTTAAACTTCTGCCTAAGTCCTTTGACAAACCCTCCAATGATCGCATCTCTTGCAGGCCCATTGCTCTATTGCCCATCCTTGGTAAAGTCCTAGAAAAATTAATTGTCTCTCGTTTTATAAATTACTATTTAGATAGAAATCTAAGTTCCGCACTTCAATTCGGCTTTACCTGTGGAAGGTCTTCTGCTGATGCTATTTGTCAGGTTCTGAATACTGTTCAAAATTCCACTTCTAAACATGTCGTTGGTTTCTTTGTTGATTTCAAAGGGGCATTCGACGCTGTTTGGTGGCCCAGTGTGCTGGTGAGGTCCAGAGGCCAGGGTCTCTGCTCCCATTTATCGCCTCCTTTCTAATTATTTTGATTCTCACAGCATCACAGTCACCTCAGGATTTTGTTCTGTCACAAGATCTGTAACCAAGGGTTTCCCTCAAGGCACTGTTCTTGGCCCTGTGTGCTGGTACATGGTCCTTGATGGGTGGCTTTCAGTTGTTCGTGATGACATTCTTCATCTCGCTTATGCAGACGGCCTTGTTATTCTGATTTTTGGTAATTCCCGCCGGGAGCTTGAGCACAGAGCAAATGAAGTTCTCGAGGACTTGAATATCTGGTGTCAAACACATAAACTTCAAATCTCCACTAATAAAACAAAACAAATGTTGCTAAAGGGCTTCCTTGATGTGAATAGACCACCTGTTATTAGGCTAAATGGAGAAATGATTGAGTACTATGCAGCATAAATACTTAGAAATTTATTTGGATGACCATCTTAATTTTAATTATCATGCAAAATATGTACTTCAGAAAATAAAAGCTATGATCTATAAAATTATTAAGGTTACCAGGAGTACTTTTGGTGTAAAGAAATCTTCTATTAAATTATACTACTCTTGTATATTTATACCAATTGTGTGTTATGCGGCTGGGGCCTGGGGATATAGAATTGGTAATTCCCTTGATCAAAAATATTTTACTCAAGCACAAAGATTTTTTCTTCTCACTGTAAGCTGAGCTTGTTGAACTGTCTCTACAGCTGCTCTCAGGTTCTTAGTCATCAATTGCCAATCCAATACGAAGTAATGTTACACAATCTTTTATATTGTAGAAGAAAAAATGTTCCTGCGGTTGTAAATGGTTTTACTTATAATACTGATTTACAAGAAAATGTAGACATTAAAAGAATAAGAAATGAATGTTGTAGAGCGTGGCAAAATACATGGTCTACTTCCACCTTGGGTAGGGAGACCTTTAGGTATTTTCCCCGAGGTTGCTGATTATGATAAGAAAATGGACTGGTTCAATCCTGGCTTATATGTTACTTTTCTATATACCGGTCATGGCAGTCTTAACTCTAACTTGTTCTCATTCGGATTAAGTAACACTCCTCTCTGCAGTTGTGGTGCTCAAGAAACTGTTGAGCACCTCGTCTTTCATTGTCCTCTGTATGATGATTTAAGACTGGACTTTCAACTTCTCACAAATGTATTCGATTGCTCTGAACTGCCAAGGTTAGTCAACTGTCCTGAGTATTATGCTGCCTTCTCCACCCATGTGGAGAAAATGTTTAAACGGAGGAAAAGAATTCTTACTCTTGAGGTTCAGTAAAATACTAACTTAATGTTAATTGATAGAAAAATACCGCCATCTGTCGGTTGATTGGAAAGACTTTACTGGGTTTTTTGAATTTTAGGTGGAATGGTTTACGGCCCTTTCTATTGTTTTGGAAACCAGAAATTGTAACTATTCTTTTGAAGTATAAATATTTGTAACGGTTATCTGGTTGTTAGGGACTGATCACTTTGGCTTGTTTATAGACTTTCCGTTTTTGGATTCTCTCACCTTATCATCATCATTGTAAATAGCATTTATATATCATTGTATATAGTTGCTTTAAATTGTACACTATGTATACTGTTACCTTTTAGCAGCGAATAGGGGAAACCCTGGAGCCCCCAAAACTTTAATAAAATACTTTGAATACTTTTGCACAATTACTCCCAGGTCTTTTTCATTTTCTACCACCTTAAGTGTAGTACCACACAGTTGGTACATTTCTCTGGGGTTACTTCTACCCATATGCAGTACTTTGCATTTGTCAAGGTTAAACTTCAATTGCCACTTCTTAGCCCATCTGCCCAAATTTTCTAGATCCTGTTGCAGTAGCACACTGCCATTACTGTCATTAACAACCCTGCCAACCTTTGTATCATCTGCCAACTTGGACATTAATCCTGATATACCTTCATCAATATCATTGATAAATATACAAAACAACAGTGGGCCCAACACCTAACCCTGGGGAACTCCACTAATAACATTAGTCCACGAAGAGCAGCACCCATTGATTACCACCCTCTGTCTTCTCCCAGTCAACCATCCTTTTATCCATTGTAGCATCTTACCCTAAATACCATTCTTCTCCAATTTGTACAATAGTCTTCCATGCATAACAGTGTCAAAAGCTTTCCTGAAATCCAAATATATGATATCAAAATTATTTTTTGCATCCAGTTCCTTTGTAACCACATCATAATATCCAATCAGATTTGTCAGACAAGACTTTCCCTTAACAAACCCATGCTGTGTATGAATTATTGCTGCAGTCTTGTCTAGATGATCCTGCAATGCATCTTTAACCAGTGACTCCATTAATTTACCTGGAACAGAAGTTAAACTAACTGGTCTGTAATTACTCGTGTCACCCTTCGATCCCCCTTTGTGAATTGGGGATACATTTGCACATCTCCAGTCCGTGGGGACTTTCCCTGAGTCCAAGGATGCTCTCATAATTATAGCTAGGGGTTTGCTTACTTCTTTAGCTGCCTCCTTTAACATAACTCAGAGCCGGAACTAGAGTGGGGTAAGTGGGGTGCCAGCATCAGGTGCAGCATTTTAAGGGTGCATTTGACCAGTTATATATTTTAAAATTGCTTCCTTTTTTGATTTAATTACAATCGGACTTCTTTATAGTGAATTTTTTTTAATTCCTTTTGGTAATTACATTTAAAAGTTTCTGTAGAATAAAGAATTTCCATATAACGAATGGATTATGAGAGACTTAACTTTGTATACTTTGTTTCCATCCCTGGCCTTTAGGTAATTTAAGCAATTAGAAAGTGCAAATTAAGGGTTAAAGGTTTTACTGTTTCACAATGTTAAGTGAAATGTGAAATGTATGCAGCCATCTATCCCACATACCGAGAAGTCATGCTAGTCAACTGCTTTCTTATAGCCAGTCAAAAGATTAAGGAGTTTTCCCGACATTGATAATAGCTTCTGGTCAACTTGTGTTCTTTGTTTATAATTTCTTTATTTTTTTATTTATTCTTTTATTTTTTATTCTTTTAATAAAAATTTTATTAAAAGAAATACTGCATTATCTTTGTACGTGCTACTTATGATTCCAGAAATTTTTTTGAGAGTGAAAAAAAATTATAAATTTGGGATTTATAATCACTTACGGAAAAAAAATATCAGGGAGAACAGTGTTTCACAATTTCCGAAAATTACAAAGTTATATAAAGTATTGCCCATTTTGTGACATCACACCTCTGAGCTTTTTTGTTTGTCATCCTGTGCTAACCACTGGAGGACGAACAAAATTTTTCAAATATCTGTTGAAATATCAATAGATATTTTTAAAAAATCATCTTTTATCAATTCTGCAGGATATAAAATCTGTAACCCCTTTACAACTTCTCTAATTCATTCATGAGTATTGTCTAATAGAATCTTATCTACATATAGAAATAGCACTATGAATTTTTCTTACCCTGCCTGTAACAGTAGCAGTTTGACTTCTTGTGAAAAGTCCTTCAAAGCAAGAAAAATTCAGTTAAAATAATACACCTTCATTGCATATTTTTAGTTTATGTTATAATGTTAAAAGTACTATATTTTGTTTCTATGATTTTATACTAGATATATAAATATATAAACTATCTGGTTTTCTAATTCCTTTGCAGTTGTGTACTTTCTTTGTAGTTTATATAGAATTAAATTCTTTGTAGATATAAACGAGTATTTGTAAGTTTTTTTTTTCTTTGATATTTTTGTTTTGTTATATCCATTGTATTTAAATTATTTTATTAATAAATATATGAAAATTGTAGACCGTTGCAATAGTAATTTTTATAAATTCATAAAGATTGCAGAGGCATAGGCAAGGGGGGGGGGTGCACAGAGGAATTTTCCCCAGGTACCGAGCTTCTGGGGTGCAAACTGAAGAAATTATCTAACACAATACCAGGAAGACATGTTGCACCTGGGCGTCGTTGACGACCCTAGCTAAGTTACTGAAAGATTGACTACCTGCATATAGTGAGGACGTACTTATAACATTTTGCCCCAGGCGTAGGATTGCCTCTTTCTGGCTCTGATATAACTGGATAGATTCCATCCACCCCGAGTGCCTTTCTTATGTTTAACTTCAATTTCTCCTTCACTTTGCTCTCAGTTATTACAAAATCATTAAGCACCCTGTTGCAGTTTGATAAATTTCTGGCATTTATCTCCCCTTAACTCGTGTGAATCAGTTATTACAAAATCATTAAGCACCCTGTTGCAGTTTGATAAATTTCTGGCATTTATCTCCCTTAACTCGTGTGAATGTAGATACAAAATACTCATTTCAGATTGTCAGTTATCTGAGCAGGATCATCAACAGTCAACCCATCGATATAAAGTGGACCAATCTTATTCATCCCCTTCCTTCTAGAGTTTATATAACTAAAGAAGTTCTTGTTGTTTTTCTTAGCATCCTTTGCCAAAGATTTCTCATAATCTGCCTTCACTTGCCTAACCTCCTTTGTGACTTGATTACAGACTAGCTTATATCTGCCATAGGCTTCTGTGTTGCCTGATAATTTATATGCATCCCATGCATTTTTTTTCTCTGCCACAAGTCTCATTAGTTCATCTGACATCCATTTCAGCCTAAACCTTGAACGTATTTCTTAATAGGTATGAAAAGCCTAGTAGCTTCCACGATTACTTCCTTGAATGCTTCCCATTTAGAATTTGCTGTTGGTAACATCATTTGGGCCTACTGTATAGAATTTAAAAACTGTCTGAGACCACTGTAGTCACCTCTACGAAAGCAAAAACCCTTCCCTTTACCCCTGATGGTAAAAAAAAAAAAGTAAAGTGCAGCCATTATCAACCCACTGCAGGATGGAAGCCTCCTCAACAATTCATGCTGAGTGAAATGGACCATAATCTGCCATGCTGGTCCAGTGCGGGTTGGCAGGTAGTTCCACATTACTACAGTGATCACTACAACCTAGTGGTTCCTTTATCTGAAAATTCTTAAAATGGTCAAACAAAGTTTCAGTGTTTAGTGTAAATAGCAGTTCCATAATTCTGTCATAATAAATACTGTACTTAAAGATATATAGAAAACCCACTGAGTACATTTTGACTATGTAAAATAGACTCTGCTTGTTAGAGACACTGAAAATGTTTGTTGTCATTGTCTAGACATAAGAGAACTTCTTGTGTTTAAAAAAGGTATGATTATGGACAAATAGAACAATGGAATACAATTTACTACATGGGATTAAACATTTCTTATGCACTCTAATTGAAGTAATTGAGGTTGTACTTTATGTACTCATAAAGATATGGGTACACTGTGCCCATGTCTTGGCATGCATAATATACCCATATCATCAAGAGATGAGGAGACTTCTTCAGTTACCATGCAGTTTATATTTACTATTACATCAAGGACATATCCTGATGGGAGTCAGGTTAATTAATTGGATAATTGTACATTGGTGTATAGACATAATTTTATGAGCTGTTAATTCCCTTCCACACATACAAAACATATGAAGCCTGGATCCACTTTTGTATTAAATTAAATTAGTTCAATGAGCAATAAAATTATTTACAGTACTCTTGTAACTGTTCAAGAGTACTGTAAATAATTTTATTGCTCATTGAACTAATTTAATTTAATACAAAAGTGGATCCAAAAGTTAATTGTAACTGTACAAGAGTACAGTTACAATTAACATATGAAGACTATAAATGATTGTATAGTTTCTTTACAATTTAAAAATATAATTTTAATCCAACTTGCTACTGAAAAAGGAGTATCTTATGTAATGTAAAGCCTCCTAAATATTTCAATTAGATTGTACAGAATGCCATTAAATGTTTTGCTTCTGTTCGGTGAAATATATTTTAATTCTTTTATAACAGGATACAATGTTTCCAATTCTGATTAAAAACCTGAATTATCATGTTGATTGATTTGATATCCTGTGAAGTTTTGTCCTTAAGTTCCACAATGTCATGAGTCCGGAAGAGTTTAAATCCATTAAGGAGCTGGGTAGCCATAGTGCTTTTTAGCTCATGCTTGCAGATTTTTCAGAATTTCGAGCATTGTTCAGGTTTTTCTGAATATTGGTAGCAGACATCTCAGTATTTTTGATCTGGATCTATTTCCCATGGTATGTGTAATTAATGTTGTTATTAATGTACCTACAAAATATTAATAATATTTTAGGATTTATGTAAGCGATATACCCTGTTTTTTTTTTTTTTTTTTTGTATATTCCACATATAAAAAAACCAATTGTTTCCCCTCCATAAATTTCAGCTCCCCCCCCCTCCCCAGTACCTGCTGCTGTTCCTGTGAGATATCAGAAATGGGTTCATTCTTTTTCAAAATCTGCCTCATTCTCCCCCCCCCCCCACTCCTTGGGAGCCCAAATCTTTTTTTTTTTTTTTTGGGGAGAAAATTTTTATGGTATAATCCAAACTGTTATTTGTGATACCCTTTTTTGAAAATATTCTTCCTGTAAAAATGAATTGTAAACAAATTGAATCAGCCTTGAACAATTGATTCTAAAATCTTCTATACCTGCTTATTTCATGAGTAATATTCAAGAATCTTGTATGATCAAAGGAGCTTATAAGCAGCTTTATCACTAATGGCTGTTCTTGCTTTCTGCCATAAAATCATTATGTATTGAGTATATAAAAGGAACTGAAAATTAGTCATTTCAGGAATGATTATTTTCAGAAGGATGGGTGTATGTAAAATAAGACCATCCTTCCTTCCTTATTGTACTTTGTTACTAACTAGGGCTCATACTGTTTTCATGTTCATTATTTATTACTATATAATATCGGTGTAGATACATCAGTTTACCCATAAAATTAAACTACATACGTGGCGTAAAGGCATAGTTTTAATTATATCTCATATTGTGGCTACCTTCACAACCAGATACCAGGTATTGCATTACTTTGAATAAGTAATGCTTCTCTAGTAGAGAAGACTACTGTTACTTATTCTCAGTATGCACCACCACCACCCAGACAGCATTGTTTTGAAGCTTGTTGGCTTACTCATTGGTTTAATTATATGAGATATAATTAAAACGATGCCTTTACACTATGTATGTAGTTTAGTATGGGTAAACTATGGTGTATCTACACCAATATTATATAGTTAATTTAAACCCATACAGAATTATGCCTTGTGCATTTAGTCTTTAAAATACATTATTTATTGCTGTATTAAAAACCCTTGTTTCCTATGGCTTAATTTATTTCTTGTCTTTGCTTTTCTGCTTTTCTTATTGTGTCTAATTGCTTGTATTAAGGGATGGGGTTGTCATTAGAAGGATGTGGCATTGAAGAGTTCAAGGGCTGCAAAAAGTTTGACAAACATTGCATTACATAATTAACACTTTGCATTTGTGCAAAGTGTATATATTTCTAGCCCTCTTAACTTTTGTTCGGTCTGGTTCCAACCAAGTTTAGAGTATATGTGAAGGTTCTGTTGTACTATGTTGCAAATGTTATTTCAGTTTATCATCTTGAAGCAATGTAATGGTGACTCATATTATGAGCAAACCAATGCATACCAAGTTTACAGAAGATTGGCATGCATTGGTTTGTAAACGTGCATCAGTCTAAATTTGGCTTGCGGAGGTTCCTAATTTTTCTTGTTAGGGTGTTTTTATTTTGATATAAAATATTGAAACAGGACTGAAATAGGCTATTTTTCAAGTATATTGCCAGGAATTTTCATAGTTATAGAATTAAAGTTAACTGATTTGTTGATCTCCTACTAGGTGATGCCCATAACTCTATGGAAGTAGCAGAAAGCAAGCTATACTAGTTATACTAAGAACTTCTTGTTGATGTTACATAATTTCAGTAACTGCTTGGTAGGCTTAGATCTCTTCCATGCTACAGGTGATAACATTACAAAACAGAGAAGAGAAGGATATACTAAAACCAGCAGAACAAATAGGTACAAGAAATGTTATTATTACAATTTGGAATCTGAAAGAGAGAACTAGAATATAAGCTGAAGGACTGCATAACATGATACAAGCAGCATATGTCATTGGTAAAGCAGTCTCTCTCTCTCTCTCTCTCTCTCTCTCTCTCTCTCTGTAATCAACTTTTTATTAGTAGAACCTTTCCAAAAAAATGTGTTTAAACTGAATATCATCAGTTTTATGAGTGATTTCCAGTTCTTCAATTATGTTTTTTAATGTTCTGGCACAACTTCTCTCTCTCTCTCTCTTCCTCCCCCCCCCCCTTTGAATAAAAGTGCATTAATTTAGACTGCATGGCATAATGGCTATAGTACATTTAAAAAATTATTCATTAATGTCTTTTTGATTATTCATTAATGATTTTTCTGGGGTTTTTTTTTTTGTTTTTTTTTTTTTTTTCAGATAGCAAACACTTCTGTCTCAATGTCACCAGTTATTTTTGTGCCAAGAATCCTGATAATTTAGCCAAAATAAAGTCCCAGGCCTTGTCACCTGCTGTAAGTGTATTTATTTATGTATGGATATGAAATATTTATTTTAATAGAGAAGATTCTTACATAGTTAATTATACATGTTCACTATAAAGTTACTGGAAGTTTTAATCAGGAATTATGTAATGCTCAGCAAAAAGACATATTAAACAACTTCCATAAACATGAAAGTTTATTGAAGTTGTTCAGTATATTGCTGCTTTATTTAAAGTGTATGCCATTACTCAGATTCTGGTTTTGATCCACAGAGGTTTTATTAAAAAAAAAAAAAAAAAAAAAAGGGAAAAAAATGCTAGAGCACATCATGAAATGTTCTTTGTGTAGTATACAAATCTGTAACTATCAATAGATAAAGAGCATAGCCATCATTCTATATGTAGCATTGAGCAAACTGAGTTTCTGACTTAGTGTATCGATCTCAGTGGAGGTGCTCTGCCACAAGTTGCCTTGGTATTGTTCTAATCTAAATAAAACACACAGCTTCCAGTGAAGAAGTATATTGCTGTTTTATTTAAACTGTGTGCTTCTACCAAACCTTGTTTTGATCTTTTTGAGATTTCATTTGCAAGCAGGTAGGCACAGTTGAGGGCTTGAACAATCTGATTGTGAGAAATAGCCACAGTATGTGAGTTGCAAGAATGTCGCAAATATGTTGCAAAAAAATCCTCAGGCGATTATTCTGAGCAAGAAGAAGAATCCCATTAGCATTGAGCATGCTCAAACCATCCAAGGCCTTATACACCTCAATCAGATCACCTTGCAGGTGCCTAGTCTCCAGACACTGTAATTTGCAAAACTTAAGCCTTTTTTTTGTAAGAGCAACCTTTTGTTCCATTCACTAATCTAGTTGCACTTCTCTGTACTCGTTCCAGAATCTGTACATCCTTCCTGAAATGATGCCTCCAGACCTGTATACAGTACTCAAGGTTTGGCCTGACCAATGCCTTATACAAGGAGCTAATCACCTCCTTATCCTTGCTAGAAAAGTTCCTGTATATCATTGACAAGACACCATGAGCTACTCTGACTGTCTGCACTGCTCAGAAAAATTCATACCTGAATTCACAATTACTCCCAGGTCCTTTTCATTCTCTACCACCCAGAGTGTAGTACCACACAGTTGATACATTAATCTGGAGTTACTGCTACCCATATGCAGTACTTTACATTTGTCAATGTTAAACTTCAGTTGCCACCTCTCAGCCCATCTGCTCAACTTTTCTAGATCCTGTTGCAGTAGCGTACATTAGTGTCATTAAAAACCCTACCAACTTTCATATTGTCTGTAACTTAGACATTAAGCCTGATATACCTTCATCGATATCATTAATAAATACAGAAATATCATTAATAAATACAGAAAACAACAATGGACCCAACACTGAACCCTGGGAGGTCTCCACTAATAACATTAGTCCACGAAGAGCAGTGACCATTGATTATCACTCTGTCTTCTCTCACTCAATCATGGAGTTGATTGAGTGAGAGAAGTTGCTGCTATGGATAAATCACTTTATCAATAGCAGAAACTTGCCCTTAATGCCACACTGCTCCAATTTGTATAGCAGTCTTCCATGCGCAACAGTATCAAAAGCCTTCCGAAGAGCCAAGTATATGATATATGAAAATTATTCTTTGCATCCAGTTCCTTTGTTGACCACATCATAGTATCCGATAAAATTGGTCAGACAAGACTTCCCCTTAACAAACCTATGCTGTGTCTGAACTATAACTGAAGTCTTGTCTAGATGATCCTGCAGTGCATCTTTAACTAGTGTCTCCATTAATTTCCCCATAACAGAAGTTAAACTAACAGGTCTGTAATTACTTGTCATCCTTTGATCCTCCCTTCAGATTCCCTGATATGAGCTAAAACCTATGGGTAGTGGGAAGTTATATGAAATGTAATATTGTTAAAAAAAAATCTTTTTACTATTATTGCATTCCACATCTCTTTTTCATAATGAGTTTTTAGCTTCTATTGAGTTTTAGTGTCTGGGTTCCTGCAATTTGTGCTGTGTATTCAATTGTTAATCTGTAATACAGTCCAATTATTCTGTAGAAGAAGATTATTAAATTACCTGCCTTTTTTTAAAATCATTTAGAATAGAGTACTGCACTTTAACTAGTGAATAATTATATTAAGATGGGTTTTAAAATGCTAGAAGAAAATATTTATAAATTGTATGGTAGTTTTGAAGTGGGGGATCCTGCATAATGTGTGGGGTTTTTTTTTTTTTTTTTGCTCTTTTTTGCAGCAAAAAGGAGTAATCTTTTATCCAGGATTTTAACTTGTAATATTATGGATTGGCTAAAGCGCTATCACTCCAATAATGCAGTGGAGGTTCAAAAGGCTTTAAAGATTGTGCTATAGGAAATTTTGGAGGGTGGCTTCCAGAATTATTTCAGAATTGTTGGTTTTCTAGGATTTGCAACTAAATTTGATTTATATAAGTACATAATTTTAATTTTGTTATCCTTAATAAGGATAACACTTACCTTCTGCCATCATTATACATCTCTACTCTCACCAAATTAGCCTTAGGGTGCTCATAGCATGGGTCAGTACTTATTTTTCTGTTGATATAATCTTGACATGGACTAAATTAAATTCTCTTGTAGATTACTCTGCCTGAGTACCCACCATATTGGCCTCAGGATTTGACTTATGCAGCAAATAGAATAGTGTTCAAGAATTTGACCTCTCCCCATACTATAAAACTCTTCCCACATTCTTACTTTGTAAGTAAACTTTGGGAAGGTCTGTTACTTACTGAATTGAGTACAGATTTTATTATTGTGTCATGTTTCCAACTTTATGCATGGTTCTTTTAGTTAGTTAACTTAATCAGCTTCTTTGGCTTCCAGTAAAGTAACTGCAGTATATTACAGCTGTAGCATTTGCCTTGGATTGTATCTGATGTGGTACACAAGGGTGCAGCAAGTCAGGTATAATAATTCAAAGGTTAAAGGATTTAATGGTACGTTTGCCTGAGATAGTTGGTGGGAAGGACACCAGTTTCATAAAACATTGATGGCATTTGTGAGCCATTAATATTTTATGAAAATTTTTTTTCCCCCCTTCTCCTTTATGAACTACTTTTTTGCAATATCACTTACCGTTGTGAAGAACAACATAGCTCTCGATAGTTCTTTGCTGTCATTGCACCTCATTAAATAAAATGGCATAGATTATCATAATACATAACATGCTCTTGCAGCTGAGCCTTCAAGACTTTGAAAAAGAGTCTGAGGAGTTGCTGGAGTTGTTTTTGAAGTTATCATATATTGAAAAACTGGACTAAATTGTTTTATATGAAAGTGAATTTCCTCTACATGTTTTTTTTAGAGTTGTGGCCCTTTTGACAGGCATCAAAGTGACAATCGTCGTTAGTAGCTTTTTTTTTTTTTTTTGAAGAATTGCTTGACTATATATAGGGCAATGTAATAGAAAATGTTAAAAAAAAGATTCAAGTTACTTCCAACTTGCTGGACTGTGGGAACAAATACAAATTGATGTTTTTGGTTGATCCGTATATTCATAGCAGTTTAAAACAATAAATTTAATCTTTTACTAATTTTTTTGTGAGTTGGCTCTGTTTGGAACCTTCATTTCAAGGAACCTCCATCTGGTATTAGACCTTGTGATATTTAAGTTGGTGACACAGTCCTTGTTGGACAAATGCCAGTGTGTATTTACAACACCTTACCTCTTGGTATAATTAATTGCACATATGCATTTTCAAGGTGTAATTCAGCTTTTTCTAAGTGACTGTGTATTCAAGATAACTCTATTTAAAATAACTCTATTTAATAACTCTATTAACTATTCAAGATAACTCTATTTAAGCTGACTCTATTTAAAAGTTACAGCTGACAGTTACAGGCTCCGCAAAAACGATAAGTGTTTGCCTTTATTTACATGATTGTTGTTTTATATTGTACTTAATACGTAGTCATATAGTTATAGTTACGCTGGTTATTTTTTATTTTAATTTAGATAGAGTTTTTGTGGATTTTACTTACGATAGGTAAAACCGTTATTTTTGTTCGATTTTTGTAGCCATTGTTTTTGTATATAGGGAATTCAAAGTTTTTGTAGGGAATTCAAATTTTTTAATTGAGGTAGCTCTAACGCATAATTATATAGTAATACGCTTCACTGTTTCTATTTCATAGTTTCTATTCAAATACTACTGACATTTAATTTATTGATTTTATTAATTTAAACTACCATGCCCCGAACTAGAGCAGCAAAGCAACGGGCACAAAGTGGCAGGAGTGTTGTGACTCGGGGGACAACTGAGGGGGGGCGATTCTCCAACGCGTCACAGCCTAAAAAAATGTGCAACTTGTGAAATGTTTGCCGAACTCTCTGGAACGGAACATGATATTGCCATGGGGGATGTCTTTGTGTGTGCGCGATGTAAGGAGTGTAAGGAAATCAGGCGACAACTCAGCGTTGTTATGGGCCTATATGAGAGTTTGAAGGACAGGGTGGATGCCCTCGAAGGAAATAAATTGAGGGGCCCATCAAGCTCTCAGCTGCCCACATCAACGCCAGAGCTTGCACTTGGTCATCACGCAACACAGCGGCAACCCCCAAGGCAGAATGCGCTGGTCCCACAGGAACTATTAGTTGTTGGTGACTCTATTGTCAGGGAAACGGGGAACATGCTATGTAAAAAAGGATAGGTGGAACAGGACCAGGGTATGTCTGCCAGGGGCAAAGGTTGATGACGTTGTAGAGCGGATATCATCTTTCAAGGGCACAAAAGGTGATATAGTTGTACACGTTGGCACTAATGATATTAAGAGTAGGAGACCGGCAGAATTACTCAACAAGTACAGGTCACTGTTGAAAAAAAGCCGAGAATTAGGGTTGAATTTGAAAGTGTCTGCAATTCTGCCCAGACACGATAGGAGGGAGTATATGATGAGAGCCTTGTCGATCAATTCGGCCCTGGAAAGATTGTGCAAGGCTCAAGGGGTAGAATTTTTTTCAGCCTGGACTGTACTTGTTAACAGGAGAGATTGCTTCTACAGGGATGGGATACACTTAAATAGAAAGGGTGCAAGAATATTTGCTGATGCTATCGAGGCAGTGTTAGGTGGGTCGGAAAACTGCTAGCTTGGGGGGATACAAAGACTAATAGATTAACAGTAACCGCAGGCAGAGGTGAAGGTGATTCTTGCACAACTTCTATTAGAATAAGAAGCGACCTGGAGCGAGGGGTGTTGGGGGTTTCAGGGACGGATGGCAGTCATCCTGGAATAGTTGGGTATATGGGATGTGTTAGGGTAACAAGGAATAGGCATAGGAGCATGTATGCTTGCATGTATACCAATGCTAGAAGTATAGTAAATAAATTTGATGAATTTGAAGTGTTGGTCAAGACATCAAAGGCGGATATTGTTGGGATAGAAGAGACGTGGTGTCACAAAGATATAAGGAATGCAGAACTGGAATTTGGGGAGTACAATGTGTACAGAAAGGATAGACAGGACAGAAAGGGAGGAGGTGTTATGCTGTTAATTAAGAAAAACATAAAATCAAAAGTGCATCCAGTTGATATAGATGGACAGTGCACTGTTGAGTCAGTTTGGTGTGACATAAGCACTGCAAAAGCAAAAATAAGAGTAGGAGTGTGTTATAGGCCTAATGACTCGAATGAGTACAATGAACAATTGTACAGAGAAATAGAGTGGGCCAGTAAATCAGAATGTCTTATAATGGGGGATTTTAACTTCCCAGATATTGACTGGAACTTGTGGGTTGGTCACTCACACTCTAGTCAGACTTTTGTGGATTTATTGGATGATTGTTTTCTGCAGCAGCATGTTCGAGAGGCAACCAGAGAAAGTAATACTCTTGATCTGGTTATCAGCAGTGATCATTCGTGTATTAAGAATTTGCAGATAAAGGAACCACTAGGTGGCAGTGATCACAGTGTGCTGAAGTGGGATTTACTCAAAGAGGTAACTACCGTCAGGGGTAAAGGAAAGGGTTTTTGCTTCCGTAAAGGGGAGTACAGTGGTCTCAGACAGTTTTTAAATTCTGTACAGTGGGATCGACTGACGATGTTACAAACAGTAAATTCTAAGTGGGAAGCATTCAAGGAATTAATCGTGGAAGCTACTAGACTTTTCATACCGACGAAGAAATATTGTTCAAGGTTTAGGCCTAAATGGTTATCAAATGAACTAATGAGACTCGTGACAGAGAAGAAAAATGCATGGGATGCATATAAATTATCAGGCGACGCAGAAGCCTGTAGCAGATATAAGCTAGTCTGTAATCAGGTCACAAAGGAGGTTCGGCAGGCAAAGGCGGATTACGAGTAATCTTTGGCAAAAGATGCTAAGAAAAACAGCAAGGATTTCTTTACTTATATAAACTCTAAAAGGAAGGGGCTGAATATGATTGGTCCACTTGACATCGATGGTTCGACTGTTGATGATCCTGCTCAGATAGCAAACAAACTGAATGAGTATTTTGCATCTACATTCACACGTGAGGAATCATTACAGTTTGAAAATGGAAGAAGGTCATCAAATTGTAGCAGTGTGCTTAATGATTTTGTAATAACTGAGAGCAAAGTGGAGGAGAAATTGTTGAAGTTAAACATAAGAAAGGCACCTGGGGCGGATGGGGTCTATCCAGTTATATTAAAGGAGGCGGCAAAGCAACTAAGCAAACCCTTAGCCATAATTATGAGAGCATCCTTGGATTCAGGGGAGGTTCCCACGGACTGGAGATGTGCAAATGTATCCCCAATTCACAAAGGAGGTTCGAAGGGTGACACGAATAATTACAGACCAGTTAGTTTAACTTCTGTTCCGGGTAAAATAATGGAGTCACTGGTTAAAGATGCATTGCAGGATCATCTAGACAAGACTGCAGCAATAATTCAGACACAGCATGGGTTTGTTAAGGGAAAGTCTTGTCTGACAAATTTGATTGGTTATTATGATGTGGTCACAAAGGAACTGGATGCAAAAAATAATTTTGATATCATATACTTGGATTTCAGGAAAGCTTTTGACACTGTTGCGCATGGAAGACTACTGTACAAATTGGAGCAGAATGGTATTAAGGGTAAGTTGCTACAATGGATAAAAGTATGGTTAAGTGGGAGAAGACAGAGGGTGGTAATCAATGGGTGCTGCTCTTCGTGGACTAATGTTATTAGTGGAGTCCCACAGGGTTCGGTGTTGGGTCCACTGTTGTTTTGTATATTTATCAATGATATTGATGAAGGTATATCAGGCTTAATGTCGAAGTTTGCAGATGACACGAAGGTTGGCAGGGTTGTTAATGACAGTAATGGCAGTGTGCTACTGCAACAGGATCTAGATAATTTGGGCAGATGGGCTAAGAAGTGGCAACTGAAGTTTAACCTTGACAAATGCAAAGTACTGCATATGGGTAGAAGTAACCCCAGAGAAACGTACCAACTGTGTGGTACTACACTTAAGGTGGTAGAAAATGAAAAAGACCTGGGAGTAATTGTGCAGTCAGATATGAAGTTTTCTGAGCAATGTAGACAGGCTGCTAGGGCAGGTCATGGGGTTTTGTCAATGATATATAGGAATTTTGCTAGCAGGGAAAAGGAGGTGATTGTCCCTCTGTATAAGGCAATGGTCAGGCCACGCCTTGAGTACTGCGTACAGGTCTGGAGGCCTCATTTTAGGAAGGATGTAGATTTGCTTGAGCGTGTACAGAGAAGAGCAACACGATTGGTGAGGGGAATGAAGGGATCCTCTTACCAAGAGAGGCTTAAGTTCTGCAAATTGCAGTGGCTGGAGACTAGGCACCTGCGCGGTGATCTGATTGAGGTCTATAAGGCCTTGAATGGGTTGAGCACGCTGAATTCTGATGGGATCCTCCCACTTGTTCAGAATACGAACCTACGGGGACATAAGTTCAAATTAAGAAAGGATAGATGTAGAATAGATGTGCGGAAATTTGCCTTTAGCCAGCGGGTGGTTAATTGCTGTAACAAACTTCCATCTGTCGTTGTGGAAGTTGATAGGTTAAATAAATTTAAGGAGGAACTGGACAGGCAATTGGAGGGTATGGTGTGATTTTTTTTTTTTTTTTTTTTGGCTGATGCTGCATAAGCTCCTACACTTGCTTTCTTGCATCAAGTGCCACTACTACTACTACTACTACTACTACTACTATAACTTTTTTTACATAAAATGAATATAATCAATCACTTTGAAATGCTCATTTTGTCCCCCCTCCCATAAAATTAATTGGAAAGGTATCTCTAGTTGATATTTCTTATACATTTCACTTTTAAGAAACATTCATATTTTTTAAAACAAACATTCATTTATTATAGGTTTGATATTCATTTCTTAATTGTTGATAAAGTAATGAAATATAAAACAAGATTTATATTAAAGAAAAAAATAAATTTACCTATTTTAGTTCTGACAGTGTATTTGTGACAGGTTAGAAAGGTGATAAAACCCTGAAATAAAAATCAACCTTGGTTATAGTAAATTAGAGTTCAGCATGTGGGCTACCTTTTAGGATAAAGGAATTCTTTTTCCTTTTAGGAAGAAGAATGATAAAAAAAAAAAAAAAAAAAAAGGTGGGTTAGAAAGAAATAAACCTGACATGTTTTTATCCTTGCTTGTTCTATGGCCTAATGTTAAGAGTTTGGATTCCTTCTATGTGGGTTTGTGCAAACCAAGTAAAGTTGGACAAGATTTACAGTTGTACAGATTAGATATTGGATTTACTCTTGCTTGTTTTTGCTTCTATAACTATTGAAATAAAGGACTTTTTAGAATTATTTAAATTTAAATATTCATTTTTAACAGTGTAGAATGTTACTGATGAATATAGGTAGCTGGAAAGAGGGTTTATGTTATTTATTCTTCTGATGTGCAGTGTGCCAGAGATTGATGGCACCATCTGAAGCTGATTCTGCAGTTTTATTTGTAGGCCCCCCTTTGTCCCCTTTAGAACAGTATGCCAGATGGCTCTCAAGATTGTTATATAGAGGATGGTACTAGACTGTTTATATTTATCATAGATGTCCATGTGGCCTTTGCATAAATTTCTTATGGTGAGCAGCTGCTGCTTCACAGGGTACTCAAACTGACTCGAAATTTCTGCATGTGATATATCATGTAATACAATTCATAGAGCAAGTTAATAAGATTCCAGTGCTTTGACACCTTTGGTTTCTGTTTCTGCACTGTTTTTTTTTCTAAATAAAAGTTATATTAAATAAATTTTCTTGATTGTAAAGGAGATCTGGATTAAGTTATAGAGATTTTGTTGTGGTTAATGTAATCTATAATCATTTGTGTTAGAAATGTAATTGTCACAGTTTGTTTTTATTTCTTTGTTATTTGTGAATCATTCATAAATATTAAACATATCAATTTACAATTAAATTCATCTTGTTGAGTGTCAAGCTTTGTGCTAGTAAGTGTACACTTTGAAAGTAGTGCATCAGTTTAATTTTATTTCTATTGCAATTTGACAAAAACAAAAGGAACATACTTTGAGTGCATCAGTGATATTTATTTCATGATGGTATTTGATCTTTTCTGAAAATTACATATTTAAATAAAAAATAAATAAAAAAAATCCTAACTAAAAATTGATTAGTAACTCCTAATTATTGAAAAATAAACATTTAAAATACAGAAATGGAAGGAAAGGACATTAAAATGTCCTTTCATTAAAATGTCCGGACAACAAAATATTTTCCTTTTTTATTTTTTTGTTTTGAGACCAATCATTATATATGCCTCAAATTGAACAATCAGTGTAATGAAACTTGTTTTTCACATGTATGTTTGAACTCTTAACTTGACCACAAAGTGCAGACTGATTGCGACATGTAGGATTTATAGGGAGAAAGATTTTGGCAGTTGTGTTTTGATTTTTACATTAATCAAACAGTTGGTAGCAATCTGTGTATACATATTTGTAGTGCCAAGTCTATTGCAAGTTTTTGTTAATTAAAATTAGTTTCTTTAATTTACCACTCATTGGAAATTAAATATATTAGGAGTCATATTTATATTATTAAAGGGAACTGTTTAAATTGAGTGACTTGCTTTAGAAGTTTCTTACATTTAGTTGATAACAAATGTTTATTTTATACATATTGCTAGTTTATTTTCTTTCCCCTAACATTTTGTAACATAAGATGTTAATTCACATATATATATATATTTTTTTTTTTTTTGGTAATGACAAAAAAAAACTGCAGAATTCTGTGTACTACAGATTTTACTTTTAAGGCCAGTGGCTTACTTGACTAGGTAAGAGGAAAGAATAACAAAAAAATGAGGAGTGCCATAATTAGTACAGTGCTTCTCTGTATGTTCATTTCCTCCGTCCCACCCACAATGTCTTGGCAGCTGTTTCTTGTGAGTGTAGCATACTCCTTGTCAAGGAACAGGAAATGGCTATTATAAAGCACATAAGGAGATTTTGGTGTAGGAGGTAATTAAACAATCACCACATGCTCAGTAGTTTTTAAGTTTTGTATTGGGGATATTGATTACAGTCATTAAATGTATATTGCTTAACTGAATTTTTTTTTTCTTTTTTCAAGTTTTTGAATTTGTGTGTAGTGGTCTGAAACATCCTCTAATTGTGATATAAATTTTAATGAAATAATTTTCTCCTTTCATTAAAAAATCCTAATCAAAACAGTTAAATTTTATTGATAGAGTATGAATTCCTTACTTCTAACAGAAAACCTGATTTTTCTTGAATCAGTTCTTAATAAACTTTAAGAATTTGTTTATTGTGAAGTAAGAATGGCACAAATTAAATATATGATTTGTTATAAAACAAATTTTATAGATTTCTCTTGCTGTATGTATTGTTTCAGCCCTTTCCTTTCTTGGGCATGTTAATAGAATTCAACATGGAATCCAGAAACGTTCGCAGTTTTTAAGTAGTTTTGTGGGAGTTTTAGTTAACTAATAGTAAACTGTAATTCCTTGTGCACTCTGTAACAGTTGATATGATTTTTAATTAGTACCATTCTTACTTCACAATAATTCTTTATGAAAGTCATATGATTTCCTTCTCTCAATGCATTGAACTTAAACTTTTAATATTTCTTTTCTCCTATATACTTACAACAAAACTGCTTTAAAAATTTAATAAACAAATATTAAAATGTGAAGTTCCTACTTAATTTTAATATTAGAATGCTGTCATTGACGGAAAGTCAAAGAAGTTAAAAACTATAGAGAAATCTAAGTTGTTAATTAAATTAGTTTATAGGCATCACCAGAAATTGCAAAGTAATATTAGCATCATATATAAGGAATGAAAATGGAAAGTCACTTTTTTTATCAATGGTTTAGTTTTTAGCAGTATTGTTTAAAATAATACATAATAGTATTTATTTTCAGAATAAGTTATAGTATAGAAGAAAGCTGAACACATGCTGTTTCACATAATTTGTTATATGTCGTAAATACCAGTCAAACCTTCTGTATTGGGTTATTGAATGCTTTCCTATAGGAAAGCATCTTAATAACATCAGCTAAACTCATGTTTTGTGGGTGGGGGGGGTGTCATACCAATGAATATGTATAGTAACCACAAAGCTATTTGGATGACGTGGTTTGGCCTGAATCAAATACCCTGTATTCTATTAAAAGAAAAGGATATGTTGGCTACCACAGTTGCAATAAATCACTGTCCTTCCACACTGTATAGCCTGGGTTTAAATTCTCTGTTGATGAAGGAACTTTTTATGGGAAGCAGCCAGCAAAATGGATAAACAAACCACAGAATGCATGCAATTTATTGGGGATATACAGATGCTACATAGCTTTAGTTGATGTGCCACAAATTCAAAACAATCCAACCCATTAAAAATAATGAAAATTGAATGTTTCGCTGCAACATCAAGAGATAAAGTATTTCTTAATATGTACAACTATTTCAGATTATTTGCTTTTCAGACCTAAAATTAGTGCCACTAATCTTGATGTTATGTAATTCCATGTTCCTTTTATATTGAGGGGAAGTTGAAAAGTTTCTAGCCACTCATAGAAGAAATTCTGGAAAGCTGAAAAACCCATTTGTTTTTCAAGATACAGTCAGTCCTCGTATAACACGTGTTTACATTACACGAATTCGATCATACACGATTTAAAAATTAGGGGAACGATATCTTATATAACACGAACCAAATTCGCTTATGCACGATTCGCCTTTGTGTTTACAAGAAATGGCAACCGAACGCAACATGATAGGAATGAAGAAAAGATTCTGAAAATGTATTTATGTTTTTTATATCAGTGAAGGGGAAACACATTTCACCATAATAACATAAAAACCAACACAATTCCAGCTATCGGAATAATCACAAATGCAATTAGATCGAGTTTACTACTAGTTTATAACAGATTCCACTATCAGAAATGCAACTGGAAATTGTTTTTATTGTTTTATGGTAGTAACCCCTAGAAATGTGCTTTAGTAAAATGTGAGGTGTTAATAGTGTACCTCTGCCTTTACGGTGTTGTTTATTCAGTTGCTACACGTGCGCAGCTTTGTTTATGTGTATCAAGCGTGCCTCCTCGTTTTGTAATTGTGCTTTATTCCCTAAAAATGAGTAAAATACTTAAAAGGTGTGAAAAGGAAGCGTCCTGGTGAAGACACTACAGATTTAGAGAGAAAAAGAAAAGCAATATCGATAAACAGAGGTGGACTGGGTCAAAAATTCTCACCCTGGAAAATTTATAGTGGTTTAATACTATGGTTTATGGCCAAAATCACACCGGCCTCCGGCCCACCAGGGTTTTCCCGGTAAGGCTTATGGCCAGTCCGCCTCTGTCGATAGAGAAAAAATATGAAATTGTGAAACGCTTTGAGCGAAATGAAAGACCATGTGATATTGCACGTGCTACAGACCTAAATGAGGCAACGCCGAGAATTACAAAGAATGCGGAGAAAATAAAAACTTTCATAGCAGGAACAACTCAAAGTATAATTAAAATCCATTAGATTAAGACACAAAGAATTGGAAGAGAATGAACGGCTGTCATCTGTTTGGATAGAAAATTAAACAAAAAACAAGTTTGCTTACTATAGAAGCAAAACCATTAGCAATATTTCATTACATAATAGTTGTAATAAAATACATAAGTATTTTATTACAATCATTTTTTGTGTTTGGTAATGTTTTGGTTACAAATGTGTGTTCAATCTTGGGTGGTCGACACCTAACCCTATTTTTCTCATAGGGCCTGTTGTTTATATTGCACGATCTTGTATTGCACGAGGGTTTCTAGGAACACAACTATCGTGCTATACGAGGACTGACTGTAGTTCCCATTTAAGTCAACACACTTTCTGGCAAGTTCCACTAGCTTTGTAACTTGCTTAGATAAAATTCAGAAGATTTTAACTCAAACCAGTTGTTGATTATATCCATCACGGCATCAATCATTGTCACTGTCAAATTTCATTGTTTCCTGAGTCACAAATGCTGTGTGCGTTGGTGCATTGTCTATGCAAGATGATTCCTTTGGCCAGTTTCCCACTCCTCTTGAGCTTCAGTTCCTCATGGAGACATTTCAGTAAGTTAGGATAATACTTGGCATTGATAGTGGCACCTCATTCCAGGAAATTAACCATGATCACTCCTTCTGCATCCCAGAAGATGCATGTCATGACTTTCCCAGCCAACCTGTGCACTTGAAACCTTTTGGAAGTTGCGGGAGAAGAGAGATACTTCCTGTTTCAGGTGTTCTTTTGTTTCAAGGTTTCAAGTGGTGCACTCATGTTTCATCCATAGTGACATACCGCTCCCAAAACTAAGCTTCATTAACTTCAAATGCTATACAATCTCATAACAGTACCTCGCTCTTTCCCACTTCTGATCTGCATCACGTGCTTTAGGGACACACCTCGAAGAAACCTTCATTCCAAAAACATTCACCACAATATTGTGAGCTTGCTCATGAGAAATGTTGAATGTTGTCTCCATGTGCTTCATTGTTATTCTACAGTCTTGCACAATGAGGTTATGAATGGCATCTATATTTGCAGGTGTTGACACAGTAACAGGACTCCCACTGCAGAGTGCATCTTCAACAATGTCTCTTCTGTGCTTAAATTTTGCAACACGGTTTTTGACTGTGGCGTATGATGGACAAGATTCCTGTAATGTTTGCTGAATGTCTTCATGAATTTCTTTCAGTGACATTCCCTTTAAATGAAAGTACTCGATGACTTTATTCTCTCAACTGTTGTCATCTTCATTTACCTTCCATGCTTCAACACCTTCTGTAAAGGAGAATATGGTTACAAACCTGAAATTGTCTATGAATGCAAGCTGAGTCACAGCATAAATTGGTAATATTGTCTTTCACAAAAATCTTTCTAATCTATATAGAGCTAAAAACTTTTTGACCCCCCCCCCCTTTGCATTGTGTGCGTGTGTGTATATATACAGGGTGTCTCAAAAATACACGGCATAACTTCAGGAATGAGTTCCTCATATGTAGACAATAAAAATATTTTATATCAACATAGTTCTGGAAATGCTTGGTTTCTGAGTTTTGAAGGTCTGTCTATGACACAACTGTTCACATCACCTTATAGTAATTGTTCAAAATGTCCACCTTCTGCCTGAATGCAGGCCTCACATGGACTCGCGAAGATGATACCAAATTCCTGGCATGTTTTGTGTTGTCTCACAACCTGCCACAATTCGATTGTGAAGAGTTCCCACATCACCTACCGGAGTCGAATACACCAATGACTTTAAATGGCCCCACAAGAAGAAATCTAGTGGGTTTAAATCAGGTGAGTGTAGAGGCCAAGCAGTTGGTCCACCTCTACCTATCCACCGACCAGGAAACCTTTGATTCAGGTAATTCCAGGCTAGGTGGCTGAAATGTGTGGGAGCACCATCGTGCATGAAGTGTGCTTGTTGATGAATGATCAGTGGCATGTCATCCAAGAAATCAGGCATGTTGTTTTCTAGAAAGTTTCTGTACACCTGCCCTGTGAGTTTGTTTGGAAGTACATGGGGCCCAAATAACTTATCACCAAAAACACCCGCCTAGATGTTGAGACTGAACCACTATTGGTGATGTGATGGAAGAATTGCATGTGGGTTTTCCTCAGCCCATACATGCTGATTGTGAAAGTTTTGGATTCCGTATCGTGTGAACCGTGCTTCATCTGTGAATATCACTAAGGCAGGAAAGCGAGGAGTTGTACCACACTGCTGCAAGAACCACTGGCAGAACATTACTCGCGTAGGGTAATCTGCTGGTGATAAGGTCTGTACTCGTTGCAGATGGTAAGGATACAGTTGTTTTCTCTTGCAACACTCTCCAAATAGTTGAACGTTGAACAGCCAGTTGCATTTCTATTCTGCATGTGCTGATTCCAGGAGTGGCATGCACAACATCCAAAATCTCCTCCTCTACTTCAGGAATCTTAGATCATGGTCATTCTCTGTCAGCAGCATGAGGTGTAAAGGTCCCATGTTCACAAAGGCGGCGATGGATACCTTCAAACGTTTTCCTGTCTGGACATCTTCGTTCTGGGAACCTTTTGTGGTACAAACGACAAGCCTCCCGAGCATTGCTGTCCGCTAAACCATACGTGAAGTGCATATCCGCTTGCTCCTGATTTGAGTAAATGGTCGGAATGGAAAACTACCAAATTCTGTCAGTACCTTGTGATGAAGGAAATCACCTATGGGAGATAAGACATTCCCATTAATAACTCGGGAACCAAGCATTTCCAGAACTATGTTGATATAAAATGTTTTTATTGTCCTACATATACACGGCATTTCTGAAGTTACGCCATGTACTTTTGAGACACCCTGTGTGTGTGTGTGTGTAGTAGTAGTAGTAATATATAATAGTTAAGAAGCAAAATAAGCAGAAAAGGAAAATAAAAGTTATAGTATGTCTAATGCTCCAAAACATGCAGTGCAGCAGTAGAGGAAGCAAAAGGATATAAATAATGTGTGGTTTGTAGAATAAATAGTGTGTGAAAATGGAAATGAAAAGTACACATAGTATAGTAGTAGTGGTGGCATGTGATGCAAGGAAGCAAATGTATGAGCCTATGCAGCATCAGCCAAAAAAAAAAAAAAAAAACACACCATTCCCTCCAAATGCCTGTCCAGTTCCTCCTTAAATTTATTTAACCTATCAACTTCCACAACGACAGATGAAAGCTTGTTCCAGCAATTAACCACCTGCTGGTTAAAGACAAATTTCCACACATCTATTCTACATCTGTCTTTTCTTAATTTCAATTTATGTCCCCTTAGGTTCATAATCTGAACAAGTGGAAGGATCCCATCAGAATTCAGCATGATAAACCCATTCAAGGCCTTATACACCTCAATCAGATCACTGCACAGGTGTCTAGTCTCCAGCCACTGCAATTTGCAGAACTTAAGCCTCTCTTGGTAAGAGGATCCCTTCATTCCCCTCACCAATCTTGTTGCCCTTCTCTGTACACGCTCAAACAAATCTACATCCTTCCTAAAATGAGGCCTCCAGACCTGTACGCAGTACTCAAGGCATGGCCTGACCATTGCCTTATACAGAGGGACAATCACCTCCTTTTCCCTGCTAGCAAAATTCCTATATATATCATTGACAAAACCCCATGACCTGCCCTGGCAGCCTGTCTGCATTGCTCAGAAAACTTCATATCTGACTGCACAATTACTCCCAGGTCTTTTTCATTTTTTACCACCTTAAGTGTAGTACCACACAGTTGGTACATTTCTCTGGGGTTACTTCTACCCATATGCAGTACTTTGCATTTGTCATGGTTAATACAAGGTTTGTACAATAGTCTTCCATGTGCAAAAGTGTCAAAAGCTTTCCTGAAATCCAAATATATAATATCAAAATTATTTTTTGCATCCAGTTCCTTTGTAACCACATCATAATATCCAATCAAATTTGTCAGACAAGACTTTCCCTTAACAAACCCATGCTGTGTCTGAATTATTGCTGCAGTCTTGTCTAGATGATCCTGCAATGCATCTTTAACCAGTAACTCCATTATTTTATCTGGAACAGAAGTTAAACTAACTGGTCTGTAATTACTCGTGTCGCCCTTCGATCCCCCTTTGTGAATTGGGGATACATTTGCACATCTCCAGTCCATGGAGACCTCCCCCGAGTCCAAGGATGCTCTCATAATTATGGCTAAGGGTTTGCTTAGTTGCTTTGCCACCTCCTTTAATATAACTGGATAGATCCCATCCACCCCAGGTGATTTTCTTATGTTTAACTTCAACAATTTCTCCTCCACTTTGCTCTCAGTTATTACAAAATCATTAAGCACCCTGCTACAATTTGATAACCTTCTGCCATTTTCAAACCTTAATAACTCCTCATGTGTGAATGTAGATGCAAAATACTCATTCAGTTTGTTTTCTATCTGAGCAGGATCATCAACAGTGGAACCATCGATATCAAGTGGACCAATCAGATTCATCCCCTTCCTTTTAGACTATATAAGTAAAGAAATCCTTGCTGATTTTCTTAGCATCCTTTGCCAAAGATTTCTCGTAATCTGCCTTCGCTTGCCTAACCTCCTTTGTGACCTGATTAAAGACTAGCTTATATCTGCCATAGGCTTCTGAGTCGCTTGATAATTTATATGCATCCCATGCACTTTTCTTCTTGTCGCAAGTCTCATTAGTTCATTTGATAACAATTTAGGCCTAAACCTTGAACAATATTTCTTAATAGGTATGAAACTTTTAGTAGCTTCCACGATTAATTCCTTGAATGCTTCCCACTTAGATGTTACTGTTAGTAACATCGTCAGTTGATCCCACTGTACAGAATTTAAACACTGTCTGAGACCACTGTACTCACCTTTACGGAAGCAAAAACCCTTTCCTTTACACCTGATGGTAATTATATCTTTAAGTAAATCCCACATCAGTACACTGTGATCACTGCCACCTAGTGGTTCCTTTATCTGCAAATTCTTAATACATGAATAATCACTGCTGATAACCAGATCAAGAGTATTATCCTCTCTTGTGCCAGAACTAAGAGAAGTTTAAGGGATAGTAGAAAGTGGAAGTAATGGTTAAACAGGCGAAAGAATTTAAAAAACCTCATGCAAAAATGAACTGGGACTGTGGGGGGGAAGGAATATATATGTAAATAAATAAATAACACTATATTCAGATATGGGAGGGCAATTTTAGCAGGAGATAGAATCAGGGGATGGCAAATATGCAAAATCTGAATATAGTAGATGAAAATATGATACATATCCAGGAAATTCATCAGGGGACTGCTCCTGACCATGTATCAGGCACTGCATTTCCAAACTTTTCTGTAGTATTAGAAAAAGGGAGGCAAATATGTGGCCTTTTATCATAATTCTAGTAGACAAGGTAGTCCCTGCGTAGTGTAAAAAATGTAAATTAAAATAAATGAAAATTTACAAAAGTTTAATGTGGAATATAACACAAATGTATGTGAAGTGCGGAAGGGATGAAAGGTAATGAAAAAGTATAGACAAGCAAATGGTATAGGGAATGGTAAATTCTAGGGGAAGGGAAGGGGAGAAAAGATGCTCAAAAGAAGGCAAAAATAGCGATAAGATTGAGGATAGACAGAGCGTTCGTATCACCCTCATATTGCACTAATAGTTTTACGAACGGGGAAAAAAAAAATTAGAAAAAGACAATATAAAGGAAAAAAAAGTGTAGAAAAAGTCATTAAAAATACTGAACTTACTGGGTATGTAAGGCCCAACCTTAAAGAAAGGGTTCTGGTATAAGAAAGTGTTAGTAAAGGGTTTTTCCCCGTTTGTAAAATTGTTAGTGCAGTACGAGGGTAATACGAACGCTCCATCTATCCTCAATCCTATCGCTATTTTTGCCTTCTTTTGAACATCTTTTCTCCCGTTCCTCTCCCCTAGAATTTACCATTCTCTATACCATTTGCTTGTCTATACTTTTTCATTACCTTTCATCCCTTCCACATTTCACATACATTTGTATTATATTCCACATTAAACTTTTGTAAATTTTTATTTATTTTAATGTACATTTTTTTACACTGTGCAGGGACCACCTTGTCTACTAGTATTACGATAAAAGGCTGCATATTTGCTCCCCTTTTTCTAAAATACTACAGACAAGTTTGGAAACGCAGTGCCTGATACATGGTCAGTAGTCCCCTGATGAATTTCCTGGCTATGTATCATATTTGCCATCCCCTGATTCTACCTCTTGCTAAAATTGCCCTGATATCTGAATATAGAGTTATTTATTTCCTTTTTTATATTTCCTTTTTTTTTTTTTTTTTTTTTTTTTTTTCTCCTCAATCCCAGTTCATTTTTGCACTAGGTTTTTCAAATTCTTTCACAAGTTTAACCACTACTTCACTTCCACTTTCTACTATTGCTTAAACTTCTTAGTTCTGGCACCTTGTGTACTTTTCATTTCCATTTTCGCAGACACTTTATTTATTCTACAAATCACACATTATTTATATATACATATATATATTTATTTGGAAGCTTGTGAAAATTGAGAAACAGTGTATGTAATAGATGGTACCATGTCCTTGTAGAGTTTCAAAGGAATCTGTACATATACAGATATAATTTGTTGATACTATGTTGAAACAACCTTTAAAACATGTGTACACAGATATATCCTAGAGTACAAATGCATTGGTTTGGATGCAATTTTTGTAAGATTTTATAAATTCCAAAGTAGTGGGTTTGATACTTTTGGGCCTGAAACAAGAATATTATTAGGACCTATATTAGTATTGGCAACGTGAAGCAAAGTTTATATAAGACTAACAAAAAAAAATATATGCTCATTTTCTCCAATAATTTGGCCGTGTGCTTTAAATTTATTAAAATTATCCACTTTTGTAACACTACATGCAAGTTTTTTCCAGCACTCAATTGCAATTTGGTTGAATACAGGTTTCCACACATCTATTCAGCAACCATCCTTTTTCAGTTTAAATGTATATCCCATTATGGTGGGTGCATTATAGCCTTAGCTGCTAATGCGCCAAAAAAATCCAAACAAACCAAACCAAACCATTATGGTGTGTATGTACCATATGAGAAATAGCAAAGGTGCATTAGCATTCAATTTATTTAACCCTTTTATTAAAGTAAAGTCTTATACAATTCAATTAGGTCACCATGCAGATGCCTAGTTTCTCGAAACTAATTTTTAGAATACTATTATGGCTTTTATGGCAAGAATATCCTTTTGTGATCCCTCCCCACACTATTGTTACTTTTCTCTGCACCCTTTCCAACAACCCTATCCTTAAGGTGTGGTTCAACCATTCTTATGCAACAGGCTAATTATCTCTATCTCTGGTAGCAAAATTCCTATATATCATCGACAGAACCCTGTTAGTCATCAAGAGGGGAAAAAATCTCCTACAGCATATTGCATGACCAAGATTAATATGATTACTTTTAATATTACAAAAAACAAAGTTAAAAAGTCTAAATGAAATTCATAATTGCAAAGCTAATTTTAAAAAAAAGTTGAAATTTGCTTTGCATATACAGTTTATATTTTAAAAGTAACTCCAAAAACAAGCAAAGGAAAATATAATTTATTATCAGAATAATTAACGAATAATAAACAATGCTGGATGTGTTCTCTGTTATTAGTAATACATAAATTCACTCTTTTGATTACATTGTGAGTGGCATGATAAAGGGTTTGTATCAAAACACTCCTGAATGTTCTTGCTTTGAGTTGAATTGCTTTCATAAGCTTCCTGCTTTAATAAACCTCATATAAAGTATAGAAGGGATGTTAAATCAGGATACCTTAGATGGCCTAAGTCTTTTATATGATTGGATTGCCAAAAAATCTCTTGCAACATTTCAGTGATTCAGCATATGGTATGGCAGATTGCCCCGTCATCCTATCTTTCATTTCCCTCTAGCAGTGCAATAAACTGCATTTGATGCCTTGGTAAACACTAAAAAACGCCTGTGTTAGCTTTAAAATTGCAGCTTTACGTTGATGGTTTGTGTTAAGGAATTCTGATATTTTTGTCTATTTCCACTATATTATTTTCGCTTATAAAAAAATAAAATAAAAACTTTGCTCAATAGTGTAAAGCATAAATTTTATTCACCACTAATGTGTGCAACTTCAAACAGATTGTGACAGACTGAATACTTGAAATGCAAGCTTGTTCCTTCCTCAACTAGCACCCCCACACAATTATACCAATGATCATTACTTGGTCATCATCATCATCATCAGCCATTTTCAATCCACTGCAGGATGAAGGCCTCTCCAGCAACTTTCCAGTTCCTTCTGTTTTGAGCACTGGCCATCCATTTACTACTCAAAAACTCATGAATTTCATCTATCCATCTCCGCCTTTGTCTTCCAGGTTTTCTTCTAGCTCCTCTTGGGTATCATTCTGTTATTTTCTTAGTCCATCTGTCATCATGTCTTCTAGCTATGTGTCCTGCCCAAGACCATTTTAGTTCTTTAGTTTTGATAAGAATGTCCTTTACTTGAGTTTGCTGCCTAATCCATGTGTTTCTCTTCTCATCTAACAGTCTGATTCCCAATATAATTCGTTCCATTCTTCACTGTGTAGTTCTTAGCTTCTCTTCCATTCTTTTGGTGAGTGCCCAAGTTTCACTTCCATAAGTCATGGTGGGGAGTATACATTGATTCATTATTTTACGTTTCAGACAAAGTGTGATATTGCTCTTCAGCATGTGACTATATTTCCTGAATGCTATCCATCCAAAATTTATTCTTCTCTTGACTTCCAGCCATTTATCATTATTACAGCTAATAACTTGTCCCACTGATAAGTATATGACTCCACCTTTTCAATTACTGCTCCTTCAATCATTATTTCCCTTTCCGTGGCATACTTGTTCATCATTACTTTTGTTTTAGCCATATTCATCTTTAGTCCAAAATCCTTACTAACTGTGCATAACTGATTAAGATTTTCCTCTAATTCTTTGGGATCGTGGCTTATGACCACAATGTCATCTGCAAATCGTAAATGGTTTAGGTACTCTCCATTCACATTGACTCCTTTCTGCGACCAGTCTAATCTTCTGAAAGCTTCCTCAAGGGCAGCAGTAAACAGCTTCGGAGATATTGTGTCTCCTTGTCGAACTCCTTTCTCGATTTTAAATTTGCTACTGTCTTTGTCTAGTCTAATAAAGGATGTAGCACACTCATATATTTTCTTCAAAATCATAATATATGGAGTATCTATGCCTTGTCTATCCAGTGCCCCAAACATTGCCTTATGCTGTATGGAGTCAAATGCCTTTTCATAATCCACAAATGCCAGGCATAATGGTGTTTTATATTCATTTGCTTTCTCCATTAGCTGTGATATTACGTGAAGGTGATCCATAGTTGAGAATCCTGTCCTAAAGCCAGCTTGCTCTTTCGGTTGATTCTCATCAAGTATTCTTTCTAATCTGTTAGTAATGACCCTTGTGAACAACTTGTAGATATGGGATAACAAGCTAATTGGTCTATAATTTTCAATTTCTGATTTATCTCCTTTCTTATGCAGCAAAACCATGATTGCATTATTCCACTGCTTAGGCATCACACCTTTTCTAATGCACTTTGTGAAGAGCCTTGCCAGTTTTTGTGTTATGTCTCTTCCTCCCAATTTTAGCAACTCTACAGTAACTTCATCTTCCCCCGGGGCTTTCCGATTCTTCATTTTCTTCAATGCATGTTCTACCTCATCAGGAAGAATATCGGGTATGTCGTATGTGTTGCTACTTTGCAATCCATCTTCCCCACTGCTGGTATCATTGCCTCGCTCCTTGTATAATTCTCTATAGTAGTCTTCTGCTATTTGAATTATGCCTTCTCTGCTGTTTATAAGTACACCATCGCTATTCTTCAGTTTCAGTATCATTTGTCTTTCTGTATTACTGCTCATGGCTGCTGATTTAAATCCTTTGTTTTCCCTTAATGCTTGTTCTACTTTTCTTGTGTTAAATCTTCTTATGTCCTCTCTGAGTCTCTTTCTAATGGCTTTGCATAACTCAGTATACTCAATTTTCTCCCTGTCAGTGTTTTTCTTGCTCTTCATTTGTTGTCTTTGGTTCATCATGACAAGTGTTTCTTGACTAATTTTTTCTTCTTTGGATTTCTGTTTCCCTATAGGTTTCTTGGGCTTTATCACTTTCAGAAAGTTGTAATATTCCTCGTCGATATCTTGGTCCTGAGCAGTCTGCAGAAGCTCAAACTTGTTCTTCAGTTCCAGTACATACTGCTTTTTCTCCTCCTCTGTTATTTCAAAGACCTTTGTATTATTTACTCGAGTCAGTTTTTTCCTTTCCTTTCCTACATCTATATCAAGTGTACATCTTACCATTCTGTGATCACTTCCAACATTTACCTTATTCAGTACGGTAACATCATTCACAATATATCTTCTGTTAGTGAGGATGAAGTCGATTTCATTAGTTGTTAATCCATTTGGACTCTTCCATGTCCACTTTCTGTTCACCCTTTTCTTGAAAAAAGTGTTCATTACTGACATTCCTTGAGATTCTGCAAATTCCACAAGTATTTCTTTCACCAATTCCAAAATTTCCTATAGTTCCTCTTTCTGCGCTGTTTTGCCTTTTTCCAACCTTAGCATTGAAGTCGCCCATAATAATAGTGTAGTGGGTTTTCTGCTCATCTAGAAGACTCTCAATTTCAGTGTACATTTCTTCAACCTCTTCATCATCATGGCTCGATGTTGGTGCATAAATTATTATAATCTTTAGCTTGTACCTCTTAGAAATCTTGAGTATTAGTCTTGACACCCTTGGTGATGTACTTTTGAATTCCAAAATGTTGTTTTTAAAATCTTTATGGACCAGAAACCCAACTCCACCTTCACTCCTTTCACTGTTTCCATTGGTGTACAGCAGATTTCCACTTGATAAACTTATAAGTGATTCATTTCTTCTTCTTGTTTCAGCCAAACCGATGATATTCCAATTCACATTTTCTAATTCCTTTTCCAGCTCTAATATCCTGTCTTCACCGATGAGTGATCGTACGTTATAACAGGCCAAGTTCAATTTCCATGCATGGCAGCCTGGTCGTACCCAGAGATTCTTAGCACCCTCTGCTTCCACTCTGATCCTCTCGCTGCCGTAAGAGGGAGAGTGAAAGCCGCTGGGGACTGAGGGCCATTTGTATTGTTGTGCTCTCATTGCTGGAGGGTTTGGTCTTTTCCTCTTCACGATGACCAGGCGTCTTGAAGAGAACCACTCTACACGTTCGTTGCCACCTAAGTGACATAACAGGGCTTACCATCGAGAAGGTGTGCATGAGTGGATTTTAGGGAGGCAGGCCAACCGGACTTCTCCTAAATCTTCTGTAATAGAGAGATATTGGATCCATCAGTGTTTTAGGCTGAGTGTCTGATAACACACAGGATACCTGTTCCCCTCTAAGCCCCCATTACTTGGTAGCATTGCTTAATGCAAATAATGTGAGCTTACTCTTAAAATGTACACCCTGTATTATGCATATGTTATTTAAATAATGAATAATCATTGACATTTCAGTAATCAATGTATATAATGACCAATTAAGATCTTAATTAGGAATTATAATAATAAATTCATTTGTGATTAAGATTATTTCTCTTTCTAATTCAGGGACCCTGTGCAGAGCATGTGCTGGGCCCTTTGTCAAGTCCATCAGGTTCCTTATTGTTTGGGACTGAGGTAGAAAGGACTGATAGTGGGGGTAACCCCACACAGACAGGCAAGCTGGACCTCTGTGAAGAAGGATGTTCTTGCTCTACTCCTGAGTCATCTGTTAATACTGTTCTATGTCATGAAGCATTAGAAAGTAGAGATAGTCAGGATGAGGTGAATCAAGAGGACGAATTTCGCTTTTGTACTGCTTCGACATTAACAGGTAAAATTCTGCAATGTAATTCTGTAATCTTAACATTTATGAAATTTTTTGAAAATTGCCTTTTTCTTTGCTTTGATTAAAGTTGCTATTGTCTTATCAGAGGCATCTGCATACCAGATTTGTATCTTCTCATTTTCAAAAGTAAACAGTTTATTTTGTGTTAAACAAAAGTCTTTATTGATGCAGATAAATATGCTTTTCAGTGTAGTAAAACATAGGTTGATACTATTTTGTTGCTTTGCTGTTTTGATACTAATATAAAATTTGAGTGGTTATTACAACTTTTCATAGTATATGTTTGTACTAGTTAATATATATGAAAATAAAAGAAATCAGTAAGTTGATTTCTGTTGCCATCTAAATCGTTTGCTTGCAATTAGGTTATCTAATTATACATTGGCATCTTGTTCAACAGCTAACTGAAACCAAGTGAGAAACAATGTTAGTGTTTTCTTCAATAAAGAATGGTCATAATTTTTTTTCACAACATACCTTTATTAATCGTCCATATTTTGATGGTCCTTTTCAAAGTAGTCCCTATTTGATGAAATACACTTACTCTGTTTCTGCCATTCTTCAAAAACATGGTAAAGCCATTTTTTGACATGCATTTGAGAATTGCCTCTGTCTTTGTGACCTCTTCTGACAACTGGAAATGTTTACCTCGTAGCTCCTTTAGCTTTGTAAATAATAAAAAAATAAAGTTAAGGTTCAAGATCAGGGCTGTAGAGCAGATGAGGAACATATTTAGCATTAATGCTGGTGAAGTGCTCGATGACAATACAAGCAATATGAAGTCTTGCATTGTTGTGATGCAGCATCTACCTACCAGCGTGTGGTTGCGGTCTTTTGCAATGATTGTGATCCCGCAAAGTGTGCAGTACAGTTTTGTTATTAGGTCCTGTAACAGTCATATGATGTGGCACAACATGTGCCACATATCATGTGGCAAACCATTCTTTGAATGTCAAAAAAAAAAAAAATGATGAACACAATCTTTTGTTTTTTTTGGTGTTTGTGGTCATGAGACTTCCGAACAGAGCTTTGTTGCTTGCTCTCTGGGTCAAAACAATGAAGCCACATCTCATTCACAGTTATCAACTTCTGACAAATCTCCATGTGAATTTGCTGTTGCTGAGGCGTGAGTAGTCTTGGAACCCAGTGTACACAAAAATGTGTCATATGCAAATGGTCATGGAGAATAACGTGTGTGTGCTTCCAGTTGATATTTTCAACGTCTGCCAGTTACTACTGTTATGACAATCTTCTCTCGTGGTTACAGATGGCAATGTGTATGGTTTCTGTGGTTGACAGCAGTGGTTAGAGCTGTCAATTTTTGTGATTCAATCATGTTCATCTTTAAACATTCTAAACCGCCTATGAGCTGTGCTATATGGAAGCATAGATTCGCCATAAGCCCCTTTTAACATTTCATATGCTTCAGCTGATGTTTTCTTGAAACAAACAAAATTTGAGAGCAGCACACTGTTCTTTGCATGTCATGTCCATTGTTACATAGGTGAAACTGAACAGGCATAAACTTGACCGACTGCCAAGGTCACACCATGTGTGTGAGTCAACTACTCAGTTGCTACGTAATGCAACTTGGTTGGTCTTAAATTCCAGTTTAGCTAGAAATAGCAAGCAGTACAGTTGCTCATGAAAAATTATGATCATTCTTTATTAAACAGCCCTCATAGTAAATCGTAGTAAAAAAGAAGTCTCGTGACCTAATACTTATTATTGTTCAAAAATTAAATTTGAAGAGTTTTCCCTTCTTGCAGATGTTTCAGCCTGTATAATATCCATATCAGACATTGAATATAGCATTAGTAGAGGCATATGATGCAAGAAAGCAAGCTTATGCAGCATCAGTCAAAAAAAAAAACATGCTCCCATTTCATCCCTCCGTTCGTTCCAAGTACTTGTCCAGCTCAGCCTTAAATTTATTTAGGCTATCAACTTCCACAACAAAGGATGGAAGTCTGTTCCACCAACCAACCACCCACTGGCTAAAGGCAAACTTCCGCACATATATCCTACATCTGTCTTTCCTCAATTTGAATTTATGCCCTCTCAAATGATTATTCTGAGCAAGAGGAAGAATTCCATCAGCATTGAGCATGCTCAAACCATTCAAGGCTTTATACACCTCAATCAGTTCACCTCGCAGGTGCCTAGTCTCCAGACACTGTAACTGTAATTTGCAAAATTTAAGCCTTTCTTTGTAAGAGCAACCCTTTGTTCCATTCACTAATCTTGTTGCCCTTCTCTGTACTCATTCCAACAGCTCTACATCCTTCTTGAAATGAGGCCTCCAGACCTGTATACAGTACTCAAGGTGTTGCCTGACCATCGCCTTATATAAGGGAATAATCACCTCCTTATCCCTGGTAGAAAAATTCCTGTATACCATTGACAAGACACTGTGAGCTACTCTTGCAGACCATCTGCACTTATCAGAAAACTTCATATCTGCCTGC
Organism: Mastigoproctus giganteus; assembly: GCF_048544385.1. Taxonomy (NCBI): domain Eukaryota; kingdom Metazoa; phylum Arthropoda; class Arachnida; order Uropygi; family Thelyphonidae; genus Mastigoproctus; species Mastigoproctus giganteus. The sequence goes on along the minus strand of NC_143587.1, from coordinate 38,187,216 downwards.
ACAATTACCTCCAGGTTCTTTTCGTTCTCTACCACTGTCAGTGTATTGCAAATCCCTTAGGCTGGACTACACACACTCCATACGGGATGCAAAATGCCCAACGTACCAAAAAGTAAAGAATGTATTCCAACAACGAATTGATTATGGGGACACACCATAAGAAATATAACTACGGAGTTCTGAAGATACACCAGATCAATGGGCAGCGTGCCAGGGCAGTGGTTGACCAGGTGTGCCACAAAGCTGATGAAGAAAATGCCGACATCATCCTTATCCAGGAGCCCTATACACACACAAAGCAGGTCAGGGGATTCCTAATGAGTTATAAAATTATCTAGAGTGATGAGGATACCCCATGGGCAGCAGTGGTAGTGAGGAATCCTGAAATAGCGGCAACAAAATTACCACAGCTCTGTACGCCCTGGGCCGCCTGTGCCCATATAATCAGCTCAATTGGGAGCTTCTATGCAATTTCATTGTACTGCAGACCTGGTGTGGAAATTGACTTTACTATCACATATCTCCAATCAGTCCAGACAACCCCAGCAGGACAAAGAATAATTGTAGGAACAGATGTAAACTGCCACTCCCCTGTTTGGCACAGTGCCACACCGGACCCCCGCGGAACCAGAAATGGACAAAGGCTGGATGAATTCTTGGCAAATTCAATCCTCACAGTCAAAAACCAACCCTTTAACCTGCCAACATTCTGCAATACTGTGTGGGAAGCCATGATTGATATCACTCTGACCACAAGGAATATTGAAGCCCACGTGACCGATTGGACAGTGCAAAGTGCCTGGACCACATCGGATCACCGTACAATAACCTACCAAATCAGAAGATCAATGACAAAAATAACTACAAACAGACAATTGGCAAACAGATTCGCAATCCAAAAGGCAGACTGGGAACTCTACAGAGTACAACTGACCAGCAAGGTGCAAAAAACGCTGGAGGAACTGGCCAGACAGGCGGTGGACAGTGAGATTAAAAACCCAGATACACTCCAAGAGAAAATCACCAGTATCATAACTGAAGCAGCAGAGACAGCGATGAAAACCCCCTCAGTCGGGGACATGCCCTGGTGGACTCCAGAATTGCAAAGATTGAGAAAACAGGTCCAGACAAAACGGAAGGAATTCCAAAGAGCACGGAGTACATGGCCACCAACAGAGGTAGCAGTACTACGGCAACAATACAAAGATGTGCGAAACACGTATACAGAAAAAATTAAAAAAGAACAAGCGAGCATCTTGGGAAAACCTGGTCTCCAAGACAGGAAACAAGAACCCCTGGGGCGTAGTGTATAAAATCACCACAAACAAGCTCCCCAGGGGAGAAGCATCCACTGTAACGAGGATGCCCAATGGAAGCCTGACTAAAACGTGGGAGGAATCGATTACCAATATCCTTAGTGCTATCATCCATGAACCACCAGATATCCTTAACGAACAACAAAAGGTAATATGCCAGGCAAACCAAACGTATAGAACCCAAGAAATAGAACCGCCCTTCACAGTCGATGAATTACAGGGTGCGGCCTTGCAAATGCGCAACAGGAAATGTCCCGACCCGGATCTCATAGAACCAGAGATGGTCAAAAAAGCCGTGGAATATATACTGAACCTGATACTTAATCTCCTCAACCGATGTCTGGAAACTGGGAAATTCCCGACAAGTTGGAAGACTGCACACCTAAAACTTATCTTAAAAAACCCAACAAAACCTCTGGACCAACTGGCCTCATATCACCCCATAGCCCTACTCTCTACCCTAAGCAAACTCTATGAAAGGCTGCTCCACAAAAGGATCATGAACCATTACAAAACCGCCAACCTGGAATCACCCAGGCAATATGGATTCAAACCGGGCTTCTCGACCATTGAAGCAGTCCAAAACCTCATAACCAAGGCAATCCAAAGTAACAAGAAGTATTTTCTGGTAATGGCAGTGGATTTTGCTGGGGCCTTCGACACCGTCTGGTGGCCCAGTGTCCTTGGCAGACACCAGAAAGCAGCACTCCCAGAAAACTTGTATAACAATGTCCGTGCATATCTGTCGGATAGGAAAATTGAGGTCGTCACAACTTTCCGAAGAGTTGTTAAAAGCGTCCGAAGGGGCTGCCCACAGGGATCTGTCCTGGGGCCACTAATGTGGAACATGGTTTTTGATGACTTCTTGGCTCTGGACCTGGGAAATGTGGCCAGTCAGGCCTTTGCTGATGATCTCATTTTAATGGTGGAAGCGGACTCCAGAACGGGACTTGAAACACAGGCAAACCAAGCACTACAAACCTTACAGAATTGGGCAAAAACACATATGTTAATGATTTCACCAACCAAGACAAACTCAGTATTACTAAAAGGCTCTCTAAATATCAGACGACCACCGCAAATAAAGATAGCGGGATCCACCATTAAACTAGCAAAGCAAAGTATCTAGGTATTATCCTGGATGGAAACCTGTCCTTTACACCTCACCTCATCTACTTGAGAGAGAAACTAAGGAACTATGCAGCACTTGTAGCAAGAGTATCTCGCAGGGACTGGGGACTCAACAGGAAGACCCTGTCCCTGTATTATAAAACAATATTCATCCCAGCGATCACCTACGGATCACCAATCTGGTTCAGGAAGGACGGAACCACGGTCAACAGAAGACTGCTGGACACTATCCAAAGAAACATACTTCTAACTATAACTAGGGCATGCAAAACAGTGAGCACCCACGCTCTGCATGTCCTGGCAGGAGCTGTTCCGCTGGACCTTGAGGTGACTAGATGTGGACTCATGTATTTACTGTCGAAGGATATACCTGCCTCCATCTTTGACTTTACCTTGGACCCAACCAACAGCCGGACAGCAGAGAAACAACGAATAGTGGCTCACGTGTTGAAGATTTGGCAACACAGATGGGAGATGTCGCCAAAGGGTCAAGTTACAAGAAGCTTCATACCGATAGTCGCAAAAATGTACCCAAAAGCCCCCTCGTGGTTCTATCCTGGGCTAAATACAACCTTCCTTCTAACGGACCATGGCCCATTTAAAGCAAAACTGAACGCAGTCGGAATAATAGAAGAGTCCACATGCACCTATGGAGAACCTGGAATCTGGCAGCATATTATGCATGACTGTGAATGCTACGAAGAACACAGAAGTAGACTTATAACTGAGATTCAATACTTGCCGAAAAATCAAGAGTACAATCTACTGGATTCAGAAGATGAATACAAAGCCCTCAGCCGATTTGCACTTGACGTCTTCAATAGATGACGAACAGAAATAGCCATCCACAATGAATAGATGACCACAAATAATAAATAAAGGCAAACTGATAAAACATCAACACAGAAGAAAGGATAGCAAAATACTAAGGATAAATGGCGTGATATGCAGCAGAATAAATGAAACAGCATCAACCTAGGAACCAATGGGAGTGGCTCCAGCCAGAATGTCGTCGCTCCCAGGATGAACCCACACACCTAGAAAAGGACCAAGCCCCACCAACGAGTCATCAGACTGCACTTGCTGGAGGGCATTGCAAATTGCCACTATGGCAAACTGGGCGGAGCTCCCTTGCCCAGCCAACTTTCTCTCCCTATCCCTGGTGGGGGTGAGAGGAAGGTTTTTCTGCCCCCTCCCCACCTCCTCTTTTCCCTCTGGTGGGGCAAGGGCATGCCTCACTGATATACCTGGGGTCGCCTTCCCTATTGACCCCATATTTCTGTCTTTTTCCCCCAGCCTTCCGTCTCTCCTCCTACTCTACCTATATTGCCAGCGAAAAGCGAATGCCCCACACAACGTAAAATTTTAAATTCCAAACTCGACACACTTGCAACCTCTTTCGGCCTAATTAGATTCAAGCATTTATCCCCCCCCCCCTTTTTTTTTTCTATATAGGTCCTAGCCACTGAAATCTCAGGAAATTAGGTGGCAGGACCTGCCAGAGTACTTATCTAAAAATACTGGCGTACCTGGTCTGCCTCCACGGGGCCAAGTGTGGGCAACGTTGGGCCTCAGTAGGGGTCCAGCGGCTAAACGGCCAGATGAACAACAGAACACAACACTACACATGTACAATATCCATACACTTTTAAATCTCTGGCCTTCCCAGTGAACTGGTACACCCACAATGAAAGCAATGCGGAGATGGGGGAAACCCCTGGTGCCGTTAGACACTGAATACACTTTACACGTTTTTTTTTGTCAGTGTAGTACCATAGAGTTGATATGTCACTTTGGGGTTGCTGCTTCCCATATGTAGTACTTTACATTTGTCAATGTTAAACTTCATTTGCCACCTCTCAGCCCATCTGCTCAACATTTCTAGATCCTGTTGCAGCAGCGTACTGTCATTAGTGTCCTTAACAACCCTGCCAACCTTTGTATCGTCTGCAAACTTGGACATTAAGCTTGAGATACCATCATCAATATCATTTATAAATACAGAAAACAATAATGGACCCAATACTATACCCTGAGTCCACGATGAGCAGTGTCTGCTGATTACCACTGTCTTCTCCCACTCAACCATCCCTTTATTCATAGCAGCAATTTGCCTCCAATGGCACACTGCTCCAATTTGTGCACCAGTATCAAGCCTTTCTAAGATCCAAAAATATGATATCAAAGTTATTCCCTGCATCCGGTTCCTTTGTGACCACATCATAATATCCAATCAGATTGGTCAGGCAAGACTTTCCCTTAACAAAACCATGCTGTGTCCGATCTATAACTGAAGTCTTACCTAGATCATCCTGCAGTGCTTCTTTAAACAGTGCCTCCATTAATTTTCCTGGAACAGAAGTTAAACTGACAGGTCTATAATTACTTCTGTTGCCCTTTGATCCTCCTTTGTGAATTGGGGTCACATTTGTACATCTCTATGGGTACCTCCCCTGAGTCTAAAGAATCTCCTATAATTATGGCTAAGGGTTTGCTTACTTCCTTTGCTGCCTCCTTTAATATAACTGGATAGATCCCATCCACCCCAGATGCCTTTTTTATGTTTATCTTCAACAATTTCTCCTCCATTTTCCTCTCAGTTATTACAAAATCATCCAGCTCACTGCCAGAGTTTAGCTCACCTCTGGCATTCCCCTCCCTGAATAACTCCTCATGCGTGAATGTAGAAGCAAAATACTCATTTAGTTTGTTAGCCACCTGAGCAGGATCATCAACAGTTGAACCATCAATATCCAGTGGACCAATCTGATTCATTCCTTTCCTTCTAGAGTTTACATAGGTTGTTGTTGTTATTTGGTTTTTAGGAGCATTAGCAACTAAGGCCATATTGCTCCTTTGCATAGGTAAAGAACTCTTTGTTGTTTTTCTTTGCATTGTTTGCCAACGATTTCTCATAATCTGCCTTTGCCTGCCTAATCTCCTTTGTGACTTGGTTACAGACCAGCTTATATCTACCATAGGCTTCCATGTCACCCATTAATTTATGTATCCCATGCATTTTTCTTCTCTGCCATATGTCTCATTAGTTCATCCATTTAGGCCTAAACCTTGAACAATATTTCTTAGTTGGTATGTAAAACCTAGTAGCTTCCATGATAAATTCTTTGAATACTTCCCATTTTGAATTTGCTGTTCGTAACATCATCAGTTGGTCCCACCGTATAGAATTTAAATACTGTCTCAGACCACCGTAGTCACCTTTACGAAAGCAAAAACCCTTCCCTTTACTCCTGATGGTAGTTACCTCTTTGAGTAAATCCCACTTCAGCACACTGTGATCACTGCCACCTAGTAGTTCCTTTATCTGCAGATTCTTAATGCCTGAAGAATCAATACTGATAATCAGATCAAGATTATTACTCCTTTTAGTTGCCTTCCAGACATGCTGATGTAGAAAACAATCATCCAATAAATCCGCAAAAGCCCTGCTAGTGTGTGAGTGGCTAACCCACAAATTCCAGTCAATATCTGGGAAATTAAAACCCCCATTATAAGACTCTCTGATTTACTGGCCCACTCTATTTCCTTGTACAGTTCCTTATTATACTCATCAGAGTCATTTGGCCTATAACACACTCCTATTCTCAATTTTGATCTCCCAATGCTGATGTCACACCAAACTAACTCGACACTGCACTGTCCAGCGATGTCGACTGGCTTCGCTTTCTTGAATTTTCTTGTTTCTTAACTAATAGTATAACCCCTCCTCCCTTCCTATCTTGTCTATCCTTCCTGTACACATTCTACTCCCCAAATTCCAGTTCTGCATACCTTATATCTGTGTGACACCACGTCTCTGATATCCCAACAATATCTGCCTTTGATGTTCAAATTCATCAAATTTATTTACCAAACTCGTAGCAGTGGTGTACATGCAAGTATACATGCACCTGTTCCTATTCTTAGCTACCCTAACACAACCCATGTGTTTACTTGTTCCACAATGATTCCCAGCAGCCTCTGAAATACCCTGCATCTTGTTTTCCAGGCTGCTGCTCATTCTAATAGAAGCAGTGCAAGAATCACTCTCACCTCTGCCAGTGGCTACTGTTAATCTATTAGTCCTTGTATCCCCCCAAGCTAGCAGTTTTCCGACCCATCTAACACTGCCTCGATAGCATCAGCAAATATTCTTGCACCCTTTCTGTTTAAGTGTATCCCCATCCCTGTAGAAGCAGTCTCTCCTGTTAACAAGTACAGACCAGGCTGAAAAAAATTCTACCCCTTGAGCCTTGCACAATCTTTCCAGGGCCGAATTGATTGACAAGGCTCTCATCATATACTCCCTCCTATCGGAGTTAGTGAATTCAACCCTAATTCACTTTTTTTTTCAACTGTGGCCTATATATGGCAGGGAGGAAGATTTTTGAAACCATCTACAGATAGAGCACATTGGCAATCATCTTTATTTCTGTGATAAAAGAATTGCTACTTTTACAAAGATCTTGCTAATTTGGTCACGAGGTATAGCTGATGGTATAGCTTTCATTAACCATTTTTAACAGTTAAGCATCTCCCATTCTATTTGCAATTTCAAAAAAGAACAAGAGAACTATGCATTTTGCAAGAAATTAATGCTCTTGGAACATTTCAGAACCATTACCAAAATGATACACTGTAATATAGGCTAAAAATAACAAAAAAAAACCTGGCAGCAATATGAAAATAAAGGTTCTGCAGATGAAATTTACTGATAGGCTGACTGTAAACCATTCCCATTGAAGAATCAGTAGCAGTTTGATACTTTTCCAGGAATCTAAACGTTTTTTGATATCTTAATATTAAACAAACAAAAAAAAAAAAAAAAAAATTGTGTGTATCCTGTATGCACGAAAGATGTTTTTTGTGTGAACCTCTTTGATGGCACCTACTAAATTTTGAACATATATAACCGAAATCATGAATGATGTAAATTATACTAACACCCACTACTTACTCTACTGAATCAATGTTAGTGATAAATAGGATAATCACACCTGCTGCTTACTCTACCGAATCAATGTTTGGAAGAGGTTAGGCCAATAGCCTAATTGTAGCCATTTGTTGAATAGTATGATTGCAACAATACAAGTATTTGTATTGTTACAATCATACTATCATGTTAATCTGTCATGCTTTGTTGCATATTACATATGCTACGCTACGAAATCTGCAAGAAAACGACAGTATCCATGCATATCACTCAAGATCTTGATGAGTACAAGTGCGAGATGGTAACGCTGCACATTCCATTTTGCAAGAGGAAACAGATACTGTCAGAGATTAAATATGTTAAGACCTATGACGACAATGAAGAACTCATACAAGATCTTCTCTATTTTTCTCAGTTCATGTCCTTCACGCAACTGTCTGTTCATTAATGTAACACAAGGGGTACTGTATACTGAATTTCAGCCTTTAAGAAATGTGAATTTTTTTATAAGTTATTAGTTCAAAGAAGTATATGTATTTAATTTATATTTTATATGTGAATTTTTTTATAAATAAAAAAATAAATTTAAAAAATTGTGCATATTGTTTCTAGTGGGGGGTTGTAAAATCCCCATCCCTAGATTTCCCACATTGGAATACTGAGAATCTGGTCACTTTAATCTAGAATATAAAAGCTCTGTTCAGTGTCTCAGTCTGTGAAGCTAACAATGCACAATTATTTGATCTCTCTGAGAATATCAAACAGATCAATAGAGGTCAATTGCACTTTGTTTCATTGGCACAAGGGTACATATTTTTCTTTTGTTTTTTTATTTCAAATGAAGAGTTGCTTTTCATTTGAAAGGTAATAATTCCCTTTCAAATTAGATTTGGAGAAATTTGTTACAATGAGATTTCTGGCAAGCAGTGGATAATAGGAGTAGCAGGAGTGAAAGTTAGCAGTATATCCCAAAAGTAGGAACCTCAGCCATTGTTTATAGTCAGGGTGCATATCTAAGTAATTATTTGTGATTATTTTATTTTCTAAATAGTAGGTCTGAGGAGTTGCATGTTTATAAACATTTAAAAAATATATATTTTTTTCACATTTAAATCAGTTTATTTCAGGTTATTCATTTTATTAACACTTATTCAACACTCATTTTATTAACACATTTTCAGTCATATATTTTCACTTTTAATCACAAGCTGGTGGTTTAAATTCATACAATAGTACTAATTTCTGATTTATAGATCTCTGCAATAGTTCAGATATAGCTGAAGTAGAATTAGTTAGCTTATTAGAAGAACAGATTCCACGCTATCGCCTTAGAGCTGACACCCTTACAGAGTTTTCAGGTATGATGTACAAGATTATTACATTGTTAATATTAAACTTACTTCTAATTTTTTTTCTCTTAGAATTCAGATCACTGGTTGTTGCATTCAAAAGAAAGCAAGTACATGATTAGCAAAAGCCTCAGATAGGTATATAAGGATGAGCAAATCTAATTTATTACAGAATGCATTGACCTCATATTGTGAAACAAGTTACTACATAGTTCAAATAAATAAACATAATTTTCCTTACTGAACATTACTTTTTTTTTCTTTATTTGAAGTGCAATACCAAGGTGCCTGATGATTTTCCTTGCTTTATAATGTGAAATCGATACATTTTGTGAACTATATACAGTAATATTTTGTATCTCTTGAAGAAGAGAAGCAACTTTTAGAAGCTTTTGCTCAAAATTAATCATCATCCATCTAAATCAGCTATGCACAGTCACTATAGTATGCAAATCAGTCTTTATGGATTTATCAGCTTTCCATTTGCCATTTTGTCCCATTTTATCCTGTTTCCTGGTATAGCTTTAGCCCTAGCCAGAAGTAAACCAAGCCCTCTTTCTTCTGATGATTACTTGACACTTATGAGCTATCTTCCACTTGGTCTGCCTCTGGGCCTATTACCATTCAATTTTGCTTAAAATATATTTAGCTAAACTATACTCCTTCTTTGATTGAATATTTATTACTTCAGGATTTTCTCATTTGAGTTGGTCATAGGTTATTTTTCATGAAAATCAGGTTATTGCATCTTTAGAGTTCTGAGGAAACACCCTTTAATCCTAGAGTCACTGCAGAAGCTGTATTAACTTGAAGATTAAAGGGTCTACAGGGGCTGCACTTGCATTTACCTGTCACGTGCCATTGTCACAAGCAAGTATTAAAGATGTTTGGGGAAGTGCAACATGTTTGTTTCTTTACTGATACTTAAATGATAGAATGTTCAGCAAATGATTCCGAATTGGATGTAAATCAGTGGTAAAAAATGAAATGTGATCCATCTAGGTATAAAAGTAATTTCATAAGGAGTGAAAAGCTAAAAGGTAAGGAACATATGAATTGGACAGGAAAACCTGTGCCCAATAGGACAGGCAAAACTTGCATATCAGTAGGTTAACAAGTCAATGACAACTTCTTCTGTCCAAAGACAAGGTATTTTAGTTGAATATATTACTCCTTAAAGGAGAGAGAACCATCCTAAGGTAAATCAATATAGTACTACCTGGAGTACTATACTGATTGACCTTAGGTTGGTTTCACAATTTTCACAAGATTCACCAACATAGTTTTGTTTTCCCTTAAAAAAAAAAAAAAAAAAAAAAAAGAAAAAGAAAAAAAGTTAGAATATATAAATCATTATGCCCAGTTAGATGTGAAATAAATGCATGCCATGTTTCAAAAAATATTTTCAAATGAAAAAAAAATAACCTTTATATTTATTTGAAATATTTTTAGGAAAATATTTCAATACTGCTTGATAGATCAAATTGATAATGGTATAACTTGTTACCAACTCTGTCAAGAGGGGCAAAAAAAAATCCAACATTAGTTGAACATAAAATATACTGGTGTGTTCCACACAAAACGTGAGCTAAGAAATTCCACCAACAAAGCTGAAATTAAAGTTATGAAAGGAAAATGGTGAGGTAGAAATGATCACATTTGTCCCTCCCGATTATACCCATTCAAGAGGTATTTTATTTAAACCAACTATGGGGTGTATTATTTTGGATTAAAAAAATTCAGTATGTTCAATCAGTATTTTTTGCATCATACTATGAGCGTGTTAACCAGCATGGGAGCAAATGAAGTATGCTCCATGCTTCTACATTACATTAATAACACTGACCAAAATGTAAGCGCTAGATGTATTCTCCAGTGGCTGTCCCAGACAGAATAAAAATCATATAGTTATTAGAATCTTCTTATCATTAATTGACATTGGAAGGTTTGATAAAATACTTCACAGTTAGTAGCCATTCCTTCCTGTAAATGATTAGGATTTCATGGCATTGATACTGTTCCTGTATGCACAAAATTGCTAACTTGTTCCAGTTTTTGGTATACACTAAGTTTTCCATCTCTCTTCCATCTTTCATATTTTTTTTTTTATGTGAAAGTTAAATGGAAAAGAGGATATGAATTGGACAGGAAACCTGTGCCCAGTAGGACAGGTCAGGTAAAAATTGCATGTGACTAAGTTGACAAGGTGATGACAAATTTTACTGGAGAGCTCATCTTCAGAATAGAAGAATTAATCTCCTTTTAATCTCCTTAATTTTCATGTCAAATCCTCTACTGTTATATAATTTATTCTGAGATTCTTGAAGATCCCACATTATGTTTTTAATGTGGGATCTTCAAAAAGCCTCCTTTAATGGATAACTCTTGTTGGGGACACTAGGCTTGGGTCCTAGCCAGAACTATTAGAAATTGCATGTTAAATAACCTCTCCGATATGGATGTAGGCACTTTAATTGGTGTGTCTTTTTTGTATTCACAACCTCCCTGGACTGGACATTTTAATTTACACATGCTTTTGTTGGTTAACAGGCATTTGCAGTGAAGGTCAAGGTCATTACAATAGTAGCAGTAATTAGACTTGTGATGAGTATAGATATTTTATTGAATAGATTGCACAGTGTCATTAACATGTTCATGATTGCTGGTAAGGAATGTTTACAAACTTCATTTGGACTGTCTAGTGAGACTCCACTGGTGTGTATTGCTTAGCAAGGGCAGGATAAACAGTACTGGGTAATTCTGTGTACAGGATTCAGTTTGTATTAATTACATTAAAAAAAAAAAAAGTGTGGGAATACTGCTGTAATAAATTTCCAAAAAAAAAAATAAATATTACAAATGAAAGGTAATTTTGGGTAATAGTTAATGGGGATTTTTGCATATATAAATAAACTTCAATGAAAACACTGTGATTCTTGACATTACTTTCATTCATAACTGTTTTAGCAATATTCAGTTTTTTGAATGAGTGATGAGGACAATTTTCCCAAACCAGCATATCTCACTTTCACTCAGCAGCAAGAAATGGCAGTTATTTAACTAGCAACGTACAAAGATTTTGTAAAAGTTTGTTCATGTATACAAGTTTTATTCCTGTAATACTGTTCAAAATTTTCCTTATTCATTACATTATTGCATGTTAGTTTTTTTTAAGAAAGGAAATTTATTGCTGTTTATAGCATTGCTATACAGAGAAATTTACAAAAAGGATGGCTTTTGACCTATGTGAATACTATGACCTATGAGAATACTATGTGATCACATGTGATGAATATTGACTAGTAAATAATGATGTTATCCATAATGAAAATGAAATTGCCAAAATAAAATGCTTCAAACAAAGAAATTTATATTCATTTTTCTTAAAAGTTAATTAATTCAAATGCATACATACAATGATAATCAATAATAAAAAAAAACTCTTTGTAAGCAACCAGTTACAGTGAATCTCATTTTTCATAATTATTGAAACTAGCTATACAACATCTCACATCTGGTGAGTATGGGCTTGGCACACACCCAGGGTCTTGAGCTGGATATCATCTTCTCTTCCTTGGTGATTCCCTTCTAACTCTTGTTTTCTCTCTCTATCTCTCACCTCTCTCTATCTTGCACCATATGGCTAATAATAATATTAATAAAATCCAACACCTCTGTATAGTAGCCACTTTCTTCTGACCCAATGGTGCTACTTTAAAGAGGTTTCACTTAACTATTTATTTCCCTTAAAAGATTATCCTTGATGGTATATTTTTTCAAAAATTTGAAAGAGCACATTTTTTGGATACTTTGTCATGAATTTTTAAAAATCACCAAATCCTAAATACAGGTTCTTATTATGTTCCCACAACTTATTTATAATGTCTTAGTGCAGATATAAAACATGACTGTTCTTCCCCAAGGTTACATTCGATAATTTGTCCTTCTGGAACACTAAAGATTGAAACTTCTCTACTTTCCATATACAATGTTACTTCCTTTTTTTTAATATATTTCTACAAATGAATGTTCTGTTTCAGCATTTCCTTGACCTTTTCTACCTTTATAATAGAGATAGTATCCAAAATTTTTCTATTTCAATCTTTTTTGCTTCATTTATGTCTTCAGCTCCTTCATTTAGCGAAACATAGTGTTAACGCCATACTTCTAAAATATTCTTCTTCTTTTTTAACTTCACCCTTATCATTTTTTATTACCTAAGTTGTGTTTTTTCCTCTCCCTAAGATTTTTAACTAAATGCCAAAACATTTTTCCGCATTCCTCATACGAGTTTTCCATATTATCCTTCTCAGAATCTCACTGTTATATTCTAACCTTTTTAACACATATCTTAGTCCTCTTTCACTTTAATATTAGTTCTATTAATAAGAATTCCCCCCCCCCCTAACTGCCTGTTTAACTTCTTTGGGCTACCAATGCATTCTGAATTTTCTGTCTTTGTGGATCTTCTTAAGTACTACTTTTGCAGCTTCTACTAAAGTTTTCTTATTTTTTTGCCATTTTTAATCTTAAATCCTGTTAGCATGAGGAATATCATTTAACTTTTGATTAAGAGGCTTTCTGTATTGGAACTGACCATCAGTGCAGAAATTCCAACAGCCTTTTACTGTTATTGTTAGGTTTATCTTGCTCTATATATTTTAATAAAATATCTCTACATTATTAATGCTATATGATTCCCTTACCATTATTATTCTTTCTTGGGTATTATTTTCTACTGCTCTTTCTAACATGTCAAAAGGTTTTTTTTTTTTTTTTTCTTTTGAGCCTTCTACTGGGCTGTGTGACACAAATTTCAGTATTAGATCTTAAATTTTGTATTTACTTGTTCCACGATGACTCCCAGCAGTTCTTGAAATCCCCAGCAACTTGCTCTCTAGGCTGCTGCTCATTCCAATAGAAGCAGTGCAAGACTCACTTTCACCTCTGCCAGTGGCTACTGTTAATCTATTAGTCCTTGTATCCCCCCAAGCTAGCAGTTTTCCGACCCACCTAACACTGCCTCGATAGCATCAGAAAATATTCTTGCACCCTTTCTATTTAAGTGTATCCCATCCCTGTAGAAGCAGTCTCTCCTGTTAACAAGCTCAGACCAGGCTGAGAAAAATTCTACCCCTTGAGCCTTGCACAATCTCTTCAGGGCCGAATTGATCGACAAGGCTCTCATCATATACTCCCTCCTATCATGTCTGGGCAGAATTGTAGACACTTTCAAATTCAACCTTAACTCACGTCTTTTTTCAACATTGACCTATACTTGTTAAGTAATTCCACCAGTCTCCTACTCTTAATATCATTAGTGCCAACATGTATAACAATATCACCTTTTGTGCCCTTAAAAGATGATATCTGCTCTACAACATCATCAACCTTTGCCCCTGGCAGACATACCCTGGTCCTGTTCCAAAATGTTGGTGTTGAGCCATTTAGAAAAAAATTAAATGAAATAATAGTACAATCAGGTCTTTGTTATTCCCAAATATATAATGCTGATGAAACAGGACTGTTTTGGCATGGTCTGTAAAAAATACACAAGCCTCTTGTACAGAGCAGTCAACATCAGGACAAAAAAAGAGCAAGGAGAAGTTTTTAGCACATTTTTTTAAATATAAAGGCTCTACAGAGATATTTTATTTATTTTCATCAGCACTACCTATATCATTCAATTTTCCATTTATTTGTGTTCTAAGATTTTTGTTTTTTATTGCTATCTTTTGTTTCAATAATCCAGATGACCTCCCCAATTAATCCAGATTAGCATGGATTTACTGTAATAAAGATTTAGTCAAAATTTAACAAAGCATGCTTTTTGAAAAGATTGCTGTTACTGGCATTCTAAAATTAATCCAATTACTGTTCATAGATACAACACAGAGTTCATTTACAGAAAGGGGAGACAACAAGCGGTTAACAAATGGCATACTTATCAAGTGATTACTTTCCACAGATATCCGGTAAAATGTTGCTTGGGTCACTGCATGTAAACAACACACACACACACACACACACACACACACACACTGAGCTAATATGCATATACCAGATCACTTAAGAGTATAGTCCAAGAAAATTAGATGAAGAAAAGAAAACCCGAAAAATGATAGATTCATGGCCCTATCATCTTTTATGATTCAGTAAACTGAAATTGTGGTTGTAATAAAAAAATAGTTTTGCATGCTGCAATGTATAAGGGGTTCGGGTTTTCAAGTTGTAATTCAATTAAGTGGCTTATTCGATTGACCAGTGATTCCTGTTGGTAGAACCCACTGTACTAAAATTTAGTACAGTGGGTTCTACTAATAGGAATATACTAGAATTTAGTACATTGGGTTCAAATTGTTTTTCTGCTGCTAAAAAACTGATAAAGTAAAACAAAAATTCTGCCATATACCCTTAAACTCTTTCTCGTACCCCTCGAGGTACCTGTACCAGACTTTGGGAAACACTGCTTTACATGAAGGATAATCATCTCCCTTATCCATGTTAGCAAAATTCCTGTATATTAGTCAATGATATACTATGAACTATCCTGGCAGCTTATCTGCACTGTTCAGAGAACTTCATATCTGACTGCACAGTTACCCTAGATCTTTTTCATTTACCACCACCCTGAGTGTGGTAGCACATAGTTGGTACGTTAATCTAGGATTACTGCCACCCATATGCAGCACATTGCATTTGTCAGTATTAAACTTCACTTGCCACTTCTCAGCCCATCTGCCTAATTTGTCTGGATCTTGTTGCAGTAGCATAAACTGATTACTGTAATCAACTACTGTCAACATTCATATCAACAGAGATTTGCCTAAACCCACAGGGAGGGCCCTCAAAGCTCTTCAGACCCTGAATAAGCTTTAGTCAGAGCTGCTACTATAGGACTACTCTGACAAAATTTCAAGCTCTTTTACTATAGAGTGCTACAGCATTTAGTATTTTTATTTCATAATATAGCATTTTTTTTATAAAAAAGCTATATTATGAAACTGTAATTTAACTGTAATTATTAAAGCTGCTAGTATGTTATTAATACTGATGGCATCCTATTCTTTCTCAGACAACACACATAAGGGGACATAAATTTAAATTGAAAGGGGATGGCTATAGGATAGATGTGCAAAAATTTGCTTTCGACCAGAATGTGATTGGTTGTTGGAACAAATTTCCATGTGATGTTGTGGAAGTGGGTAGTTTTAATAAAAAATTTAAAGAAGAATTGACAAATTATTACAGGTGATGGAAAGATGGGATATATAGCATCAGCCAAAAATAGTTATATTTTTGGCTGATGCTATATAAGTTTCTTCTTTGCATTATTTGTTACTACTGATACAGTGTAGTGTATATGTATCATATAGACTTTATATTTGATATTGTTTTATTTACATCACAACTACTATATTGAAGGTACTAATAATCAATTAATTTGTATCTTCTACATCGAAGATGCAAATTAATAGTCTTCCTTATCTGTATTAGGACTAACTCCACCTTACCACTTCAATTAATCATACTCTAGAAATTTTTTCTGGTAAAAGTTGCACAGCTTCCAAAAGATTATGGAACAGCAAAGCAGTATTCTATTACAACAATTGTGGAGGTATCACTAGCATTTGTAAAGTTGCAGAACAATGAATAAACATATTAAAAATATCAATAAAGAAAGCTGAACTGTATTTCACAATACAGCAAACCCTCTATTTTACTGACTAATGGAGGGAGGTGGTTTGTCTGTTAAATTGAACATTCTTTTACTAGATAATTTGTGCTAGTTTTAAATTCACTCATGTTCCTGGAACCAGTTGTGTCCACATAATTGAATATAAACAGTTACTCTGTATATGTATTAGAAACACTGAAATAATATTAAACAATAAAAAATATGCTTTATTTACTTGGACTTTATTGGTTGATACATAGTACATAATTAGTACTCTGTAGCCGAGTGGGCAGGAGCTGGAGTGCAGTAGCACACACTCTTTGAGTAGACTGGGGTTCAAGCCCCTGACTTCTGAATACGGTTGATCTGCCAACCCACACTGGACCAGCGTGGCAGATTATGGTCCATTTCCTTCAGCATGAATCGTTGAGGAGGCTTCCATCCTGCAGTGGGTTGATAATGGCTGCACTTTACTTTTTTTACTTTTACATAATTAGTGGAAGATAATTTACTGGCACAGTGTAATGGTGTCTGGTAAAACTTTGTTCAGTGCCAGAGTTGAGATACTGGTGAATTTTCAGAGTTGGGTTCCTTAAAAACTTGAGCTTAGTCTAGTTTTTTACAATATATGACACTTTTTTTTTTTATGAGTTATTCCTCAGACACACTAGAGTCTAACTTCCCTAACAGTTTTCATTTCTGTGTAACGCATGCATCGTGTGAAACTCAGATGCACACATGTAACGTGTGCATCTGAGTTTCCCTAACAGTTTTCATTTCTGTGTAACTGTTATTTCTGAAATGAAAACTGTTATTTCTGTGTAACACAGAAATGAAAACTGTTAGGGAAACTCAGATGCACACGTTTCTCTTTTCACTAGTTGTCTTAGGAGCCATGATGATACACTGTAAGTGAGGTTATAATAAAGAAACAGCACAATATATCTTATTGTGCTTATCACTAAAATGTTTTTGCCCTTTAAATCCAAAGTCTATAAACTCAAGGGTTACTGTACTGGTATTAGACCTGGATCCTTGCATCCATTACAAAGTTCTGGTATTAAAAAATTGCAGCCATAAAACTACTATTGGTATGTGCAGTATTTACTGTGTATAGGGGTCACTTTATTA